>NC_138232.1:30164055-30868555 GCF_964197995.2 Scardinius erythrophthalmus | reverse complement strand
ACCACCTTCTTTCAGGGAGGGGACAAAATCGTTGAGGTTGGCGAAAACGACGGGTAAGTCAACTTTATGGGGTGACGTCACATAGGCGACATGTAGTCTTTCTCGTTATGTCTTTTCCACAACTGCTAGCCGAAGAATCATACCATATACTGTCAAACTCATAACATGAAAAGTTATATAAAAAATTCACAGACAACATATGTTCACATTCATGGCACAATTCAAACGGGACCAGAAAATAATCATTTTCTCCCATTCACTTGCATTGACGATTTTTCAACCTAGAGGTCCACTTGGGGTTTTACGGATGGGCGGGACTTACCAGCTCTATAGAACAATGGCAAGGAAAACTAACTTTACCGCGCTCCAAGAGCCCTCTAGTGGGCGGGAGCATTTCCATTGTGTTGAAGCTTTATTTCGTTGTGTTGTACATTTTCTGTTGTGTTGTGGCTTATTTCCGTTATGTTGTACATTTTCCGTTGTGTTGTGGCTTATTTCCATTTTGTTGTACATTTTCCGTTGTGTTGTGGCTCATTTCCGTTGTGTTGTGGATTAATTTCGTTGTGTTGTGGATTCATTTTGTTGTGTTGTGAACTTATGTTTGCTTTTTAAATTTTGTTGTGTTGTGCACTACTGGGCCACCATAATTATGACATGTTGGAGTGTGATTCTCAATTTAATCAGCCAGCATAATTTTATTTACATTTATTTTATTTTTTATTTACGCTATTTAGACACGTTTGAACACATAACCCAACCCCACCCCTACCCATTTGTGAATTATATGATAAAACACAGGATATAACAGGCAGATACGACTACAGGCAGAAGTTATTCGAAAAGTACAAACATTCCAAGTGTTCCAAGGCCACGCGATTGATTTGTGTGAAGAAAAGACGCACCTACGTGTCTGGAGCGGTTGAATGAGGGATCTACGTATACATACCTATGTGTAAAATGGCATTGGCTCTCGTGTGTCTCGTGACCGATTGCGTCATGCTAAAGAGTAGGGTGTATCTTTTGAATGAAACATGACTGCCTGCGTTTGGAGCGGTGGAATCATTTCAGCGATTAAAATATTAATATCCATTCTGTTCTTGACGTAAAGATATCGTATGGTTTCAGATTTGGAGTGCAACATGAGTCAATACTTTTATTCTGTTTTTGGTCAGTTTTTGCAATAAATACTTGTGAGGTGAGTAGGTTTAGGGTAGGAGTGGGGTTAGTGGCTCCAAAATATAAAAGTAGCCTAAACATATTTATAAAATCATGTCTACTTTTACAAATGCTAAGAATTATGCATCTTGATCTGACACATAAGGCAAACATTGACAAAACAAGACAAAACTGTTGAAAGCAATGGAGTACCCTGCGCTCCAAGGGCTCCTGTCTAAGCGTCAATATGTGACGAGTTGGGTGTGAGAATGTGACAGCGCGTTGCGGTCGATGTGCCAGCCCGTCCGATCAATGTGAGGACACCACATTCAATTTCAATTACTGGCCACTTAAATACCAGTTAAATACTTTATACTCACTATTAAATACCCATCAAACACTTGTTAATGTTTCACAGCTAATATGTGATAAGAAAAGGGAGAAGAATGAGTTCAGAAAGGGGAAGATGCGATCTGGGTCGGTCGCATCAAAAGCTAACGCCACACGCCTTACTCTCTACACCACTGCTCCTGTTATCAGACTGTTTTATTTGTAATTTTGGTGGTCGGGAGTCTACAGCAACATATTAACTCATAATGAGAGCTAATGGTGAGTAGCTACCAAAACATTTTAGTTGTAAGATTTAAGCAGGAAGTTTTGATTATGGCGTATTTTGTTACATTGCTTTGTTTCACAAAAAATGCCAAATGGTCATAAAACTTAAAGATGTTTTAGCTTTGTTAGTTAAGTACAATTAATAAAACAATTAGCATAATTGGAATTTGAGTTACCTTTAACTGACAGTTGCACTGCACTCAGTGTGTTTCCCAGTGCATTTGAAGCAGCACATATGTAGAGTCCCGTATCCTGCTGCTTACAGTACAGTACTTTTAGGGTGTAATATCCCTCTCTATCCTCAAAAATGAGATGTCTTCGACTTGGCACAATATTCTCTCCATTTTTCTTCCATACAATCTCTGGTTTAGGCTTTCCTGTGACATAGCAACGGAATTTGGCATGTTTGCCTTCTGTGACAGTGAACTTCTTAGCTTTCGACACATTCAGGTGAGGCTCTTTTGAGTGTTTGGCCCTTGAAAGCTGTGGTGAGTAATGACCATTGGTGTAACCATTTGTCATACTTCCCTCTCTTTGTTCTGGAATGGCCTCTACCAAGAGCACTGCCCCAGCCATCGCTTCTCCATGCTTGTTGACTGCTTTACACATGTAGACACCTCCATCTGGGGCTCTTGTTCTGAAAATCTTCAGTTGGAACCAGCCACCATCTTCATGGCCCACATGGTAGTGGGCACTCTCATAGATCTCATTCAACTGTTTACCATCTTTCTCCCAAACCACCTGAGGCAAAGGCTCACCTGTCAGCTTGCAGGAGAAGGCAGCATCTTCTCCTCGGTCTACTCTTAGAGAAAGAGGTTTGATAAGAAAACGAGGCTTGTGGTCTTGAAATGGGTCTGCTTTCTGTACCACCCCATCCTGTTGTTGTATCATCATTTTGATTTCTTGTTCTGGTGGAATAACTTTTACTTCATTTTGTTGTGGTGGTGGAGGTGGCTGTGTTTGCTGGAGCTCTTGAGGCTCTTCTTCCACTTTAAGGGTAGCAGCTGCATATGTTTCCCCGATATTGTTCGTGGCTCGGCAAATATACTGCCCAGAATCTTCCATTGTCACCCCAGAAATGCAAAGGGTGTACACCTTGCCATCTTGGGTAATACGGTAACGACCCTCAGGAAGAATAGGCTCATTTTTCCGCTCCCAGATCACATCTGGTTGGGGTTCTCCACCAATCTGACATTTAAGCACAGCATCTGTTCCACGTTTCACCAGAACTGGGCGTGGGTAACCAAGAACACGTGGAGCACCTCCAGAAATATCCATATCTTTTACTTCTTGGTAATCACTTATTCTGTGTTATTATTGGAATTAAGAATGGCACAAATTTCTGTGGTACATACCCAGCTCTGAAAACCAAAACAAAGTTCAACACTGATCATTATTTTTCAATCTGACATTTGTAACATCATTGTCATTGTCATGAGTTATGAGTTTAATCTGGGAACTTGTGGCTCTTTAAATCACACTAAAGGCATTTTCAGATTTTTATAATGTCGATGTGCTGAAAAGTTCTTACTTTGCATTTTTTGTGTACAGCTGACAACATTGTCAAAGCGATCCATGTTCATGCGGATCCACAAAAACGACTAAAAACGCTATATTATGCATGCCAGGCCAGTAGCTGGCGATGCCAATTTGTAAAGAAACAGGATGCACATATAGACTGAAACCGTAATATGCATGCACATGCATAACCATTTTCACAAATTCACGTTTTTGTAATTTACACTGCAATGATATCAGTATAGTTTTCTAAAAATGTGAATTTTAAGGCCCCCAAAATGCTAAATTAACCCTTTCGCACGTACGATCACACTGGTGTGATCAGTCTAGGCTGGTCCCTGGAGCGTACGATCACACCGGTGTGATTAGAACTGTCAGTGCATCACGTGATCAACTGCTAAATTCAAATGTGCTTTTGCGCGTTGGCTGGCGCTTAACCAGAGACAGGCGCGCTCAGAGCTGTCATATATCACAACTTTTCAGTGTTTTCAACCACATAATGTTTATTTTAGGTTTCAGACATATAAATTTACATAAGTACTAAAAAAACAATACATTTAGAGTTTGTAAAATACACAATGATGTCTATGGAAGAGGCAACAATAATCCTTTTCATTATAACGTTTTATTCATATCAGATACACATTGTGTAAGTAACTTTAAAGTTTACTCTATTCTTCTCCCAGTTCACCAGCCACTTACTTTTATGTATTTCGGGAGAAGTGGATGAATTCACGTGTTGTAAATCTAACAGATCCGATTCTCTGAACTGCGTCTGCGGCACAAACTAACATGGCGGCGCCCATGATGGCCCATCGCGCATACAGCTCAACTAACGCGATCGTTATAAAGGTGTTTAAACAACAAAACACTTCCACTTGCATATATTTGACAATCGGAATATCAGATATTTCATGCCATAGCTAACAGATTTGTGAATATTTTGAATTAAAAAGGAAAACTGACATAAAAGCAGATCATCATTCATTCAGCGCTGTTGTTGCTGCGGTATGTCACGTGAGAAGCAATGACGCGTTAGGGATGCATTTTATGACCATGTTCAGAGTAAAAAAGACAATTATTCATGTCTCAGACACACGAGAATGTTGTGTTCAGTAATCAACTGGCAATTATTTATGATTTGTCATAGTTAGCCAATAGTTCTTAATGCGGTTGATTTCATTCAGTAATTATTGATTCCCAAACTATCGCAGTCCTAAATTTGTTATTACTTATGGATTAGTTAACCTTGTTTCTATATTAGTTAATAGTAGTAGCTGAAGTGTTAATGTAGCACTACGTATTTGGACTGCATTACTTCCTGCATTAATGAAGGACCGTTATTCTAAAGTGTTACCCTTTCCTTTATAACTGTAGTACAATTTAGGTATGTTTTCTGTGCTGCAGTGCAGTGGTGATTATTTATATGCAGTGTAAGTGCAGTTTTCAGTACTGCTGTTATTGCGTCCAAATTAACGCACTTCTATTGCAGTTGAAATACTGCAGTTATTTTTTTTGTAAGGGTAAAATACTATGTTCGTTGTGAACTTTATATGGGATAGTGAAACATTCCTTGCATAAAGGAAGTCCTCTTAAAGCAGTCAAGATAACTCTAGTGTCCATTCCTTGCTTAAGACCAGACAGCTGGTGCTGTATATCAAGAGGAAGCTTTTAAATATAGTCTGTCCAAAAAAAGACGCAGGAGAGTTGGCCATGTGCAACATAAGACAAAGCGTGTTCAGATTAATTACTTTGACAAACACTCATAGCATCAGAATTCCTCACTTTTCTATATCAGGGACTATACATCAAAATACCATTGCTGTTAGCAAACATCCTAATCCATCTAATATTACATACAAATTCACATTATGGCTGCTTTTCAGTGGTTTCAATCCAAATCAGTAGAGAATCTTTTCTACTGTTTAAAGGGCATTTACACATGATGTGTTTTAAATGTTGGTCAATTTACATATGCATAGATGTTTTTGTTTGTTCCTTGGCACCTCATACTTTTTAATGTCTTGCACCATAATATCCTGTGCCAAGCAAAGTGTAGTTCAATTTAGAAGAAATCTTGTAACCTGTGTTCAGTTCATTACCAATTCAGGTATTGGGCCACGATGATTTGTCAGTCTAAAAAATCCATAATGACTGCCATATCAGTCAAAGCAGCATAGAAGATTACTGATTCTGCAGTTTAAAGATAAGTATTATTTGGGTCATACAAATAATAATTGGGTCATGCATGGTCAGTTTTCCAGGAGCATCCAGTCAAGTAATATGAACCATGTCCAAATAATATGGCTCTTTATTTGTCAGATGAATAGTACACACTTGTGCCAAAATAATGTTAATGTAATTATTATACATGACTAAAGACTTAACTCACAGTAGATTTTGTAAATTACAGTAAACAGGCTGTAAATAAAAATGTGAGGTAGCTTGTGTGTATAATACATGAAAATTAACTTATAATAATGTTAATTAATTAAACATGAATAAATACCATATAATATTTACTCATTAGTTAACATACATTCAGATTTTCATCATGACCATGAAAGTTTGATAAATATTTAAATGTGGACCTATTAATCTGCTAAGCATTATATGATGTTTCTTCAGGATGACTAATGAAAGTTATTATAAATGTTACCACATACTTTTGTTTATCATATGTTCATAGTCAGGGCCCCAGTCAATTAGTGTTGCCTGTCAAGGTTATCTGAAAGATATTGGATTAGAATTTTCTCTGAATATGTCTCATATATCAAATAGCCTATATCGGATGCTAATGCATTCTCTAATTCCTTTGTAGTTTGTAGTAATTCTCAGGTATGTTGTACTTTGATTCATGAATATTACAAGAGAATGTCGTATAGGATATTACTAAAAGGATGATACAGGTTACAAATTAATTTGTTTTAACAGTAATTTTATGTAGGATAAAAAATGAACAGTCCCATACTTAAAATATTTTAGTAACATACATTTTTAAAACATAAATTCAGTTTACTTAGTCATTATTTTTACGACATTGCTTTTAATTGCAAAAGAAGAAAACACCTTTGTAAAAAAAGTAAACATCAAATGTAAACTTACGTGTCAACAGAAGTATTAAATTAGCATTTAGGACCAGCCAAAACACTAATCTTCAGGACCTCTTCTTCAGACAAAGAGGATATTGACCCTGATGTCAGCTTTTCTTCTAAGAAATGACCTTTGACCTCTTTTTTCTATGATTTTGTAAAAAATCGTTTAATTAGCAGTTGCAGGAGGTTATGGAAAATATTCCACACGACAGGAGCTTTGAGCTTCTTAATATTGATGTTAATCCACTTGGGTTGAGCTCCAATTCTTTCTTCTGGTGTGGTTTGTTGCGTGAGCCTGATCAGTCTGTGTGTACTTCTCATATATGCCTTTCAGTATGACTAAGCTCATCTCTTTTTCACTACCACCAAACAATGTATGTGTCACACAGTACTGGAGCCTGTGTCATTGGCAGCTCAGAGCCAATAAATGCTTTCACAGCTGCCACATCATACTAAAAATAGCACAGCTATCATCATTAGGGGAGCAGTGGGCTGCAAAGGTTAAATTTAGACTACAAAATCACTTGACCTCTTCCACTAAGGCTCTTTTGGCAGAGTCTGATTCTATTTGAAAATCTGAATACACGAAAACATGAACTCCCTCTTCCTTATCTATATTAACATACTGTATACACAATTCAAAGTCACTCAATGAAGTCATTTTGCAAAGCTGCAGATGGAAAAGACAAACCTCACATTTGAGCTTAAATTAAAAAGTATAAACATATTTTGATCATATAACAGAATATCAAAACAAGAGACATTTGTTTTAAAGAAATATAGCACAAAAACACGTTTCAGTCAGACAATTTAACAAAATGAAGTTGGTTAAGTTTTAAAATGTGAAGCTATACATACGTTTAACACTAGAACTACCGGAATTCTATAACTATAATGGCCATACAGTAGTAGTCATTCTGACCGCTCATACATTATTTGTATATAATTTCAATAAGCTATATCAAATCTAAGAATAAATGGATCTGTAATGTTAGGATAGGTAGTAATAAACATCAGAAGACTACATTTTAATTCTAATGTAGGCCTATGTGAAAATGTATTAGTCAATTGACAACCACAGAACACCTATTGTAATTACAGATACAAAGTCGAAAGAGATAAATTTTCTATTATTTTCTTTGTAAAATGAAAATGTCACGGTTCATGAATCCGTATGCTCATTTCTGTGTGTGTGTGTGTGTGTGTGTGTGTGTGTGTGTGTGTGTGTGTGTGTGTGTGTATGTCTGTGTGTAGGTCCACTCGTTGGGCTTGTCAGGGTTAATTAATCACTGCGCACCTGATGAGTTTATCAGAGTGGGCACAGGTGTAACTCATCTGCACTGTCTTTATCTGGCTGGCGTTCTGTGTGTGTGTTATCGGATCGTTGTTGCTCATGTCTTAGAGAGAATGGTGTCGTCTTAGCGGCCCCAAATTTAATAACAAATGATCGTTGCGACGGAAGCGAATCAATCAAAACTAAATTTAGCTGGAAAATAACTTTAATAAAGAACTGCTATAAAGCCAAAACAATCTCTGTTACCTTAAATTATACGTTTATCTCTGTAAAGCTGCTTTGAAACAATCTACATTGTTAAAAGCGCTATATAAATGAAGATGACTTGACTTGATTTGACTTGTCTTGCTCTCCGTCAGCTCTGCTAGTGGCTCGAGTCTGTATTCAACTGCTTGCTGTTCTCTCATTCTCTGGATGGTGGGGACTGGATGGAGTTATTCCTTGTCTTTGCTGAAGACTTTGCACGGCCGGATTATTCTGCACTTCTACTGAGACTGTGTGTTTGGAGTTGTCTAATAAAGACTATTAATTTGACTCGCAATTGGATCTTGAGTTTCTGTTTCGTGACAGAACGATCAAATCACAATGGATCTAGCGAGTGCATCAGATTTTAGAGACTTTCTGTCACACAGTAACTCACGTATTGATCGCCAGGAGGAACAGATGACAGCTTCTAATCGTGCTGTTCAAGCCCTGGTCTCTCAAGTTTCGGAGCTGACCACCCAGTTACAGCATCTCCAGCCTGAGTCTATCCAGCAACTCATTGCGTCTAATCCATCTGTGTCTTCTAACCCAGATTGGACTGTTCGTTTCACCGAACCCCGCTTTCCGCCGCCAGCCTTTTACTCTGGTGAGCCCCAGCAATGCCGCTCTTTCCTTGTCAAGTGTTCTCTACACATTTCTCTGCAACCATCGTCGTTTCCTATTGAGGAATCGAAGGTAGCCTTTGTCATAACGCTACTCGCGGGACGGGCAGCTCTCTGGGGTACTACAGTTTGGGAGCAGAAGCTTCCTTGCTGCACTACGTTCCAATCATTTTCGGAAGAGATCAAAAAGTTTTTTGATCGGGCGGTTTCGGGCAGAGAGGCGGCTCGTTTTCTGGCGGAGTTACGTCAGGGTGATAAGAGCATCGCAGATTACTCCATTGAATTCCGCACCCTGGCGGCCGAGTGCCGTTGGAACTCAGAAGCACAGTGGGATTTGTTTTTACATGGACTTGCTGATTATATCAAGGATGAGATTTACTCGCTGGAGCTACCTACAGCGCTGGATGATTTGGTCAGTCTGGCTATACGGGTGGATAACAGATTGCAGCAGAGAGGTCAGCGTGCGCGCCGAGCCCCAACACCCAATCTGCTGAACCATTTTCCCATCACCTCCTGTGATGCGGATGCCGTTTTCTCAGAACCAGAACCCATGCAGATGGGCAGGTCCTTTCTGTCCCTGGAGGAGAAGCATAGACGGCGAAATGAGGGTCTCTGCCTGTATTGTGGAGCTGCTGGACACATCACAGCGCAGTGTCCCGTACAAGCCAGAACCCGTCAGTAGGTAAGAGGTTACTGACGGGTGGGGTTACATTGACTAAATCCACTCTTGCTGCTACCCTTCTTCCTGTTAAATTGCAAGGGCCCTCATCCACTTACGACTGTAAGGCTTTAATTGACTCTGGTGCTGAGGGTAATTTTGTTGACTCTGATCTGGCTCATAAACTCAAACTTCCTGTGGTTGCTCTCTCCCAGCCTATTGCTGTTCATGCTCTTAATGGTCTATCTCTTTCTTCCATCACTCACACCACAGGTCCAGTAAGACTCATCACTTCTGGTAATCACATTGAAACCATACTTTTTTTTTTTAACTGACACTCCCATTACGCCAGTAGCCCTTGGGCATCCCTGGCTTGTGCTTCCTAACCCTCACTTTAATTGGAGTCAGAATTCTATTCTCTCTTGGAGTGAGAGTTGCCATGCTGCTTGTTTGTTGTCTGCCTGTCCTTCTGTGTCTTGTTCTGTGTTTCAGGATGAGCATATGGATCTGTCAAACGTGCCCAGCGAGTATCTCGACCTGAAGAGTGTTCAGTAAGTCTCGAGCTGCTTCTCTACCTCCGCATCGTCCCTATGACTGTGCAATAGATTTATTACCAGGTACGTCTTCGCCTAAGGGCAAACTTTATTCACTTTCTGTCCCGGAGAGGGAGGCCATGGAGAAATATATTTCTGATTCTCTAGCAGCCAAGATCATCCGTTCTTCTTCTTCGCCAGCGGGGGCGGGGGTTTTTCGTGAAAAAGAAAGACGGGTCTCTTCGTCCCTGTATTGGCTATCGAGGGCTGAACAACATCACGGTGAAGAATACATATCCTTTACCGTTGATGTCTTCTGCCTTCGAGCGTCTGTAGGGGGCGTCCTTTTTCACGAAATTGGACCTTCGCAACGCTTATCATTTGGTTCGCATAAGGGAGGGGGATGAATGGAAAACTGCTTTTAATACCCCCAGGGGGCACTTTGAATATCGTGTTCTTCCTTTTGGGCTTTCCAACGCTCCCGCAGTCTTCCAGGCACTCGTTAATGACGTGTTGAGAGATATGATAGATTAGTTAATTTATGTCTACCTGGATGACATACTGACATTTTCTCACTCTCTCCAGGAAAATGTTCAGCACGTCAGACGAGTACTTCAGAGGCTGTTAGAGAATGGTCTTTATGTCAATGCGGAGAAATGCACTTTCCATGCACAGTCTGTTCCCTTTTTGGGTTATATCGTGTCGGTCGAGGGGATGCGCATGGATCCGGACAAGAGTCAGGCTGTGGTTGATTGGCCAACTCCAGATTCCCGCAAGGCCCTGCAGAGGTTTCTGGGCTTTGCCAATTTTTACCGGTGTTTTATTCGCAATTCCAGCCAGCTAGCCGCCCCTTTGACTGCCTTAACCTCCACCAAAATTCCGTTCAGGTGGTCCAGCGCAGCGGAGGCTGCGTTTGCCAAAATGAAAGGCTGCTTTGTTTCTGCTCCCATCCTTGTTGCCCCGATCCCTCCCGGCAGTTTGTGGTGGAGGTTGACGCGTCAGAGGTGGGGGTTGGTGCCATTCTATCCCAGCGTTCTTCCTCGGACGACAAGATGCATCCTTGCGCGTATTTTTCTCACCATTTGTCTTCCGCTGAAAGGAACTATGATATTGGTAATAGAGAGCTGCTGGCAGTCAAACTTGCCTTGGAGGAATGGCGTCATTGTTTAGAAGGTTCGGGGGTTCCTTTTATTGTCTGGACTGATCATAAGAATCTTGAGTACATCAAGTCTGCTAAAAGATTGAACTCTAGGCAGGCCCGGTGGGCTTTATTTTTTGATCGTTTTGATTTTTCTATTTCTTATTGGCCGAGTTCCAAGAACATCAAACCCGATGCGTTATCCCGTCTTTTCGACCATTCTGAGCGCCCGTCTTTTTCTGAGCCCATTGTGCCACAGAAGATTTTTGTTTCTGTAGTCACATGGGAGATCGAATCGAAGGTCCGCACGGCCTCACAAGGGGTAACGCCTCCGCCCGGATGCCCACCAGGTCGTTTATTTGTGCCAGAGACATTACAGTCTGATGTCATTCGATGGGGTCATTGTTCCAAGGTAGCTTGTCATCCTGGGGTGAGTCGTACTATGTTTCTTGTTAAACAACGATTCTGGTGGCCGTCTATGGCTCGTGACATACGATGTTTTGTTTTGGCTTGCTCTGTTTGTGCCGTTTCTAAGACTTCTAATCGACCTCCTGCTGGACTCCTTCAGCCGCTGTCAGTTCCTTCGAGACCCTGGTCCCATATTTCGCTAGATTTCATCTCAGGTCTCCCGCCCTCAAGTGGGAACACGGTGGTTTTGACCGTGGTGGACCGGTTCTCGAAGGCTACTCATTTTATCGCTCTACCTAAATTACCTTCTGCTAGAGAGACGGCGGTTGCTGTCATTGACCACGTTTTTCGTATTCATGGCCTCCCGAGGGATGTGGTCTCTGACAGGGGGCCTCAGTTCGTCTCTAAATTTTGGAGAGAGTTTTGTCATTTGTTGGGGGCGACTGTTAGTCTTTCTTCTGGGTTTCCCCAGAGTAACGGTCAGACAGAGAGAGCCAACCAGGATTTAGAACGTATGTTGCGATGTTTGGTCTCTCAGAATCCATCCTCTTGGAGTCAGCAGCTCTCATGGGTTGAGTACGCACATAACTCGTTACCAGTGTCATCTACGGATCTCTCTCCGTTTGAATGTAGCTTAGGTTACCAGCCACCAATCTTTCCTAGTCTGGACCCGAAGTCGCAGTCCCCTCCGCTCACGCCTTTGTCCAGAGGTGCCACCGCACTTGGAACAGAGCCCGTGAGACTCTGCTCCAGGTGGGCGCACCAAGGCTCAGGCCGATCGCAACCGGTTGAAGCCTCCCGTCTACGTCGTTGGTCAAAAAGTGTGGCTTTCTTCCAAGAACATTCCTCTCCGCTCCATTTGTAACAAGCTTGCTCCCAAATTCATTGGCCTGTTTCCTGTCACCAAGATCGTTAGTCCGCCTCAAACTGCCTCCTGTGTAGAGGAGGATTCATTCCGTTTTTCATGTGTCCAAATCAGTGTTAATTTTGACAACAAATTTTGATTTAGTTTTAGTCATAGTCTTTTGACTAAAATGCCATTTAGTTTTACTCACATTTTAGTCATCTGAATTGTTTTAGTTTTAGTCTAGTTTTAGTCGACGAAATACAATACGATTTTAGTCGACTAAATCTACAGTAGATTTTAGTCGACTAAAATATAATGGGTTTCAATTTAAATGCATTTTTTTAGAATTTCTCTAAAATTTCCAAACCCATATAGGAGAAAACATATCCTGCTAATATGAATGATTTTAAAGTTTGAACGTGCAATACAGATTTAACTACTGTAACTTAAAAAATATCTTACAATTAAATAAAACCACTTTTCCTAAAGTAGAAGACGGCCTTTTTTTTTAATGAATGATATACTATGAATTCTTTATAACTACTTGCATACATCATTCTCTATTCTTTCAAGCAGACATATTTATTTGTATGAATTACATATAATTAATCCTTATTAAAGCTATTAACGAGCAGTGAATGCTTTTCTCTTTTTCTTTTGTTGCTTGATCAATATTAAGGACACAGACAGGTTTATTACACTGTCACTTTAAGACATAGGATCATGTTGAATGACATGCGGATCCAATGCACTGATGCACATACGATACACTCACAACTGTTTAAGACATAACCGACATAATTTACATGAATACTCTCCAAAACGGACATTTAGACATAATATTTGTGTGTATTTGTCCATTCAGACACGAAAGAGAGCTCAATTCAGTACTCGCGCGTTTTATCTATGTCTATGTGAATGGCTGCACGCTTCGGGTCGGGTGTGTGCGCACAGAAAACCGTACCGAATAGGCTATAGCTCTTTTTTTGCGTCGTCACTCTTATTCAGATCTTCATGTCTGCTCTACTCATTCTCCCAGATGTTTACATGTTTTAACGTTTTATGAGACATGCAGCGCATGCCAACTCTTGTGCCGCTGGGTAGATCATGTCACAGCCTACAATTGTGCGCATCTGCCACAAATGCAGGACATCAGACTGGATCGCTTCCCAAATCGTCACTATCTAACATTTTCGTCTAGTTTTTATTCGTTGACGAAAATGTCAATAGATTTTCGTCATAGTTTTTGTCATTCAAAACTAGTTTTTATTTAGTTATCGTCTCGTTTTCGTCTGTGAAAAAATGTCGTTGACGAAAATAATGATGAAAAGTATTCGTCAACGAAATTAACACTGGTCCAAATTAAAATCCGTATTTCGTTCAGATATTAATCCGCCTGCCCCGGTTCCCCCACCGCCGCGACTCGTAGATGGGGAACCAACTTATTCGGTAAATCGTATTCTGGATTCGAGACGGAGTGGACGAGGATTTATGAAGGTAAAATGATGCCATAAAGTATTGCATGCGCAGGGTAAGATTTGTGAAAGTGTACATAAGATTGCAAGCGTAAATTAAATTTGCATGCGCAAGAGAAGATTTGTAAAGGTGTAAATCGCCTTTCAAGTGTAAGAAAAAAATACTTGCAGCATTTCACTGTTATTCGTAAGTGTAATTCATATATTGTGAAGCTGCAGCTTCATGCTAACCCAAAATAAATATGATCTGTATTCCTCTGACTTCCATTTTTCCGCGCTTACACTTTTGGCACGGTTTTTACGCTCAAATACGGCCAAAAGTATTGCAGGCCCGTGAACAGCAATTTGCGACCGAAAACAACAGAGTTAGGAACTGCAAAACAGATTCACTGCATAAAATCAAACTTTGTGTAAAAAATAAACTGTTGCAAATGTCTAAATGTGTGCATAGGGCAACAAAGTTACCGAAATAACCCGATTTGTACAGTTACGTCTTTCATTTACCTGCGCTTCCAGTTTTGGCACGATTCTCTCACTCATTGAGTTTTGCAAGCGCGAAGAGGAGGGCGGGACCGCCTTCATCATTTAGCCAATCAGATGAGCTTCTCGCTGACTCTAGGTTTACTCGTATCTGATTGGTTCAATAAACACGCCAGTCACCAGAACACATCTTTATCTTCATTTGGCTCAGAAACCTTCTGGTTGCCGAAATGGTACTTTTAATGCACACATACATGTTAAATAAATAGATAAACAAATAAATAAACAAATAAGTCATGATTGCTTAATAAGCTGTGCACCATTAGGCTGATTAAAGCTGACTAACATTCATACTGAATTTCAAGCTGGTGTTAACGTTACTGGATTGAAATTTGATATATTATATAATCTGTTACACCACTGAGCAGATGTTAAACTTTACAATCAAAACATTTAATACCCATTCTTTATGTAATAATACAATTCTGATGCAGTGTTTTTCACATCATGTCTGTTCGTGGCATTTAACACTCAATTACATATTTTGAAATATTGTCTTGGTAGCACTGTCAATATTGATTCTGATTTAGTGATTACTTTCGTGTGACTGATCAAGCTAGTATATGTAGCTAGTTTAAATAACAAAATGCTTTCTCTGTGTCCAGATTTGACTGTAATGAAAAACTGATACTAAATCAACATAAACTCAACTTTGACAAAAAGTAACTAATTATGTCTGAATAAAAACCCAGCAACAGGGAATATACAGCATCTTGATATGTTCATATATAGGGCTATACAGCCATCTAGTGGTTACACGATGGCATTGCAGGTGATAAATGGTGCATAATTTAGAGATGCTCTTAAATACACGAAAAAAATATAATTGTAACATGATAATAGTGGAATCCTCCCAATCAGTAGACAGGTGAAATTATGCATGCAGTAGTTCAGATACATTTTTTTTCTTAACACACCAGCTCGAAATTCAGTATGGACTCATATAGTCATCCTAATGGTGCACAGCTTATTAAGCAATCATGACTTATTTGTTTATTTATTTGTTTATCTATTTATTTAACATGTATGTGTGCATTAAAAGTACCATTTCGGCAACCAGAAGGTTTCTGAGCCAAATGAAGATAAAGATGTGTTCTGGTGACTGGCGTGTTTATTGAACCAATCAGATACGAGTAAACCTAGAGTCAGCGAGAAGCTCATCTGATTGGCTAAATGATGAAGGTGGTCCCGCCCTCCTCTTCGCGCTTGCAAAACTCAATGAGTGAGAGAATCGTGCCAAAACTGGAAGCGCAGGTAAAAGAAAGACGTAACTGTACAAATCGGGTTATTTCGGTAACTTTGTTGCCCTATGCACACATTTAGACATTTGCAACAGTTTAGTTTTTACACAAAGTTTGATTTTATGCAGTGAATCTGTTTTGCAGTTCCTAACTCTGTTGTTTTCGGTCGCAAATTGCTGTTCACGGGCCTGCAATACTTTTGGCCGTATTTGAGCGTAAAAACCGTGCCAAAAGTGTAAGGGCGGAAAAATGGAAGTCAGAGGAATACAGATCATATTTATTTTGCGTTAGCATGAAGCTGCAGCTTCACAATATATGAATTACACTTACGAATAACAGTGAAATGCTGCAAATATTTTTTTCTTACACTTGAAAGGCGATTTACACCTTTACAAATCTTCTCTTGCGCATGCAAATTTAATTTACGCTTGCAATCTTATGTACACTTTCACAAATCTTACCCTGCGCATGCAATACTTTATGGCATCATTTTATCTTCATAAGGATTCCAGTACTTGGTGGACTGGGAGGGTTACGGTCCGGAGGAGAGGAGTTGGGTGCCTGCAAGGGACATATTGGATCATTCTCTTATCGATGATTACAATCGCCAGGTGGCGCTCCTGAGGGAAGGGGTACTGTCACGGTTCATGGATCCGTATGCTCATTTATGTGTGTGTGTGTGTGTGTGTGTGTGTGTGTGTGTGTGTGGGGGTCCACTCGTTGGGCTTGTCAGGGTTAATTAATCACTGCGCACCTGATGAGTTTATCAGAGTGGGCACAGGTCGGTGTAACGCATCGTTCTGTGTGTGTGTTATCGGATCGTTGTTGCTCATGTCTTTTCTTCTCCGTCAGCTCTGCTAGTGGCTCGAGTCTGTATTCAACTGCTTGCTGTTCTCTCATTCTCTGAATGGTGAGGACAGGCTGGAGTTATTCCTTGTCTTTGCGGAAGACTTTGCACAGCTGGATTATTCTGCACTTCTACTGAGACTGTGTGTTTGGAGTTGTCTAATAAAGACTATTAATTTGACTCGCAATTTGATCTTGAGTTTCTGTTTCGTGACAGAAAACAAATGTATTCATCCTTGGATATTTTGAATACAATAACTTCGCCAATATGCATTTCAATGCATAGGTAAAACCTTTATAGGCACATATGAAACGCATATGCCCCAAACTGGCCAAAACTCTGGAAAATAATATGAAAATATAATAACTGTGAGAAAACGAACTGATTTAGTAACCAATATTTGTTTTAGTGAGCTGTAAAATTACAATGAAAATTGTATGCATACGATCATATGGTCGTATGCAAATGTATACGTTCAGTATGACTGTTATGGCCATTCAAGGTTGAAATACTCAAAACTCTTTTGTGTCTTGTAATTTTAATAAAATAACAATGATAGAATAAAATATAGACACATTTAGGAAAAGTCAGTGTCCTATAGTTACATGGGTTTTATTTCAACAAAGTTATTACATTGTAAATGTATTATGGCAACAATGTTAACTGGTGACTTCATACATCCATGAAAAAACGATCTTGACGCTGTTAAAGTACACAGGGAAAAAAAGAGACGAGGATCTATATTTAATACCTGCTTCGGATGAGACAATGGTCCAATTTGCTAATTTGGTTGCTAATTTGGTTGATTATCTGAACATGCTCCTCCCGAACTTTGTTAACAATATAATTGAATTAAACCGTTTTTATGCAAATTCTGTCACCCCCCAATATCATCATGACATGGCCTATAGTCAGGAAAGAAGACCCAAAAGTGGGAATATGTAGCAAACCAAACTATTTTTTTATGGGGTGGCCTGTCTAATTGTGACTCCAGGACTAATGGTGTCCTGGACCGGCATTAGCCTAAATAATTTGTAACTATAACTATTAAAAGCATTTAAGTTAACTGAAATAAAGCTGAAATTAGGCTAAATAAATCGGGCCTAATAATATTAGTTTGAAAAAAATTAAGAAAATTTGAAATGTTGCCTTGCAATAGACTGAAATAAGTAAACTGGAAAGCTCTAAAATTATTAACTGGAAAGAAATAAACTTAAACTAAACTTAAACTGAAATATAGATAAATTATATATAAATAATTTAATATAGTCTAAATTAAACCTAAATAGCAATATATATATATATATATATATATATATATATATATATATATATATATATATATATATATATATATATATATAAACAGTGCAATGCATAAGTGAATACACCCATGCTAAAGTTGACTAAAAAGAGGAATAAAAAATCATATTTTGGAAATTGAACTTAATGCCTTAATTTAAAAAATTGGGAAAAATCCAACCTTTAAGGACACCAATTTTCTTTGTGAATGAATAATGTATCGTAAATAAATAAATGTTCTTCCTTAAAATACAGGGTGCATAAGTGAGTACACCCCTATGTTAAATTCCCATAGAGGCAGGCAGATTTTTATTTTTAAGTATTTTTAAAAAAAAACTTTTAGGATACTATGCATCCTGATAAAGTTCCCTTGGCCTTTGGAATTAAAATAGCCCCACATCATCACTTAGCCTTCACCATACCTTGAGAGATGATCTTATGGAAAGTACCCCATGCCAATGCAAATCAAACTAGCTTTTAGGCTAACTGAAATAAAACCATGCCACTCTCTAGGTATGGTGAAGGCTATGTGATGATGTGGGGCTATTTTAATTCCAAAGGCCAAGGGAACTTTATCAGGATGCATAGTATCCTAAAAAAAAAAAAAAAAAAAAAAAAATACTTAAAAATAAAAATCTGCCTGCCTCTATGGGAATTTAACATAGGGGTGTACTCACTTATGCACCATGTATTTTAAGGAAGAACATTTATTGGTAACACTTTAGAATACTGTATCTTACTTACTGCATAACTAATAAGTAATTATTGAAGAACTAATAGGTAATTATTCATTAACTACTTCTTCACTACTGTTAACTACTAAGGAAGATGTGTTAACTAATCAGTATGTAATATATTTTTATGATTGTGTTAAGTAACAGTTAGTTAATCAATAAATAATAAATTCTGTCATAACTCTTGAAGAACTACTACTAATTATCTACTAATTAAGGTTCAAGAAAAATAACTAAGAAGTAACTACTAATGAACAGTCATACAAAACTAACCTCAGATTAGTTTTTATATTTTATATACAGTACTGTGTGTGTCTGTTTTCCTTAGCATAGAATGCCATTGAGTAAATTCATGTTTGAGGCAATGACTGAGGGAAACTGAAAATATAGGGAACTTATTAGTAATTCATAAATAATTATCAAATAATTCTGCAGGAATTACTTAGAACCTGGAACAGTATTCTAAAGTGAGAATATAGGGAACTCATTAGTAATTAATAAATAATTATCAAATTATTATCCAGGAATTAGGCTACTTATAACCTGAAACAGTATTCTAAAGTGAACATATAAGGACATTAATTGGTAATTAACAAATAATTATTAGATAATTCTTCAGGAATTACTTAAAACCTGGAACAGTATTCTAAAGTGAGAATATAGGGAACTCATTAGTAATTAATAAAGAATTATCAAATAAATATCCAGGAATTAGGCTACTTATAACCTGAAACAGTATTCTAAAGTGAACATATAAGGAAATTAATTGGTAATTAACAAATAATTATTAGATAATTCTTCAGGAATTACTTGGAACCTGGAACAGTATTCTAAAGTGAGAATATAGGGAACTCATTAGTAATTAATACAGAATTACCACATACTTCTGACTCAAATCAAACTTACTGTAAAAAACACATTATTAACGGTATTATCTAAACCTTTGTAAAATAGATAAGTTATCATACATTATGATACATTTTGCTAATTAAATAAAAAGTTTGCTTATTTGCAGATCAATATATAGCCTAGTAAATGTCTGCACTTATCTTTCTTATTAGTGCTGAAGAATGACTAAAACTGGCTAGAAAATAAAATAAAAAACATTGATCAGTGCTTTTTACTTTTCAAGTGTAACGCTGCTGGCTGAATGATAGGAGGAAGCAGGATCCACATGCAGCAAACTTTATTTAATAAACCAAAACCTAGACAAACTCAGACTCGGGAAACAGGACACAGGAACCAAACAGCCAACATACACAAACAAGAACCCACAAACACTAAAACAAGATACAGGGTTTAAATACAGAGACTAACAAGCTAAACAAGATAACAAGGGGGCGTGGTTAATCTGAAACACCTGGGGAGACTAATAAACAAGAAAGACTACAAAGGACTACAAAACATGGCACAGAACAGGAAATAACAAAAATGCACACCAGACAAGGGAAACACAGGACAGGAATCATGACATAGCCCCCCACTTAAGGAGCAGATTCCAGATGCTCCTCAGGAAATAGTTCAGGAGGGTGGTGGAGCGGAGGCGGACCCGGGGGCGGGATGGAGGGCCAGGCCCGTGGAACGGCAGAGGGCCTGGAGACTGTGGCAGAACGGGAGACCAGGGCGGATCAGGCTGTGCAGGCGGCCAGGGCAGTGCTGGCAGCCAGGGCAGTGCTGGCTGAGGAGACGGCCACGGCGGAGACGACCCTTCAGGCGGCCAGGGCGGAGACGACCCTTCAGGCGGCCACGGCGGAGACGACCCTTCAGGCGGCCAGGGCGGAGACGACCCTTCAGGCGGCCAGGGCGGAGACGACCCTTCAGGCGGCCAGGGCGGAGACGACCCTTCAGGCGGCCAGGGCGGAGACGACCCTTCAGGCGGCCATGGCGGATCGGGCTGGTCCGGAGGCGTATTGCCCCCCCCCAAAATTTTCTTGGGGAGGCTCCCCGGTAAAGAGTCCTGGACCAGCGATGAAGAGGGCTTTGAGCTGGGCAGGACCAGTGGCGAAGAGGGCTCTGAGCTGGGCCGGACCAGCAGCGAAGAGGGCTTTGAACTGGGCAGGACCAGCGGCGAAGAGGGCTCTGAGCTGGGCCGGACCAGCGGCGAAGAGGGCTCTGAGCTGGGCGGGACCAGCGTTGAAGGAGACTCTGAGCTGGGCGGGACCAGCGGTGAAGAGGACTCTGAGCTGGGCGGGACCAGCGGCGAAGAGGGCTCTGAGCTGGGCGGGACCAGCGTTGAAGGAGACTCTGAGCTGGGCGGGACCAGCGGCGAAGAGGGCTCTGAGCTGGGCAGGACCAGCGGCGAAGAGGGCTCTGAGCTGGGCAGGACCAGCGGCGAAGAGGGCTCTGAGCTGGGCAGGACCAGCGGCGAAGAGGGCTCTGAGCTGGGCGGGACCAGCGTTGAAGGAGACTCTGAGCTGGGCGGGACCAGCGGTGAAGAGGACTCTGAGCTGGGCGGGACCAGCGGCGAAGAGGGCTCTGAGCTGGGCGGGACCAGCGTTGAAGGAGACTCTGAGCTGGGCGGGACCAGCGGTGAAGAGGACTCTGAGCTGGATGGGACCAGCGGCGAAGAGGGCTCTGAGCTGGGCGGGACCAGCGTTGAAGGAGACTCTGAGCTGGGCAGGACCAGCGGCGAAGAGGGCTCTGAGCTGGGCAGGACCAGCGGCGAAGAGGGCTCTGAGCTGGGCAGGACCAGCGGCGAAGAGGGCTCTGAGCTGGGCAGGACCAGCGGCGAAGAGGGCTCTGAGCTGGGCGGGACCAGCGTTGAAGGAGACTCTGAGCTGGGCGGGACCAGCGGTGAAGAGGACTCTGAGCTGGGCGGGACCAGCGGCGAAGAGGGCTCTGAGCTGGGCGGGACCAGCGTTGAAGGAGACTCTGAGCTGGGCGGGACCAGCGGTGAAGAGGACTCTGAGCTGGATGGGACCAGCGGCGAAGGAGACTCTGAGCTGGGCGGGACCAGCGGTGAAGGAGACTCTGAGCTGGGCGGGACCAGCGGCGAAGGAGACTCTGGGATGGCGTGAAGCTCTGGATCGGCAGAAGTGACGTGAACAGTCTCTGGATCAACAGAAGCGACGTGAACAGTCTCTGGATCAGCAGAAGTGACGTGAACAGTCTCTGGATCAGCAGAAGCGACGTGAACAGTCTCTGGATCAGCAGAAGTGACGTGAACAGTCTCTGGATCAGCAGAAGCGACGTGAACAGTCTCTGGATCAGCAGAAGTGACGTGATCAGCAGAAGCGACGTGAACAGTCTCTGGATCAGCAGAAGCGACGTGAACAGTCTCTGGATCAGCAGAAGTGACGTGAACAGTCTCTGGATCAGCAGAAGTGACGTGAACAGTCTCTGGATCAGCAGAAGCGACGTGAACAGTCTCTGGATCAGCAGAAGCGACGTGAACAGTCTCTGGATCAGCAGAAGTGACGTGAACAGTCTCTGGATCAGCAGAAGTGACGTGAACAGTCTCTGGATCAGCAGAAGCGACGTGAACAGTCTCTGGATCAGCAGAAGCGACGTGAACAGTCTCTGGATCAGCAGAAGCGACGACGTGAACAGTCTCTGGATCAGTGGAAGTGACGTGAACAGTCTCTGGATCAGCAGAAGCGACGTGAAGAAGCTCAGGTTCAGGAACAGGCTCAGACTCAGGAACAGATGCGGTCTCAGGAACAGACAGAGGCTCAGGAAGCGTGGCGGCGGCCATCCTTGGAACCAGAATCAGGCGTGGCCGCCTTCTTGGCTGGAGATTCTCAGACAACGTGGTGGCGGCCATCCTGGGAACCAGAATCAGACGTGGCCGCCATCTTGGCTGGAGACTCCCCAAAGCTGCTGCTGGATCCATTGAGTGGTGGGTTCTTCTGTAACGCTGCTGGCTGAATGATAGGAGGAAGCAGGATCCACATGCAGCAAACTTTATTTAATAAACCAAAACCTAGACAAACTCAGACTCGGGAAACAGGACACAGGAACCAAACAGCCAACATACACAAACAAGAACCCACAAACACTAAAACAAGATACAGGGTTTAAATACAGAGACTAACAAGCTAAACAAGATAACAAGGGGGCGTGGTTAATCTGAAACACCTGGGGAGACTAATAAACAAGAAAGACTACAAAGGACTACAAAACATGGCACAGAACAGGAAATAACAAAAATGCACACCAGACAAGGGAAACACAGGACAGGAATCATGACATCAAGTAATTACCTTTGTACTTTTACTAAGGTAATTTTGAAAATGAATAGGCCAATAGTTTATCATTTTACTGGAGTAATATTTTATTGGGTTATCTGTACTTTTACTCAAGTACTTGATTTGTGTACTTCATCCACCACTCCACTGCTAAAATAAAACGGTTTATTGTAGTAACCACTGTGTATGACTGTTCATTAGTAGTTACTTCTTAGTTATTTTTCTTGCACATTAATTAATAGATAATTAATAATAGTTCTTCAAGAGTTATGACATAATTCATTAGTTATTGATTAACTAACTGAAACTTAACACAATCATACAATTCTATTACATACTAATTAGTTAACACATCTTCCTTAGTAGTTAACAGTAGTGACTTAAGTGTTAATAAATAATTATCTATTAGTTCCTCAATAATTCCTTATTAGTTATGCAGTAAGTAAGATACAGTATTCTAAAGTGTTACCCATTTATTTATTTACGATACATTATTCATTCACAAAGAAAATTGGTGTCCTTAAAGGTTGGATTTTTCCAAATTTTTTAAATTAAGGCATTAAGTTCAATTTCCAAAATATGATTTTTTATTCCTCTTTTTAGTCAACTTTAGCATGGGTGTATTCACTTATGCATAGCACTGTATAAATATATATATATATATATATATATATATATATATATATATATATATATATATATATCGCATAACGAAATTGCTTAAATTTTTTATTGGTTTTTCCATTTAACTTTTTTGAAAAACAAAGCAAAACAAAGAACAACAAGCAAATGAACAAACAGATGTGGCAAGCATCAATTTAACAGTAATAGCAAGATTAACAGAGAAATTGACATGGTAGTGTGGCATAACAAATAAATAATAAATACATAACAATGGCAAAACTACCAGACATATGAAATCAAATAGACAGGGTATATGCAGGGAATACCACATTTCCTGGGCACTCCCAAACCATATGAAGAAAAGTGCCCAAACTCTTTTGCAAACACAGAGTACAGTTAGGAGAGGGCAAAGCTTTGAATCTGAACAAACTGCGGGGAGTGAAATATGACCTATGTATGAAGTTATAATGAATCATTCGGTGGTTGGGGTTTCTGGAAGAGAAAGACAGATTATGCCAAATCAAGTGCCAGTCCAGATTATTATTAACAGATGGCAAATCCTGCTTCCAAACTCTGTCAAGAGAGAGTGGTTTATTAGGTGCCTGCAACAAGACGGCATAAATAATAGAGACCAACCCCTTACCCCCGGTCAAAACCTTGTGAAAAGGGTGTAAACCTAGTGTGCCATTCCAAGGAACCCCATAGGTGCGCATTGCTGTACGTAACTGAAGATAAAAGAAAAAGGAGGAACCGGGTAAATTAAAGAGTTTCTGAACGTCTAAGAATGAGCGGAGACCTTCAGCCCCAAAAATGTCAGATAGTGTAAATACACCATTATTTGCCCAACTAGAAAAGTATATAGGGCGTCCTCCCAGCTGGAGACGAGAGTTAAAGAAAATGGGTGACTGGAGATACCAATTTGGAGATATTTTACAATATTTTTCAGCAGCGTTCCAAGTGGAAATTAGCTCAGTGATAATGGACCCAAATTTAACCTTAGATTGTTTAATAGAGATATTAGAGTAAATAAGATCTTGTAATCGGTGGGGCTTTACAATATTTTCCTCAATAGAACGCCAAGATACACAAGATGCCGTGTCAAACCAGGTGGAAAGAGGGCGCAACACAAAGGCCCAATGATATAATTGAAAGTTTGGGAGTCCTAAAACCCCAGACTTTTTTGGCCTTTGAAGGACAGAAATTTTAATTCGGGGTCTTTTACCAGCCCAAATAAATTTAGATAGTAGTGACTGAATTTTTTTCCAATAACCTTTGGGAAGTGCCAGAGGAAGCATAGAACCAACAAAATTTATTCGGGAGAGAGTATTTATTTTAATCACTGAAATGCGGGAATGAAAAGACAAAGTTGGGGAGCTCCACTTTTGAAGACTATTTTCCACCTCAACAAGTACTTTATTGTAATTATTAGTCACTGTGGCTGACACTGTAGGGAAAATTGAGATTCCTAAATATTTAAACGTCTGAACAACTGGTTTGTTCATTCTGGCTACGGTGGTAGGGGCCTGTCCAGTACAAGAATTCAGAGGTAATAATACAGATTTTTCCCAATTGATTTTATATCCTGAAACCTGACCAAAGTCCTTAAAAATATTTAAAAGGTGAGGAAGACTATGAGAAACATTATGAAGGAAAAGAAGGATATCGTCTGCATACAAAGATATAAAATGTTTGGTATTATGTATAACAATAGGGTTATGACTAACTGACTGCCGAACTGCCTGAGCAAGAGGCTCAAGAGATAAAACAAACAACAGAGGCGAGAGAGGACAACCCTGTCGAGATCCTCTAGATATGGGAAATTGCTTAGAACAGGTGATCCCTGTCAAAACCGTTGCAGTAGGATCATTATATAAAGTTTGAATCATAGATAGAAAGTTATGTCCAAAGCCCATATGATACAAAACCTGCCACAGAAAATGCCACTCAAGACGATCAAATGCCTTCTCTGCATCAAGAGATAAATGACTTTGGCGAACAACTTAGTATCAGCATTTAGAATAGAAATAGGACGGTAACTCGAAATTGCTTAAAATTAATGTTTTTCAAAACGAGTAGGGGTGTAACCCCGGCATCCTGGACAAATTTGCCCAGTGACCTCTGTCCATCATGGCCTCCTAATCATCCCCATATATTGTGGCGGACTACCATCGTTCCGACATCAGTCGCCCCTTGGCAACACACACAGAGCAGCTGACCAGCAATCAACACACACACCTGACAGCTATCTCCCTTCATCCCGACATCAGTCGCCCTTGGCAACACACACAGAGCAGCTGACCAGCAATCAACACACACACCTGACAGCTATCTCCTTTCATCCTGACATCAGTCGCCCTTGGCAACACACACAGAGCAGCTGACCAGAAATCAACGCACACACCTGACGGCCATCGACCAACTCATCACTGGGGCCATATACCCACCAGTGAAGAAATACCAGTTGAGTTTTGATCTCCCAGACATTCACTAACGTCTGTTTGTCTTCTGTTTACCCTTTTCTCTTACAGAGAGTGATTAATGAGAAGGAACCTGGAAGCCTTCATAGAACTCTCTGCTGGTCAAGCTAACTCCCTGCTGTCTGGCTGAAGTTTGCAGTCATCACTCCGCTTTCTCCAGCACTCTCACAACAGAAGCACAAGAGCACCAACACTCCTTCATTCCCACTATTGCACAAGAAATAAACGCAGCCTCCGGGTTTAACAACTCACATGTTTGCTCTCCTTTTTCCCCAAGCCCCACTACAATATACTTGTCCTTCTCTCCACCAATAAGCTAGTGTGTGGTGGGCGTTCTGGCTCAATGTGGCTGCCGTCGCATAATCCAGGTGGATGCTGCACACTGGTGGTGGTTGAGGAGATTCCCCCTTCCATGTAAAGTGTTTTGAGTGCAGAGAAAAATGTTATATAAATGTAATGAATTATTACAATTAATAAAAAATGAAAAATAAAATAATACAAAGAAATTATTAATTCTGATCTTCTGTTTCGTTAATAAAGTTTGATTTGCTCTTCTTTTTATGACTATAGGCCATGGCATGATGATACTGCCAATTGTGATTGACATTTCAGCACTTCGTGGAGACAGCAACATTAATAGTTCTAAGCACATACTTGCACGTGCTTAGATCTCAGGAGTTCTGGAACTTCGATCCATCAGGAAACGCCAGGTCACTGCATTCCACTGTGCTTCATGAAGGGTTGGGAGACTGGCTCCGAAGAACAAATCTGAGAGAAGTGGCATGTAAATTCCACTCGCCAATTTTCATTGACCTTCTCTGAAGTAATCAGAGGTGTTTGGGGCTCCCAAGTGTGACTCTTATCACATCGACACAATGTGAGTGAGCTTGTTTCCGCAACAGAACAAAAAGTTATAAAGGTAATTGCGACTTTTTATCTCACAAATCCGACTTTTATCTCAGAGTTGTGTTGTATAAAGTCACAATTGCGAGTTATAAAGTCAGAATTGCGTGATATAAAGTCACAATCAGAGGTGGGCACAAATACATCAAAAACTATTTTGTTACAAACTACAAATACTGGCTCATGAAATGTAACAAAATAAAATACAAAATACTGATGTGAAAAATGTATTTAAATAAAATACAAGTAATTAGTATTTTGAAAATACAAAAATACTCCCACAATAATCTTAAGTCTTTTTTTTTTATTACTAAAAGGTCAATAACACAAATAGTAGCAATAACACAAATATGAGAAATGTGTAAATTCAAAATGGCGAAGTAGCAAAATAAAAAAGGGGGAAAAAAACAGACAGAATTTGTCACAAAATCAAAATTCCATTTTAATCATAATATATATGATTAATCATATTAATCATAATATGTGTGGGTTTGTTTTACACACAAGACTCTAACTGCCCTGATCGCGTATGCCTTTTCCATAGTAGAATTGCGCTGCGTGCGCAATTATTGAAAAACAATAGGATTGATGTAGCCTGACTTCTTCATACTCATTCTAGGCAGAATGTGAGTCTGATACTGCTCCATAGAGCTTTGATTATGAGGCGTGTCTTAACCGAACCAGGAAAAAACAACAACTCTGCACTCAATTGGATAGACCTACAACCAATCAGAGCAACGCAGTAAGTGACGTATGTTGAGTGACACATAAGGTGTGTTCGACATCGGCTGCGGCTGGATGCACCCGATCGGCGAGAGTAGCCGCGTGCAGGCGGGGAGGAGCTGCAAACAGAGACATGAAGTCGGACACTTTCTGGTTCCCGTGGTGACCGCTCACGTGGTGTTTGCATACTTTACCACAGCTGAAGTGAAATAAATGCAATATTTGCCAAATAATAGATGTTTCAGAGACATTTTCATTCAATATTTTATGTACTGCTTCATACAGCGTCTGTTTGAACAAGAATAAAGTTCAACATAAGCTACTATCAATGAAGTGGAGTCTATGTTTTTTAATCAGTTTTAATTTGATAAACACTACACAATATATAACATCGTAACGACATGAAAAGAGTGTTTACTGTTATAAAAAACTGATTTGAGAGCTTTAGAGGAACTAAAGGTGTTCGAATAAACACGAAACACATGTGATCGTTGTCATGCAGTGAATCCGGCCAATCGTGGAACAGCTGTGTCGTCATCAGAGCTCCTGCAGCCCAGTGCAGCCGCTCTGGAGAAGCTGCACTGGCTGAGTTCTCCGGCTACTCTCGAATCGCTCTCGCGGTACTTAGATGGCATACGTCACAGTCACGTGGTGTCGGCGCTGTATCAAGTCGGACAAAATTTCTAACCGGCATGCACTGCTTTAAGTCAGCCGCCGATCGGTCTGCGCAGAGCTGCATGAAGTCGAACAAGCCTATTGTTGTCAACAGAGCTCAACTGCACACACACAGGAAGAAGTAGTAAAGTAATGAGTAAAGTAATAATAAAGCACTCCATGAGTGCGACCAAAGGAGAAACCACAATGACCACAGGGTTTTCATTGCGTCCCATCTTCTTAGCAACCATCGGAGTCAGCTGATAAATTAAACTTTTGCCGAATCCTGTAGGAAGGACGGCAAACACATCTTTCCGATTGACAAATGCCTTGATTGCGGTTCTCTGTTCATCTTTTAAAATGAATGCGCTGTCGATTTCTTTTATAACAGACACGATAGCGGAATCTAAACATCTCAATTCTCCAGCGGCAGTCATCTTTGTTGAAAACCAATTCAACCCAAGCGCTCTTTGGTGACGTGGGTGATTACGTAACTGCAGATCATCTGTCCATGATCAATTAAAGCCCGCCCTGGCAATTTGATTGGCTCAGCCTTCTAGGAGCCGGGCATAATTACTCCTCAACGGATCGAGTCCAGACCGAACTTCCCGACCAAAAAATGTTGTGGGCGGGGTTGGGGCTGGCACCCAGGCTAGGATTGGTGATTATTTTATACAAAATCCGACGGAATATCAATATTTCTCATATGTAATACGTTTAAAAACGTGTAAAACCTGAAGATGGATGTTATATTGTGAACGCTTGCTTAGCATGGAGATTTCAGTGGAGTTACGAAAGACGCGCTGTTTCATAATATGAGGTCCTTTTATGAATGACAACACAGTGCATTGATCTCAAAAGGCACAATTATTTTCTCTATAATGCCGTTCAGTGTGCAATATGTGTGTGTGTAGACTGTATATTTTTCACAAAATAGTAAGTTCACCCAAAAAGGAAAATGCTGTCATCATTTACTTATCTGTATGTTGTCCCAAACCTGTATGAGTTTCTTTCTTCTGTTGAAATAAAAAGAAGATATTTTGAAGAATGTTGGTAACCAGACAGTTGACGGAAGCCATTGACTTCCATAGTAGGAAAAAAATACTATGGAAGTCAATGGCTAGGCTACTGTCAACTGTTTGATTACAGACATTCTTCAAAATATCTTTTTTTTGTGTTCAGCAGAAGAAGGAAACTCATACAGGTTTGGGACAATAAAAGGGTGACAAAAGTTTTAGTTTTATGTGAACTATCCCTTTAATGCCGTTTTTAAGAGGAGCAGTGCCACTTCTTCTCCTGTGTTCAAAACATAGACTGTAAAAAAATATGGACGTAGTGTCCGTGACGTCACCCGTAGGGGTTCAAAACTCATTCACTTCTTGGAGGGAGCCCGGTCTACAGGGTGTCACGTGATTTCCGTGCATCTAACCTGGACATTGCCAACATCAGACCGAAAATATGGCAAAATCATTTACTATGGTGATAAGCATATGGTGATTTTTCTTAAGTATTTAAGTATTTGAAATACTCTAAATACACTCCCTCAAAATATTTTGTTACAAACTACATTTTATTTTTTCCACACCTGCAAAATACAAATTACAAAATACACTAAAGTAATTAAATACGTATTTAAAATACATTTAATTGAAATACTGCCCATGTCTGGTCACAATTGTGTTATAACGTCAGAATTGTGAGATATAAACTTGCAATTGCAAGACTTTTTTTCCTCAGAATTGGATGTTTATATCTCGGGAATTATATAACACGCAATTGCGTGTTATAAAGTCAGAATTGGGAGATTTAAACTCGCAATTCTGGGGGGAAAAAAGGGTTTTTTTCCTTGGAAAAAAATTGGACTTCATAACTTGCAATTGCGAGTTTATATCTCAAAATCCTGAGAAAATTTGTTAGAATTTCGAGATATAAACTTACAACTGTGTGTTATAAAGTCAGAATTGTGAGTTTATTTCTCGCAATTCTAACTTTATGACACACAATTGTGAGTTTATATTTCGCAATTCTGACTTATCTCACAATTCTGAGAAATAAAGTCAGAATTGCGAGATGTAAACTTGCAATTGTGTTATAAAAAGTCGCAATTATCTTTTAAAAAGTTTTATTGTGTGGCAAAAACAACCTTAAATGATTGGCCTTACTTCTATATTGGCTAGTGGATGTGAAGTGAAGTTCTTTTGAACACAGAACATGCACGACAAGTATATCACTATATGTTTTATTTGTTGTGGTGTGATGTGAACTGGAACTGAGAGGCTCTTAGACATTATTGCTCAACACAGCATGACCAAACACTCTTGCTGTCAGTGTGGAGCAAAGGTGAAAAAAAAAAAATCGTTTTGCAATGATACTCAAGGCCACAAAGAGATGACACAAGCAGATTTAATGTAAATTCGGAACAATACCAGAGCAGAAACCGGAGCCGTGGAGCTTGCTTTAAGGTATTATGTGATTATTGGTATTGTAATAAGGTTTCTTATAAAATAGTAATACTTTTTTTACAATAGCTAATGAAATCAAGAAAGCTAATCAGATCTATCCTTATTATGTGTTCAGGTTTACAAAATAGTTTTAGCTTTACAGTAGATTTTATACTCTAAATATTTTAATGTCTGAATATAATATATTTTATGGACAGAATGGACAGAAACTAGATGTACTGTTCACAGTATCAGTGTCCTCTTGTCCTATGTGTATTTAGACAGTGCTATGTGTGTCCCTGTTTCTTACTGGAGTAGGAAATTGCTTGTCTATGATCATACTGTAAAGATATGATATTAATGGTATTTATTTACTTATGTTATATTTTCTGTATTTTTGAAGGTTACTGGAGCTATACAGTTGATTCCAATGGACAATGCCAAGAAATCTCTTGATGTGTTCTCGACCTCCCTGTCAAAGTAACAGTGTTTGTATTACGATTGTCCTTTTATATGCAATGTTTTGTTCTATTAATTCATAATTAGAATAAGCTTCTTTATATTTGTTTGTGCAAAACTGGGAACTGAGTTTTCAAGCAAGCCATTTTTTGACTAAGTGTGTGTGTGTGTGTGTGCGTGTGTGTGTGTGTGTGTGTGTGTGTGTGTGTGTGTGTCACTGTCCACAGATGCATATCAGCCTGTGGTTCTATAACCCAGCAGCTCTTACCACGTTGGACTCAGCACGCCAGACCCTTCCGGGTCATCGACTTTGATCGCTCCGTTAAGAAAGGCATCATGGCAAGTGACCTGAGAGACCTACGGAACAAGGTGAGGACAGCAATTAAAAGGATAGGTAGAAACAAAAATAATCCGAAATAATGATTTGTTTCTTTATGAAATATTTATCTTTAAATATAAATATATTAAATATTTATATTAATAAATATCTTAAAGACTAGAAAAGTGGCTTGTCTATTCTGTCTGCATGATCTGATTTGCAGTATAAGACAACATTTATGTCAGAATAAGCATGAAGTCTTATTTAGTTTATTAATCTTGGTTAAAACAGATTTGCTATATGTCTTAAATCTGAGACCCCTACATCTTTGCTACCTCTCAATTGCAAAATTGTTCATCGATACATACAAGATACATACTCTAATATCTCTTTCAAATAACAAATAGGAAATTCAGTCCAATAAGTTTGCATATTTTTCATGTCTGACATATTCTAAAACAATACTACATGGTCCTGTATGACACTAAAAATGTATTTAAAAACTAGTTATTGAATAATTTCTAACAGTTAAGGTAAATTTTGTTAGATACATGTGGAGATCAGGAGATGCTCTTTCAAAATATTTCAAGCAAAATTTTGTTGTCTTATCCTTAATCAATCATTTTCCAGTATTGTTAGCTACCTCAGTCTCTGAAAACCGTAGATTGAGGAGATTGAAATAAAAGTGAAATGTGAAGAAATATTTGTAATTCACACTATTACAGTATGTCAAATTTAACTACACTAGATAATATAATGTTTCCTTTTTTTTTTTTTTTTTTTTTTACTTTGGCTTTTACCATTGTAGTGGTCAAATTGAATCAATATATGTGATAATTCAAATGTTGGATATTTAGTGCCATGTGGAACCAGCTCTAGAACGGAAGCACTGCATTAAATTCCATCACAGTTGCTCCAAAGCTTTTTCAAGGAAGGCATTGTTTTCCTTTCTAGGTGATGGATGTATTTCACATGCATTGTGTCAGTGCTTTAGTGTTGGATGAGGATGGAACTGGAGTGGATACTGAGGACTTTTTTCAGACCTTAAAGGACAACACTGACCTCATGGTCTTAGGAAAAGGACAAAAGTGGGCCCCACAGGTCAGTGTTTTAAACTGAGGTTCTGGATTAACAGCGCACCCCAATATTTGTTGATACTGACTGTAACATTTTAAATGAATTAAATGAATTCTGTGAACAGTTTGTTCTGGTTCTCAAATCTGATTGCCTGAGAGCCTTTTCCAGGCATACGATATTCTACTGATACCATTCGGAAACAGCTTCACTATTTGTGACACTCTGCTTGTTTCTGCCTGATCTATACTGACAGCATCTCTCACAGTGAGCTTCAATGGCGGGGGAGCAAAAACACAATTCATTTACAAATACTACTTTTATAGTGTCACAAAATGTAGTTTTAAGAGTATTTTTAGGTGAGAATGTAGTCGTTTAGACCTTAAATATGTGTTTTACATTCAAACCCCTGTTTGAAAAATTGTTTAGACATATTCGGAGATGTGAGCTAGCAGAGCTACAGGCCGTTAGTGGCCATTAGTGCTCGTGTACCCGCCAAGAACAGCTTTATCTAGGCCAGTCCTTCAGGAATTTGCTGCTTATGTACATAGTGGTTAAACATGAGATAAAATTAGTTTTGGGTATATCAAACGGGCAATCTTTGGTCTTATTAATCTATTAATTGTTCCAAGGCAATTTGATTTGGCTAAAGGCAAAGTTAAGTTTCAGTAACTGAATATTGGGCTCATCTCTTAAAGCAACAACATGTAACTTTTCAACCTTCATAATATATTTCCAAGACCCTTGTGATAGTACATCGACTTACAATAGGTTGAATGAGACGTCTGCCAGAGCCTGACGGGGTCTGTATCGCTTTTACTGGCACTATGTAACTTCGGGGTGCGGGTAGTAACCAGAGCTCAAAAAGAACTACAAAATTCGACTGCTTTACGGCATACGTCACTTTGCCCACCACTTCCTCAAATGTGGCCAACCAGCGCGTTTGTTTTCCTACGTCTGTTTTCGTCATGGCTGAAGCAGCAGCGAAACGTAAGAAGTCCAAGGTTTTGTCGGAGTAGAGTCGGAAGAGGAAAAGGGAGAGTAATAAACTGAAAGTCAGGACGAGGATCAATATTGGTTGAGCGTTTGCTCGCTGGCGTTAGCTAATGGAGGAGGAGAGTTACCAGACCGATGCTGACTTGGCCGTCATGCTGTTGAACTAGTAAGTAACTGTAAATTGCTTGCATACTATCTTTAGTTTTTCTAATCTGTTGTCTGCCTGGCTACGTTACGGAAACTATCTGGTCCTCCATTTATTTATCTTCATGAATCAGCTAGTAGATGAGCGAATTATCAATCTGGTAGCTAGTAAACACTAACATGGTAGTTTTAGATGGTTAGGATGCTATCGCTATCATTCTCGTTCAGATTTGAGCATTGCAATCGACATGCAAATCGCAAATGTTTGAGTTAAAATGTTTAGTCTACTAAACATGTATAAATTATGAAAGGGGGAAGATTAATAATATTGTCATTGCCCATATGAAAAAAACCTGCATGCTTCATATACAGTAACCGTAAATCATTTTACGACAGAGGTAATGGACAATTCCGCTTCCAACCTGTAGGGCGACCGCAGAGGAAAAGTTCCATGTTGTTGCTTTAAACTGTCAACTTTAGATTTTAATTCGTGCTGGAAGGAAGTAATTCAGCACAAAAGAGTGTTTTTAAAGACACTCCATATCACATGACTATGAGTCATCATGTCATTATCTTCACTGCTCACCACCACCTCTCTCTGTGCCAGTTCCATGGTCAATCCAGCTCCCTACTCAGCAGAGGATTGTGGTGGTTTCCTGTTACAATGTTTGAATGAATGAGGCATTTATATAGCACTTTCATATGTACTACATAGGATCTCTACGGGCTGCCCCACCCGCGACGGAGCGATCGAGGTCACCTCCTCTGTGGAGCCCACAGGAAATCGATGTCGGCTTCCTGCCATCAAGTGCGCTTCGGGACGTATCGATTTCCAGCAAGCGCAAGCTGCACTGTCTGTCCCACAGGCTTGCGGCCAGGCAGGGCTCGCATCTGCACACCCAGAATAATTTTCAATTGAACCCTGCCGGAGAGCCGCTTCAGGGGGTCGTGAACAAATCTCGAACGATACCCGAAGAGGTTGAGAGGCCTCGGGAGGCTGGTTCCCTTGGTAAAATATTTCAATGTATGGAAAATCTAAGAAATATTTCTCCTTGGGTCCTGCAAACCATTCAAAAGGGTACAGACTGCAGTTCGGGTTCCGCCCACCGAAATTCAGCGGGGTGGACTGCAGTCGACCCAGAGCAGGGTCGGGTATTGGAACAGGAAGTAAACTCCCTGCTGGTAAAGGAGGCCTGCTGGTGTTCCTCCGCCTGACAGGGAGTCCGGGTTTTACAGTCGCAACTTCATAGTTCCCAGGAAGGATGGGGGGTTGCGTCCAATTATAGATCTCAGGCACTTGAATCAGTCTCTGAGGAGGTTCAGGTTCAAGATGCTCACCATTGCCAACATTCTGAGTCAAATCAAATCCGAGGATTGGTTTGTCACGATAGATCTGAAGGACGCATGCTTCCACATATCCATCCTTCCATCTCACATGAAGTTCCTGAGGTTCGCTTTCAGGTGTGAAGCGTTCCAATTTCGGATTCTTCCGGCCTAGTGCTCTCCCCTCTCACATTTACCAAAATGCATGAGGCTTTAGGGTATCAGGGGGCTAAATTATATCGACAACTGGCTTATTATGGCCCAGTCAAGAGAGCTGGCAGTTCGGCATCGAGATGTCGTCCTTTCCCACATCCAGAGCTTGGGGTTGAGACTCAACATAAAGAAAAGTGTATTGGCAACAGCCCAGAGAACCACGTTCCTGCGAGTGGTGTGGTATTGTGGCATGCAGCATCCAACGTCATTCCATTCGGCCTGCTGCACATGAGGGCCCTGCAGTGGTGGTTCAAAACCAATGGGTTTTCCCCTAGTGGGAACCCGTTCCGCATGATCAGGGTAACGCGCAGATGCCTTCATTCCCTATCTATGTGGAAAAAAAAGCTTGGTTTCTGTCCCAAGGTCCCGTGCTGGAAGTGTCATGTCGCCGGAAAGCTGTTTCGACAGATGCCTCTCTCACGAGAGGTCTATGACAGGACCATCATTCCTCCTGGCACATAAATTGCCTGGAAATGCTGGCGGTGTTCCAAGCTCTGAGGAGTTTCCTGCCAGACCTAAAGGTCACCACCTCCTTGTGAGGTCAGACAATATGTCAGTGGTGGCTTATACAAATCATTAGGGGGGGTCTGATATCCCGCCCTCTATGCAGACTAGCGCATCAGATCCTCCTGTGGTCCCAGGGGCAGGGCCACATTAAGAGCTCACTGGGCCCCGGGGCTATGAGTTACTGCAAACAAGTTATTGAGTTAAAGTCAAGAAAATACGAAGAGCTATGTCCATATTAGGGAACACAGAATGCAGGGTTTTTTTCCTCAGGAGCTGAAGCAAGGCTACGGCACTTTTGTTTTTCTCATTTTTGGTAAAGTGCTTGAATTGGGCAATTTCATCAGGGAAATCGTCTTGCAAATCCGTGTGGTATTTCTTCTGAAGACACATACTGTAGCATTAGAACGTAGTTCTTCAGAGATGATTGAATGCATGTTGCTCAGAAATCCAAAACTTTGCTCAAGATCTTTGTATGATTTGTAGCGCCGATCAAGCTCAGCCACAAGTTTGTCAATTATGACATTAAACACACAAACTTGAAACTTCTGTCTTCCTGACATTGGTTGCTTTTTACGTCGTCTCTCCCTTTATATGTCACTTTTGTATGTCTGGGATACACATGACGACATGTTTTTGGCTGTTGACTCAAACCTCTCAACTGATCACGGAGATCTGCAATAAAATCTCTCAATGAGCCCACCAGAGCAACAGCATTAGACAGGTCAAGGACAACCATTTGAAGTTGTGTGCTTGTTTTTTGAACACGCTGCAGCACTGTGTTCCACACACTGCACAGGATGGCAACTTCAAGCTTCTCCATCTGCCTAGAGAGAGATGTGGCCTCATTGCGAGTGGTCAGGTTTTGATGATCATCTTCTGCTATTGTTTGAAGGGACTGGAAAATGTTGTCATAATTTAGACAAAGGGTGCTGATTGCTTGTGCATGCGCACTCCACCTTGTGTTTGACAAGGATTTCAGAGTTTGAGCACGACTCTTCTCATTTTCTCCTAGGTTGGACGTAACAATCTGCCACCTCCAGGTGGATTTTGAGCAGAAGTTAAAAAGAGACTGTACAAATGAGAAAAACTCATCAGTCTCAAGACAACAGTTCACAGCATTTACCCCAACTAAGTTCAGAGTATGTGCCGCACAGGGAACCCATTCAGCTAACGGGTTGACTTCACGTATGCGAGATTGCACACCTTTATAAGCACCAGCCATATTACTGGCGTTGTCAAAGCGTTGTCCACGACAGTTCTCTATGTTTATATTCATCTCTGTCAGAACTGAAATAACTAAATTGAACAGTGACTCACAAGTGTGACTGCTTATGGGTAGAAACTTAAGAAAACGCTCCTCTGTGCTTCCTTCTTCAGATACATATCGCACAATAAAAGTGAGCTGGTCTGAATGTGAAATGTCTGGGCTGGAGTCGACAATTACTGAAAAATATTTGGCTGTCCTGATTTTATCCAGGATTACAGAGAGCAGCTTGTCACTCATCAAATCAATTGACTCCTCACACACAGTAGATGAAAGATATGAAGGAGTCCCCTTGCCTGCATTGCCAAACCGTACAATATGCTCTCTAAGAAATGGATCAAATTGACTGATTAGTTCAAGGCAACCCAAGTAGTTTCCATTCTGGGGTGATCCAAATTGTTGGTTGTGTCCTCTGAAAGCAAGTCCTCGCTCAGATATAAATTTAATAATGGCACTCTTTTAAGAACCTCTGAACAGTACTGTTTCGTACTGCCGTTTTCATTCATTGTCAATTTTACCCTGTTCTGCAGTTCTTGAAATCCACACAAGCATGCATTTGCGATGCGACTCAGATCCCTCATGCTCGACAATCCGTTCATTTGCATGCTTCCAATCATTAAAGCCATCAGCACTTCCAAATTTTGAATGGGCGTTCTTGTCAATTAAACCAAACAGACAAAACAATACACGGGTCCCTTAGATGGGGAATAGAGCAGCCAATCTTGTCTGACATTTTCACCATTCACTAGTCTGCGATTAAAAAGACTTTTTGAAAATCTTCTCTTTTGATTTTTATATTGTTGTTCTGATGCAGAGAAATCAGCTGTCATATTTTGACAAAACTGTGGTCCTCTATCAGCCCAGTACTCTCGAACCTCGTCGTTGATCTCTCCCCAAGTTCCAGGATCAGTGCTTGTGTACGCTGGGATATCAACAGCGTGCAGGGTAGGAGAGGAAGCCGATGCAAGGCCGCTGATCTCAGGTTGATCTGCAGAAGGCTGTCCCAGTTCATTATTATTAGCATCAACCTCAACCAAAACCTCTCCTTGCTCAGTCTCATTAGCTCCATCAGCAGATGAAGTCAATGTTTCATATTTCTGGTGATCTGGTCAGGATAAGCATGAAACATTTTTTACACATAAGATGTTAGATTAACACTAACCTGACAACATGGCTTGCTAATAGCAAATATAGGGGTTGGGCGATGAGCAAAATGTTATATCATAATACGAGTCATTTTATCTAACAATAATGATATATTTCACAGTCTAGTTGTATTTACTTTTAATAAGATTGTATCATATCAAAATTTGATGCCACTGAAATTTCATAATTCGTGTCACCAATTTCAATATCACAGTAGCTTAAAGGACAAGTTCAGTGTTTTACACTTAAAGCCCTGTTTTCAGATCAGATTTTCGGTTTCTGTGGTAGCACCCCCCCCCCCACCTCCACAATGGCTGCATACAGTAGGTGCACTGGAACAATCCTTCCTGAAACGCATTAAACTTTCGTTTACAAAGACGTGAAACTCACCGAGTGGTCAGGGGTGTTCACTGATATGCTCACACAAAAATCTCTGCAAAAGATGCTTTCCAACAGGTGTTTTACCATTCGTTGTAAAACTGTGGACCTATTTTTCCAAACTCCTCACACCCGTACATTCTTCCGTTGAGAGCTAGAATAATAGACACTCCAGCCCAGTTGGTGCATAAGACTACAGAAAGAATACAAACAACCCCATTTCTGTTTCCGGCGGCGGAGTAATACCGTACCTCACAGCACATCCAATACAAGTCAATGGAGTTGGACAAAAACTGCGATAAAACCTGTTCAAACCAATCTGACTTCTGACATATAACTGACTCCCGACTGAGCCTGTGTTCTCCCAAGGTTTTTTTTTCTCCATTCTGCCACCTGATGGAGTTTTGGTTCCTTGCCACTGTCACCTTTTTCCACCTTTGTTGCCATTGGCTTGGCTTGCTTAGTTGGGGACATTAAATTTAACATTTAATTTAATATTCAACAATAATATTGATCTGCCTGCATTGACACTATTATACAAGAACTAAACTGAGCTGGACGATGACAACACAGTTTACTCCAGAGCTATATATATAGTTCAACAAGTATTTGATACACTGCCGATTTTGCAGGTTTTCCCACTTACAAAGCATGTACAGTAGAAGTCTGTCATTTTTATCATAGGTACTCTTCAACTGTGAGTGACGGAATCTAAAACAAAAATCCTGAAAATCACATTGTATGATTTTTAAGTAATTAATTTGCATTTTATTGCATGACATAAGTATTTGATACATCAGACAAGCAGAACTTAATATTTGGTACAGAAACCTTTGTTTTCAATCACAGAGATCATACGTTTCCTGTAGTTCATGACCAGGTTTGCACACACTACAGCAGGGAGTTTGGCCCACTCCTCCATACAGACCTTCTCCAGATCCTTCAGGTTTCGGGGCTGTCGCTGGGCAATACGGACTTTCAGCTCCCTCCAAAGATTTTCTATTGGGTTCAGGTCTGGAGACTGGCTAGGCCACTCCAGGACCTTGAGATGCTTCTTACGGAGCCACTCCTTAGTTGCCCTGGCTGTGTGTTTCGGGTTGTTGTCATGCTGGAAGACCCAGCCACGACCCATCTTCAATGCTCTTACTGAGGGAAGGAGGTTGTTGGCCAAGATCTCGCTATACATGGCCCCATCCATCCTCCCCTCAATACGGTGCAGTCATCCTGTCCCCTTTGCAGAAAAGCATCCCCAAAGAATGATGTTTCCACCTCCATGCTTCACGGTTGGGATGGTGTTCTTGGGGTTGTACTCATCCTTCTTCTTCCCCCAAACACGGTGAGTGGAGTTTAGACCAAAACGCTCTATTTTTGTCTCATCAGACCACATGACCTTCTCCCATTCCTCCTCTGGATCATCCAGATGGTCATTGGCAAACTTCAGACGGGCCTGGACATGCGCTGGCTTGAGCAGGGGGACCTTGCGTGCGTTGCAGGATTTTAATCCATGACGGCGTAGTGTGTTACTAATGGTTTTCTTTGAGACTGTGGTCCCAGCTCTCTTCAGGTCATTGACCAGGTCCTGCCGTGCAGTTCTTGTCATGGTTCTTGAATTCACTGTCTCCTTTCGTCTCGTCTTGTATTGTGTGTGTGTGTGTGTGTGTGTGTGTGTGTGTGTGTGTGTGTGTGTGTGATTGTGGGTGGAGTCGCTGATCGCTGCTGCTGATCAGCACACCAGCTGTGTATGATCAGCGCATCAGCTGCAGCTGATCAGTGAACCCTATTTAGTCCCTCTGTTTTCCCTCTGTGGTGTTTTCCTGGTGTGTGATCCTGTTCCTGTTCCCATGCCTGTTCGTTGGATTGTGGATTTAGTTCGTGTATTCGTGATAATCGTCTGTCTGGATTCCTGCACTGATTCACCGCGCACTGCCACCGAGGATTTCTGCACTGGATCGCCGAGCACACCACCTGTTGCCTGCCGAGGTCCCTGCGTCACCGTCCATCTGTGTTTGTGTCCGCCTGACCTGCATCTATCTTCTCAGGCTTAATAAAGCATTTTTACTTGCATTTGCATCCTGCTTCGTGATTGTTACAGTTCTGGGCTGATCCCTCACCTTCCTCATGATCATTGATGCCCCACGAGGTGAGATCTTGCATGGTGCCCCAGACCGAGGGAGATTGACAGTCATCTTGAACTTCTTCCATTTCCTAATAATTGCGCCAACAGTTGTTGCCTTCTCACCAAGCTGCTTGCCTATTGTCCTGTAGCCCATCCCAGCCTTGTGCAGGTCTACAATTTTATCCCTGATGTCCTTACACAGCTCTCTGGTCTTGGCCATTGTGGAGAGGTTGGAGTCTGTTTGATTGAGTGTGTGGACAGGTGTCTTTTAAACAGGTAACAAGTTCAAACAGGTGCAGTTAATACAGGTAATGAGTGGAGAACAGGAGGGCTTCTTAAAGAAAAACTAACAGGTCTGTGAGAGCTGGAATTCTTACTGGTTGGTAGGTGATCAAATACTTATGTTATGCAATAAAATGCAAATTAATTATTTAAAAATCATACAATGTGATTTTCTGGATTTTTGTTTTAGATTCCGTCTCTCACAGTTGAAGTGCACATATAATAGAAATTACAGACCTCTACATGCTTTGTAAGTAGGAAAACCTGCAAAATCGGCAGTGTATCAAATACTTGTTCTCCCCACTGTACATGTTCATGATCGTTTGATTGAGAGGGGTAGAACTGATGACCACATGCAGACTGTGTAAATGATGTGCTAGCTCTCAAACTAATTTATTTTATTTATTTCTATATAAACTAATATCCAATGCAACACTTATTCATATGCTAAGAGTGACTTTTGTAGCATGCAAGTTATGGTCAAGTAAAAATATCTCATCACTGTCATTAGCACAGTTAGAGCTCATTGAGAACATCTGATTTAATTTGTGAAGCCACCCACAGCCTGACCACAAGGTCTACACTTCGGCATAATGTTAACCTCAAAAATCGAAATAACAAACTCTTTTAAATGCAAATATAACTAAACATCAAACTTTAACAGGTCTTTCACTTTACTAAAAAACGCATTAAACAGCACTTAATTTCAACAGCTCTCTGTATCTATCTATCTACACTCTTTTTCATCTCTCTTTTTTTGTGTTTACTTAAAATTAGACAAATATGATATTATTTGAATCTTATATATGTTATGTAACAGTTGAGATAGTTCTTTAATGCTGATCTAACCAGCAGAACTAACCTAGCCGGGTTTAAATCCCAGTTGTGGGCTAACACTGCGTTACAACATGCCCCTATTAGAACTATGCAATTATATTCTATACTTTTATAAATTCTATTGAGAAACCAAGAGAAAAAGATGAATAAAGACTAAAGCCCCTATTTTAACGATCTAAGCGCATGGTCTAAAGCGCAAGTTCATTCAGGGCGCGTCCGAATCCACTTTTGCTAGTTTAAAGACAGGAAAAATGGTCGGCGCGCCAGGCGCATGGTCTAAAAGAGTTGTCCCTATTCTCTTAATGAGTAATGGGTGTGTTTTGGGATTTACGTGCCTTAAACCAATCAGAGTCTCCTCTGCCATTCCCTTTTAATGCCAGTTGCGCTCGCGCCATGTCAGATTCGCTATTTACATGACGGAATTTGATAGTGGAAAGGCCGAAGCCATCTCCAGAGCACAAACAGAACTGCTTGTGTGCGAGGTAAAAGTGCACTAGTAGACCATCTACGGGACAAGCCGGATTCCACCATATCTTTATGTACACAATAATAATATTTTACATTGTAATCCTTTTATTTTAAATATTTGGCATGTTTGTGTGCTGCTGTGCATCCCTGTGTGTTTAATAAGCAAGAGTGTACGTGCGTTGTGGACCTGCCTATAGGTGCATATTATTAACGCGCTCTTTAAATAACAAAAAGTATATATATATTGCATCATTGACCAGGTTTCAGTTGGTCAGTGGCGCAGTCTATTTCTGTTGCCTCAAAATAGCAACGTGCCAACAATGCGCCAGAACACACCTCGTTTTTAGACCTGCACAAATGGGCGCAAATGCATTTGCTATTTAAACAACGTGGCACAGGACGTGAAAATGATAACTGCGTCGGACTGAAACTAGCAAAAAACACTTGCATCGTGCTTGGCACTGCATTGCGCCGGGAGTAAGATAGGGCCCTAACAGTCAGTGTTCTGAAATTATTAATTATTATTATGTTTTTAACTATGCTGCATAGTTGTGTTTTGTGGTGTTTTTTGTCAAACTCAAAATATATATATATTTTTTATTATTAAAAAAATTCCATTATTTTTATGAAAATTATTGACAAAATATTTTAGTTTGTCTTGTATATTTTTTTGATTAGATCAGATAACATTTCAAGTTGTTATATGGTCGTGTTACAATGTGCCCCTCACGTTACAACATGCCCCCATTCTTAAGGCGTAAATAAAAAAAAAAAAAAAAAAAAAATATATATATATATATATATATATATATATATATATATATATATATATACACTGTATTAATGAAACAAAACCACATAATTGTACTAGACATGTGAAATTAATGTGGGGAAAAAATAAATACTCTGAACCCTAAGTGAATTTACACAAACTGAGAAAGTCAAAAAGTATTAGGTTGTGCCCTGCTCACCCCTACTCGAAATGAAAAGTTTGCAAAAATGCCCATCCCTAATAATGAATAATTAACAATATTCACAAAGCCATAATTATATTGGTCTGCTGATACACAAAATCATGCCTGAAGTATTAACCATAGGGACAACATTTATGTTCCACTGCAGTCCAAACTTGCACTTTGATAGAACCTGCTGGTGAAATCACCAAACTGCAAATGCACAGACTTAGTTTAGCCTAGATCTTGTGCAATAGCAGGGTTGCCAACTTTGGGACTTTGGCTGGAGTGAGACTCTGTAAAACATCAGTGCGCGCGCGTAACCCTAACCCTAATTTTAAAAATGTCAGTCCTTGTTTACTTAGTTTAAACCCTGATTTATGAAAAAAAAAGAAGAAGAAAAAATAATAGAATGGAAAAGTTTTCAAAATGTACAATTAATTTATTGATTGCACTATAAAAAAATTAAGATAGAGGTGATTAAATAACAAACATGTAAAACAACAACATCAAAACAATAGAAAATCTCAAAACAAAAGGGACACATAATAGTTACTCCACCTCCCCAGAAAACCACAACACAAGTTTCACACATTAGGCCTTGTAACCTATGCCACGGTGGCAGTGTTGGCCTGCTTCACTACCTCTGCGGGAGGCTCGTATCTGAAGCAGGGTTCAAATGATGTGACAAATGAACTAAAGACTCGGAAGGTAAAGTAATTATTTATGTTCCCTGTAAATTATTTCTGACTGCATTATAATGATTTCTTAATTCAGAATATGATAAAGACTGCGTAGGTGGATGTGTTCGGGGAATTTGGCAGTTAAAAGTATAACGAAATGACTCGAAAAAGATTTGTTCATTTTAATGAACGAGATCGAACAAGCGAGTCAGTAAAATGATCCGAACTTCCCCCATCACTCACAGGGTGCCATCAAGTGACAGTCTGTTCCTGGTGTCAGTCTTGTTTAGGCCAATAACTGAAGGTTCGCTCAGCATCCGCATTTGAGTGTGGCAGGCTCAACACAATCTGGGCAAGCTTTGATCATTTGGGAAATTTTAAAATGCCACTTGCCCGATTTGCCAAAACGTAATTTGTACCATTAGTCTATTTTTATTGAGCAATTAGCTAGCCCACATAACGCACGTCAGACAATGTTCGCATCTATAGTTGACGTCTGTACTCTCGGCACACAGACTGAGCAAGGGTACGTCTGTGTAGTGAAAGGCACACCATTTTATTATCTGCTTACCTTGATTGTCATCCAAACTTTCAAACTTGCATCAGTGGGCTCCGACTCCGAACCTATGCTCTGAACTCTCTCTGAACTTTTCACATGCAACTGAGGTGCAAGGTTTTCAGCGAAACAACGATCAGAGAATACTGCAGTGAGAACGTTGTAGGCAGATGTTACAGCTGTGGCCCTTAAACTCTTCTCCTGTCATTAATACGCTGTGGTCTAGTATAGTCATCAACAGAAAATTAAAGGATTGAGAGGGGAGAAACATGGATTTTGGCGTGAGAGCGTGAGATTGATGCTGAAAACGTGAGTGTCACGCCAGATGCGTGAGAGTTGGCAACCCTGCAATAGACATCTTGGATTTGGTTGCCTGGTTGGACTGTCTAACTGGATTGAACTCTCACCTGTTGTATGACTCTTGTCTGCCCTTTATTAAACTCTGCACATGGATCCTACCAAGTCTTCCATTTTTCAATTTTATATCATGTACACTACCCACTTTGCCAAACCACTTTTGCTTACACTTTTTCATGTGCTTGCTCAAATTCAAAATCTCCATTGCAATGACCTGGCATTCATGACATTTTGCATTGCACTTCACAGACATACTGCTCTCAAAATGTGGTTTTCTATATTTAATTTTCTTATTTAGTTTACTTAATTAGTTTTGAATTAGGTATACTAAAGGTCCAAAGTAATACTTTTTTGTGAGTTTGCAGACTCAGACAAAGATTTTTGATTGATTATCTAAAATGTGAACCAATGTACATGTGGAAGTAGTAATTATAGCATAGGTGTCAACACACATAAAGGACACATTTTTGTTTTCTTTTTCAGAGACACCTTCCGGGTCAGAAGAAAGTAGAAAGGGTAAGTGAGAAGAATGGATTGGAAGGGACACCTCCTCAAAGCATATCTTAAGTTATGTCAAGCAGTTTTTATTGTCATTTCTCTCCTGCATTACGAGGATGAAAAAAAAGCATGAATATGCAGAGCCCCACCTCCAGGCTAGTTTAGTCGATGTATCAGAATGGTAATGTGTTTTATGTATCACTCTCTACAACGTCGGACACATAACGGTAATTAATTTAACTAACCTTTTGCTTGACTACGCTAGCAAACAGGTAATAATGTTGCTGCAAAGTCGGACAGCTGCCTTCCGAAAATCAGCATCCTTACAAGCGCTTTGAACAACTTCGAACATCATTGGAGAAAGGCATATAGTACATCATAACATCGTAACATGATATACATAATTCACCCACTATAGCTAAAAGTATCAGATTTTTCATATCAACAGAAAAATATTGGCTACCGGGACAACTGGCTTCCCTTGAGCCTTCCCTGCTTCACAGCATAGTAATGATGATATGCTAAAGCCCGCTCGCACGTTGACGTGATTGGTTACAAGGTAGTTTCTGACCTAAGAAACACTGGTGATTTCAAACCACGTTTTTGATACTGTCTTTGGGTTCACTGCAGTTTTAAGGAGAAAATACTCAGCAATGGTGTTGACTTATGAATTTGCACATGGTTTGTCTTAAAGCATATTAAAAACACCACATAGGCATATAAACAACTTTAAAAAATGTATTTACACCACAGTTTTTTTTTTTTTTTTTACATATGAAGACTTCAGATGCAAAAGCCTCTAAGTCCGTCTAACGTTTTTCTGTAATATTAACATTTTTATTAGGCTCCTATGTATAGGTTTCTACCTAAGTACCGACATTTCTGAATGGGCTGAGGCTGGGATTTAGTGAGTTTGAAGTGAAAGTATTTGATGTACGTTATACTATGTGTGGAGCGCATTCACTCAGTATTATTATATCATTTTTGACATAGGTGGCTTTTAGAGGCTTTTGCATCGGAGGTCTTCATATACTGTAGGCTCTGCTCCAAACCAATAGTTAGATGCCTTGTCCCTTCCTGCCTTCTAAGAAACCTATTTAAGGGTATGTCAGTACCTTACAAGTGATCAATATGGAATGCTCTACATAGTCAGCATCTCAATCGTGATTCTTCTACATTTAGCGCATGCTCTTCATGATCAGATTAAGAGACCCGGCTTTCATGTTGAATTTCAGATAAGATATGGATGAAAACATTTATGGTATTTGGGGAATTATCTTTGTGATTCTATACCAGATAAAAAAAGAGATCAAAGAGTAGCTATATAGAGTTGAGGCCATATGTTATTTGCTGCCTTTGAAAAGCTGCTGCCTTTTGTTTGTATTACTAGGGCCCAAGCCCTGAAAGGGCGAAGGCCCTATTGTTTCCGGTAGGATTATTTATTATTAGGGCCCAAGCCCTGAAAGGGCGAAGGCCCTATTGTTTTCGGTAGGATTATTTATTATTAGGGCCCAAGCCCTGAAAGGGCGAAGGCCCTATTGTTTTCGGTAGGATTATTATTATTATTATTATTATTATTATTAGGGCCCAAGCCCTGAAAGGGCGAAGGCCCTATTGTTTTCGGTAGGATTATTATTAGGGCCCAAGACCTGAAAGGGCGAAGGCCCTATTGTTTTCGGTAGGATTATTAGGGCCCAAGCCCTGAAAGGGCGAAGGCCCTATTGTTTCCGGTAGGATTATTAGGGCCCAAGCCCTGAAAGGGCGAAGGCCCTATTGTTTCCGGTAGGATTATTTATTAGGGCCCAAGCCCTGAAAGGGCGAAGGCCCTATTGTTTCCGGTAGGATTATTATTATTATTATTATTAGGGCCCAAGCCCTGAAAGGGCGAAGGCCCTATTGTTTTCGGTAGGATTATTAGGGCCCAAGCCCTGAAAGGGCGAAGGCCCTATTGTTTTCGGTAGGATTATTATTATTATTATTATTATTATTATTATTATTATTATTATTATTATTATTATTATTATTATTATTTTGTCAACCTTTCGGCCACTTTTGGGGCCCTTAACATGCTCGAAAACTCTTGAAACTTTGCACACAGGTCAGAACCCGCGGCCATCAGGGCCGGGCTGAGGCTGGTACCCGGGCGTGGCAGGGGGGCTCAACAGCGCCCCCTGGAACGGGATCCGAACACGTGTCCATAAATCAAACACGCTTGCATGTAATAATATGAAACTCGGTACACATATTGATCTCATCGGGCCGAACAACTTTCGTGCTCTAAGTTTTACGCCAGCCCAACAGGAAGTCGGCTATTTAGGGTTGTTTGGAAACGCATGCTGTGGAATTTAATGTACTCCTCCTAGGGAATTCATCGATTCGCCTCCAAACTCGGTGTGCATGAAGTCAAGACATTGAGGATGCTAAATTGCGGACGGATTTTTGATATCTCGAACGGTTTGGCCGTGGCGAGGAAACGAATTTATGGCGAAAAAATGAAACAGGAAGTGTGTTATAACTTCTGCATACATTAACTGATCTTGATGAAACTTCAGCAGTGTGTTCGTTGTAAGAGGCCGATCGCACAGATGTGACTATTGTGAGTCAAAGTTATAGCGCCACCAACAGGCAGCAGGAAGTACATCACTATTAAAATGCTTTGAAATCACTGTCTTATTTTTACCAGATTTGCTTCAAACTTTATGTGTACAATGTAGACACACGGCAGATGTAAACCTGTGAAAGGATTATTGATATCTTAGATACTGTTGCCGTGGCAACGCATCAAACTTTAATATTCTTTTTTTATGCTTTTGAGACTCTTAACATACTTGAAATTGCATGAAACTCGACAGACACATCACATTTATTATCCAGTAGACATGTGCAAAGTTTCAGAAACGGGCGTGGTGAGGGGCTCAGTAGCGCCACCTTTAGTCATAAGTGGGGGGGTTAGTTTTATCAACAGCAACAAAACTTGGTATGTGTATTGTTCTCATCAAGACGGACAACTTTCTAATTTACATGAACCATCTCCGACCAACAGGAAGAGAGATATTTTGGTTTGAATGTGGATTTTCTGAAGAATTTTCTCTCCCTCTCTCTGTGTCTGTGTGTGTGTGAGGGGAGGGGGGATTTGACTATTGCTTTTATATTGTTAATCAAGGTTTCAGGGGCTTTTGGGGTCCTTAACGTGCTCAAAAACTCTTGAAACTTTGCACACAGGTCAGAACCCACGGCCATCAGGGCCGGGCTGAAGCTGGTACCCGGGCGTGGATGGGGGGCTCAACAGCGCCCCCTTGAACGGGGTTCTAAAACTTGATCCATATATCAAACACGCTCGCATGAATTAATATGAAACTCGGTACACATATAGATCTCATCGGGCCGAACAACTTTACCCCGGTCAAGTTTTACGCCAGCCCAACAGGAAGTCGGCTATTATGGGTTGTTTGGAAAACGCTTGCTGTGGAATGTGAAATACTCCTCCTAGAAAATTCACCGTGTCCCCTTCAAACTCGGTGTGCATGTAGTCAAGACTTTGAGGATGCTAAATTGCGGACGGATTTTTGATATCTCGAACGGTTTGGCTGTGGCGAGGAATCGAATTTATGGCGAGAAAAGAGAAACACGGAAGTGGAATAACTTCTGCATACATTAACTGATCTTGATGAAACTTCAGCAGTGTGTTCGTGGTAAGAGGCCGATCAGATGGATGTAGCTATTGTGAGTCAAAGTTATAGCGCCACCAACTGGCAGCAGGAAGTGTGTCACTTTCAACATGCTTTTGACAAAAGTGGGAGGGTTAGTTTTAACTACAGTAAAGAAAAAATATTTTGTATATTGTTCTCATCAAGCCGGACAACTTTCTAATTTACATTCAATAGCTCTGGCCATCAGGAAGTCAGATATTTTGGTCTGAATGTGATTTTTTTTGCAAAATCAGCCTCTGAATTTTTAGCCACTCCTCTTAAACTATTTATTTTATTCGTACCAAACTTTTTCAACATGATGAAACTACATTAAATATGCTAAATTGTGAATGGATAATAAATATCTCAAACGGTTTTGCTATGGCGAGGGATTAAATAATGTCCAAAAAGGAAACACTAAAAATCTTCTAAAAATGTAATTATATACCATTTATTTCTATATAAAAGTATACAAATATCACAACTAAACCCATTTTATTCTGTTTTTGCAATTCAAGAAGAATGAAAAAGTTAAAACAGGCTATTTAGTGCTATTTGGTTCAACAAAAAAGCAAACATAGGGCTATACTGCCCTCTTGTGTCCAAAAGGACATCAAAATAGTATATAAAACTTTTTACCAGGTAGGCCAATATTGTATTTAAATATACATTTATTAGGTATGTGTCTGAGGATATTTTCCCACCGGTTAATCGACGTGTGACACGAGTGGGTGCTTTTAAATCGCTAATATAATAGTGTAAGAAAAATAATGATAATGTTGCACACACAAATCACACACATGTGGGAAAGAATGATGCTTTTAAACAACACTAAACCGCCATTAGGTGTCGCCAGGCATCCATCTTAATAAGCGAGTCATTGATTCATTCGTTCAAACGATTTGTTCGAATGAGTCGATCATGATTAAGACAGATGTTTATGGATTGATCATTCAATCTTTGAGTCAACCGATTCGTTAAAAATGCTGAATCGTTCAGTTATGAGAAAACACGTGATGCGTGATGGTTCTGCCGTGATCTTTGTTTAACTATTTTCGCTGCTGAAACAGAACAAAAACAGTCAACATTGCATCTAAAATGTAAGTGACTTAATTGTAACTGTTTATTAACCTGTTGTATGAAATCTAGGGGTGGGAGAAAAAATTTATTCTTAGATGCATCGCGATGCGGACGTGGACGATTCTGAATCGATTCACAAATGTCAAAAAATCGATTCTCTAAAAAAATATTTTTCTTATAACGTAATATTGACGGAAGGCAAAAGGCGGAACTCTAAGCGGACGTGCGTGCAGTCTGTGGCGCGCACATAACAGAGAAGTTTCTTCTGCTCACCAAGGCTGCATTTATTTGATTAAAAATACAAACAAAAACAGTAATATTGTAAAATATTATTCCAATTTAAAACAGCTGCTTTCTATTTTAATATATTTTAAACTATTATTTATTCCTGTGATCAAAGCTGAGTTTTCAGCATCATTACTCCAGTCGTCACTGTCACATGATCCTTCAGAAATTATTCTAATATGATGATTGATACTCAAGAAACATTCATTATTATTTTAAATGTCGAAAACAGTTGTGTACAGTCTTTGATGAATAGAAAGTTCAAAAGAACAGCATTTATCTGAAATCTAAAGCTTTTGTAACGTTAAACACTACCGCTCAAAAGTTTTGGGTTAGTAATAATTAAAATTTTATTTTTTGGGGAAATAAATAAAATAAATCAGTACTTTTATTTATGAAGGATGAGTTAAACTGATCAACAGTTACAGTAAAGACATTTATAATGTTAAAAATATATATATTTGAAATATATGCTGTTCTTTTGAACTTTACATTCATCAAAGCATTTTGAAAAAAAAAAAAATCTGTACACAACTGTTTTCAACATTGAAAATAATAATGAATATTTATTGAGCATCAATCATCATATTAGTATGATTTCTGAAGGATGATGTGACACTGAAGACTGGAGTAATGATGCTGAAAACTCAACTTTGATCACAGAAATGAATTACTATGTAAAATATTTAAAAATTGAAAACAGCTGTTTTAAATTGGAATAATATTTCACAATATTACTGTTTTTGTTTGTATTTTTAATCAATAAATGCAGCCTTGGTGAGCAGAAGAGACTTCTCCTAAAAACATTAAAAATCTTACTGACCCCAAACTTTTGAACAATAATATATATATATATATATATATATATATATATATATATATATATATATATACATATATATGTATGTGTGTGTATGTATGTATGTATATATATATATATATATATATATATATATATATATAAATATAGCTGCGAGCAGCGATGGAGGGCCAAAGCCGGCGGTACCGCCACCCCGGTGCCTTTAGGTAACTAAAGGCACCGGGGTTGCGGTGCCACCGGCTTGGGCCCGTTATCGCTGCTCGCAGCTATATTTTATTATTATTATTTTTTTGTCAACCTTTCGGGCACTTTTGGGGCCCTTAACATGCTCGAAAACTCTTGAAACTTTGCACACGGGTCAGAACCCGCGGCCATCAGGGCCGGGCTGAAGCTGGTACCCGGGCGTGGCAGGGGGGCTCAACAGCGCCCCCTTGAACGAAGTCCGAAAACTTGGTCCATGAATCAGACACGCTTGCATGTAATAATATGAAACTCAGTACACATATAGATCTCATCGGGCGGAACAACTTTCGTACTTTTACTTTTTACGCCAGCCCAACAGGAAGTCGGCTATTATGGGTTGTTTGGAAACGCATGCTGTGGATTTTGATGTACTCCTTCTAGGAAATTCATCCATTCGCCTCCAAACTCGGTCAGCATGAAGTCAAGACATTGAGGATGCTAAATTGCGAACGGATTTTTGATATCTCGAACGGTTTGGCCGTGGCGAGGAAACGAATTTATGGCGAATAATGGAAACAGGAAGTGTGTTATAACTTCTGCATACATTAACTGATCTTGATGAAACTTCAGCAGTGTGTTCGTTGTAAGAGGCCGATCACATGGATGTGACTATTGTGAGTCAAAGTTATAGCGCCACCAACTGGCAGCAGGAAGTTTGTCACTTTCAAAATGCTTTGAAATCACTCTCTTATTTTTACCCGATTTGCTTCAAACTTTATGTGTATAATGTAGACACACGGCAGATGTAGACCTGTGATATCTTAGATACTGTTGCCGTGGCAATGCTTCAAACTTTAATATTCTTTTTTTAAGCTTTTGAGACTCTTAACATACTTGAAATTGCATGAAACTCGACAGAAACATCACATTTATTATCCAGTAGACATGTGCAAAGTTTCAGAAATGGGCGTGGTGGAATGGCTCAGTAGCGCCACCTTTAGCCAAAAATGGGGGCTTAGTTTTTCCTAGAATCGCAAAACTTGGTACGTATATTGTTCTCATCAGGCCGGACAACTTTCTAATTTATTGTCATTAGCTCAGACCAACAGGAAGTCAGATATTTTGGTTTGAATGTGGATTTTCTGGAGAATTTTCTCTCTCTCTCTCTCTGTGTGTGTGTGTGTGTGGAGAGGGTGGGGGGGATTTGTCTATTCCATTTAATCTTTGTTTTTCAAGGTTTCAGGGGCTTTTGGGGCCCTTAACGTGCTCAAAAACTCTTGAAACTTTTCACACAGGTCAGAACCTGCGGCCATCAGGGCCGGACTGAAGCTGGTACCTGGGCGTGGCAGGGGGGCTCGACAGCGCCCCCTTGAACGGGGTCCGAAAACTTGGTCCATATTTCAAACACGCTTGCATGAATTAATATGAAACTCGGTACACATATAGATCTCATCAGGCCGAACAACTTCCGCACTCTAAGTTATTAGCTCCGCCCAACAGGAAGTCGGCTATTATGGGTTGTTTGAAAAACGCATGCTGTGGAATTTGATGTACTCCTCCTAGAGAATTCATCCAATCACCTCCAAACTCGGTCAGCATGAAGTCAAGACATTGAGGATGCTAAATTGCGGACGGATTTTTGATATCTCGAACGGTTTGGCCGTGGCGAGGACACGAATTTATGGCGAGAAAAGAGAAACACGAAGTGGTATAACTTCTGCACACATTAACTGATCTTGATGAAACTTCAGCAGTGTGTTCGTGGTAAGAGGCTGATCAGATGGATGTAACTATTGTGAGTCAAAGTTATAGCGCCACCAACTGGCAGCAGGAAGTGTGTCACTTTCAAAATGTTTTTGACAAAAGTGGGGGGGTTACTTTTACCCACAGTTACAAAAATCAGTACCTATATTGTTCTCATCAAGCCGGACAACTTTCTAATTTACAGTCATTAGCTCCGAGCAACAGGAAGTCAGATATTTTGGTCTGAATGTGGATTTTTTGGATATTTCAGACTCTGAGTTTTTAGCTACTCCTCCTAAGTGGTTTATTTTATTCACACCAAACTTTTTCAACATGATAAAAATACTTTAAAGATATATATAAATATATATATATATATATATATATATATATATATATATATATATATATATAAATATAGCTGCGAGCAGCGATGAAGGGCCTAAGCCGGGGGCACCGCTACCCCGGTGCCTTTAGGTAACTAAAGGCACCGGGGTTGCGGTGCCACCGGCTTGGGCCCGTAATCGCTGCTCGCAGCTATATTTATATATATATATATATATTTATTATTATTAGGGCCCAAGCCCTGAAAGGGCGAAGGCCCTATTGTTTTCGTTAGGATTATTAGGGCCCAAGCCCTGAAAGGGCGAAGGCCCTATTGTTTTCGGTAGGATTATTATTATTATTATTATTATTATTATTATTATTATTATTATTATTATTTTGTCAACCTTTCGGGCACTTTTGGGGACCTTAACATGCTCGAAAACTCTTGAAATTTTGCACACAGGTCAGAACCCGCGGCCATCAGGGCCGGGCTGAAGCTGGTACCCGGGCGTGGCAGGGGGCCTCGACAGCGCCCCCTGGAACGGGATCCGAACACTTGTCCATAAATCAGACACGCTTGCATGTAATAATATGAAACCCGGTACACATATAGACCTCATCGGGCCGAACAACTTTCGTGCTCTAAGTTTTACGTCAGCCCAACAGGAAGTCGGCTATTTAGCGTTGTTTGGAAACGCATGCTGTGGAATTTAATGTACTCCTCCTAGGGAATTCATCGATTCGCCTCCAAACTCGGTGTGCATGAAGTCAAGACATTGAGGATGCTAAATTGCGGACGGATTTTTGATATCTCGAACGGTTTGGCCATGGCGAGGAAACGAATTTATGGCGAAAAAAAGAAACAGGAAGTGTGTTATAACTTCTGCATACATTAACTGATCTTGATGAAACTTCAGCAGTGTGTTCGTTGTAAGAGGCCGATCGCACAGATGTGACTATTGTGAGTCAAAGTTATAGCGCCACCAACAGGCAGCAGGAAGTACATCACTATTAAAATGCTTTGAAATCCCTGTCTTATTTTTACCAGATTTGCTTCAAACTTTATGTGTACAATGTAGACACACGGCAGATGTAAACCTGTGAAAGGATTATTGATATCTTAGATACTGTTGCCGTGGCAACGCATCAAACTTTAATATTCTTTTTTTATGCTTTTGAGACTCTTAACATACTTGAAATTGCATGAAACTCGACAGACACATCACATTTATTAGCCCGTAGACATGTGCAAAGTTTCAGAAACGGGCGTGGTGAGGGGCTCAGTAGCGCCACCTTTAGTCATAAGTGGGGGGGTTAGTTTTATCAACAGCAACAAAACTTGGTATGTGTATTGTTCTCATCAAGACGGACAACTTTCTAATTTACATGATCTATCTCTGACCAACAGGAAGAGAGATATTTTGGTTTGAATGTGGATTTTCTGAAGAATTTTCTCTCCCTCTCTCTGTGTCTCTGTGTGTGTGAGGGGAGGGGGGGATTTGACTATTGCTTTTATATTGTTAATCAAGGTTTCAGGGGCTTTTGGGGTCCTTAACGTGCTCAAAAACTCTTGAAACTTTGCACACAAGTCAGAACCCCCTGCCATCAGGGACGGGCTGAAGCTGGTACCCGGGCGTGGCAGGGGGGCTCAACAGCACCCCCTTGAACGGTGTCCCAAAACTTGGTCCATAGATCAAACACGCTTGCATGAATTAATATGAAACTCGGTACACATATATATCTCATCGGGCCGAACAACTTTCCCCCGGTCAAGTTTTACGCCAGACCAACAGGAAGTCAGCTATTATGGGTTGTTTGGAAAACGCATGCTGTGGAATTTGATGTACTCCTCCTAGGAAATTCATCCATTCGCCTCCAAACTCGGTGTGCATGAAGTCAAGACATTGAGGATGCTAAATTGCGGACGGATTTTTGATATCTCGAACGGTTTGGCCGTGGCAAGGAAACGAATTTATGGCGAATAATTCAAACAGGAAGTGTGTTATAACATCTGCATACATTAACTGATCTTGATGAAACTTCAGCAGTGTGTTCGTTGTAAGAGGCCGATCACATGGATGTGACATTTGTGAGTCAAAGTTATAGCGCCACCAACTGGCAACAGGAAGTGTGTCACTTTCATAATGCTTTGAAATCACCCTCTTATTTTTACCCGATTTGCTTAAAACTTTATGTGTATAATGTAGACACACGGCAGATGTAGACCTGTGAAAGGATTATTAATATCTTAGATACTGTTGCCGTGGCAACGCATTAAACTTTAATATTCTTTTCGGATGCTTTTGAGACTCTTCACATGTTTGAAAATGCATGAAACTCGACAGACACATCACATTTATTATCCAGTAGACATGTGCAAAGTTTCAGAAACGGGCGTGGTGAAATGGCTCAGTAGCGCCACCTTTAGTCAAAAATGGGGGCTTAGTTTTTCTTAGAATCACAAAACTTGGTAGGTGTATTGTTCTCATCAAGCCGGACAACTTTCTAATTGACAGTTATTAGCTATGACCAACAGGGTGTCGGATATTTTGGTCTGAATATGGATTTTTTGCTAAATCAGCCTCTGAGTTTTTAGTTGCTCATCCTAAAAGGTTTATTTTATTCCCACCAAACTTTTTCAACATGATTAAAATATATTAATGATGCAAAATTGTAAACGGATATTGAATATCTCAAACGGTTTTGCTATGGCGAGGGATTAAATTTGTCAAAAAGGAAGCAGGAAACATCTCAACATAACTTCTAAAAAATGTTATTATACACCATTTATTTTCATGTAAAATGATACAAATATTAGAACTAAACCCATTTTATTCTGTTTTTGCAATTCAAGGAGTATGAAAAAGTAAAAAAAAAAGGGTATTTAGTGCTATTTGGTTCAACAAAAAATCAAACATAGGGCTATACTGCCCTCTTGTGTCCAAAAGGATATTAAAATAGTATATAAAACGTTTTACTAGGTAGGCCTATTGTATTTAAATATAAATTTATTAGGTATATGACTGTGAGGATATTTTCCCATCGGTTAATCGACGTGTGACACGAGCGGCTGCTTTTAAATCGCTAATATAAAAGTGAAAGTAAAAAACGGAGGTCCGCACGGACATTGATAATGGTGCACGTTGGAAAAAATGATACTTTTAAACATAACACTAAACCGCCATCAGGTGTCACCAGGCGACCATCTTAATGAGCGAGTCATTGATTCATTCGTTCAAACGATTCGTTCGAATGACTGAGTCATTCATGATTGAGACAGATGTTTATGGATTGACCATTGAATCTTTGAGTCAACCGATTCGTTTCAAAATGCTGAATCATTAAGTAATGAGAAAACAAGTTGCTGTGAGATGCACGATGGTTCTGCTGATCTTTGTTTAACTATTTTTGCTGCTGAAACAGAACAAAAACAGTCAATATTGCATCTAAAATGTAAGTGACTTAATTGTAACTGTTTATTAACCTGTTGTATGAAATCAATGTCACAGTTTCAATTGTGATTGTATTCAGGAAATAGTTGCCTACTCGTCAAATGAGGTTGCTTAACTCTTATCATATGTTAGAAAATATATAAAAAACTCCATATTTGTAATTTTTATAGTCAGTATGTTGTTAACTGCGTTGCGTTTTTGTGTGCTGCGCTCATTTGTTTACAATTCTCCTGGAGAAGCTGCATGAGCCTCAGCAGGGCAACCTTGTTACCATTGATCAGTAATACATTTATTATGAACTGCTGATTGCAACTTAAAATGAATGTAATGAAATTAGAATAATCTCTCGTTTTAGTGATTCCCAAGTTATTTTTTTGTTATTGACGTTCTAATCAGGCTATACTCTGGTCGGGCAAGTAAAATTCTCTTTCAGGTAGGCCTATTGTATTTATATATAAATATATTAGGGATGTGACTGTGATAAAATTTTCCCACCAGTTAATCGACGTGTGACACCGCTGAGGGCTTTTAAATCGCTAACTTAAAAGCGAAAGTAAAATACAGACGTCCGCACAGACATTGATAATGGTGCGGAGTAGAGCGAGCATTTTCAATGTATGCCTATGGAAGTAGGAATGAACTTAAACATTTTATTTATGTTTTTATGTGTCCTCTGTTCAACCGCAACAGCGTCACACACACAAACATTCCAGAATTGCAATCTTGACATCGCAGCCTGTTCATTATAGCCCTAATACAATATAATAATAAAAATAGTCAACCTAACATATACGAATTACAGTGCTCTGTTTAAATAGTCAGTAGTACAATTTGTACCATTCACAGTAAGCAGAGCTCCACTGTGATGTTTCCAAGCACATTTTTGCGCGTGTGAAGAGGATGATTTTTTCTATCGATATTGGAACATGAGTGAAGTACAAAGCCTATAATAAAGAACAGTTTAGCATCCAAATGCATCACAAATATTGAAATTTTTTATTCTAATGAGAGAGTTACGTGAGACCAACACTGCTTACTTTCGTTTTTATTTTTACATTAAATTTAAAGGATTTGTTGTGGAATATTTTGAGTGTATCATAAAATCGTGAATAAGGTCTGAGGTCTAAGCTAAGGTCTGAGGTCTAAGCTCTGAATAAGGTAAGACAAGTAATATTTTCTGTCTTATATATATATGTGTGTGTGTGTAAATATACATATATATATATATATATAGACATAGATAGATAGAAAGATATATATATATATATATATATATATATATAAATATAGCTGCGAGCAGCGATGGAGGGCCCAAGCCGGCGGCACCGCCATCCCCGGTGCCTTTAGGTTACTAAAGGCACTGGGGTTGCGGTGCCACCGGCTTGGGCCCGTAATCGCTGCTCGCAGCTATATTTATTATTATTATTATTATTGTTCTTCAAGGGTTCGGGGGCTTTTGGGGCCTTTAACATGCTCGAAAACTCATGAAACTTTGCACACAGGTCAGAACCCGCGGCCATTAGGGCCGAGCTGAAGCTGGTACCCGGGCGTGGCAGGGGTGCTCAACAGCGCCACCTAGAATGCAATCTGAAATCTTGGACACATACAAGAACGTATTAGTTTGAAACTCAGTACACATATAGAGCTCATCAGGCTGAACAACTTCCGCACTCTATGTTATTAGCTCCGCCCAACAGGAAGTCAGCTATTATGGGTTGTTTGAAAAACGTACGCTCTGGAATTTGAAATACTCCTCCTAGAGAATTCATTCAATCCCCTCAAAACTCGGTGTGCATGAAGTCAAGACATTGAGGATGCTAAATTGCGGACGGATTTTTGATATCTCGAACGGTTTGGCCGTGGCGAGGAAACGAATTTATGGCGAGAAAAGAGAAACAGGAAATGTGTTATAACTTCTGCATACATTGACTGATCTTGATGAAACTTCAGCAGTGTGTTCGTGGTAAGAGGCCGGTCACATGGATGTGACTATTGTGAGTCAAAGTTATAGCGCCACCAACTGGCAGCAGGAAGTGTGTTACTTTCAAAATGCTTTGAAATCACCCTCTTATTTTTAGCAGATTTGCTTCAAACTTTATGTGTATAATGTAAACACACGGCAGATGTAGACCTGTGAAAGGATTATTGATATCTTAGATACTGTTGCCGTGGCAACGCATCAAACTTTAATGTTCTTTTCGGATGCGTTTGAGACTCTTAGCATGCTTGAAATTGGATGAAACTCGACAGACACATCACACTTATTAGCCAGTAGACATGTGAAAAGTTTCAGAAACGGGCGTGGCAGGGGGGCTCAACAGCGCCCCCTTGAACGGGGTCTGAAAACTTGGTCCATATATCAAACACGCTTGCATGAATTAATATGAAATTCGGTACACATATAGATCTCATCGGGCCAAACAACTTTCCCTCAGTCAAGTTTTACGCCAGCCCAACAGGAAGTCGGCTATTATGGGTTGTTTGGAGAACGCTTGCTGTGGAATGTGAAATACTCCTCCTAGAAAATTCATCCCATCCCCACCAAACTCGGTGTGCATGAAGTCAAGACATTGAGGATGCTAAATTGCGGACGGATTTTTGATATCTCGAACGGTTTGGCCGTGGCAAGGAAATGAATTTATGGCGAGAAAAGAGAGACACGAAGTGTTATAACTTCTGCACACATTAACTGATCTTGATGAAACTTCAGCAGTGTGTTCGTGGTAAGAGGCCGGTCAGATGGATGCAACTATTGTGAGTCAAAGTTATAGCGCCACCAACTGGCAACAAGAACTGTGTCACTTTCAAAATGCTTTTGGCAAAATGGGGGGGTTACTTTTACCCACAGTTCCAAAAATCAGTACATATATTGGACTCATCGAGCCGGACAAGTTTCTAATTTACAGTCATTAGCTCTGACCAACAGGAAGTCAGATATTTTGGTTTGAATGTGGATTTATTTGCAAAATCAGCCTCTGAATTTTATATATATATATATATATTGTAAAGTGACAAGACAGAGAATATTACTTGTCCGATATATATATATATATATATTACATTTATATATATATATAAATATATATATATATAAATATAGCTGCGAGCAGCGATGGAGGGCCCAAGCCGGTGACACCGCCACCCCGGTGCCTTTAGTGCAACTAAATGCACCAGGGTGGCGGTGCCACCGGCTTGGGCCCGCAATCGCTGCTCGCAGCTATATTTATTATTATTTTGTCAACCTTTCGGGCACTTTTGGGGCCCTTAACATGCTCGAAAACTCTTGAAATTTTGCACACACGTCAGAACCCGCGGCCATCAGGGCCGGACTGAAGCTGGTACCCGGGCGTGGCAGGGGGGCTCGACAGCGCCCCCTGGAACGGGATCCAAACACGTGTCCATAAATCAAACACGCTTGCATGTAATAATATGAAACTCGGTACACATATAGATCTCATCGGGCCGAACAACTTTCGTGCTCTAAGTTTTACGCCAGCCAAACAGGAAGTTGGCTATTTAGCGTTGTTTGGAAACGCATGCTGTGGAATTTAATGTACTCCTCCTAGGGAATTCATCGATTCGCCTCCAAACTCGGTGTGCATGAAGTCAAGACATTGCGGATGCTAAATTGCGGACGGATTTTTGATATCTCGGACGGTTTGGCCGTGGCGAGGAAACAAATTTATGGCGAAAAAATGAAACAGGAAGTGTGTTATAACTTCTGCATACATTAACTGATCTTGATGAAACTTCAGCAGTGTGTTCGTTGTAAGAGGCCGATCACATGGATGTGACTATTGTGAGTCAAAGTTATAGCGCCACCAACAGGCAGCAGGAAGTACATCACTTTCAAAATGCTTTGAAATCAGTGTCTTATTTTTACCCGATTTGCTTCAAACTTTATGTGTACAATGTAGACACACGGCAGATGTAAACCTGTGAAAGGATTATTGATATCTTAGATACTGTTGCCGTGGCAACGCATCAAACTTTAATATTATTTTTTGATGCTTTTGAGACTCTTAACATACTTGAAAATGCATGAAACTCGACAGACACATCACATTTATTATCCAGTAGACATGTGCAAAGTTTCAGAAACGGGCGTGGTGGAATGGCTCAGTAGCGCCACCTTTAGTCAAAAATGGGGGCTTAGTTTTTCCTAGAATAACAAAACTTGGTAGGTGTATTGTTCTCATCAAGACGGACAACTTTCTAATTTACAGTCATAACTTTAGACCACCAGGAACTCAGATATTTTGGTTTGAATGTGGATTTTCTGGAGAATTTTCTCTCTCTCTGTCTGTCTCTGTGTGTGTGAGGGGTGGGAGGGATTTTTCTGTTGAGTTTAATGTTTGTTTTCAAGGTTTCAGGGGCTTTTGGGACCCTTAACGTGCTCGAAAACTCTTGAAACTTTGCACACAGGTCAGAACCCACGGCCATCAGGGCCGGGCTGAAGCTGGTACCCGGGCGTGGCAGGGGGGCTCAACAGCGCCCCCTTGAACGGGGTTCAAAAACTTGGTCCATATATCAAACACGCTTGCATGAATTAATATGAAACTCGGTACACATATAGATCTCATCGGGCCGAACAACTTTCCCCCGGTCAAGTTTTACGCCAGCTCAACAGGAAGTCGGCTATTATGGGTTGTTTGGAAAACGCTTGCTGTGGAATGTGAAATACTCCTCCTAGAAAATTCACTGTGTCCCCTCCAAACTCGGTGTGCATGTAGTCAAGACTTTGAGAATGCTAAATTGCGGACGGATTTTTGATATCTCGAACGGTTTGGCCGTGGCGAGGAATCGAATTTATGGCGAGAAAAGAGAAACACGGAAGTGGAATAACTTCTGCATACATTAACTGATCTTGATGAAACTTCAGCAGTGTGTTCGTGGTAAGAGGCCGATCAGATGGATATAGCTATTGTGAGTCAAAGTTATAGCGCCACCAACTGGCAGCAGGAAGTGTGTCACTTTCAACATGCTTTTGACAAAAGTGGGGGGGTTAGTTTTAACTACAGTAAAGAAAAAATTGTTTGTATATTGTTCTCATCAAGCCGGACAACTTTCTAATTTACATTCAATAGCTCTGGCCATCAGGAAGTCAGATATTTTGGTCTGAATGTGAATTTTTTTGCAAAATCAGCCTCTGAATTTTTAGCCACTCCTCTTAAACTATTTATTTTATTCGTACCAAACTTTTTCAACATGATGAAACTACATTAAATATGCTAAATTGTGAATGGATAATAAATATCTCAAACGGTTTTGCTATGGCGAGGGATTAAAGTAATGTCCAAAAAGGAAACACTAAAAATCTTCTAAAAATGTAATTATATACCATTTATTTCTATATAAAAGAATACAAATATCACAACTAAACCCATTTTATTCTGTTTTTGCAATTCAAGAAGAATGAAAAAGTTAAAACAGGCTATTTAGTGCTATTTGGTTCAACAAAAAAGCAAACATAGGGCTATACTGCCCTCTTGTGTCCAAAAGGACATCAAAATAGTATATAAAACTTTTTACCAGGTAGGCCAATATTGTATTTAAATATACATTTATTAGGTATGTGTCTGAGGATATTTTCCCACCGGTTAATCGACGTGTGACACGAGTGGGTGCTTTTAAATCGCTAATATAATAGTGAAAGAAAAATAATGATAATGTTGCACACACAAATCACACACATGTGGGAAAGAATGATGCTTTTAAACAACACTAAACCGCCATTAGGTGTCGCCAGGCATCCATCTTAATAAGCGAGTCATTGATTCATTCGTTCAAACGATTCGTTCGAATGAGTCGATCATGATTAAGACAGATGTTTATGGATTGATCATTCAATCTTTGAGTCAACCGATTCGTTAAAAATGCTGAATCGTTCAGTTATGAGAAAACACGTGATGGTTCTGCCGTGATCTTTGTTTAACTTTTTTCGCTGCTGAAACAGAACAAAAACAGTCAACATTGAATCTAAAATGTAAGTGACTTAATTGTAACTGTTTATTAACCTGTTGTATGAAATCTAGGGGTGGGAGAAAAAATTTATTCTTAGATGCATCGCGATGCGGACGTGGACGATTCTGAATCGATTCACAAATGTTAAAAAATCGATTCTCTAAAAAAATATTTTTCTAATAACGTAATATTGACGGAAGGCAAAAGGCGGAACTCTAAGCGGACGTGCGTGCAGTCTGTGGCGCGCACATAACAGAGAAGTTTCTTCTGCTCACCAAGGCTGCATTTATTTGATTAAAAATACAAACAAAAACAGTAATATTGTAAAATATTATTCCAATTTAAAACAGCTGCTTTCTATTTTAATATATTTTAAACTGTTATTTATTCCTGTGATCAAAGCTGAGTTTTCAGCATCATTACTACAGTCGTCACTGTCACATGATCCTTCAGAAATTATTCTAATATGATGATTAAAACTCAAGAAACATTCATTATTATTTTAAATGTCGAAAACAGTTGTGTACAGTCTTTGATGAATAGAAAGTTCAAAAGAACAGCATTTATCTGAAATCTAAAGCTTTTGTAACGTTAACCCCCTGAGGTCGACAATCACGCCGGCGTGATCTGCTCGTTTTTTTTTATATCAGTGTAAAATACTCTGTTGATTTTGATTTTACATACTTGTATTGTACAACATTCAAAACTGTTAAATGTCTTCTTTTATTTGTGTACACTCATAATAAAAATAAAATGTTGTGTTTTTCGCAAAACAAAGAAAATAAACATGATGCGCGTTCTGCCGTCTCTCTCAATTTGAAACTCATTCTGAAACGCGACAGAAAATGACCTGTAACTCAGCGAATGTTTGTCACACAGACTTGAAACGCATGTCTATACAACGCTTGGAATCTCTATTTTTAAAGTATGTAAATAATATAAAAAACAAATATTCTATTTTTAAGTAATCCATACGAAAGCAGCGGCATGTACAGTTTCTCAAACGCGTCCTCATTAAATTTAATTTGAACACGCCTACGAGCGCACGAGCGATTGACATGCAAATGATCCATGCGGAGAAACGCAGACCTGTAAACGCCCTCATCACCTCAAAACAAAGAAGCAGAGACTTCGTAACTTACTCCTTACTGTGTTTTAAAGACGCGCCTGAGCTTACATTGGATTTAGGCTACCTCAGAAGAAGAAGAACGCAATTTAAAGACAAGAAAGATTTAAGGTAAGAAATTTTTACATATTAGTTTGTTATTGTTGCATAAATGTCACATTGCAGTTGAACTGTTGCTAGATATATGGGGAATATTATAATATTTAGACCCGTGTTTACTGTTAGGCCTACTGTGTTTGTGGATATCTGGTCAAACGTAGATATGTATGTATGGTAACCATAATGTTTTATATTTGAGCGCGATCGCGTTTGAATGTATCAGATTTTTCAGCGCGATCGCGTTTGAATGTATCATTTGAAAATTTGAAAAGCAAAACGCACCAAACGGCTTCATGTTTTTACTATTACAGTATCTCATTTCATATCATCATAACGAATGGAAACATTTGAAGTAACATGATAATCAATATATTTTTCTCTAGCTTGGTTGTTACTGAAATATTTTGGAAGATTTATACTGCTATCTATTGTTATTATTATTTTACCCAGCACTGCGCATAGCTTATGCCTATAAGGCACAACAAACCTTGTGTTCATTATATTATATATTGTTGGAAACATTTGTGTGTGTGTGTGTGTGTGTGTGTGTGTGTGTGTGTGTGTGTGTGTGTGTGTGTGTGTGTTTTGTGAACTTTAAAAAGCAATTTTAACCAGAAAAATCTAATATTTATTTCCAAAATCGTGCAGGCCTTTCTCTTGATATCAGTATGTTCACTTTTTTTTTCAGGGCCCAGATGCCACTGAGGACTTCAACATTTACATGAGTCTCTGGAACATGAACATGGTAAAGTGAAAATCAAACACCTTGGAAATTAAAGGTATGTAGTATGTACAATGTTTTTAGGAATGGCACAAAGGTCTGTCTTTGAAGTGTTTTTTTTTTGGCATTTGTTGTGTATCTTTGGGTTATGTTGTGTTGTAAATAAATCCAAACAATTTAAAAGCCATTCTTTTTTAAATCTCCTCATTTACAGTTTTGTGCAAGGTTGCTCAGAATGACAGGGCTATTAGGAGCTATATTAGGATAGCTCCTAATAGGGCCGTTGGGGAGAGTCTTTGTCTTTCTCAGGTGAGAAAAACTTACATATTAATGAGGTGATCACACCTTCCGCATAAGGCTTTCTAACACAAAACACGTCGTAAAAATTTTAAATCAATATATTGTCTTCTCTGAATGAGCCGTCAGGGTGATTTTCACATAGTTTTGCAGCAAATATTCTAGGCTACGTCATACAATTTTCAAAAGTCTTGTGAAGAAATAATCAGTAGGGGTTTCATGGCCTTATTTCAGTGAGAATTTTTTTTTGTATTTTCACAAACCACGCATAAATGTCATTATCTCAAAACTACAAACTTTTACATACATGCTGTTGATATATTATTGTAGCAGAGTTTGTGCTGAATACAGTGTAATTAGACTTTAGCCATGAAAATGTCACAAGTAACAGAAATAACCAGAAATGTCAGAGCATGTCAGAACACCTCCAGGGCCCAGAAAACAGCTCAGACCTCAGAGGGTTAAACACTACCGCTCAAAAGTTTTGGGTTAGTAGCCTAATAATTAAAATTTTATTTTTGGGGGAAATAAATAAAATAAATCAGTACTTTTATTTATGAAGGATGAGTTAAACTGATCAACAGTTACAGTAAAGACATTTATAATGTTAAAAATATATTTATTTGAAATATATGCTGTTCTTTTGAACTTTACATTCATCAAAGCATTTTGAAAAAAAAAATCTGTACACAACTGTTTTCAACATTGAAAATAATAATGAATATTTATTGAGCATCAATCATCATATTAGTATGATTTCTGAAGGATCATGTGACACTGAAGACTGGAGTAATGATGCTGAAAACTCAACTTTGATCACAGAAATGAATTACTATGTAAAATATTTAAAAATTGAAAACAGCTGTTTTAAATTGGAATAATATTTCACAATATTACTGTTTTTGTTTGTATTTTTAATCAATAAATGCAGCCTTGGTGAGCAGAAGAGACTTCTCCTAAAAACATTAAAAATCTTACTGACCCCAAACTTTTAAACAATAATATATATATATATATATATATATATATACATATATATGTATGTGTGTGTATGTATGTATGTATGTATGTATATATATATATATATATATATATATATATATATATATATATATATATATATATATATATATAAATATAGCTGCGAGCAGCGATTACGGGCCCAAGCCGGTGGTACCGCCCCCCGGTGCCTTTAGGTAACTAAAGGCACCGGGGTTGCGGTGCCACCGGCTTGGGCCCGTAATCGCTGCTCGCAGCTATATTTTATTAGGGCCCAAGCCCTGAAAGGGCGAAGGCCCTATTGTTTCCGGTAGGATTATTATTATTATTATTATTATTATTATTTTGTCAACCTTTCGGGCACTTTTGGGGCCCTTAACATGCTCGAAAACTCTTGAAATTTTGCACACACGTCAGAACCCGCGGCCATCAGGGCCGGACTGAAGCTGGTACCCGGGCGTGGCAGGGGGGCTCGACAGCGCCCCCTGGAACGGGATCCAAACACGTGTCCATAAATCAAACACGCTTGCATGTAATAATATGAAACTCGGTACACATATAGATCTCATCGGGCCGAACAACTTTCGTGCTCTAAGTTTTACGCCAGCCAAACAGGAAGTTGGCTATTTAGCGTTGTTTGGAAACGCATGCTGTGGAATTTAATGTACTCCTCCTAGGGAATTCATCGATTCGCCTCCAAACTCGGTGTGCATGAAGTCAAGACATTGAGGATGCTAAATTGCGGACGGATTTTTGATATCTCGAACGGTTTGGCCGTGGCGAGGAAACAAATTTATGGCGAAAAAATGAAACAGGAAGTGTGTTATAACTTCTGCATACATTAACTGATCTTGATGAAACTTCAGCAGTGTGTTCGTTGTAAGAGGCCGATCACATGGATGTGACTATTGTGAGTCAAAGTTATAGCGCCACCAACAGGCAGGAGGAAGTACATCACTTTCAAAATGCTTTGAAATCAGTGTCTTATTTTTACCCGATTTGCTTCAAACTTTATGTGTACAATGTAGACACACGGCAGATGTAAACATGTGAAAGGATTATTGATATCTTAGATACTGTTGCCGTGGCAATGCATCAGACTTTAATATTATTTTTTGATGCTTTTGAGACTCTTAACATACTTGAAATTGCATGAAACTCAACAGACACATCACATTTATTAGCCCGTAGACATGTGCAAAGTTTCAGAAACGGGCGTGGTGGAATGGCTCAGTAGCGCCACCTTTAGTCAAAAATGGGGGCTTAGTTTTTCCTAGAATCACAAAACTTGGTATGTGTATTGTTCTCATCAAGACGGACAACTTTCTAATTTACATGAACCATCTCCGACCAACAGGAAGAGAGATATTTTGGTTTGAATGTGGATTTTCTGAAGAATTTTCTCTCCCTCTCTCTGTGTCTGTGTGTGTGTGAGGGGAGGGGGGGATTTGACTATTGCTTTTATATTGTTAATCAAGGTTTCAGGGGCTTTTGGGGTCCTTAACGTGCTCAAAAACTCTTGAAACTTTGCACACAGGTCAGAACCCACGGCCATCAGGGCCGGGCTGAAGCTGGTACCCGGGCGTGGCTGGGGGGCTCAACAGCGCCCCCTTGAACGGGGTTCTAAAACTTGATCCATATATCAAACACGCTCGCATGAATTAATATGAAACTCGGTACACATATAGATCTCATCGGGCCGAACAACTTTACCCCGGTCAAGTTTTACGCCAGCCCAACAGGAAGTCGGCTATTATGGGTTGTTTGGAAAACGCTTGCTGTGGAATGTGAAATACTCCTCCTAGAAAATTCACAGTGTCCCCTTCAAACTCGGTGTGCATATAGTCAAGACTTTGAGGATGCTAAATTGCGGACGGATTTTTGATATCTCGAACGGTTTGGCCGTGGCGAGGAATCGAATTTATGGTGAGAAAAGAGAAACACGGAAGTGGAATAACTTCTGCATACATTAACTGATCTTGATGAAACTTCAGCAGTGTGTTCGTGGTAAGAGGCCGATCAGATGGATGTGACTATTGTGAGTCAAAGTTATAGCGCCACCAACTGGCAGCAGGAAGTGTGTCACTTTCAACATGCTTTTGACAAAAGTGGGGGGGTTAGTTTTAACTACAGTAAAGAAAAAACAGTTTGTATATTGTTCTCATCAAGTCGGACAACTTTCTAATTTACATTCAATAGCTCTGGCCATCAGGAAGTCAGATATTTTGGTCTGAATGTGAATTTTTTTGCAAAATCAGCCTCTGAATTTTTAGCCACTCCTCTTAAACTATTTATTTTATTCGTACCAAACTTTTTCAACATGATGAAACTACATTAAATATGCTAAATTGTGAATGGATAATAAATATCTCAAACGGTTTTGCTATGGCGAGGGATTAAAGTAATGTCCAAAAAGGAAACACTAAAAATCTTCTAAAAATGTAATTATATACCATTTATTTCTATATAAAAGAATACAAATATCACAACTAAACCCATTTTATTCTGCTTTTGCAATTCAAGAAGAATGAAAAAGTTAAAACAGGCTATTTAGTGCTATTTGGTTCAACAAAAAAGCAAACATAGGGCTATACTGCCCTCTTGTGTCCAAAAGGACATCAAAATAATATATAAAACTTTTTACCGGCTTGGCCAATAATGTATTTAAATATACATTTATTAGGTATGTGTCTGAGGATATTTTCCCACCGGTTAATCGACGTGTGACACGAGTGGGTGCTTTTAAATCGCTAATATAAAAGTGAAAGAAAAATACGGACGTCCGCACAGACATTTATAATGGTGCACACACAAATCACACACACGTTGGAAAGAATTATGCTTTTAAACAACACTAAACCGCCATTAGATGTCGCCAAGTGACCGTCTTAATGAGCGAGTCATTGATTAATTCTTTCAAACGATTCGAAATCCATAAACATATACAGATCCATAAACATGGATCCATAAACATCCAATCCATAAACATAAACAGATGTTTATGGATTGATCATTCAATCTTTGAGTCAACCAATTCGTTCAAAATGCTGAATCATTCAGTTATGAGAAAACACGTTCCTGTGAGATGCGTTCTTCTGTGATCTTTGTTTAACTATTTTCGCTGCTGAAACAGAACAAAAACAGTCAATATTGTATCTAAAATGTAAATGACTTAATTTTAACTGTTAATATCCTGTTGTATGAAATCAATGTCACAGTTTCAATTGTGATTGTATTCAGGAAAAGTTAGGTACGGAGAGCGAGCGATTTCAACGAAATCAGAACTAAACCCATTTTATTCTTTTATTATTATTATTATTCAATTTAAGAATTATGTTTGAGTTTAAAAAAAGCCAGAATGTTTTAGTCCAAAAAATAAATAAATCATGCCATGGATTGCTTGAAATTATTTTTTTTTATTATATTTATTTTTTTCGTTTTGGCTTTGTTTATAGTTTATTTTTGATTTTTTATTCTTGTTCCGTTCGGAATATCATTACATTTAAAGGATTTGTTGTGGAATATTTTGAGTGTATCATAAAATCAGAATATTCTCTCGATTTAGTGATCCCCTACTTTTTATTTTATTTTATTTTTTTCTTTGTTCTAATCAGGTCAGGCAAGTAAAATTATCTGTGTCTTGTCCCTTAAATTTATTTATATATATATATATATATATATATATATATATATATATATATATGTTTGTGTGTGTTTGTGTGTGTATATATATATAAATATAAATATAGCTGCGAGCAGCGATGGAGGGCCAAAGCCGGCGGTACCGCCACCCTGGCACCAGGATTGCGGTGCCACCGGCTTGGTTCCGTAATCGCTGCTCGCAGCTATATTATTAGGGCCCAAGCCCTGAAAGGGCGAAGGCCCTATTGTTTCCGGTAGGATTATTATTATTATTATTAGGGCCCAAGCCCTGAAAGGGCGAAGGCCCTATTGTTTTCGGTAGGATTATTATTATTATTATTATTATTATTATTATTATTATTATTATTATTATTTTGTCAACCTTTCGGCCACTTTTGGGGCCCTTAACATGCTCGAAAACTCTTGAAACTTTGCACACAGGTCAGAACCCGCGGCCATCAGGGCCGGGCTGAGGCTGGTACCCGGGCGTGGCAGGGGGGCTCAACAGCGCCCCCTGGAACGGGATCCGAACACGTGTCCATAAATCAAACACGCTTGCATGTAATAATATGAAACTCGGTACACCTATAGATCTCATCGGGCCGAACAACTTTCGTGCTCTAAGTTTTACGCCAGCCCAACAGGAAGTCGGCGATTTAGGGTCGTTTGGAAACGCATGCTGTGGAATTTAATGTACTCCTCCTAGGGAATTCATCGATTCGCCTCCAAACTCGGTGTGCATGAAGTCAAGACATTGAGGATGCTAAATTGCGGACGGATTTTTGATATCTCGAACGGTTTGGCCGTGGCGAGGAAACGAATTTATGGCGAAAAAATTAAACAGGAAGTGTGTTATAACTTCTGCATACATTAACTGATCTTGATGAAACTTCAGCAGTGTGTTCGTTGTAAGAGGCCGATCGCACAGATGTGACTATTGTGAGACAAAGTTATAGCGCCACCAACAGGCAGCAGGAAGTACATCACTATTAAAATGCTTTGAAATCACTGTCTTATTTTTACCAGATTTGCTTCAAACTTTATGTGTACAATGTAGACACACGGCAGATGTAAACCTGTGAAAGGATTATTGATATCTTAGATACTGTTGCCGTGGCAACGCATCAAACTTTAATATTCTTTTTTTATGCTTTTGAGACTCTTAACATACTTGAAATTGCATGAAACTCGACAGACACATCACATTTATTATCCAGTAGACATGTGCAAAGTTTCAGAAACGGGCGTGGTGAGGGGCTCAGTAGCGCCACCTTTAGTCATAAGTGGGGGGGTTAGTTTTATCAACAGCAACAAAACTTGGTATGTGTATTGTTCTCATCAAGACGGACAACTTTCTAATTTACATGAACCATCTCCGACCAACAGGAAGAGAGATATTTTGGTTTGAATGTGGATTTTCTGAAGAATTTTCTCTCCCTCTCTCTGTGTCTGTGTGTGTGTGAGGGGAGGGGGGATTTGACTATTGCTTTTATATTGTTAATCAAGGTTTCAGGGGCTTTTGGGGTCCTTAACGTGCTCAAAAACTCTTGAAACTTTGCACACAGGTCAGAACACACGGCCATCAGGGCCGGGCTGAAGCTGGTACCCGGGCGTGGCTGGGGGGCTCAACAGCGCCCCCTTGAACGGGGTTCTAAAACTTGATCCATATATCAAACACGCTCGCATGAATTAATATGAAACTCGGTACACATATAGATCTCATCGGGCCGAACAACTTTACCCCGGTCAAGTTTTACGCCAGCCCAACAGGAAGTCGGCTATTATGGGTTGTTTGGAAAACGCTTGCTGTGGAATGTGAAATACTCCTCCTAGAAAATTCACCGTGTCCCCTTCAAACTCGGTGTGCATGTAGTCAAGACTTTGAGGATGCTAAATTGCGGACGGATTTTTGATATCTCGAACGGTTTGGCTGTGGCGAGGAATCGAATTTATGGCGAGAAAAGAGAAACACGGAAGTGGAATAACTTCTGCATACATTAACTGATCTTGATGAAACTTCAGCAGTGTGTTCGTGGTAAGAGGCCGATCAGATGGATGTAGCTATTGTGAGTCAAAGTTATAGCGCCACCAACTGGCAGCAGGAAGTGTGTCACTTTCAACATGCTTTTGACAAAAGTGGGGGGGTTAGTTTTAACTACAGTAAAGAAAAAATAGTTTGTATATTGTTCTCATCAAGCCGGACAACTTTCTAATTTACATTCAATAGCTCTGGCCATCAGGAAGTCAAATATTTTGGTCTGAATGTGATTTTTTTTTTGCAAAATCAGCCTCTGAATTTTTAGCCACTCCTCTTAAACTATTTATTTTATTCGTACCAAACTTTTTCAACATGATGAAACTACATTAAATATGCTAAATTGTGAATGGATAATAAATATCTCAAACGGTTTTGCTATGGCGAGGGATTAAATAATGTCTAAAAAGGAAACACTAAAAATCTTCTAAAAATGTAATTATATACCATTTATTTCTATATAAAAGTATACAAATATCACAACTAAACCCATTTTATTCTGTTTTTGCAATTCAAGAAGAATGAAAAAGTTAAAACAGGCTATTTAGTGCTATTTGGTTCAACAAAAAAGCAAACATAGGGCTATACTGCCCTCTTGTGTCCAAAAGGACATCAAAATAGTATATAAAACTTTTTACCAGGTAGGCCAATATTGTATTTAAATATACATTTATTAGGTATGTGTCTGAGGATATTTTCCCACCGGTTAATCGACGTGTGACACGAGTGGGTGCTTTTAAATCGCTAATATAATAGTGAAAGAAAAATAATGATAATGTTGCACACACAAATCACACACATGTGGGAAAGAATGATGCTTTTAAACAACACTAAACCGCCATTAGGTGTCGCCAGGCATCCATCTTAATAAGCGAGTCATTGATTCATTCGTTCAAACGATTTGTTCGAATGAGTCGATCATGATTAAGACAGATGTTTATGGATTGATCATTCAATCTTTGAGTCAACCGATTCGTTAAAAATGCTGAATCGTTCAGTTATGAGAAAACACGTGATGCGTGATGGTTCTGCCATGATCTTTGTTTAACTATTTTCGCTGCTGAAACAGAACAAAAACAGTCAACATTGCATCTAAAATGTAAGTGACTTAATTGTAACTGTTTATTAACCTGTTGTATGAAATCTAGGGGTGGGAGAAAAAATTTATTCTTAGATGCATCGCGATGCGGACGTGGACGATTCTGAATCGATTCACAAATGTCAAAAAATCGATTCTCTAAAAAAATATTTTTCTTATAACGTAATATTGACGGAAGGCAAAAGGCGGAACTCTAAGCGGACGTGCGTGCAGTCTGTGGCGCGCACATAACAGAGAAGTTTCTTCTGCTCACCAAGGCTGCATTTATTTGATTAAAAATACAAACAAAAACAGTAATATTGTAAAATATTATTCCAATTTAAAACAGCTGCTTTCTATTTTAATATATTTTAAACTATTATTTATTCCTGTGATCAAAGCTGAGTTTTCAGCATCATTACTCCAGTCGTCACTGTCACATGATCCTTCAGAAATTATTCTAATATGATGATTGATACTCAAGAAACATTCATTATTATTTTAAATGTCGAAAACAGTTGTGTACAGTCTTTGATGAATAGAAAGTTCAAAAGAACAGCATTTATCTGAAATCTAAAGCTTTTGTAACGTTAAACACTACCGCTCAAAAGTTTTGGGTTAGTAATAATTAAAATTTTATTTTTTGGGGAAATAAATAAAATAAATCAGTACTTTTATTTATGAAGGATGAGTTAAACTGATCAACAGTTACAGTAAAGACATTTATAATGTTAAAAATATATATATTTGAAATATATGCTGTTCTTTTGAACTTTACATTCATCAAAGCATTTTGAAAAAAAAAAAATAATCTGTACACAACTGTTTTCAACATTGAAAATAATAATGAATATTTATTGAGCATCAATCATCATATTAGTATGATTTCTGAAGGATCATGTGACACTGAAGACTGGAGTAATGATGCTGAAAACTCAACTTTGATCACAGAAATGAATTACTATGTAAAATATTTAAAAATTGAAAACAGCTGTTTTAAATTGGAATAATATTTCACAATATTACTGTTTTTGTTTGTATTTTTAATCAATAAATGCAGCCTTGGTGAGCACAGAAGAGACTTCTCCTAAAAACATTAAAAATCTTACTGACCCCAAACTTTTGAACAATAATATATATATATATATATATATATATATATATATATATATATATATATATATATATATATATATATATATATATATATATATATACATATATATGTATGTGTGTGTATGTATGTATGTATGTATATATATATATATATATATAAATATAGCTGCGAGCAGCGATGGAGGGCCAAAGCCGGCGGTACCGCCACCCCGGTGCCTTTAGGTAACTAAAGGCACCGGGGTTGCGGTGCCACCGGCTTGGGCCCGTAATCGCTGCTCGCAGCTATATTTATTATTATTATTATTATTTTGTCAACCTTTCGGGCACTTTTGGGGCCCTTAACATGCTCGAAAACTCTTGAAATTTTGCACACACGTCAGAACCCGCGGCCATCAGGGCCGGACTGAAGCTGGTACCCGGGCGTGGCAGGGGGGCTCGACAGCGCCCCCTGGAACGGGATCCAAACACGTTTCCATAAATCAAACACGCTTGCATGTAATAATATGAAACTCGGTACACATATAGATCTCATCGGGCCGAACAACTTTCGTGCTCTAAGTTTTACGCCAGCCAAACAGGAAGTTGTCTATTTAGCGTTATTTGGAAACGCATGCTGTGGAATTTAATGTACTCCTCCTAGGGAATTCATCGATTCGCCTCCAAACTCGGTGTGCATGAAGTCAAGACATTGAGGATGCTAAATTGAGGACGGATTTTTGATATCTCGAACGGTTTGGCCGTGGCGAGGAAACAAATTTATGGCGAAAAAATTAAACAGGAAGTGTGTTATAACTTCTGCATACATTAACTGATCTTGATGAAACTTCAGCAGTGTGTTCGTTGTAAGAGGCCGATCACATGGATGTGACTATTGTGAGTCAAAGTTATAGCGCCACCAAAAGGCAGCAGGAAGTACATCACTTTCAAAATGCTTTGAAATCAGTGTCTTATTTTTACCCGATTTGCTTCAAACTTTATGTGTACAATGTAGACACACGGCAGATGTAAACCTGTGAAAGGATTATTGATATCTTAGATACTGTTGCCGTGGCAACGCATCAAACTTTAATATTATTTTTTGATGCTTTTGAGACTCTTAACATACTTGAAATTGCATGAAACTCAACAGACACATCACATTTATTAGCCCGTAGACATGTGCAAAGTTTCAGAAACTGGCGTGGTGGAATGGCTCAGTAGCGCCACCTTTAGTCAAAAATGGGGGCTTAGTTTTTCCTAGAATCACAAAACTTTGTATGTGTATTGTTCTCATCAAGACGGACAACTTTCTAATTTACATGAACCATCTCCGACCAACAGGAAGAGAGATATTTTGGTTTTAATGTGGATTTTCTGAAGAATTTTCTCTCCCTCTCTCTGTGTCTGTGTGTGTGTGAGGGGAGGGGGGGATTTGACTATTGCTTTTATATTGTTAATCAAGGTATTAGGGGCTTTTGGGGTCCTTAATGTGCTCAAAAACTCTTGAAACTTTGCACACAGGTCAGAACCCACGGCCATCAGGGCCGGGCTGAAGCTGGTACCCGGGCGTGGCTGGGGGGCTCAACAGCGCCCCCTTGAACGGGGTTCTAAAACTTGATCCATATATCAAACACGCTTGCATGAATTAATATGAAACTCGGTACACATATAGATCTCATCGGGCCGAACAACTTTACCCCCGTCAAGTTTTACGCCAGCCCAACAGGAAGTCGGCTATTATGGGTTGTTTGGAAAACGCTTGCTGTGGAATGTGAAATACTCCTCCTAGAAAATTCACCGTGTCCCCTTCAAACTCGGTGTGCATGTAGTCAAAACTTTGAGGATGCTAAATTGCGGATGGATTTTTGATATCTCGAACGGTTTGGCTGTGGCGAGGAATCGAATTTATGGCGAGAAAAGAGAAACACGGAAGTGGAATAACTTCTGCATACATTAACTGATCTTGATGAAACTTCAGCAGTGTGTTCGTGGTAAGAGGCCGATCAGATGGATGTAGCTATTGTGAGTCAAAGTTATAGCGCCACCAACTGGCAGCAGGAAGTGTGTCACTTTCAACATGCTTTTGACAAAAGTGGGGGGGTTAGTTTTAACTACAGTAAAGAAAAAATAGTTTGTATATTGTTCTCATCAAGCCGGACAACTTTCTAATTTACATTCAATAGCTCTGGCCATCAGGAAGTCAGATATTTTGGTCTGAATGTGAATTTTTTTGCAAAATCAGCCTCTGAATTTTTAGCCACTCCTCTTAAACTATTTATTTTATTCGTACCAAACTTTTTCAACATGATGAAACTACATTAAATATGCTAAATTGTGAATGGATAATAAATATCTCAAACGGTTTTGCTATGGCGAGGGATTAAAGTAATGTCCAAAAAGGAAACACTAAAAATCTTCTAAAAATGTAATTATATACCATTTATTTCTATATAAAAGAATACAAATATCACAACTAAACCCATTTTATTCTGTTTTTGCAATTCAAGAAGAATGAAAAAGTTAAAACAGGCTATTTAGTGCTATTTGGTTCAACAAAAAATCAAACATAGGGCTATACTGCCCTCTTGTGTCCAAAAGGACATCAAAATAGTATATACAACTTTTTACCAGGTAGGCCAATATTGTATTTAAATATACATTTATTAGGTATATGTCTGAGGATATTTTCCCACCGGTTAATCGACGTGTGACACGAGTGGGTGCTTTTAAATCGCTAATATAATAGTGAAAGAAAAATAATGATAATGTTGCACACACAAATCACACACATGTGGGAAAGAATGATGCTTTTAAACAACACTAAACCGCCATTAGGTGTCGCCAGGCATCCATCTTAATAAGCGAGTCATTGATTCATTCGTTCAAACGATTCGTTCGAATGAGTCGATCATGATTAAGACAGATGTTTATGGATTGATCATTCAATCTTTGAGTCAACCGATTCATTAAAAATGCTGAATCGTTCAGTTATGAGAAAACACGTGATGCGTGATGGTTCTGCCATGATCTTTGTTTAACTATTTTCGCTGCTGAAACAGAACAAAAACAGTCAACATTGCATCTAAAATGTAAGTGACTTAATTGTAACTGTTTATTAACCTGTTGTATGAAATCTAGGGGTGGGAGAAAAAATGTATTCTTAGATGCATCGCGATGCGGACGTGGACGATTCTGAATCGATTCACAAATGTCAAAAAATCGATTCTCTAAAAAAATATTTTTCTAATAACGTAATATTGACGGAAGGCAAAAGGCGGAACTCTAAGCGGACGTGCGTGCAGTCTGTGGCGCGCACATAACAGAGAAGTTTCTTCTGCTCACCAAGGCTGCATTTATTTGATTAAAAATACAAACAAAAACTGTAATATTGTAAAATATTATTCCAATTTAAAACAGCTGCTTTCTATTTTAATATATTTTAAACTGTTATTTATTCCTGTGATCAAAGCTGAGTTTTCAGCATCATTACTCCAGTCGTCACTGTCACATGATCCTTCAGAAATTATTCTAATATGATGATTGATACTCAGGAAACATTCATTATTATTTTAAATGTCGAAAACAGTTGTGTACAGTCTTTGATGAATAGAAAGTTCAAAAGAACAGCATTTATCTGAAATCTAAAGCTTTTGTAACGTTAAACACTACCGCTCAAAAGTTTTGGGTTAGTAATAATTAAAATTTTATTTTTTGGGGAAATAAATAAAATAAATCAGTACTTTTATTTATGAAGGATGAGTTAAACTGATCAACAGTTACAGTAAAGACATTTATAATGTTAAAAATATATATATTTGAAATATATGCTGTTCTTTTGAACTTTACATTCATCAAAGCATTTTGAAAAAAAAAATCTGTACACAACTGTTTTCAACATTGAAAATAATAAAGAATATTTATTGTGCATCAATCATCATATTAGTATGATTTCTGAAGGATCATGTGACACTGAAGACTGGAGTAATGATGCTGAAAACTCAACTTTGATCACAGAAATGAATTCCTATGTAAAATATTTAAAAATTGAAAACAGCTGTTTTAAATTGGAATAATATTTCACAATATTACTGTTTTTGTTTGTATTTTTAATCAATAAATGCAGCCTTGGTGAGCAGAAGAGACTTCTCCTAAAAACATTAAAAATCTTACTGACCCCAAACTTTTAAACAATAATATATATATATATATATATATATATATATATATATATATATATATATATATATATATATATATATATATATATATATATATATATATATATATTGTGTGTATGTATGTATGTATGTATATATATATATATATATATATATATATATATATATATATATATATATATAAATATAGCTGCGAGCAGCGATGGAGGGCCCAAGCCGGCGGTACCGCCACCCCGGTGCCTTTAGGTAACTAAAGGCACCGGGGTTGCGGTGCCACCGGCTTGGGCCCGTAATCGCTGCTCGCAGCTATATTTTATTATTATTATTATTATTATTTTGTCAACCTTTCGGGCACTTTTGGGGCCCTTAACATGCTCAAAAACTCTTGAAATTTTGCACACACATCAGAACCTGCGGCCATCAGGGCCGGACTGAAGCTGGTACCCGGGCGTGGCAGGGGGGCTCGACAGCGCCCCCTGGAATGGTGTCTGAAAAATTGGTCCATAAATCAAACACGCTTGCATGTAATAATATGAAACTCAGTACACATATAGATCTCATTGGGCCGAACAACTTTCGTGCTCTAAGTTTTACACCAGCCCAACAGGAAGTCGGTTATTATACGTTGTTTGGAAAACGCATACAATGGAATGTGAAATACTCCTCCTAGGGAATTCATCCGATTGCCAGCAAACTCGGTGTGAATGTAGTCAAGACATTGAGGATGCTAAATTGCGAACAGATTTTTGATATCTCGAATGGTTTGGCCGTGGCAAGGAAACGAATATATGGCGAATAATGGGACACAGGAAGTGTGTTATAACTTCTGCATAAATTAACTGATCTTGATGAAACTTCCGCAGTGTATTCGTTGTAAGAGGCCGATCCCATTGATGTGACTATTGTGAGTCAAAGTTATAGCGCCACCAACTGGCAGCAGGAAGTTTGTCATTTTCAAAATGCTTTGAAATTACCCTCTTATTTTTACCCGATTTGCTTCAAACTTTATGTGTATAATGTAAATACACGGCAGATGTAGACCTGTGAAAGGATTATTGATATCTTAGATACTGTTGCCGCGGCAACGCATCAAACTTTAATTTTCTTTTCGGATGCTTTTGAGACTCTTTGCATGCTTGAAATTGGATGAAACTCGACAGACACATAACACTTATTAGCCAGTAGACATGTGAAAAGTTTCAAAAATGGGCGTGGCAGGGGGGCTCAACAGCGCCCCCTTGAACGGGGTCCGAAAACTTGGTCCATAAATCAGACACGCTTGCATGTAATAATATGAAACTCGTTAAACATAAAGATCTCATCGGGCCAAACAACTTTCGTACTTTTACTTTTTACGCCAGCCCAACAGGAAGTCGGCTATTATGGGTTGTTTGGAAACGCATGCTGTGGAATTTAATGTACTCCTCCTAGGGAATTCATCCATTCGCCTCCAAACTCAGTCAGCATGAAGTCAAGACATTGAGGATGCTAAATTGCGGACGGATTTTTGATATCTCGAACGGTTTGGCCGTGGCGAGGACACGAATTTATGGCGAATAATGGAAACAGGAAGTGTGTTATAACTTCTGCATACATTAACTGATCTTGATTAAACTTCAGCAGTGTGTTCAGTGTGTTCTTCAGCAGTGTGGCCGATCACATGGATGTGACTATTGTGAGTCAAAGTTATAGCGCCACCAACTGGCAGCAGGAAGTGTGTCCCTTTCAAAATGCTTTGAAATCACCCTCTTATTTTTACCCGATTTGCTTCAAACTTTATTTGTATAATGTAAACACACGGCAGATGTAGACCTGTGAAAGGATTTTTGATATCTTTAATACTGTTGCCATGGCAATGCTTCAAACTTTAATATTCTTTTTTGATGCTTTTGAGACTCTTAACATACTTGAAATTGGATGAAACTCGACAGACACATCACATTTATTAGCCCGTAGACTTGTGCAAAGTTTCAGAAAGGGGCGTGGTGAGGGGCTCAGTAGCGCCACCTTTAGTCATAAGTGGGGGGGTTAGTTTTATCAACAGCAACAAAACTTGGTATGTGTATTGTTCTCATCAAGACGGACAACTTTCTAATTTACATTAATGATCTCTGACCAACAGGAAGAGAGATATTTTGATTTGAATATGGATTTTCTGAAGAATTTTCTCTCCCTCTCTCTGTGTCTCTGTGTGTGTGAGGGGAGGGGGGGATTTGACTATTGCTTTTATATTGTTAATCAAGGTTTCAGGGGCTTTTGGGGTCCTTAACATGCTCAAAAACTCTTGAAACTTTGCACACAAGTCAGAACCCCCTGCCATCAGGGCCGGGCTGAAGCTGGTACCCGGGCGTGGCAGGGGGGCTCAACAGCGCCCCCTTGAACGGTGTCCCAAAACTTGGTCCATAGATCAAACACGCTTGCATGAATTAATATGAAACTCGGTACACATATAGATCTCATCGGGTCGAACAACTTTCCCCCGGTCAAGTTTTACGCCAGCCCAACAGGAAGTCGGCTATTATGGGTTGTTTGGAAAACGCTTGCTGTGGAATGCGAAGTACTCCTCCTAGAGAATTCATCCAATCCCCACCAAACTCGGTGTGCATGAAGTCAAGACATTGAGGATTCTAAATTGCGGACGGATTTTTGATATCTCGAACGGTTTGGCCGTGGCGAGGAAACGAATTTATGGCGAGAAAAGAGAAACACGAAGTGGAATAACTTATGCATACATTAACTGATCTTGATGAAACTTCAGCAGTGTGTTCGTGGTAAGAGGCCGATCACATGGATGTAACTATTGTGAGTCAAAGTTATAGCGCCACCAACTGGCAGCAGGAAGTTTGTCACTTTCAACATGCTTTTGACAAAAGTGGGCGGGTTAGTTTTAACTACAGTAAAAAAAAAAAAAGTTTTATATTGTACTCATCAAGCCGGACAACTTTCTAATTAACATTCATTAGCTCCGGCCATCTGGAAGTCAGATATTTTGGTCTGAATGTGGATTTTTTGGATATTTCAGACTCTGAGTTTTTAGTTACTCCTGCTTATACATAGGGCTATACTGCCCTCTTGTGTTCAAAATCAGGTAGGCCTATTGTATCTATATAAAAATATACTAGGTAATATGTGACTTTGAGAATATTTTACCACCGGTTAATCGACGTGTGACACCACTGGGGGCTTTTGAATCGCCAAATTAAAAACGAAAGTAAAATATGTTCGTCCGCACTGACATTGATCCAGGGGGCGCTCGACAGCGCCCCCTGGAATAGAATCCAAAAACTTGGTCCATAAATCAAACACGCTTGCATGTAATAATATGAAACTCGGTACACATATAAATCTCATCGAGCCAAACAACTTTCGTGCTCTAAGTTTTACGCCAGCTCAACAGGAAGTTGGCTATTTAGGGTTGTTTGAAAAACACATGCTGTGGAATTTAATGTACTTCTCCTACAGAATTCATCCGATCCCCAGCAAATTCGGGCAGCTTGAAGTCAAGACATTGGGGATGCTAAATTGAGGACGGATTTTTGATATCTCGAACGGTTTGGCCGTAGGGAGGAAACAAATTTATAGCGAGAAAAGAGAAACAGGAAGTGTGTTATAACTTCTGCATACATTGACTGATCTTGATAAAACTTCAGCAGTGTGTTCGTTGTCAGAGGCCGATCACATTGATGTGACTATTGTGAGTCAAAGTTATAGCGCCACCAACTGGCAGCAGGAAGTGTGTCTCTTTCAAAATGCTTTGAAGTCACCCTCTTATTTTTACCCGATTTGCTTCAAACTTTATGTATATAATGTAAATACACAGCAGATGTAGAACTGTGAAAGGATTATTGATATCTTAGACACTGTTGCCGTGGCAACGCATCAAACTTTAATGTTCTTTCCGGATGCGTTTGAGACTCTTAGCATGCTTGAAATTGGATGAAACTCGACAGACACATAACACTTAATAGCCAGTAGACATGTGAAAAGTTTCAGAAACGGGCGTGGCAGGGGGGCTCAACAGCGCCCCCTTGAACGGGGTCTGAAAACTTGTTCCATATATCAAACACGCTTGCATGAATTAATATGAAACTCGGTACACATATAGATCTCATCGGGCCAAACAACTATCCCTCTTTCAAGTTTTACGCCAGCCCAACAGGAAGTCGGCTATTATGGGTTGTTTGGAAAACGCTTGCTGTGGAATGTTAAATACTCCTCCTAGAAAATTCACTGTGTCCCCTCCAAACTCGGTGTGCATGTAGTCAAGACTTTGAGGATGCTAAATTGCGGACGGATTTTTGATATCTCGAACGGTTTGGCCGTGGCGAGGAATCGAATTTATGGCGAGAAAAGAGAAACACGAAGTGGAATAAATTCTGCATACATTGACTGATCTTGATGAAACTTCAGCAGTGTGTTCGTGGTAAGAGGCCGATCAGATGGATGTAACTATTGTGAGTCAAAGTTATAGTGCCACCAACTGGCAGCAGGAAGTGTGTCACTTTCAACATGCTTTTGACAAAAGTGGGGGGGTTAGTTTTAACTACAGTAAAAAAAAAATAGTATGTATATTGTTCTCATCAAGCCGGACAACTTTCTAATTTACATTCATTAGCTCCAGCCATCAGGAAGTCAGATATTTTGGTCTGAATGTGGATTTTTTTGCAAAATCAGCCTCTGAATTTTTAGCCACTCCTCTTAAACTATTTATTTTATTCCCACCGAACTTTTTCAACATGATGAAAATACATTAAATATGCTAAATTGTGAATGGATAATAAATATCTCAAACGGTTTTGCTATAGTGAGGGACTAAAGTAATGTACAAAAAGGAAACTAAAAGCCTCATCTTCTAAAAATGTAATTAAAAACCATTAATTTCTATATAAAAGTATACAAATATCACAACTAAACCCATTTTATTCTTTTTTTTCAATTTAATAATTATTTATAAGTTTAAAAATAGTAATTGTACTATTTAGTCCCATAAAAGTCAAGTCATACATAGGGCTATACTGCCCTCTTGTGTTCAAAATCAGGTAGGCCTATTGTATCTACATAAAAATATACTAGGTTTGTGACGGTGAGAATATTTTACCACTGGTTAATCTATGTGTGACACCGCTGGGGGCTTTTGAATCGCCAACTTAAAAACGAAAGTAAAATATGCTCGTCCGCACTGACATTGATAGTGGTTGAGCGAGCGTTTCAAATGAATTCCTATGGAAGTAGGAATTAACTGAAAAACGTTCACTCTGTTCTGCTCGTTCCTCGCCGTGGATGCGCACCGTTATGAATGCCCGTGCAGCCATGAGCATTTTAGTTTCATTTTACAATTAGCGCCTTTCGGGGGGTGGATTGCTTGAAATTATTTTACAAAAGCACAATGTTGTGTTTTATTGCGACTGTACACAAATATATGTTAACACTTTGCAGTTTGAATGTCGTCCTGTATAATGACGGAGTATGTTTTTATGTGTCCACTGTTCAATCGCGCCCACGCGCCACACACACACACACACACACACACACACACACACATACACACACACACACACACACACACACACACACACACACACACACACACACACACACACACACACACACACACACACACACACACACATTCCAGCATTGCAATCTTGACATTGCAGCCTGTTCATTATAGCCTTAATAAAATATAATAATAAAATGGTCAACCTAACATATAAAAATGACACTGCTCTAAATAGTCAGTAGTACAATTCGTACATTCACAGTAAGCACCGCTCCACTGTGAATTTTCCAAGCACATTTTTGCGCATGTGAAGAGGATAATTTTTCCCTTCGATTTTGGAATGTGAGTGAAGTACAAAGCATATAATAAACAATAGTTTAGCATCCAAAAAAAGGTAATTATATATATATTTATATATAATATAATATATATATATATATATATATATATATATATATATTATAATATTAATTATTATAATAATAATTAATTATTAATATATTAATAATTATTAATATATTTTATATATATAAAAATAGGGGGAAAAAAGAATATATATATATATATATTCTTTTTTAAGTGACGACAAAGAATATTACTTGTCTGATATATATATATATATATATATATATATATATATATATATATGTGTGTGTGTGTGTGTGTGTGACGGCTCATGCGCGTCATCCCTGTGCCGCCTTCCAAAGGAGTTATCGGTGGCCGTTCTTATTGTGGACACCTGCTGCTGTTTTCCGGTCTCTTCCTTTAAAAAGGGCCTTATGACAAATGACTGCGGGAGGGGCGCGGCTGCATTTCGGACTCTGTTTTGTTTGCTTTCTGTTTACGTTTCGCATCCAACATTACTACAGCCCATTACACTTCATGCATTCACTTAACTTTACACCACTGATTCCTGACAGTCTCATGTTACTTCATTCTTTTTCTGTATAGTTCTCTTTTGTTAATAAATTTCGTATATTTTTTGGCACTTCTGCGTGTGTCCCCGTCTTTGTTGCGTCCCTTTGAGCCATAGGGCGTAACAAATGGGGGCTCGTCCTTTTTTGTTTGATAGTTTGCGAATGATGGAAATATTTGATAAACTCATTTGTTTCGTCGAGTTTTTGTTTTTGGTTTCGGTTATTCGTTTAAACATAGTTTGAGACGGTTGTTTGCTCCTGACGTTTTGAGGGAAACCCTATTTGAATAATTTCACGTCACGGCGCAATTTAGTTTTGTGTTGGGGACCACCTGACAGTGATTTGTGCAGTTCGCAATGATTCGATCGCCGTTCGAAGTCACAGACGGGTAAGTAACTGTTGTGCAAAATTGTTTTTTACTTGGAGTTTTTCCCGGTTAGGCTAAGCGACTTGTTTCCTTTGAGACATGTCGGTTTTGTTGTTTTTGTAGTGCTGTGGTGAAAGCGGGTAGTAGCGGTTGTCTCGGGAGCACTTCCGTGGTGTTGTGATTTGTCGCTAGTTTAACTAGTTGCAATTGCACCCATTGGGTTCGTGTGCTTAATTTCCCCCCGCCTGTAACTACATGAAGATTAGGGTCTAGTAAGTTAGATTGTTTGGAAAGGTAGATAGGGGGGAAATTCTGAGTGTTTGTTTGCACAATTAGTTGCTTGCGTTCTGTGATGCGTTTATGGCGGATGTAGAAAAGTTTGCTAAATCACCTTCACGTGAATCATTAGATAAATGCACGAAAGAGCAGCTTTTAAGAATTGCTGAGTTTTATGAAATTACAATTAGTGACAAGAGACTTAAAGAAAGTACTATTAAGATTGAGTTGGAAAATAAATTGGTGAGTAAAGGAATTTTGTCGTCTACAATGGAGCAAATTCAGGACGTACAAGCACAAAACGTACCTGCTTCACAGTCCGTTTGAACTTTTGACCAACAAAAAGAGTTGTTGTTGTTGCAAATAGATCATGAGAAAATTAAACAACGATCTGAACAAGGTAAACTTGAGTTAGAGAAGGCGAAAATGGAGCTGGACTATTTAAAGCTCAAACTTTTACAGGAAAGTAAGGAGAATACTGATAGTTCACTGGAGTTTGGTGCTTCTGGAAGTTTTCCATTGCATCAAAATTTAAAACTTGTTCCTAAATTCAATGAACATGATCCGGATGTGTTTTTTTCTCTTTTTGAACGTGTCGCTGAGATGCAAGGTTGGTCCAACACAAACTGTGTATTGTTGTTGCAGTGCGTGTTAGTTGGTAAGGCACAATTAGCTTTTTCTGCTTTAACTATTGATGAGTGTAAGGACTATGATACTGTTAAGGCAGCGGTGTTGAAAGTTTATGAGTGTGTGCCTGAAACTTATCGACAGCGATTTAGATCGTGTAAGATGATTCCAGGCCGGACCCATTTGGAGTTTGTACGGGAGTTAAGACGACAGGTTACGCGTTGGTGTTCATCGCTTGATGTTAAAACATTTGAGGGTTTGCTTGAGTTGATTATAATTGAACAGTTTAAAAACTCTGTTCCAGAGCAAGTTGCAACGTATGTTAATGAACACAAATTTCAGTCTCCTGAAGAAGCGGCATCATTGGCTGATAACTATGTGCTTACTCATAAGAGTTCGGCTGCTGTTTGGCAGACACGGGAGGGGCGCGGCTCCCTGGAGGAAGCGGGTTTAGCTCATTTTACAAATACCACTTCACAGTCTGGCCACACATTTTCAAGCAAATTTGATCAATCCAAAACTTGTAACTACTGTCGGGGAAAAGGACACTGGAAAGCAGATTGTTTGATACTTAAAAGTAAAAATAAACGAGTTGAGACGGGTAAATTTAAACCTGCGGCAATGGCCAATTCTGTTCACCTATGTGATAGTGACACTGATATTAAACTTTCTAATAATTGCTTGTCTAGTTTTGCTCCTTTCATTACAGAAGGGCGAGTGTCTTTGTTGGATGGATCCATGGAAGTTCCCATTAAAATCCTGCGGGACACTGGAGCTGTGGATTCATTCATTTTAGAGTCCACTTTGCCATTTTCCTCGCAATCTGAAACTGGTGAGAGCATGTTAGTCCGGGGAATGGGATTAAATACATTATCAGTGCCTTTACATAAGGTGAAACTTAGCTCTGATTTGGTGACTGGTGAGGTTGCGGTAGGACTGCGCCCTGTGTTACCAATTGAGGGGGTTCACCTTATTTTGGGTAACAAATTGGCAGGGGGTCAGGTCTGGCCTAGTGTACCGCCATCTCCTATGGTTTTGTCTAGGAGTGAGGTTACTCAAGAAGTTTTAAAGGGAGATCCTGTAGCTATTGCAACTCGGGCTATGGTCAAAAATGCTCAGTGTGTCCTGACCGATGAAACCAAACAAGTGTCAAGGGCAAATATTTCTCTTCCTATACCTGACTTGTCTGATTTGTCTTTTCCGTTCTCTACAGATGAATGGAGTAAGGAGCAACATTCAGATTCTTCATTGTCTGAATTATTCACTCTTGCTCTTTCTGACAGTGACGCAGCTGATGTGGCCAGAGCGTACTTCATTCAGGATGGACTCTTGCTGAGGAAATGGTGTCCTCATGGCCAGGATTTTGTCGGTGATCCTATTGTCCAAATAGTTGTTCCAACAAAGTTTCGCTCTATGGTTTTAGAAGTTGCTCATGAAAAATCTGGTCACCTTTGGGTTAAGAAAACCTATAATCGGGTTCTACGCTATTTTTTTTTGGCCACGACTGAAGCGGGATATTTCTGCTTATGTTAAAAAGTGTCACACTTGTCAACTTACTGGTAAGCCGAATCAGGTCTTAAAACCGGTTCCATTAAATCCGATTCCAGCGAACTGTGAACCCTTCGAACATGTTGTTGTGGATTGCGTGGGTCCTCTACCATGTTCGAAGTCAGGTAGCAAGTATTTGTTTACCGTTATGTGCTTGGCTACACGCTTTCCTTCTGCCTATCCCTTGCGCACAATTACGTCACGTTCAATTGTAAAGGCTTTGTCACAGTTTATGTCAATTTTTGGCATTCCTAAAATTATTCAGAGTGATCAGGGTACTAACCTTACGTCCCATCTTTTCCAACAAGTATTAAAACAGCTAAAAATTAAGCATAATCTTGCTAGTGCATTTCATCCACAAAGCCAGGGATCGTTGGAGAGATTTCATCAGACTTTGAAATCTCTCCTTCGTGCTTATTGTGTACAGTTGGATGGAGATTGGGAGGAGGGGTTGCCCTGGTTATTGTTAGCTGCACGTGAAGTTGTACAAGAAAGCACTGGATTTAGTCCTAACGACTTAGTTTTCGGTCATAAAGTTCGGGGGCTTTTGGCAGTACTGCAAAATCCTGTTAAAAGTTCAGATTCACCCAAAAATTTGCTTGCATATGTCGATGGATTTCGTCAGAGGCTGATACAAGCAAGAGAGTTAGCCAGTGTTAAGCTTGAAAAGCAACAGCATAAGATGAAACTGTTGTATGATCGTAAAACTGAACGCCGTGTTTTTGAGCCAGGAGATCAGGTCCTTGTGTCACGTCTATTGCCGTCTTCTCCTTTTGAAGCGAAATTTGAGGGCCCGTTTGTGGTGAAGCGTAGACTGAGCGATGAAAATTACATAGTGGCAACTCCACATCGGAGGAAGTCTACTCACTTATATCATGTAAATCTGTTAAAACCGTACTATGAGAGTTTTAAGTCAAATAATGATGGATCCGTTCATTCAGTTCTACTTGCGACGTCTGAGGTTTCAAACTTTTGTTCAGGGGAGAAAGAGGGTTATGAACCTGATGATAGTGTTTTACATGGGCGATTAAACAATACTGAATCTTTGGAAAAACTTGATGCTACTCTAGTTCACTTGTCACCGTTACAGTCTGTAGATTTGATTTCTTTGTTACAGAGTTTTCCAGAATTGTTTGGGGACACGCCAACGCGTACTGACTGGGCTGAACACGACATTGATGTGGGTAACGCATCACCTATAAAACAACGTTATTATCGAGTGTCACCAGAGAAACGAAAGCTAATGGAAGCAGAAATCAAATATATGCTGGAAAATGATATAGCAGTTCCTTCGAGTTCAGACTGGGCATCGCCTTGCTTGTTGGTTGCAAAGTCTGATGGTGCGGTAAGATTTTGCACCGACTTTCGTAAACTTAATAGTGTGACAAGGCCGGATTGTTTCCCACTCCCACGAGTGGATGATTGTATTGATCAAGTTGGTTCTGCTAAATTTGTAACAAAGCTTGACCTGCTGAGAGGATATTGGCAGGTGCCTTTGAGTCAAAGAGCTCAGGAAATTTCCTCATTTGTTATTCCATCAGGCCTCTACTCATACCGGGTTATGAGCTTTGGGTTACGAAATGCACCTGCCACCTTTCAACGGCTGATGAATCGTGTAGTTTCGGGCCTTGAAGGGTGTGCGGTGTATTTAGATGACCTTGTAGTGTTTAGCGACAGTTGGGATTCACACTTAGAACGCTTGGGCGCTGTCTTACGGCGTTTGTCAGCCGCCAAGTTGACAGTGAATCTTGCAAAGTGTAGCTTTGCTCAGGCTACTATAACTTATCTTGGCAAAGTTGTGGGTAGCGGGGAGGTACGGCCCTTAAGTGCTAAAGTTCAGGCTATTTGTGACTATCCTATTCCTACTACAAAAAAAGAGCTGATGCGCTTTTTAGGATTAGTAGGATATTATCGTTCCTTTTGCCGCAATTTTTCTTCCGTTGTCGCATCACTCACTGATCTTTTAAAGGCTAAGGCAAAATTTGTTTGGTCGTCGAATTGTGCATTGGCTTTTGACAATGTTAAGTCTTTATTGTGTTCTTCCACTGTCCTGGCTGCTCCTTGTTTTGAGAGGCCTTTTTCGTTACAGGTGGATGCAAGCCAAGTTGGTGCAGGGGCTGTCCTTCAACAGGGCGATGAGGAAGGTGTGATCCACCCTGTCAGTTTCTTTTCTCGCAAGTTTAATTCCTATCAGTTGAATTATTCCGTAGTGGAAAAGGAAGCTCTGGCTCTGATTTGGGCGTTGCAACATTTTGAGGTCTACGTTGGTTTGGGTCAACCCGTTGTGGTCTTTACGGATCACAACCCGTTGACGTTCCTGAATTCATTCCATTGTCCGAATCAAAGGCTTATTCGTTGGTCTCTGTTTTTACAGGCTTACTCCCTGGATATTCGACATGTCAGAGGATCTGAAAATGTTGTTGCTGATGCCCTGTCGCGTGCTCCTCTGGGTAATTAAAGTGCACTGATATTGTTGCTAATTTTTTTTTGTGTATTACAGGGTTTCTTGATAGACCCCTGTCTTAAGGGGTGGGGTGTGACGGCTCATGCGCGTCATCCCTGTGCCGCCTTCCAAAGGAGTTATCGGTGGGCGTTCTTATTGTGGACACCTGCTGCTGTTTTCCGGTCTCTTCCTTTAAAAAGGGCCTTATGACAAATGACTGCGGGAGGGGCGCGGCTGCATTTCGGACTCTGTTTTGTTTGCTTTCTGTTTACGTTTCGCATCCAACATTACTACAGCCCATTACACTTCATGCATTCACTTAACTTTACACCACTGATTCCTGACAGTCTCATGTTACTTCATTCTTTTTCTGTATAGTTCTCTTTTGTTATTAAATTTCGTATATTTTTTGGCACTTCTGCGTGTGTCCCCGTCTTTGTTGCGTCCCTTTGAGCCATAGGGCGTAACAGTGTGTCTATATATATATATATATATATATATATATATAATATATATATATAAAAATATATAAATATAGCTGCGAGCAGCGATGGAGGGCCCAAGCCGGTGACACCGCCACCTCGGTACCTTTAGTGTAACTAAAGGCACCAGGGTGGCGGTGCCACCGGCTTGGGCCCGCAATATTGCTATACAGCTATATTTATTATTATTATTATTATTTTGTCAACCTTTCGGGCACTTTTGGGGCCCTTAACATGCTCGAAAACTCTTGAAATTTTGCACACAGGTCAGAACCCGCGGCCATCAGGGCCGGGCTGAAGCTGGTACCCGGGCGTGGCAGGGGGCCTCGACAGCGCCCCCAGGAATGGGATCCGAACACTTGTCCATAAATCAGACACGCTTGCATGTAATAATATGAAACTCGGTACACATATAGACCTCATAGGGCCGAACAACTTTCGTGCTCTAAGATTTACGCCAGACCAACAGGAAGTCGGCTATTATAGGTTGTTTGGAAACGCATGCTGTGGAATTTGAAGTACTCCTCCTAGGAAATTCATCCATTCGCCTCCAAACTCGGTCGGCATGAAGTCAAGACATTGAGGATGCTAAATTGCGGACGGATTTTTGATATCTCGAACGGTTTGGCCGTGGCAAGGAAACAAATTTATGGCGAATAATTCAAACAGGAAGTGTGTTATATCTGATCTTGATGAAACTTCAGCTGTGTGTTAGTTGTAAGAGGCTGATCACATGGATGTGACATTTGTGAGTCAAAGTTATAGCACCACCAACTGGCAACAGGAAGTGTGTCACTTTCAAAATGCTTTGAAATCACCCTCTTATTTTTACCCGATTTGCTTCAAACTTTATGTATATAATGTAGACACACGGCAGATGTAGACCTGTGAAAGGATTATTGATATCTTAGATACTGTTGCCGTGGCAACGCATCAAACTTTAATATTCTTTTCGGATGCTTTTGAGACTCTTCACATGCTTGAAAATGCAAGAAACTCGACAGACACATCACATTTATTATCCAGTAGACATGTGCAAAGTTTCAGAAACGGGCGTAGTGAAATGGCTCAGTAGCGCCACCTTTAGTCAAAAGTGGGGGGGTTAGTTTTATCAACAGCAACAAAACTTGGTATGTGTATTGTTCTCATCAAGACGGACAACTTTCTTATTTACAGTAACTAGCTCGGACCAAGAGGAAGAGAGATATTTTGGTTTGAATGTGGATTTTCTGAAGAATTTTCTCTCCCTCTCTCTGTGTCTCTGTGTGTGTGAGGGGAGGGGGGATCTGACTATTGCTTTTATATTGTTAATCAAGGTTTATATATATCTATATAAAAATATACTAGGTATGTGACGGTGAGAATATTTTACCACCGGTTAACTGACGTGTGACACCGCTGGGGGCTTTTTAATCGCTAACTTAAAAACGAAAGTAAAATATGCTCGTCCGCACGGACATTGATAATGGTGCGGAGCAGAGCGAGCGTTTTCAATAAATTCCTATGGAAGGAGGAATGACCTAAAAAACGTTGACTCTGTTCTGCTCGTTCCTCGCTGAGGACGCGCACCATTATGAATGCCCGTGCAGTCATGAGCATTTTAGTTTCATTTTCGGGGGCGGACTGCTTGAATGTATTATAAAAAAGCACAATGTTGTGTTTTATTGCTACTGTACAAAAATATAAGTTAACACTTTGCAGTTTGAATGATGTTCTGAACAAAATGACAGAGTATGTTTTTATGTGTCCACTGTTCAATCGCGCCCTCGTTTTAGTGATCCCAAGTTATTTTTTCATTTAAGTTTTTTCATTGTTCTAATCAGGTCAGGTAAGTAAAATTATCTGTCTTATCCCTTACATTTTTATATAATATATATACACTACTGTTCAAAAATTTGGGATCAGTAAGATTTTTAAGCGAAGTTTCTTCTGCTCACCCAGGCTGCATTTATTTGATTAAAAATACAAACAAAAACAGTAATATTGTAAAATAGTATTCCAATTTAAAACAGCTGCTTTCTATTTTAATATATTTTAAACTGTTATTTATTCCTGTGATCAAAGCTGAGTTTTCAGCATCATTACTCCAGTCGTCACTGTCACATGATCCTTCAGAAATTATTCTAATATGATGATTGATGCTCAAGAAACATTCATTATTATTTTAAATGTCGAAAACAGTTGTGTACAGTCTTTGATGAATAGAAAGTTCAAAAGAACAGCATTTATCTGAAATCTAAAGCTTTTGTAACATTAAACACTACCGTTCAGAAGTTTGGGGTCAGTAATAATTTTAATTTTATTTTTGGGGGAAAGAAATAAAATAAATCAATACTTTTATTCATCGAGAATGAGTTAAACTGATCAAAAGTTACAGTACAGACATTTATAATGTTAAAAAAAATTATATTTGAAATAAATGCTGTTCTTTTGAACTTTACATTCATCAACGCATTTTGAAAAAAAATCTGTACACAACTGTTTTCAACATTGAAAATAATAATTAATATTTATTGACAATCAATCATCATATTAGAATGATTTCTGAAGGATCATGTGACACTGAAGACGGGAGTAATGATGCTGAAAACTCAGCTTTGATCACATAAATTAATAACAGTGTAAAATATTTTAAAATAGAAAACAGCTGTTTTAAATTGGAATAATATTTCACAATATTACTGTTTTTGTTTGTATTTTTAATCAAATAAATGCTGCCTTGAGCAGAAGAGACTTCTCCTAAAAACATTAAAAATCTTCCTGACCCCAAACTTTTGAATGATATATTCACATATATAAATACATACATATATATATATATATATATATATATATATATATATATATATATATATATATATATATATATATATATATATGTTTGTATAATATATATATATAAATATAGCTGCGAGCAGCGATGGAGGGCCAAAGCCGGCGGTACCGCCACCCCGGGGTTGCGGTGCCACCGGCTTGGGCCTGTAATCACTGCTCGCAGCTATATTTATTATTATTATTATTATTGTTCTTCAAGGGTTCGGGGGCTTTTGGGGCCTTTAACGTGCTCAAAAACTCATGAAACTTTGCACGCAGGTCAGAACCTGCGGCCATTAGGGCCGGGCTGAAGATGGTACCCGGGCGTGGCAGGGGGGCTCAACAGCGCCCCCTGGAACGGAATCCGAACACTTGTCCATAAATCAAACACACTTGCATGTAATAATATGAAACTCGGAACACATATAGATCTCATCGGGCCGAACAACTTTCGTGCTCTAAGTTTTACGCCAGCCCAACAGGAAGTCGGCTATTATAGGTTGTTTGGAAACGCATGCTGTGGAATTTAATGTACTCCTCCTAGGCAATTCATCCAATCGCCTCCAAACTCGGTCAGCATGAAGTCAAGACATTGAGGATGCTAAATTGTGGACGGATTTTTGATATCTCGAACGGTTTGGCCGTGGCGAGGAAACGAATTTATGGCGAATAATGGAAACAGGAAGTGTGTTATAACTTCTGCATACATTAACTGATCTTGATTAAACTTCAGCAGTGTGTTCGTTGTAAGAGGCCGGTCACATGGATGTGACTATTGTGAGTCAAAGTTATAGCGCCACCAACTGGCAGCAGGAAGTGTGTCCCTTTCAAAATGCTTTAACCTGTTAAGCTGCAACCCCACTTTTGAAGAATCCCCAGAAATGACATACCCAAACTGAAACTTATACAGTTCATGAACCCTTTGTACTAAAAGCACAAGTATGATCTCATTTGAAAGCTGACACCTGGCAGTTTATTGTAAATGTAGAATTAATTATTGTCATAATGAAAATTGTTATAAATAGCTTTAAAGTTTTGAAAAGTTATTAGAAATTTATTTTTATGAAACATCTTCATGAAAATAAAATTGAAGTTGACCCTGTAGCAATCTAGAAATGCACTACAGCTAAAGCCATCTGTCTAAACATTTTATGTTTAAAATCTGAAGATGATAAGTCTAAAACTCTGTATTTAGTTAATTTTTTTCAAGATAGAAGCACCTAGAGCTAGCTAGCATGTTAGCTTAGCACACCATCAATACATGACAATTTATGAGATTAAAACCATGTTTGTGCTCCAAACTTACTTTAAAGGAGAACTCGGCAACTCTAGCGAATTCTAGTCACTTCTTCGCTGATTTTCCCTTTTGTTGTCGCATGTTTTCCCCACGAGCTCCCCCTACAGCTGTGGTGGGGCGTATATTTCACAACACGGTCGTAAAAAACTCACTTGCGGCGGCCTCCTCCCCCTCTCTACCGCTGCTCATGTGCGTTTGTTTTGATCGGAGCAAGCCAACTGTATCGTGTGGAGCTTTGTCTACCGAGGTGGGTAATCTGGTAATACATCATACATGCGTGTGTGTTTATGTCGAATTGCCGTAAAGCAATTAGTGTTTCGCGCTCGTTCTCGTTCTCATTCTCGCTTCTCACGAGACTTCCAATTTATATCTTGCCGGGACGGTAGTCTCCAAGTTGCAAGGTTGGTTTTCCGCCTGGGAACGCTGGGGGGAGCGGGGAAAGTCACCAATATCACCAGAACAGGTTGTTTAACCATCCAAATGATTTCTAGACAGTTTTATTAAGTTAAAAAAGTTACCAAGTTCTCCTTTAAAACGCAAGTGAAGTGTTTTAAATAATCTTCTGTGATCTAATTTGACATCAGATAAAAAAAATCAGACAGAAAATATACTATTTGATCATATTCTGCACAATGATGGTCTATAGATTAGCATTACATTATAAATATAATCTATTATTATGAAAATACCTGGCAAGGCTTGAAAAACACAGGTAACTCAAATATCATTGCAATCATGTTTATTGTCTTCAAAATATCTGTATCTGCATGATACAGCGCGATCTCTTGTTAGCTTTGTGTGTATCAGTGACGTCCTGGAATGTCACATGATTATGGCTCTTCTTCATGTTCCATATATGGGTTATTATTGTGCATATAGCGCCCTCAGGCTATTGGTATGAATTGAAAACAAAGTAAATGAGAGTGCCAAACGCTCATAAAGATTACATCGACGCATTTGGGTATAAATTCAATAAATATTATTCCTGTCAATAGAAATCTGATGTAAACCTATGAGAATCTATCAATATTTCTCCAAATCTGCACATTTTTGAGCTAAAAGCCCTGAGGGACGTTGTTTTGTGTATCGCTGTCATGACGACAGCACAGAGTTTTTTTTATGAATGAAAGCGGCTGACGCGCATAATTCATATTAAAGGTATCGACTCATTTTTTCATTTCATAACTCCTGACAGAAATTAAGAAATAACTGTCGCTACAAGTTTCTCAGAATACAATAGTGGTCAAATACTGAAACTTGAGTATTATATTTTTTTAATGATGTATAGTTTGTCAAGGTATAACATTAAATCTGATAGTAAATTTGAACTAAATAAAAAAAAAAAACGCTTCAGTGCGTGGGCGCACTGGCAACGGTTAACAGGTTAAAATCACCCTCTTATTTTTACCCGATTTGCTTCAAACTTTATGGGCCCTATTTTAACGATCTGAAACGCAAGTGTCAAAGCGCAAAGTGCAAGTAACTTTGTGGGCGGGTCTTGGCGCTGTTGCTATTTTCCCGGCGGGATAAATGACTCTTGCGCCAGGCGCAAATCTAAAATGGGTTGGTCTGAAGTAGCTTCATTATTCATAGGTGTGGTTTGGGCGTAACGTGAAATAAACCAATCAGAGCGTCATCTCACATTCCCTTTAAGAGCAGACGCGCTTTTTCTAAAGCGGATTCCTATTATAATGGCGGATTTGCCAGGCGCGCGCCAGGAGCGGTTCACAGCCAAGGAGAGCAACGCTCTCGTCAGGGATGTTGGGGATGGAGAAACCCACCCAAATTAACTTCGGTTAAAAAGGCGTATGATAATTTGGGTAAATGTGAAAGCTAGATGTGTAAATGTGCTAAATGTGTAAATGTAAAAGCTAGATGTATGCTTTTATAATAAATTATCTATCTATCTATCTATCTATCTATCTATCTATCTATCTATCGTAATAATGTATGATTTGCAAAAATGAAAACTGCTGCTTCTGTGTAGATGAGAGAATCAAAGTGTATGAGCGTTGTGCACACGCTACATTGATTATGGCCAAGCATGTGCCCTTAAAATAGCATATGAATAACATGCGCAACGCGCCACTGACTTTAAACTATTTTTTCCTGGTTAGTGGCGCAATTGTTTTCTAAACCTGCAAAATAGCATGAAGGAACGTTTGCGCCGGAACACGCCTCCTTTTTTTGCGCTGAACCGCCCAGGGAGCGCAAGTTCATTCCCTAGTTTAGCGACGTGCTTCTGTGGAGGGAAAAGCGCGCTTTGCGCGGGTGCAAAATAGGAATGATACATGCGTCGGTGTACAAAGTCAATTGCGCTGGGTGCAAGATAGGGCCCTATGTGTATAATGTAAACACATGGCAGATGTAGACCTGTGAAAGGATTTTTGATATCTTTAATAATGTTGCCATGGCGACGCTTCAAACTTTAATATTCTTTTTTGATGCTTTTGAGACTCTTAACATACTTGAAATTGCATGAAACTCGACAGACACATCACATTTATTAGCCCGTAGACATGTGCAAAGTTTCAGAAACGGGCGTGGTGAGGGGCTCAGTAGCGCCACCTTTAGTCATAAGTGGGGAGGTTAGTTTGATCAACAGCAACAAAACTTGGTATGTGTATTGTTCTCATCAAGACGGACAACTTTCTAATTTACATTAGCCATCTCCGACCAACAGGAAGAGAGATATTTTGGTTTGAATGTGGATTTTCTGAAGAATTTTCTCTCCCTCTCTCTGTGTCTCTGTGTGTGTGAGGGGAGGGGGGGATTTGACTATTGCTTTTATATTGTTAATCTAGGTTTCAGGGGCTTCTGGGGTCCTTAACGTGCTCAAAAACTCTTGAAACTTTGCACACAAGTCAGAACCACCTGCCATCAGGGACGGGCTGAAGCTGGTACCCGGGCGTGGCAGGGGGGCTCAACAGCGCCCCCTGGAACGGGGTCCCAAAACTTGGTCCATAGATCCAACACGCTTGCATGAATTAATATGAAACTCGGTACACATATAGATCTCATCGGGCCGAACAACTTTCCCCCAGTCAAATTTTACGCCAGCCCAACAGGAAGTCGGCTATTATGGGTTGTTTGGAAAACGCTTGCTGTGGAATGCGAAGTACTCCTCCTAGAGAATTCATCCAATCCCCACCAAACTCGGTGTGCATGAAGTCACGACATTGAGGATTCTAAATTGCGGACGGATTTTTAATATCTCGAACGGTTTGGCCGTGGCGAGGAAACGAATTTATGGCAAGAAAAGAGAAACACGAAGTGGTATAACTTCTGCATACATTAACTGATCTTGATGAAACTTCAGCAGTGTATTCGTGGTAAGAGGCCGATCAGATGGATGTAACTATTGTGAGTCAAAGTTTTAGCGCCACCAACTGGCAGCAGGAAGTGTGTCACTTTCAACATGCTTTTGACAAAAGTGGGGGGGTTAGTTTTACCAACAGTTACAAAAATCAGTATATATATTGGTCTCATCGAGCCAGACAACTTTCTAATTTACAGTCATTAGCTCCGAGCCATAGGAAGTCAGATATTTTGATTTGAATGTGGATTTTTTGGATATTTCAGACTCTGAGTTTTTACCTTCCCCTCCTAAGGAACACGAGTAAAGTACAAATCCTATAATAAAGAATAGTTTAGCATCCAAATACATCGCAAATGTTGAAACATTTTGATTCTAATGAGAGGATTACATGAGCCCAACACTGCTAACCTTCGTTTTTATTTTTACATTAAATTTAAAGGATTTGTTGTGGAATATTTTGAGTGTATCATAAAATCAGAATAAGGTAAGTAAAGTAATAATTTCTGTCTTTTATATATACTGTGTATATATATATAAATAAAGCTGCGAGCAGCGATGAAGGGCCAAAGCCGGCGGCACCGCCACCCCGGTGCCTTTAAGTATATAAAAGGCACTGGGGTTGCGGTGCCACTGGCTTGGGCCCGTAATCGCTGCTCGCAGCTATATTTATATATATATATATATTATATATTTTTTATTATTATTTTTTTATTGCCTTTTTGCCACTTTTGGGGCCCTTAACATGCTCAAAAACTCTTGAAATTTTGCACACACGTCAGAACCCGCGGCCATCAGGGCCGGGCTGGAGCTGGTACCCGGGCGTGGCAGGGGGGCTCGACAGCGCCCCCTGGAATGGTGTCCGAAAACTTGGTCCATAAATCAAACACGCTTGCATGTAATAATATGAAACTCGGTACACATATATATCTCATCGGGCCGAACAACTTTCGTGCTCTAAGTTTTACAAAAGCCCAACAGGAAGTCAACTATTATGGGTTGTTTGAAAAACGCATCCTCTGGAATTTGAAATACTCCTCCTAGAAAATTCGTCCAATCGCTACCAAACTCGGTGTGCATGAAGACAAGACATTGAGGATGCTAAATTGCGAACGGATTTTTGATATCTCAAACGGTTTGGCCGTGGCGAGGAAACGAATTTATGCCGAGAAAAGAGAAACAGGAAGGGTGTTATAACTTCTGCATAAATTGACTGATCTTGATAAAACGTCAGCAGTGTGTTCGTGGTAAAAGGCCGATCACATGGATGTGACAATTGTGAGTCAAAGTTATAGCGCCACCAACTGGCAGCAGGAAGTGTGTCACTTTCAAAATGCTTTGAAATCACCCTCTTATTTTTACCCGATTTGCCTCAAACTTTATTTGTATAATGTAGACACACGGCAGATGTAGACCTGTGAAAGGATTATTGATATCTTAGATACTGTTGCCGTGGCAACGCATCAAACTTTAATTTTCTTTTTGGATGCTTTTGAGACTTTTAAGATGCTTGAAATTGGATGAAACTCGACAGACACATCACATTTCAGAAAGTTTCAGAAACGGGCGTGGTGAGGGGCTCAGTAGCGCCACCTTTAGTCAAAAATGGGGGCTTAGTTTTAAATAGTCTTAAAACTTGGTATGTATATTGTTCTCATCGAGCCGGACAACTTTCTAATTTACATTCATTACCTCCGACCAATAGGAAGTCAGATATTTTGATTTGAATGTGGATTTTCTCCCCCTCTCTCTCTCTGACCCTGCGTCTCTGTGTGTGGGGGGGGTGGGGGGGTGGGGTGTCTTTTGAGTTTAAATCTTGTTTTTCAAGGTTTCAGGGGCTTTTGGGACCCTTAACGTGCTCGAACTCTTGAAACTTTGCACACAGGTCAGAACCCACGGCCATCAGGGCCGGGCTGAAGCTGGTACCCGGGCGTGGCTGGGGGGCTCAACAGCGCCCCCTTGAACGGGGTTCTAAAACTTGGTCCATATATCAAACACGCTTGCATGAATTAATATGAAACTCGGTACACATATAGATCTCATCGTGCCGAACAACTTTCCCCTGGTCAAGTTTTACGCCAGCCCAACAGGAAGTCGGCTATTATGGGTTGTTTGGAAAACGCTTGCTGTGGAATGTGAAATACTCCTCCTAGAAAATTCACCGTGTCCCCTCCAAACTCGGTGTGCATATAGTCAAGACTTTGAGGATGCTAAATTGCGGACAGATTTTTGATATCTCGAACGGTTTGGCCGTGGCGAGGAATCGAATTTATGGCGAGAAAAGAGAAACACGAAGTGGAATAACTTCTGCATACATTAACTGATCTTGATGAAACTTCAGCAGTGTGTTCGTGGTAAGAGGCCGATCAGATGGATGTAACTATTGTGAGTCAAAGTTATAGCGCCACCAACTGGCAGCAGGAAGTGTGTCACTTTCAACATGCTTTTGACAAAAGTGAGGGGGTTAGTTTTAAATACAGTAAAAAAAAAAAATTTGTTTGTATATTGTTGTCATCAAGCCAGACAACTTTCTAATTTACATTCATTAGCTCCGGCTATCAGGAAGTCAGATATTTTGGTCTGAATGTGGATTTTTTTGCAAAATCAGCCTCTGAATTTTTAGCCACTCCTCTTAAACTATTTATTTTATTCCCACCAAACTTTTTTAACATGTTGAAAATACATTAAATATGCTAAATTGTGAACGGATAATAAATATCTCAAACGGTTTTGCTATGGCGAGGGATTAAAGTAATGTCCAAAAAGGAAACACTAAAAATCTTCTAAAAATGTAATTATATACCATTTATTTCTATATAAAAGTATACAAATTTCACAACTAAACCCATTTTATTCTGTTTTTGCAATTCAAGAAGAATGAAAAAGTTAAAAACAGGCTATTTAGTGCTATTTGGTTCAACAAAAAAGCAAACATAGGGCTATACTGCCCTCTTGTGTCCAAAAGGACATCAAAATAGTATATAAAACTTTTTACCAGGTAGGCCAATATTGTATTTAAATATACATTTATTAGGTATGTGTCTGAGGATATTTTCCCACCGGTTAATCGACGTGTGACACGAGCGGGTGCTTTTAAATCGCTAATATAAAAGTGAAAGAAAAATACGGACGCACAGACATTGATAATGTTGCACACACAAATCACACACAGGTGGGAAAGAATGATGCTTTTAAACAACACTAAACCGCCATTAGGTGTCGCCAGGCATCCATCTTAATAAGCGAGTCATTGATTCATTCGTTCAAACGATTCGTTCGAATGAGTCGATCATGATTAAGACAGATGTTTATGGATTGATCCTTCAATCTTTGAGTCAACCGATTCGTTAAAAATGCTGAATCGTTCAGTTATGAGAAAACACGTGGTGCGTGATGGTTCTGCTGTGATCTTTGTTTAACTATTTTTGCTGCTGAAACAGAACAAAAACAGTCAATATTGCATCTAAAATGTAAGTGACTTAATTGAAACTGTTTATTAACCTGTTGTATTAAAATCAATGTCACAGTTTCAACTGTGATTGTATTCAGGAAATGACACTCGTCAAGTGAGGTTGCTTCACTGTATCATATGTTATAAAATATATAAAACCTCCATATTTGTAATTTTTATAGTCAGCAGGCCTATGTTGTTAACTGATTATTTTTTAAAATAAAATCTCAAACGGTTTTGCTATAGTGAGGGACTAATTGTAATGTACGAAAAGGAAACACTAAAAGCCTCATATATTCTAAAAATGTAATTAAACACCATTTATTTCTATATAAAAGTATACAGATATCACAACTAAACCCATTTTACTCTTTTTTTTTTCAATTTAATAATTATTTATAAGTTTAAAAATAGTAATTGTACTATTTAGTCCCATAAAAGTCAAGTCATACATAGGGCTATACTGCCCTCTTGTGTTCAAAATCAGGTAGGCCTATTGTATCTATATAAAAATATACTAGGTATGTGACCGTGAGAATATTTTACCACAGGTTAATCGACGTGTGACACCGCTGGGGGCTTTTGAATTGCCAACTTAAAAACGAAAATAAAATATGTTCGTCCGCACTGACATTGATAGTGGTTGAGCGAGCGTTTCAAATGAATTCCTATGGAAGTAGGAATTAACTGAAAAACGTTCACTCTTTTCTGCTCGTTCCTCACCGTAGATGCGCACCGTTATGAATGCTTGTGCAGCCATGAGCATTTTATTTTTATTTTAAAATTGGCACATTTTGGGGGGAGGATTGCTTGAAATTATTTTACAAAAGCACAATGTTGTATTTTATTGCGACTGTACACAAATATAAGTTAACACTTTGCAGTTTGAATGTCGTCCTGTATAATGACGGAGTATGACACACACACACACACACACACACACACACACACACACACGGTTTACTATCTTTGTGGGGACTCTCCATAGACTTAATGGTTTTTTACTGTACAAACTGTATATTCTATCTCCTCACACTAACACTACCCCTAAACCTCTATTTAGGTCCCCACTGTGACACGAGTCCCCATGAGTCTGTGTGCATTCAGGTTGAAGTCCCCACCGGGATAAAAAAACATGAACACACACACACACACACACACACACACACACACACACACACACACACACACACACACACACACACACACATTCCAGCATTGTAATCTTGACATCGCAGCCTGTTCATTATAGCCTTCATAAAATATAATAATAAAATAGTCAACCTAACACATAAAAATTACACTGCTCTAAATAGTCAGTAGTGCAATTCATACATTCACAGTAAGCACCGCTCCACTGTGATGTTTCCAAGCACATTTTTGCGCTTGTGAAGAGGATGATTTTTCCCGTCGATATTGGAACACGAGTGAAGTACAAAGCCTATAATAAAGAATAGTTTAGCATCCAAATACATCGCAAATGTTGAAACATTTTGATTCTAATGAGAGGGTTACGTGAGCCCAACACTGCTTTCTTTCATTTTTATTTTTAAATTAAATTTAAAGGGATACTTCACCTCTAGGAAGATGAATGTGTATTTAAAATAGGTCATAAGTAGAAGAAATGTGAAGAAATTTTTGAATTTGGAGCTTTCTAGACTGAGAAAAGCCAGAAAATGTTTTTTTGGCTTATGTGGATGAAAGACAACAACTCCCAGAATGCACTTGCTTCGCTGCCTTAGGAGGCCACACCTACCGGTAAGAGTGCGCAGTTGAAAACAACAAGGCTAACTTAGCCTACGTGATGAGTTTGCCAGGGATCTCTAGAGATCGCCAAAAATGTCCGGGATTTGGCTTTTGTGTTCTACAGTCGCCATTCATTCATCATGTTTACTGTGGCGAGCAGGACGAGGCTGACGGCTGCGGGAGAACGGCGCGAGGCCGGTGGCGTCATTACTGAGACGCGCCGGGTCTCCCATCTCTCACGGAGGAGCGGGAATTTTCTTAGCAAGGGTAAAACGCACATCAACCGATCACTTGTTTAGCGTTCATGTAAACACTACATTCAGATTCACCAATCGGCATGAATTCAGTTAGATTGAAACAAAAGGTGTGCATGTAAACAATGAATGGCGACCGTAGAACGCAAATGCTGAATCCCGGACATTTTGAACGATCTCTCGCCCGACGGACAAGTCGGGGAAAAGGAAGATGGTAACCCCTACTTACTCAGCTTTCTCCAACTATTCAGCTTTCTCCAGCTGAATAGTTGAACAAGAGCCTGTTGGCTTAGCTTCCAAAGAAAAACACCATCTACTGGCTGTAGTCTTTAACCTCTGGCCAAAAAATCCTCCGATGACGCAAAATGACGATTTTTGCGTCATCGGAGGATTTTTTCCAGACAAAAAATACATAAATCTCTTGTCTCAGGGGGATATGAGGGTGGAAAGCATGGTAATTCGAAAATACTACAGGTTTTCTACTAATACAAAGCTTAATGCTAAATCCCAAAGTATCCCTTTAAAGGATTTGTTGTGGAATATTTTGAGTGTATCATAAAATCAGAATAAGGTAAGTCAAGTAATATTTTTGGTCTTTTATATATATATATATGAGGTTGTCATAACAGAAATAAATGTAAATATAGCTGCGAGCAGCGATGAAGGGCCAAAGCCGGCGGTACCGCCACCCCGGTGCCTTTACGTAACTAAAGGCACCGGGGTTGCGGTGCCACCGGCTTGGGCCCGTAATCGCTGCTCGCAGCTATATTTACATTTATTTCTGTTATGACAACTCTCTGAGTGTTTGCCATGGTAATGGATATGGCAATGTTGATATGATTGGTCTTGGCTGAATAGATCTGCTACACTGTAGCTGTTGGTTATTGCTGCTGCTGCTGCTGCTGCTGCTGCTGCAGAGCAAGTACAGGACTTGTTACTGCCAAAACATGCAAAACATGCAGCTATGAGCAAGACAGACAGACATGCTGCTGCAGTACAAAATAGCATATAAATCGCTATGATTTCATATACATGGATGAATGTTCTGCATGTCTCTGTGTATAGGAATAGTTAACCCTCAGAGGTCGGAGATCACGCCGGCGTGATCTGCTCGCTTTTTTCCTTATGAGTTGAATTGAGACCCGAAATACTCTTTTGAATTTGATTTTACAAAACAAGTTTCATACATCAATCGATTCTGTTAAATGTGTATTATTTTTGTGTATACTCACAATAAAAACAAAGTGCTGTGCTTTTTGCCAAAAAAAGAAAAATAAACACGAAGCGAGTTCTGCCTTCTCTCTGCCAGTGTAGTCCATTCTGAAACGCGTCCGAAAATGAACAATAACTCAGCGAATACTCAGTCAAACAGGCATACAGTCACACAGGCATGAAGCTTGAATTCTCTTCTTTTTAATGAAGTAATTTATATAAAAAACAAATATTCTCATCTTGTGAAATCTGTATTAAAAGAGAGCGATTCCAGTCGAGCTAATTACATCTAATTCAGATGTAATGTGACTCCGCCCACGGAGAGCGCGCGCTATTCAAACGCAAATGACTGAGGCAATCCGCGCAAACCTGTGAACGCCCCCATATCAGCGCGAGAAAACACAAGTTTATTCAGATCATTACTTGTTTACACCGTCTTGCAGCTGTGAGGAATAATAATGGAAAATGTCCCCCAGAAGTGCGGGTATATCGAGGAGCGAGCTGAGGAATACTAGTAAGTTTTTTTCCTTCTCACGTGAATTTCTTCACGTGGGTTTCTGTTTATGAATGAATGAACGGCAGAGATGCGCGCTGTTTACCACAGCTGGTAAAGACAGTTTAAATTTAAATCGCGTGTGTGAATGAATGAATGATGATGTTTCAGCAAACTGTATTGCTATACTGAGATGAGTAAAAATCGACTGAAATATGTTGAAATAAAATGTAGGCTATTTGTATAAGCAACGTATTAAACTGCAAATTAACAATATGCCCTAATATTTCATGAAAACAACGTTACAGTCAAGCGAAATATGAAAGTAATGAATACATAGATAAAATGTAGGCCTATAATCATTTTCTTTTTTTACAAAGAAAGAGTACACTTGAAATATTGTTGAAATTGTAATATTGTTGTAATTGTAACCTTTTTAATAAAATGGCAAAACATATTTACAAGATAGATGTAAGCAAAATCTTAAATGGTCAATATAAGTCTTCTTCTAAATATCCTTTGTCCTTGCATTGTGGCTCAGCCAGTTTCACACCTGTGTGAATAGCTCATCATTATGCAGAGTGGGTGTTCTAAGTTGTAAACCACTCCTCGTTCACGCCTCCTCGCATATTGGCTTTCCAAGCAAAACCTGTTTTACATCAATTTAAATCAATGTATGGTTTTATGTGAACGATAAAGCAAGACTATTTTCACATGATTTTGAAGAAAAAACACTAGGCGAGGACATCCATTATTCAAAAGTCTTATTGACACATATTTACTATGTGTTTTGTGGCCTTATTTCAGAAATTTTAGTTTTTAGTTTTTTCAATAACCATGCATAAACATTATTCTCTCAAAAATGAAAACGTACATACACGTGGCTCACATATTATGGTAGCCCTGTTTGTGCTTTATAGAGTGAATTTACACCTTTGCCATTAATATGTTTATAAGCAACTGAAAAAAGCACAAATGTCAGGGCATGTCAGAACATCTCAAGGGCCCCAAAAACAGCTCAGACCCCAGAGGGTTAAGACTAGGGTGACAAATGGGGGACAGTCCCGAAATTGGGAGCTTTGTCCCGTGTCCCGCAATATGTAATCAGTGTCCTGTATGACTGTATTATTTTATTTCTTCCCTGAAATTACAATACCATAATAAGAAATATAATATAAAAAAAATGTGATTGGCGTTTTAAAATCAATTTGCACAGAGCGAGAGCGAGAAAATATCCAAACTATGCATTCGTTGAGAGGGGTTTTTCTGCTGATTATGACTGCATGGACGAAGCAAAGGAACCACTGTGGACCTAATCAAAACTCATTAAATATAGCTACACCAGCCAGGATTGCTTCTAGGTATGTCCTGGATAAGACCATCCTGATTAACTTGCCAGATCCAACAAAAAACATACACGTTCAAGATTCGCTGAATCTGGTAAAACACATTTATTGTTTGCATACTCTAATAAAGGAAAAACTAGTTGCTTCTTAAGGACATTTGTTTTAGTATAAAATGTGATTTTTAACTATACTAGCCTGTTATTCAGTTAATTATATTTAGTAGACTAAATAAGTCCCTAGAGAAAATGACATTGCATCTCTTGATTCGAACCTGGGCAAATAGAATGCCAGTCACTGAGCCGTTCACAATTAACAAAGCTTATTGGCGATTTAAAATGTTATCTCTCACACACGTCCAGCATTGTCTCGCAATATCACATCTACGTCCTGTAACAGAGCAACCAGGTGGTCACCAGACACGTAGTCTAATTTACCACACACACACACTGAAGCATGCATGACACTCGCTGTGTTTTCAGCCTTGAAAAGGGGTGGGGCTACATAAGGTCTATAGGACTACTATTATAGTAATCTCAAAGCATGGCCACGACATAAGGATGTTGTAACCTCAACAAAACGATCTTGTGGCCACAACATATTATCAAGTTCCCACGAATGAATATCTCGTGGCCACAACATATTATCACGTTCCCACAACAAAACTAAGTGAACAGAACATGTCCCGTAGGAATCACCTACCCAACGAAGAGAACATAATTTCCAGGTCCGATGTCAAAATCACACTGGACTGCCTGATGACAAAACTGTGAGTTACTGGAAGAAGGTTCTTTAAGGCTGCAGGCACAATTTGAACTGACATGGCCTCCTGGACAGCACATCTGCGTTTTCATGTTGGCATTTCGTTTTGGGTTTCAACTTGAGGTTGGCCTGGTGCAAACTTTCGAATACCTGAGCTAGGCACTGCATCATTTCTTTGGCATCCCTCCCCAGAACAATTATGTCATCCAAATAGACTTGGCAAATTTCCCATTGTAGTCCAGCCAGAACATGATCCATTAAGACTTGGAACGTCGCTGGGGCGTTGCACAGGCCAAATGGCATCACATTCCATTCAAATAGCCCCTTCCAGCCTGCCCTTGGAGTTAACTCCACTTGCCAATAGCCTGACGCCAGATCCAAGGTGCTAAACCATTTCTCCATAGACAGAATGTCCAGGGTATCCTGGACTCGTGGAAGGGGGTAAGCATCTTTAATAGTGCATTCATTCAGGATTCTATAATCCACACAGTCTGTACGTCTGATCTTTCTTCCATACCATAACAATTGGCGAAGCCCAGCTGCTATGGCTAGGGGCAGCTAAACCAGTGTCAAGGTTTTGCTGGATCTGTTCATCTGCACTGCACTGTTTCTCAAAGGCCATTCTTCAGGGCTACTGTTTTACCGGCGGACCTGGTCTTGTTTGGATGTCATGTTGCACCAGGTTGGTGCGACCAAGGTCCGTCGGTACAGCTGAGAAAACATCACCATAAGTGCTCAGAAGTTCTGCTAGCCCTTCTTTATCCAGACTTCCCCAGATGCACTATACTCTCAGCATATAAAGACTGTAAATGACTTGGGACAGTTGCGGGGGTTGGGCTTGCAGTTGGCAGCTCAGAGTCGGCAACCCTTACAACATTTGCAGGCTGTAGAAACCCAGCAATGGCTCCCCTCCTTACTCGCATGGTAATGGTACTTGAGTTATACAGTTTTATTGGAATTTGTTTATTGCATTGAGCATCAATTACAATCCATGCCACCAACACTCTGTGTTTCTCCATAAACCCTTTTGTTGGGCTAAATAACACGTTGCCCTGCACATGCTCTCGAAAATGTGCATTTCCTGGCACGATATACAGTATTTACGTCCTGCTTCCAGAACAGTGGTGCGTGCTATTATAACAACATGCACCCTGGGTTTGTTTTTGGGATTAAAGTAAGGTATCTGCTCACCGAACAGTACAATTTTCTGACTGCCAAAGTCGAGGCGTGCTCGTGCTTGTTCCAGGAACTGGTGTCCAAGAATGGTTTCTGTGTCCTCTGTTACATCGGCTACAATGAAATTAACGCTGACTGTGTGGGTTCCGACCTATATCGGCATGTGGACTTCCCCGAGAACATCCACATTTATAGGGCTTATTCCTTGCAGAGCTGTATTGTCGATAGTTCAAGTGGGGGTCGAACTCCTTTATTAATAGCCTCATAGCAGTGACGGGGTAGTACATTCCTTCTCGCTCCGCTGTCCAAGAGAGCACATAGCTCCATGCTGTATAACAGTGTGTATACACATTTCAGGACAGGCGCCCTTTACCTGGAGAATGGTGGAAGTAGGTTGGATGTCTGCAGAATGGTGTATTAATGGAGTTACACGAGGCAGATCAAGCCTGGGAGAAGGGAAGTTCCGTCTCATGGCAGTTGTGGCATACAATCTCTCCCCAATTAATTTTTCCTCGTTTGTTGAATCTTAGTTGGTGCGGTTTAGATTCCATTCTGAATGGTTTCTGTCTCAGATCAGAGTGTGGTGACACTGAACCCTCTCCTTCATTTTCACTCGGTTTGGGGCATTCACGGACTGCTGCAGCTCTGGCTCTCCGTTCCATTGGCCTTGTGGCCGACTGCATGAGTTGTGTTACACTGGCTGCAGTTCGTCGTGTGTTGGCATCCATTTCCTCCACAATGCGGGTGTAATCCCATCTACCCGACCTGGGGTTTTTATGTATCACTGCACCTGCTGCTCCGACCTAACAAAACCTCATCTGCACAGTCATTGTCCTTTCAGACCAGTGATTAGCTCTGGCACAATTCTCCAAACGATTTAGGGACTCTCTCCATGACTTTGAACCATCAAACTGACCTGGTCGGAGAGTAGGAATTCTTTCTCTTGGGGTACTGCATTCCTCTCCACTGTCAGATGATAGATCGTAACATGCCTGACGTGGTTTTCTTCCCTGCAGGCGGGGTCTAGTAAACTCAGGGAAACAACTCTCATCAGCATTAATCTAAGCAGTCTTATTTTCAGCCTCATGATTGCTATGCTGGACGGTACCACTATCATGTGGACAAGAACAGAGATTAATTGGTGATACAAAAACTCACTTTCCACAACACTTTTGAAAGGGTTGGTTTCCCTCTTTGTTTGTGGTGATATCTGTGGCTCATAGCAACACACAGGTCTGTTAACTGTAGCCGATTGAGGGCAAGGAGCAAAACTTTGCTTGAACGGATCATTTTTACTTTCATTATTGGACACTTGAACATCCAATTCATTTAACCAATCCACGAATGAGATGTGCGTCCATTTTTCCTCATTCTCTGCCATTACAGGCATAGCAGGGTTCAAATGACTGCTCTTATTTGTATTAGAGTATTTTCTCATCATCCTCGCTCTCTCACAAGCATCCGTTATCTTGCTCTCTCTGATAGAGAGAGCAAGATAACGGATGCTTGTTTGATCTGCTTTATTGATCTCTTCGGCATGCATTCGCATGGCTTTCAATGTTGCAGTGAACGTAAATACTCGGTTCATTTCCACTGAATATAACAAAGAAAAATAAGGAAACATATATCTCCACTCTATTCAGCGCTGCACACGCGACGTGTTCCGGACCACACTACCCATAATTCCCTTCCGAGTGAACTACAATTTCGCATCCTTACGACATTAAAGGAACAGCTCCCTATTCCTCCTTTCTCCCACAACATCGCCTAACACCAAACACAAATACACTCACGCATGAGCAAAACAAAAACACAACAGAAGTTGGCAGGAAAATCTCAAAACATAAATGCATACCTCAGTATACAAAGTAAAATTTGTTATATAAAACACTTACTTGTCGAGAGTGATGTCTCCCCATCCAAAAACATCTCTACAAGTGTCACATATGCCATGTATGTACGCTTTACTCACAACGCATGGGTCACAATAAAACTTTGCACTCGTACTTCTGTGGTCGATAAGTTGATTCATCCCACTAAAACTGCATATCAATCTTTTCAGAAGTTCATTGGCTATGAGATAAGCCAGTCATTTGCAAACTCTGATGCCCCATACTGTGCTGCTTACCTAATGCTGCCTGGTCAAACCTCTTGCATGAACCAATTGGCTCAAATTAGCTGTCAATCAAAAGTTCAGGGGTCAGTGGCCATTTAGACATAAAAAAAATCTGTAATGTTTACATGTGAAAATAATCTAGACCAACTGAATGTGTCGACGATGTGATAGCTCCGTCGGCTTACTTGAAATGCTACTACTACATTCCGTGGATATTTATTGATATATAATTGTGTTATGGACTAAATATTTCACCGAATGTCTGGACCCTTTACAGTGTAACTAAACCATTTTTGTTGTAATGTTATGGACCAGTGGACTAACAGGAGGCTTTATAGGTTACTTCCTTCATATTTTTAGTAGATTATTTGGTTGTTGATGGTCTGACAAAGACTATGATTGTACCTGCTGTGTTAAGTGTATATTAAAATGGCTGACATCGTTCGAATCACAAGAGTCTCAGCTTTCCAAAAATATGTGACATGTTTAGCTTTTAATTTTTGAGTTGTTGTATGTCGCAAGAATATGCAGTGTACCATGGACGACACATCAGAACACTATCTGCGTACCTACAATACAAGGAAATGAATCAGAAATTAAAAAAAAAATGCCTATAAAAAAAAAAAAGATTTACATTTTTTTTTTTTTTTTTTTTTTAAAGATTTTACATTTTCTTACGAGCCTGGCAAGGTTTGCCATTCCTTGGACGTGCAGTCTTAAAAGATAATGTCTTTGTGCAGGACCTTGAATGTAGTAACTTTATCAATGCTTGTTTTGTCCACATGTGTAGCATGTTTTTAAATTATCACATTAAATATAAATTAATTCATTAAAACACAGGTTTATGATGTGTGTAGTTAATATATTAGAGTCACGGATTCAGCCAGCATGCCATCAGCACCAGATCATTCAGCTCTACCCACTCATTCACAATCACCAGAATATTAACCCGTCACACCTGTCATTCATAGTCTGTGTGCTCATTTAACCACCCTACAAAGTATGTACCAAGGGAACCAAGGTTACATACGTAACTGAGAGGTTCCCTTTCATAGGTTCTCTCAACACTGCAAGACCGTCGCTATGGGAACAATATACCATAACGCCTTCAGATACCTGAGAATAGCTTGAAGAATAGGAAAGAGTCCGCTCAAGCAGATAAGACCTGGGAGGCCTGAGAAGAAGCCATTCCACTAGTAGAATGAGCACACACACCTAGAGGTGAAACAAAACCACGCACCTCATAGGCCGCCTAGATAGCCTCAATCAGCCAATGAGACATTCTCTGTTTGGTGATGGCAACTCCTTTGTTTTTACCATCAAAACACACAAACAATTGGTCAACATAGATCTTCAACGCCCTCACCGGGCAGAGGCAGAGAGACTGCACATCACTCCCTGCCTCCGAGTCAGGAGGGGAAAAAAACTCCAAAACCACTTGCTGGGAATGAAAAGGGGTTGATACAACCTTAGGAACATACCCTGGCGTAGGTCGCAGCTAGGTCTTATTTTCTTAAGAGAGGATAGAGCCACCAAAAGAGACTTCTTTGTTTTTCTGACACAGACTCTAATGGTTCGAATGGATGATCTGCCAAACCTTCCATGACGATAGCCAAATCCCAAGAGGGAATTTGTTCAGGGTGGACAAGTCATATCGTCCCTTGTAGAAAACGGAAACACCTCTCATGGGCACATGCTCTGGAGATATGGCTGCCAAATAAACTTTAAGAGTGGCAGGGGCTACCCCCTCTGAAAAACTACTCAACAGGAACTCCAGTATTGAACTCACAGGGCAATGAACTGGGTCCAGGTCACACTGGCTGCACCAAGAGGTAAACAGCCCCCATTTAAAAGCATACAGGTGCCTCGTAGAGGGGGCCCTAGAGTTAACAATAGTTTCTGTATTCTCAGTCGAGAGACCAGAATGCATTAGTGCGCCCTGCTCAGGGGCCAAACCCATAGCTTCCATAAGTCCGGACGGGGATGTCAAATCGTCCCCTGGGCCTGACTCAGCAGGTCCGGTCTGAGGGGAACCTCCCAAGGAGGGCCGACTAACAGACTAACCAGGTCTGAAAACCACATCTGAGTGGGCAAGAACGGGGCCACCAGCAACAGATGTCTACCTTCGGCCTTTCGTACTTTGAGGAGAACCGCTAAGAGTAATCGAATCGGTATGAAGGCATAAAGCCTGGCCCCGGGCCACTACTGAGCCAGAGCATCCAGTCCCAAACAAATCCACCTACGTTCGGGCATTCCTGATAGACTTCCCCCCTGCCTATGAGGGATGTGTCTGTCGTGACAGTTTTGCGATGACAACATGCCCCCCAACTGGACTCCTCTGTAAAGGAGTGAAAGTCTCGACCACGGACGCAGAGCATAAAAGCGCTATCCCATCACCCAATCGGGCTGGCCCATTACGTCGAACGTGAAGGGTTATTAGGCCCAAGCATTGCACGCACTTGTCGTGAGTGTCTCCTCCTGCGATGAACCTCTCGCATGGGTCAATGTATTTCCTGAAACTCATCGTGTCTGCTTGAGAGGAGTGGAAAAACTGCTCTGGAGTATAACAAAGAACACGATAAATACGCTTTCCTACTGGCGACATAAAATCCACTTCCTGAAGGAATAAAATCTGATGAAATAGCGCGTAGCACACTGATATGAAGCATACATCGCGTATTCTTGGGGCGATGCTAAGTGCTTTTGGCCAATCAAATTGGCGTGATGGTATGAGGGCTTAAAAACATTCCTCACACCAACGGTCGGATGGTCTCGCAGTGTCAAGAGAACCTATGAAAGGGAACAAATGGTGCTTTTCCACCGCATGGTACCGGTTCGGTACTGCTCGCTTTGGTGCTTTTCCACTGCATGGTACAGTACGGTACGGCTTTGTAATCAGTGGCAGCGGGATTTGTGATGCGCGGCAAAAAAGGCTGCTTCCAAGACTTCGAAACCTCGTGGTGGAGGTCTTGGAAAAAGGGGAGAGGCTTACGGGGCGGGGCTGGGCTGGGCTGGGCTGGGGTACGACTAGTCAAATACTGATCGTTCAGTTTCGACAGGGCCTGAGTTTGAGCAGGCTCGCTGTCCCATTTTAGCCCTAGCTTGTCTACAGCACAAGTAACCACTTCTAACAGCTCGTTGTACGACGGCGAAGTGCGCTTCTTCTGTCCGCTCGGAGGGAGAGAGCCACACAAATCGCCTATGAGCTAGAGTGCGGATCGGGCCGAATTTTTCTGTCCGAGCCCGGCCCGCGTCTGACAGAGCAGTAACCGAACCCGACCCGAGCCCGACATGCATAAAGATATTTATGTCCGAGCCCGACCTGAGACCGACAAGGAATAAAATCTGATGAAATAGCGCGTAGCACACTGATATGAAGCATACATCACGTATTCTTGGGGCGATGCTAAGTGCTTTTGGCCAATCAAATTGGCGTGGTGGTATGAGGGCTTTAAAACATTCCTCACACCAACGGTCGGACAGTCTCGCAGTGTCAAGAGAACCTATGAAAGGGAACAAATGGCGCTTTTCCACCGCATGGTACCGGTTCAGTATGGCTCGCTTTGCCGCTTTTCCACTGCATGGTACAGTACGGTACGGCTTGGTACGGCTCACTTTGTGGTGCTTTTCCGCTGCATGGTATGGCTCGGAACAGCTCGCTTTAAATGGTACCACCTCTATTGAGGTACCGATACTAAAACGTGACGTGAAAACACTACAGATCACTGATTGGTAAGTAAGAATCGTCACTAACTGCGTTATTGGATTTGTAACACGAGACACCAAACCCGCTAGAATTAAATAGTCAGCAACAGCCACCAACAGCCACCGCAGTATTATTTGTTCGCACAATTTTTTTAAACAACTTGCTTGAAAAAATAAAATAATAAACTTGTTTTTCAGCAACTATAACGATCAGTCTATAATCTTTTGGGCTGCCAGTTGTGCTTAAATGTTCTAGTTGCCAATGACTGCTCATTGTCTCTGTATTTTAGTACTACTATTTTAAAGCGTCCATAAGCTCTGGAAAGGCACTCTATAAATTGAACATTATTATTATTATTATTAAAAGAATTGTAGTAACTGACGTTAGTATGGTATCATATGGGTTGCAATACTCAATTTTAAATGTTATATTCAAAATGACAATGCAATATGTAAAATGGCAATGAATTTCAGTGCGCAAATTGAAAATGCATTCCGAGCCGAACATGTCCCCGTCCCTCCCACCCTGTCAATCACTGTGTGAAGTTGGCCCCCCACCCAATGCAAAAAGTCGGTAAAATAGGCTCAATCATTTTTACTTCGTTTGATCCCGGACGAGCCCCCATTAATGTTACAAACCCCTTTAGTCTAGAGAGAATAAGGCGTGCAACATTAAAATACTGAACGTGTACTGGAAAACATCTCACTCACAAACCAATCTAGTTTAAGTAAAGTGATAATTTATTACAATGAGAAACGATATGAAAAGGACACCTCAAAATAATTGATTACATAAATGTACACTTTATACAAACCAAAGAAAAGGTTTACAAAAGAAAGAGGTAAAGAGAAAAGACCTAGACCGTGCCAAATCAAAGAAAGAAGTAAAACCAAAACCAATCTTACTAGATAAACAAAACAATGGGCCCTATCTTGCACCCAGCGCAATTGACTTTGTACACCGACGCATGTATCATTCCTATTTTGCACCCGCGCAAAGCGCGCTTTTCCCTCCACAGAAGCACGTCGCTAAACTAGGGAATGAACTTGCGCTCCCTGGGCGGTTCAGCGCAAAAAAGGAGCCGTGTTCCGGCGCAAACATTCCTTCATGCTATTTTGCAGGTTTAGAAAACAATTGCGCCACTAACCAGGAAAAAATAGTTTAAAGTCAGTGGCGCGTTGTGCATGTTATTCATATGCTATTTTAAGGGCGCATGCTTGGCCATAATCAATGTAGCTCGTGCACAACACGCATACACTTTGATTCTCTCATCTACACAGAAGCAGCAGTTTTCATTTTTGCAAATCATACATTATTACGATAGATAGATAGATAGATAGATAGATAGATAGATAGATAGATAGATAGATAGATAGATAGATAGATAGATAGACAATTTATTATAAAAGCATACATCTAGCTTACACATTTACCCAAATTATCATACGCCTTTTTAACCGAAGTTAATTTGGGTGGGTTTCTCCATCCCCAACGTCCCTGACGAGAGCGTTGCTCTCCTTGGCTGTGAACCGCTCCTGGCGTGCGCCTGGCAAATCCGCCGTTACAATAGGAATCCGCTTTAGAAAAAGCGCGTCTGCTGAGAATGTGAGATGACGCTCTGATTGGTTTATTTCACGTTACGCCCAAACCACACCTATGAATAATGAAGCTACTTCAGACCAACCCATTTTAGATTTGCGCCTGGCGCAAGAGTCATTTATCCCGCCGGGAAAATAGCAACAGCGCCAAGACCCGCCCACAAAGTTACTTGCGCTTTGCGCTTTGACACTTGCGTTTCAGATCGTTAAAATAGGGCCCAATGTATAGTTTGACTAAATTAACATTCATCAAAGACAAAAACAAAAAGATCTTCAGCGTCAAAGACGCCCTAAATAAACTACTCTTGCTAACAAAACGAACTAGTGTTCTATACACAATTGATAACTCAGTGTAGCACATGTATATCACGTGATATCTCAGCTGTTCTTTTCTCTTTCAAACAACCATAACAGAAAAACGTCGAAATACTGACAGAGAAAAGACAGCCCAAATGAGCCTCTCTTACCAAGTTCTCAAACAACACGTTTCTCAAAACACTAAAATGGTACAGGGCAAACATGCATCACAAAACGATCAAGTGAAAGTAAGTGTGCTCTAGCGTGCAAATCATCTCCCACTTCCCACACAGGTGCGCTCTTTATAGGCACATGGCGCGCCCTCATTGGAGAAGCCGCGTTGTATCATCACCAAGCATTTCGATGATTGACAGATGGATAAACCAATCAGGTGGCTGCATCGTCCTGCTAAGCGTGAAAGTAAAGAGAGAAAGGGAAGGGGAAAAAAACAACAACTCCAAACAAATAATAACATAAGACGTAACAGTGTACATTTTTTAGTTTGTGCTGTTTCAGTTTTTTAGATATTAGACATTTAATTACAGGTGATGACGTCACCAGCCCCCCGACCTGTTCCACATTCACACAAAATAGTCTTGTTTGTTTGTGCTTCGTTTGTGCTGGTTAAAGTTTTGTTTGTGCTGCTTCTGTGTTTAAAACATTAGACACTGAATTATAAACAATGACGTCACCAGCCCCCCCGACCTGCTCCACATTCACCCAAAATAGTATTGTTTGTTTGGGCTTCGTTTGGGCTGTTTTGTGCCGGTAAAAAATTGGTTTGTGCTGCATCGGTTTTTAAAATATTAGACACTGAATTATAGACGATGGCGTCACCAGCCCCCGACCTGCTCCACATTCACCCAAAAAAGGCTGGGTCTTCTGAATTTGACCCGTCAGATTCCGTGACCCTATATATTTATTAATATCTGATCAATATGCTTTTTAAAATAGAGAGGGGAGATGGTCGCACATCACATGAGTCACTTTATTGAACATTACATTCAGTTATGGTGAAAGAAATTAGAGTGGTCACATTTTCCAGTAGCTATGAATTTGACCCGTCAGATTCCGTGACCCTACTGTACCTATAGATTTACCAATATCTAATCAATATGCTTAATAAAATAGAAATGGGAGATGGTCATACATCACATGAGTCACTTTATTGAACATTACAGTCAATTATGAAGAAATAAAGAGCGGTCACATTTTTCAGTAGCTGAACCATCATATTCTGTGATCTCAGAGTAATAGGCCTTTGCATTTGTATGGAAAAACTATAGGATCTCCAACATTATTGGGTAATTATAGTTAACAGTAATAAGAATAAAGATTAGCATATGTGTATCATACAATGAGAATATTTTATACAAAACTAAACCATCATTAACACAGTCCAGTATCAGACAACAATGCAGCTTAATGTTGACACCAAACAGGTGTCGACGCCTGAAATGGCAGAAAATTCTCCCAGACGTTCCAACAACGTACTGGTTCTATCACCTGCAGACACGTAATAATCTACGGAAACACTACCATTTCTCTGTTTACGCTCCACTTCATCTGCCAGCGAATCGGCTCGGAATGCGTTTTCAATTTGCACATTGAATTTTCAAAAATGAAAATGCAATCGCAAGTGCCTTAACTGTGAGTGTAAATGCAATTAAGAAAACTAACATTTAAATGATAATTTTGCAAAAAATTTTGCTTGAACATGTTAAACAGATCTAATCATTTCTGTAATACATTTTCATTTTCATTTTGCACACAACGTTGTACAAATGTAATGGAAAATGTACATGTAAATACAGAAATGCATTGTCATTTTGCATATTACATTTCAAATTGAATATCACTGCCCATATGTTAACCTGGACCACAAAATAATCACATTGGTCAATTTTTTTAAATTGAAATTTATACATCATCTGGATAAATAAGTTGAATGAATATAAATAAGCTTTCCATTGATGTATGGTTTGTTAGGATAGGACAATATTTGGCCGAGATACAACTATTTGAAAATCTGGAATCTGAGGGTGCAAAAAAAAAATCTAAACATTAAGAAAATCACCTTTAAAGTTGTCCATTTATTTTTGCGATTGTGCTGCATTCACTCATAAAAATTAAATGTTTTATATATAACAGTAGGAAATTTACAAAATATCTTCATGGAACATGATCTTTACTGAATATCTTAATGATTTTTGGCATAAAAGAAAAAAATATAATTTTGACCCATAAAATGTATTGTTAGCTACTTGTGACTGGTTTTGTGATCCAGAGTCACATATGCTTCCATATGTTAGAGCATATAAAAGGAAAATACATCCTTTCATCCTTACATACTTTCATCATTATATTAATCTATATCCTGCACAGATCACCCTTTTCCTCATCTATCTTTTTCCAACATTTTGAGTTTTTGACCGAATACCTGATAACACATTTAAGTGAAATCTTGTTTTTGTTTCCTTATCATTACTACACAGAGAAATACAACCAAGAGTGATCCTGGATTCGGCTGGAAACAGATGAGGAAGGATGTAGCCAAACTGACCTTTGATCTTTACAAAAACCATCCAAAGGATTTTATTGGCTGCTTAAATGTACAGGCAACCTTGTATGGAATGTACTCTGTTTCATATGATTTGCAGTGCTATAAGGCAAAAAGGATGCTAAGGTAAGTTTGTGTGTGCATGCGTGTCCATGCGTTGATATAGGAATCATCCAGTTTGAGATAGGAAGAGAAAGAAATAATGTAACAATTAAAGTATGTAAGTCGACAAAGGCCATTTTTATTACTTTTTGTCTTGTTTTCTCAAAATCACAGGCAAAATAAGTCATTAAGTCATTTAAAAGTCAAATTTTCTTACAATATCAACAACAACAAAAATGCTTTCTTGAGATCAATAAATATTATATTAATGACTGACCTAGTAGTTAGAACTGCAAAAGATGGCACACAAACTTGTGAAATTTAATTAAATGTAACCTAAAACAAATTTAACCAAACTAAGGGAAGAATTTATAAACTTATAGTGATTTCATTTTTTTTATGATTACAACCTTTATTTTCTGTCTGTTTTCTACAAAATGCTGTAATCACGACACCGGCCTCACACCGTTCTCTCACATTCATTATATTTAATGAATAATCCAACAGACCCTTCACCCAACAACAAAACTAGGTGCCAAGGTGTCTGTGAACAACCCCCAAAAGCCAGAAAAGGCCTCTGGTTACCATGGCAAAAAGACAGATCAGCAAGAAAAGACGGTTTTAGGACCCAAAGGAATTTAGATTCGCTCTCAACTGCATTCCCTATTGCACCAGACATAAGCCGCATTTCCACCGCAGGAACTTTCCCCAGGAACTAGGGACTTTAGGGTGGTACTCTGTGTTTTTCCACCACAGGAACCAGGGTCTAAATGAAGTTCCGGGTAGATATATCCCCCTCAGAAAGTCCCTGCTTAGGTAGCTGAGGTAGTACTTTTTCAAAGTTCAGAAACTTTCAGGGGTGGGACTTGGGTGCTGAACAAGCTGATTGGTTGAGTTCATGCCGCATTTTGATTGGTTGACTCCACGCAGCATTTTATCTGTTGCGGTGCGTGCAGTAACAGTTGTTTGCTATTCAAATTAACAATGGAGTTTAAAAAAATACGATCGATGGACCAACGACGAGGTTCAGGCTTTATTAAGCTTAAATTCAGTGGATGAAATCCATCGGGAACTGGAAAGTAGCCAGCAGTCCTAAGTCACCGGACTATTTGCCTAATCTTCCGGTACTTTAGACCACGGTGGAAACGCAGACAGCAACAGGTCTGAGGGGAAAAAAAAGTTCCTGGGACAAATTGTTTCGGGTAATTTCGGTGGAAACACGGCTATGTAAGGCCCATAAAAAGGACCTCTTTCCATTTATTAATTGACAAACATTTCTATGAATCAACATGCATATTTCCAAGAAATTGAGTGTTTTATTTTTATATACAGTATCTCACAAAAGTGAGTACACCCCTCCCATTTCAGCAAACATATTAGTATATCTTCTCAAGGTACAATACTATAGAAATGAAACTTGGATAGATTTTAGAGTAGTCAATGTGCTGCCTGTATAGTAGGGGGTGTAAATCGGACAGTTAATCACGATATGATACGATATCGATTCTCTCAGGCAGCGATACGATTTTTGCCGATACCTCAAAAAATTCTACGATACGATTCGATTCGATTCGATTCAGGGCTATATCGATCGATTAATCGATATTTAGATATTATGTGCCAAGTGTACACAGCCAGTTACGTTTATTAACTCACACTAATAGCCTACATGCAAAAATATATAACATGAAAGTTGAATTAAACTCTTTGAAAATTGCACACCCTCTCCCAATTGGGACATATACAAGTTGTTTGTTACAAGTTTAATAAAAAAAAAAAAACATGATATGTGACCTTGGACCACAAAACCAGTCTTATGTGTAATTTTATTAAAATTGAGATTTATACATCATCTGAAAGCTGAATACATAATCTTTCCATTGATGTATGGTTTGTTAGGATAGGACAATATTTGGCCGAGATACAACTATTTGAAAATCTGGAATCTGAGGGTACAGAAAAATCGAAATATTGAGAAAATTGCCTTTAAAGTTGTCCATTTCTATTGGCGATAGTGCTGCATCCATTCACAAAAATAAATGTTTTATATATTTAAGGTGGGAAATTTACAAAATATCTTCATGGAACATGATCTTTACTTAATATCCTAATGATTTTTGGCATAAAAGAAAAATCTATAATTTTGACCCATACAATGTTTTGTTGGCTATTGCCACACATATACCCGTGCGACATAAGACTGGTTTTGTGATCCAGGGTCACATATATGAAAATGAACAAGAACGGAGTTATCTGTTTTTGCAAATGAACTCTATAACAGAAGTTCATTCGCAAAAACAGATAACTCCGTTCTTGTTCATTTATATCATGTTTTTTCATTTATATTGTGCATTTGAATATCAATCAAACTGCAGCTGGGTTGTTTTGATTAAGTAACAATAACAACAACAACAACAACAACAAAAAAAATATATATATATATATATACTGCTAACTTACAAAATTAAAGTTCATTGAAAGTATTTTTTATATCTATTTTGTTTTTGTGGCAAAAGTAGATAACTCCACATTTCATGTTTCATTTCAAGTTAAATAAAGCCAAATAATTGCTATGATACATAATAAAACACTTGGTTAATCTTTGTAACGTTAATCTTCTCAGCTGACATAGACGCCTGTCAAACTTTGTTGTTGTGATTAACGTACACGCAATACAGAGAGCTTTTCCCTCACCACTAACGTGCTGTTTTAGCAAGATTCCGTGAAAAAGTTTCAGCTTTTATTTTCCTTTTACGCCCCGAAGAAGATATCACGGGTTCATCAAGTTCGCTGAAATCCATCCTCGATCACTTTTAGTCAGCTTTGACGAAACTCCTCTCAGGTAGCGCGTCTTTTCAAATTGACAAGCAAGCAGCCTTGTCACCTGACCTGAATACTGCGCACTGATGCGCTAGCGCTAAAACGGACTTTTCGGGGCTTGCCGTTTCTGCTGTAAAACATGAACTCGTGATGCCTTGACAGTGGAAAATACCGGCTTTTGTGACAAAGGGTTCAGTCAATCTTGTCAGGCGTCTATTTCAGCGGAGAAAAGTTACGTGAGGATGTGGAGTGTGTCAAAATAAAGGTACCGTATATCGATATTTTATGTGTGGTATCAATGCATCGTATCGTTAGACGTTTGATCGATGCATCGATTCATATCGATGTATTGTTACACCCCTACTGTATAGCAGTATATATTTACTGTCCTCTGAAAATAACTCAGTGATTATTGTCAAAATAGCTGGCAACAAAAGTGAGTATTTAGTATTTTGTGTGAGCACCATTGTTATCTAGCACTGCCTTAATCCTCCTAGGCATGGAATTCACCAGAGCTGCACAGGTTGTTGCTGGGATCCTCTTCCACTCCTCCATGATTACATCATGGAGCTGCTGGCTGTTAGTCACATGGCGCCTCTACACCTTCCGCTTGAGGATGCCCCACAGGTGCTCAATAGGGTTCAGGTCTGGAGACATACTTGGCCACTCCATCACCTTCACCTTCAGCTTCCTCAGCAAGGCAGTTGTCATCTTGGCGGTATGTTTGGGGTCGTTATCATGCTGTTCGACCCAGTTTCTGAAGGGAGGGTTTCTGATGGTTCTGCTTCAGAATGTCGCAGTACATGTTGGAATACATGTTTGCCTCAAAGAAGCCTCCCCAGTACCAGCAGCACTCATGCAACCCTAGACCATGATGCTACCACCACCATGCTTGACTGTAGGCAAGACACAATTTTCTTGGTACTCCTTACCAGGGTGTCACCACACATGCTGGACACCATCTGAGCCAAACAAGTTTATCTTGGTCTCATCAGGCCACAGGACATGGTTCCAGTAATTCATGCTCTTGGACAGGTTGCTTTCAGCAAACTGTTTGCGGGCTTTCTTGTGAGCCAGCTTCAGAAAAGGCTTCCTTCTGGGACGACGGCCATGCAAACCGACTTGTTGTGGTGTGTGGCGCATGGTCTGAGCACTGACAAGTTGACATTCCGCTTCTGCAACATCTAAAGCAATGCTGGCAGCACTCATGCGTCTGTTTTTTGAAGCCAGTTTCTGCACCTGACGTACAGCACAAGGACTCAACTTCTTTGACTGATCCTTGAGAGGCCTGTTCCAAGGGGAACCCATCTTGGAAAACCTCTGTTTGACCCTGGCCTGTACTGTAACTCAGTTCCAGGGTGTTACCAATCGTCTTATAGCCTAGGTCAACTTTGTGGAGAGCAACAATTCTAATTCTCAAATCCTTAGAGAGTTCTTTGCCATGAGGTTCAATGTTGAACATCCAGTGGTAATATGAGAGAATTGTACACAAAGCACAAAATTTAACTGCTCTAAAACAAGATACAAAAATTTGTATGGTCCTGTCAAGCAGACAAAAACATGAAAATGATGAATAGGACATGTGGCTTTGCATGGTTAAACAACGTACAGCTATTATCACTTAGGGTGAACTCACTTTTGTTGCCAGCTATTTTGTGAATAATGGCTGTATGTTGAGTTATTTTCAGAGGATAACAAATATACACTGCTATACAAGCATCACATTGACTACTCTAAAATATATCCAAGTTTCATTTCTATAGTATTGTCCCTTGAGAAGATATATTAAAATGTTTGCTGAAATGTGAGGGGTGTACTCACTTTTTACAATGCATGTAGCCAATTTGATTTACTTCTTAGTTGTGCTGAGTTGTTCGCTGTTAAATAAAATATTTTTTTGTTTAAATATTAATTGTTTGCTTTTTCATAATATATGAAATATTTTTGTACTATGAACTGCAATGTACTAGAAAGATGTCAAGTGTCATCCATATGTTATTTGAAAGGTCATATGTAAATAATATGTAAATGCTGCATTCATGTGGCTTTTTCACTCGTTACGTCATGAAACATGCTCTGATTGTGGAAAATGACTCATTATTTACAGCAGATTAGTACGATTAAAAGTAAAAAAGAGTAAAAAAAATAAAATAAATAAATAAAATAAAATAATAATAATAATAATAATAATAAATATAGCTGCGAGCAGCGATTACGGGCCCAAGCCGGTGGCACCGCAACCCCGGTGCCTTTAGTTACCTAAAGGCACCGGGGTGGCGGTACCGCCGGCTTGGGCCCTCCATCGCTGCTCACAGCTATATTTATATATATATATATATATTAGGGCTGTCAAAGTTAGCGCGTTAATAACGCGTTAACGCAAAATCATATTAAAGGCACTAATTTTTTTAACGCGCGATTAACGCAGCGCGTATTTTCTGTTTGACCCGTGGCCCAACCCCTAGTTGGAGAAATGGAGATTACACAGTGTTGCCAACTTGGCGACATTGCAGACCCCTTTAGCGATTTTTTTCCCTTCAACAAAGCGCCCAAACCTTATTTAGTTTCTGAGAATCTACCGGTAATGCCGGTACTGCTCTCTCAGCACGCGCGCGCGCCTCTCTCTCTTTCTCTCTCTCTCTCGCTCGCTCTCTCTCTCTCTCTCTCTCTCTCTCTGCGTCTCACGCGGAGGAGCAGCTCTTTAATTCACAGATATTATGTTGCTTCTCTAATTTTACAAGTATAGCTGAAATCAGAGCACAGATATTGTCTTTATCTTATGTGTATTTGATTTCACCAGACGACGGCTCGATTATCAGAATTTTTGTGCAGATTAACTTAACATCTTAGAAGGAAGAGCTGGTTATGTCTTAATGGGTCGCGTTTCAGTCACCATTTCAAATTCATTCCGTTGACAACAGAAACAGTAAAATATACCAATGAAAACATTTTTATTGAGAATTTAGCTTCATCAAAATGGGCACAGAGAGAGACAAACTACAATGTAATAATAAATAATTAATGTAGCCTACATTTAGCATTTTTAGAAGAGCTGCCCCTGTCATGCAAAAATCTAATCATGTTTGTGTTAGTAAATTGCTCAGTGCAAAGAAAGAGAAGTAATGGTAACCTGGCATTTTTTTGTTCTTTCTACATGTCTAATAGACATGAACAAGTTCTTTGAAAAACATCTATGACCTTTGAAACATGTCTCCTCCTTATGCTCTATATTGACTATGGTTTCAATAATAAACATACATTTGCATAAAGCATCTATTTATCCATGCCCACGTTGATTAGAGTATTACAAACTTGAAAAGTATTAATTTAAGGTACATTTAGAACAAATAAAAAACGTGCGATTAAATGCAATTAATCGCGAGTTAACTCATGACAATCATGCGATTAATCGCGATTAAAAATTTTAATCGATTGACAGCCCATATATATATATATATATATATATATATATATATATATATATATATATATATATATATATATATATATATATATATATATATATATATATATATATATATATATATATATTTTGTTCAAAAGTTTGGGGTCAGTAAGATTTTTAATGTTTTTAGGAGAAGTCTCTTCTGCTCACCAAGGCTGCATTTATTGATTAAAAATACAAACAAAAACAGTAATATTGTGAAATATTATTCCAATTTAAAACAGCTGTTTTCAATTTTTAAATATTTTACATAGGAATTCATTTCTGTGATCAAAGTTGAGTTTTCAGCATCATTACTCCAGTCTTCAGTGTCACATGATCCTTCAGAAATCATACTAATATGATGATTGATGCTCAATAAATATTCATTATTATTTTCAATGTTGAAAACAGTTGTGTACAGATTTTTTTTTTTTTTCAAAATGCTTTGATGAATGTAAAGTTCAAAAGAACAGCATATATTTCAAATATATATATTTTTAACATTATAAATGTCTTTACTGTAACTGTTGATCAGTTTAACTCATCCTTCATAAATAAAAGTATTGATTTATTTTATTTATTTCCCCCAAAAATAAAATTTTAATTATTACTAACCCAAAACTTTTGAGCGGTAGTGTTTAACGTTACAAAAGCTTTAGATTTCAGATAAATGCTGTTCTTTTGAACTTTCTATTCATCAAAGACTGTACACAACTGTTTTCGACATTTAAAATAATAATGAATGTTTCTTGAGTATCAATCATCATATTAGAATAATTTCTGAAGGATCATGTGACAGTGACGACTGGAGTAATGATGCTGAAAACTCAGCTTTGATCACAGGAATAAATAACAGTTTAAAATATATTAAAATAGAAAGCAGCTGTTTTAAATTTTGGAATAATATTTTACAATATTAATGTTTTTGTTTGTATTTTTAATCAAATAAATGCAGCCTTGGTGAGCAGAAGAAACTTCTCTGTTATGTGCGCGCCACAGACTGCACGCACGTCCGCTTAGAGTTCCGCCTTTTGCCTTCCGTCAATATTACGTTATTAGAAAAATATTTTTTTAGAGAATCGATTTTTTTTACATTTGTGAATCGATTCAGAATCGTCCACGTCCGCATCGCGATGCATCTAAGAATAAATTTTTTCTCCCACCCCTAGATTTCATACAACAGGTTAATAAACAGTTACAATTAAGTCACTTACATTTTAGATGCAATGTTGACTGTTTTTGTTCTGTTTCAGCAGCGAAAATAGTTAAACAAAGATCACGGCAGAACCATAGACATCATATAGGTAGACGCCCTATCGACCGCTACTGCCTATTGGCACGGACGAGCCGTGGGGCCGCCATCTTAAACCGGTCAACCGCTCCGCTCAGTGTAATCTGTTTGCCAGGTGTCAGCACATTTAATTAATCATATCTCACTGAATACCGAACCGATTTTCACGCGGGTTTTTTTGCTGCAAACGTCATACATGTAGCTATGATACAGGACACATTGAATATTTTATTCACAAAATACAATCAATAGTACGGTAATGTTAAATGTTAAATCTAACTTGTGAAAAGTAATCCCAGAGCGATGGTCCGCCGATTTGAGCAGGAATATGTTGCACAGTGCTCTGGCGTCTACTGCTGCTATGCAACGCAAATAGGAGTATGACCGGTTTAAGATGGCGGCCGCATTTCTTGCGCCCAGCGGCCAATAGGGCGTCTAGCTATATATGATGTCTATGGGCAGAACCATCACGCATCACGTGTTTTCTCATAACTGAACGATTCAGCATTTTTAACGAATCGGTTGACTCAAAGATTGAATGATCAATCCATAAACATCTGTCTTAATCATGATCGACTCATTCGAACGAATCGTTTGAACGAATGAATCAATGACTCGCTTATTAAGATGGATGCCTGGCGACACCTAATGGCGGTTTAGTGTTGTTTAAAAGCATCATTCTTTCCCACATGTGTGTGATTTGTGTGTGCAACATTATCATTATTTTTTTTTCACTATTATATTAGCGATTTAAAAGCACCCACTCGTGTCACACGTCGATTAACCGGTGGGAAAATATCCTCAGACACATACCTAATAAATGTATATTTAAATACAATATTGGCCTACCTGGTAAAAAGTTTTATATACTATTTTGATGTCCTTTTGGACACAAGAGGGCAGTATAGCCCTATGTTTGCTTTTTTGTTGAACCAAATAGCACTAAATAGCCTGTTTTAACTTTTTCATTCTTCTTGAATTGCAAAAACAGAATAAAATGGGTTTAGTTGTGATATTTGTATTCTTTTATATAGAAATAAATGGTATATAATTACATTTTTAGAAGATTTTTAGTGTTTCCTTTTTGGACATTACTTTAATCCCTCGCCATAGCAAAACCGTTTGAGATATTTATTATCCATTCACAATTTAGCATATTTAATGTAGTTTCATCATGTTGAAAAAGTTTGGTACGAATAAAATAAATAGTTTAAGAGGAGTGGCTAAAAATTCAGAGGCTGATTTTGCAAAAAAATTCACATTCAGACCAAAATATCTGACTTCCTGATGGCCAGAGCTATTGAATGTAAATTAGAAAGTTGTCCGGCTTGATGAGAACAATATACAAACTATTTTTTCTTTACTGTAGTTAAAACTAACCCCCCCCCCCACACTTTTGTCAAAAGCATGTTGAAAGTGACACACTTCCTGCTGCCAGTTGGTGGCGCTATAACTTTGACTCACAATAGCTACATCCATCTGATCGGCCTCTTACCACTAACACACTGCTGAAGTTTCATCAAGATCAGTTAATGTATGCAGAAGTTATTCCACTTCCGTGTTTCTCTTTTCTCGCCATAAATTCGATTCCTCGCCACAGCCAAACCGTTCGAGATATCAAAAATCCGTCCGCAATTTAGCATCCTCAAAGTCTTGACTACATGCACACCGAGTTTGAAGGGGACACGGTGAATTTTCTAGGAGGAGTATTTCGCATTCCACAGCAAGCGTTTTCCAAACAACCCATAATAGCCGACTTCCTGTTGGGCTGGCGTAAAACTTGACGGGGGTAAAGTTGTTCGGCCCGATGAGATCTATATGTGTACCGAGTTTCATATTAATTCATGCGAGCGTGTTTGATTTATGGACACGTGTTTGGATCCCGTTCCAGGGGGCGCTGTCGAGCCCCCCTGCCACGCCCGGGTACCAGCTTCAGTCCGGCCCTGATGGCCGCGGGTTCTGACGTGTGTGCAAAATTTCAAGAGTTTTCGAGCATGTTAAGAGCCCCAAAAGTGCCCGAAAGGTTGACAAAATAATAATAATAATAATAAATATAGCTGCGAGCAGCGATTACGGGCCCAAGCCGGTGGCACCGCAACCCTGGTGCCTTTACCTAAAGGCACCGGGGTGGCGGTACCGCCGGCTTTGGCCCTTCATCGCTGCTCGCAGCAATATTTATTTATATATATATATATATATATATATATATATATATATATATATATATACTGTATACACATATAAATATATAAAAGACAGAAAATATTACTTGACTTAACTTATTCTGATTTTATGATACACTCAAAATATTCCACAACAAATCCTTTAAATTTAATGTAAAAATAAAAATGAAAGTAAGCAGTGTTGGGTTCACGTAACCCTCTCATTAGAATCAAAATGTTTCAACATTTGCCATGTATTTGGATGCTAAACTATTCTTTATTATAGGCTGTGTGTGTGTGTGTGTGTGTGTGTGTGTGTGTGTGTGTGTGTGTGTGTGTGTGTGTGTGTGTGTGTGTGTGTGTATGTGTGTTCATGTTTTTCTGTCCCGGTGGGGACTTTAACCTGAATGCACACAGACTCATGGGGACTCGTATCACAGTGGGGACCTAAATAGAGGTCCCCATGGGTAAACAAGCTTCATACAGAATGAGTTTTTTTGGAAATGTAAAAATGCAGAAAGTTTTCTGTGATGGGTAGGTTTAGGGGTAGGGTTAGTGTAAGGAGATAAAATATACAGTTTGTACAGTATAAAAATCATTAAATCTATGGAGAGTCCCCACAAAGATAGTAAACCGTGTGTGTGTGGGTGGGTGTGTGTGTGTGGCGTGGGCGCGATTGAACAGTGGACACATAAAAACATACTCCGTCATTATACAGGACGACATCCAAACTGCAAAGTCTTAACTTATGTTTGTGTACAGTCGCAATGAAACACAACATTGTGCTTTTGTAAAATAATTTCAAGCAATCCACCCCCCGAAAGGCACTAATTTTAAAATTAAACTAAAATGCTCATGGCTGCACGGGCATTCATAACGGTGCACATCCACGGCGAGGAACGAGCAGAACAGAGTGAACGTTTTTCAGTTAATTCCTACTTCCATAGGAATTCATTTGAAACGCTCGCTCAACCACTATCAATGTCAGTGCGGACGAACATATTTTACTTTCGTTTTTAAGTTGGCGATTCAAAAGCCCACAGCGGTGTCACACGTCGATTAACCGGTGGTAAAATATTCTCACCGTCACATACCTAGTATATTTTTATGTAGATAAAATAACCCTACCTGATTTTGAACACAAGAGGGCAGTATAGCCCTATGTATGACTTGACTTTTATGGGACTAAATAGTACAATTACTATTTTTAAACTTATAAATAATTATTAAATTGAAAAAAAAGAATAAAATGGGTTTAGTTGTGATATTTTTATACTTTTATATAGAAATAAATGGTGTTACATTTTTAGAAGATGAGGCTTTAAGTGTTACTTTACTTTAGTCCCTCACTATAGCAAAACCGTTTGAGATGTTTAATATCCGTTCACAATTTAGCATCTTTAATGTATCTTTATCATTTTGAAAAAGTTTGGTGTGAATAAAATAAACCAGTTAGGAAGAGTAGCTAAAAACTCAGAGTCTGAAATATCCAAAAAATCCACATTCAAACCAAAATATCTGACTTCCTTTTGCTCTGAGCTAATAACTGTAAATTAGAAAGTTGTCCGGCTCGGTGAGACCAATATATATACTGATTTTTGTAACTGTTGGTAAAACTAACCCCCCCACTTTTGTCAAACGCATGTTGAAAGTGACACACTTCCTGCTGCCAGTTGGTGGCGCTATAATTTTGACTCACAATAGTTACATCCATCTGATCGGCCTCTTACCACGAACACACTGCTAAAGTTTCATCAAGATCAGTTAATGTATGCAGAAGTTATAACACTTCGTCTCCTCTCTTTTCTCGCCATAAATTTGTTTCCTCGCCACGGCCAAACCGTTCGCGATATCAAAAATCCGTCAACAATTTAACATCCTCAATGTCTTGACTTCATGCTGACTGAGTTTGGAGGTGATTGAATGAATTCTCTAGGAGGAGTACATCACATTCCAAAGCAAGCGTTTTCCAAACAACCCATAATAGCCGACTTCCTGTTGGGCTGGTGTGAAACTTGACAGAGGGAAAGTTGTTCGGCCCGATGAAATCTATATGTGTACCGAGTTTCATATTAATTCATGCAAGCGTGTTTGATATATGGACCAAGTTTTCAGACCCTGTTCAAGAGGGCGCTGTTGAGCCCCCCTGCCACGCCCGTTTCTGAAACTTTTCACATGTCTACTGGCTAATAAGTGTTATGTGTCTGTCTAGTTTCATCCAATTTCAAGCATGCTAAGAGTCTCAAACGCATCCGAAAAGAATATTAAAATTTGATGCGTTGCCACGGCAACAGTATCTAAGATATCAATAATCCTTTCACAGGTCTACATCTGCCGTGTGTTTACATTATACACATAAAGTTTGAAGCAAATCGGGTAAAAGTAAGAGGGTGACTTCAAAGCATTTTCAAAGTGACACACTTCCTGCTGCCTGTTGGTGGCGCTATAACTTTGACTCACAATAGTCACATCCATGTGATCGGCCTCTTACAACGAACACACTGCGGAAGTTTCATCAAGATCAGTTAATGTATGCAGAAGTTATAACACACTTCCTGTGTCCCATTATTCGCCATAAATTCGTTTCCTCGCCACGGCCAAACCGTTCGAGATATCAAAAATCTGTTCGCAAGAATTCATCCTCAATGTCTTGACTTTATTCTCACCGAGTTTGGTGGCGATCGGATGAAATCCCTAGGAGGAGTATTTCACATTCCATTGTATGCGTTTTCCAAACAACGTATAATAACCGACTTCCTGTTGGGCTTTTGTAAAATTTAGAGCACGAAAGTTGTTCGGCCTGATGAGATCTATATGTGTACTGAGTTTCATATTATTACATGCAAGCATGTTTGATTTATGGACCAAGTTTTTGGACCTCATTCCAGGGGGCGCTGTCGAGCCCCCCTGCCACGCCCCGGTACCAGCATCAGTCCGGCCCTGATGGCCGCAGGTTCTGACGTGTGTGCAAAATTTCAAGAGTTTTTGAGCATGTTAAGGGCCCCAAAAGTGGCAAAAAGGCAAAAAAAAAATAATGAAGAAAAAAAAAAAATAATAATAATAATAATCCTTACGAAAACAATAGGGCCTTCGCCCTTTCAGGGCTTGGGCCCTAATAAATAATCCTACCGGAAACAATAGGGCCTTCGCCCTTTCAGGGCTTGGGCCCTAATTATATATATATATATATTGGCTAGGTATATTTCACCCGACACTGTGTCAACCCTGAAGTCCCCGGTGCTGCCCATGGCAGTGCTACATGCTTACCAGGCCGACCTTCTTAAGAATATTTATGTGGGCGAGGGACCAACACCTGAAGATACAGCTGAATTGCGTAAGGCTGCCAACTTGTCTCTCCGTGTCACCAAGGGAAATGGTCCGCGCTATCGGCCGTTTTATGGTGGCTATGGTGGTCACGGAGAGACTCATCTGGCTGAATTTATCAGGCATCAAGGAGAAAGACAGGGCTTTCCTCCTTGATCCCCCGATTTCGCCTTCTGGCCTGTTCGTGACTCCGTTAACACAGTCGTCAACAGGTTTCAGGAGGCGAAAAAACAGTCGGTGGCCTTTAAGCAATATATTCCTCGCCGCTTAAAACCTAAGTAGTCTGCCCCCAGTGGGCAGCCGCAGCCATCCACCAGCTCCTCAGGCTATAGACAGGCCCAAAAAGAGAGCGTTGCCTCTAAAGCCCCCCCTCAAGGAGCTTGAGGGCATAGACGGCGCTCTCAGCCGAATCCTGCAGGCAAAAAAGGCTTCAGGGAAGAGATCCTAGCAAACGTAGGATCTCTTCGGGCTGCCCCACCCGCAGAGGAGCGATCGAGGTAGCCTCCTCTGCGGGGCCCAAAGGAAATCGATGTCGGCTTCCCGCCATCAAGTGCGCTTTGGGACGCATTGGTTTCCAGCGAATGCACGCTGCACTGTCTGCCACACAGGCTTATGGCCTGAGAGACTGGTTCCCTTGGTAAAATATTTTGATGCATGGAAAAATCTAACGAATATTTCTCCTTGGGCCCTGTGCACCATTCAAAAGGGGTACAGACTGCAATTCGGTTCCCGCCCACTGAAATTCAATGGGGTGGTCTGGACTGCAGTCGACCCAGAGCAGGGTCGTATATTGGAACAGGAAGTAAACTCCCTGCTGGTAAAGGAAGCCATAGAACATGTTCCTCCACTGGACAGGGAGTCCGGGTTTTACAGCCGCTACTTCATAGTTACCTGCCGGGGAGCGACTTGTTTCATCACAGAAGCTGACGCTGTTATGTGCCGGCGTACCTTTGTAGCTTCCATGTATGCCGTCACACGTTACGTCATGACACAACACCAATCAAGATTGGCTTAGTTTCATTCATGCTTCAGAGGCGCTACGCTGGGGGGCGTTCCCGCAAAATGTCGTAATTGACGCAGTGTCTCGTTCCCTTCTCAGGGAACAGGGGTTACAGTCGTAACCTAAGATGTTTTTGGTTAAAAGAAAAACAGAAATCGGGAACCACTATTTCTGTCACCCGATTCATACTATGCGCTGTGCAGTGCTCGATTACTTATGCATGCCAGAGTGTTTTCAGATTAGGTTGTAGGATGGGCATGTGTCCGTTTATATTTATGTACATTGTTGGTTCTTTGTGTGTACGCATGTTGAAACACAATATTCCCCATGGGGATGATAAAGAAGTCAAGTCAAGTCTGAGGACAGCCTGCCCCTTCACCTGCCCCCAGGGTGAGAGTGGCATTGGTCAGTGGCTGTGGGTGGATGTAGGTTCCCTTTGGCAGTGCTTCCACACTGATGTCCTATTTAAAGTATATTTTTTCCAGAGTAGAGGTAAATTCTCCCCTATGTTAAGGTCTAAAGAAGAATTTTCCGCTCCACTGTGAATGGGTTGCTTGGCAGGAGCCCATTAAGGGTAAATGGAATTATGGTGGGCAGTCTGCAAGTGTCTCTCTTTTTCATTTGCCTCCCTTCCCAACTACTGTTGGGTTTTGAAGTAGGGATATATATAGGGAAATGGGCGCTTCTATAGACCTTATGTAGCCCCGCCCCTTTTCAGCGCTGCGCTCATTGTCTTTTGACTTTCGGTCTGTAGTCAAGTCATCTGCTTTAAACATCACAGTCCACATGATAACTTTCGTTAACTTTACATTAAGTAAATCCACTTCAAAAGCGAATTACTCCTGGACAGCAGCGCCATATAAATATACAGAGCGACCACAAAAACGGAAGTTAAAAGACAATATTCTAAAGATGGCGGCGCCCTCGTTTCTCTGGCGCATAAGGTCTATCGGTCTCTATAGTTTAGTACTGAAGTGAAGCGCTAGCAGAAGCGCTTGGAGAAGTGCCTTTACTCAAGTCAGGGTACGAGCTGATCTTACCCAGTGACATTGGGATCTTTAAGTAGGGATGAAAATAACTTTGATGAAAGTTATTGGGCAAACTGCAATATGCAATTCTCTAGTTTCCCTTCCTTCTTGAACAGTGATAGGAAGTATGCTCCCAATTGGTTTGGTGGAAATACAGAAAGTTGTAGCTTGGGCATTATGGAGTTGGACTACATTAGGGCTGCACGATTCTTGCTAAAATGTGAATCACGATTTTTCTCCATGGGAATTGAGATCACAATTCTCTTACACGATTCTCATTTTTCTAACCAAAATTTATTGCACTCAAGTACAAAAAAAACAACAACAAAAAAAAAAAACACAGGACATTCAGTATAATAAAGTGCAGGAGTAACAAAAAAATGTCTCTTTTCTTTATTTTAGAACCCTTAAAGTGAATAATTTTAAAGCTTTATGTTGTTGAACATAAGGGAACATTACAATAATAAAGAACCTGTGCTTTTTGCTCCAATTGGCACAGAACCTTAAAGGTTCTTGGCAAAAGAACACTAACCTAGTGGGATTTTGAGGTGTGGCTCCCTTGTCTTTCATGGCTAACTCGTACTGTATTTTGTTGTGACGTTTGAGGTGATTGTAGAGATTAGTGGTGTTACCTTGCGGGGGGTTTGATGTACATAGTACTTACATCTACTGTGTTTACGGGAATACTCGACTTGGCAGTTTTATGGCATTTCTGTGTTTATTTGGCCGTTTAGGCGTGCAACCGAAGACAAAGGCTACTATGCTTGTCCGTGTTGCGCTCGGAGCGCGCGCACAGCATCCTGTCAGTATAATTCAGTTCTCTTTTGCGACTTATCGCGCTTTTAATATTTATTTTCAATTTAAAGCACATTCTGCTCTTTTCTTTATCTTTCATTCATGATTTGTTATTAATAACTTTAAACAGAATCATCAACTGAAATCTGCGCGGATTATCAAAAATACGACACACTTATAGGACATAAGTGAAACTCTGCGGCAAAAGTGAAAGTAAAAGCATAGCAAAGCACCCGGTTCAATAAAAGGATATATTAAAGTGTATATAGCCTACTTTTACATTTTCGCTGCTGTTCTAAAATGATTTTCGCCATTACCTTAAACAAGCTACTTGAATCCCAGTGCAGGAGCTGTTACAATTTACCACAGAAACGTAAGCGGTTAGTTGATTGCTGTGGTGACTCGTGACACTCGCAAACAGCACTGAACACGCACTTTTACCGGTACAACTTGAATATTATTATTATTATCATAAAATAAAATACAAAGAAAATAAAAGAAAATAAAAAGAAATACACAGAAGTGAATCGCCATCATTAAGAAATGAGATCGCATTTATGTTTGAATCGAGATCGTGATTTTTTTCGATTAATCGTGCAGCCCTAAACTACATCTTAGGGAAACAAGTAGATGTCCACTCCTTGTCGATGGATTAGCACCCTTCAAAACTCATTTTGGTAGGCTGCTCCAAAAGATCCTTTTCAGGCAATATTGGTGAGGTGCTGGCGAGGCATACCAGAGCCGAGGCTATACTGTGTATCCCCCCTTATAGCTCTGCTCTTGGGGCTTTGGACTGAGGCCTGTTCCGCTAGGAAGGGAGGAAGCGAGTACATACCAGGACTTCCCTTGTTATGGAGAATAGAAGCTTGGGGATTTTTACTGACTTATGGAGTATGCAGCTTTTTGCAAGTCACGCCCTTAGAGTTGATGCACTCCGACTGAATTCAGTAGAGTCTTTGGTGCTATGCCCACTATTTTTGTGCATATTCACAGCTTAGTAGGGCAGGCATTCCTTAAGCATGATGTTGTTGGACACTAAGACACAGCATCCACTTCAAGTTCCACTTCAAAAGGAAATGTCTCAGGTTGTGTATGCAACCCAGTTCCCTGATAAGTCATTGAGCAACAAGAAGCTGTGTGTGAATATTGGCATTTGTTTACACGTGCTTCAGACACCGGTCATGCTGATGGTGTTCCCCAAAGCATCAACACCAAGACGCAGCGTCTCATTCCCCTTCTCAGGGAACCAGGTTGCATAAGCAACCTGAGACAATTTGTCAGTAACCAGGCTTTGTGTACACTGTGGAGATTTAGGCTATACTTACTCATTCGGCTACTATAAATATACTGTACATAAAACATTGTCTTTTGGTGCAACAAATTGAAATAAAGTAAAATATTATTTTTTAAATTATGTATATTCTTAGATAAACATATAACATATTCTATATTTATTTATATTTTAAATGTTACTCTTAACCTCTTGTCATTTTCAAAATCCTGAGAAAACAAGACAAAAAATAATGAATGGCTTCTGAGGGCTTCTATATGACAAAAATTATTATTGAAGTGCAGTCAATAATAAATTATATAAAAAACAATAGATTATTATCTTTTAAAAAGAAATTATCTTTTAAAAAGTTAATTTACATTAACATATAAAGTGCTAAGAGAGTAAATATGAAATGCTTATGTCTCACTGTTCTTGTTTTCTCTCTAAAAGGGAAGCCCTAAGATGGACTCTGTTCACTATGCAGACCACTGGCCATGTATTAGTGGGCACTTCATGCTATATTCAGCATCTCATTGATGAGGATGAGAAAACGGAGGCACAACTGGTAACGCCTACATGTGTCATCAAGCAGTTACATTAAATGATGGTGGCCTGTTTCACAGCTTGGGCAAACAAAACAAAAAATAATGCACTACTTGTAGATTTATATCTTGCTTGTGTTTCTAAAAGCATTTTTGTGAATTATTTACTTCTGTATAAACAGTAATATATACAGTTAAACTGTACGTACAGTTTTATATTTTACTAATAAATACTGTATTTCTACCTTCAAGTTCTTGATTAAACATGTTTGATATACTAAAATTAGAGCTGTCAAAGTTAACATTAACACGTATATATAACTATATAAATAAACATGTTTAATGGTATCACATTAATGTAATTTGACTGTAAATTGTAACTTCTATCGTCGCAAAATGGTAACTCAAACTTATAAACATACTCTATTTAGTTTTCTTTCCTTAAAAAATAAATAAATGTAACAATGTAACTAAACTACAATAAATAAATATATATATAAAAAAATATTAGTCGTGTTTGTGTAAAATGTGTGTTGAAGAGAGTATTACAGGGGTGAGTGCCTTTACTATTACACATTTGCAGAGTCCTTTTTTTCAACCAACTTTATACAACTAGGTGCAGAACTGGCCAATGCAGGTAAGGTCAGGGAGCTACAGATTACTGTTTACGGATTTTACTATCTTTGAGACACCTCCAGATTTTCTAACCTATATTTCCCATTTAGCCATATCTGACATGCTCCATACTCTCTAAGAACAGCAGTCATAAAACCCTTTTCAATAGGATGGGACTGTGCAGGACACTTCTACAAAAAACACAGTTGATCAATAATAATTATGTATATTACTTTTTGAGCTATGTTCCATCTCAACAACAAGGCCATCAGCCCATTGTGTTCATGTCAGCATGTCAGCAGAAATATTATATAATACACTGCCCAGTCCAAAAAAGTAGCTGTTTGGATTTAAAGAGGAAAATGCTGAAGAGCCTATGGATCATTATTGCAGAGATTATTATGTTTCCAGCATGTTCTGTTATATGTATAAATGTTGTGATGTTATTTCCATCAAGAGGTGCATACATTTTTGGTCAAGATCTTGTATTGATAATGCTAGAGTCAATCAATCAGTAAAGTCTACTCCAGCACATCCCAATGACTTTCAATGAATTTAAGATCTGGGGCCGGTTGCATAAACTGCTTAGACTAGACTTAAAAGTTAGTCATCTAATTTTTTTCTTCAAGACTGGTGCTAACTTTTTAAAGTCAGTTACATAAAAGGGTAGATCAGTCTAATTTGAATCAGAAAAGTAAGACTGATTACCTCTTGACTAATTTCTAGTTGGCCAAATTAGTTCTTAAGACACAGTCTTAACATAGTGGCTAAGTTTATGCAACTGGCGCCTGGACTCAGAAGTGCCAATTTATGTATGGAAATGATTCTTCATGCTCCCTCCCAATCATTCTGTCACAGTTTGAGCCTGATGTATCTTGATGTAAGCTGTGTCCCAATGTGAAGGCTGCATCCTTAGAAGGACGCAGATCTCGAAGGATGCAGCCTATGCGTCCTTCGAAGGACGCACCATGTAGCCTTCATAGGATTTCCTAATTGCGCAACCAGGTGTTTCTGATCACCGCTCCTGGCGCAAAGCAACGGTGCGAGAGGACAGCTGCCATCCTGTTAATTCATTTTATATAATTGAGTAAACAGCTATGGAGCCAGAATTGGCTATTGTCATTTTCATGTTTTATATTTTACTGGAGGACATGGTGAGGATGTTTCAGCCCCGGCGCTGGCAGGTTATGTATTTTCGGTTTAGCCCTGTTTGAATATAAAACCCAATTGAATATAAAAAAGTCCAGTATTTCTCCCGCTCGTCATCAGCAGCTGTCACAGTTGCCAAGCGCCAAGAACAATCCTCCATAGGCTAGACCGGTTTGAGCGCTTCAGATGCGCCCTTTGATATGGGATGCAGCTGTAGTTAGAAACAATTTGTTAATATTATGACAATAGGCCTACATTTTGTTACTTTAATTTTCGGAACTGCATACTTCGTTAAGTATTCACATACAAATGTGAAGTAACCTACTTAAGTACTTTTTTTCCCCTCACATCACAATACGTTTTTACATTAAACTACACAAAAGTATATAGTTTAAATGTAACAACCTTGAAAATATACAGAAGTAAAATGCAACATACGCAGTAGTAGCCTAATATAAATGCAAAACCATCATAAAAGCCCTGACAAGGAGTTTTTTTTTCCCCTGCAGAATACATACCTTTAGTTTTACTCTTGATACTTTTAAGTACATAAGAGTATGCAAGATAATTTTGCTTAACTAAGGTTTTAGTAGTTTTCCCCCAATGCAGTATTAACCCCTTCGCACGTACTTTCTAAAATAGTCAGACTGGCAGCCTGGCGTGAGTTTTTTTTATTCGACCGTTATTTTGCAATCGATCGCGTTCTAATTTCCATGGAGACGCATGAACCTTGTCACGTGACATTTCGCAGTCACAATGGCGCACACGATGGATAACCGTCTGCAGGTGAGTAGTTTGAATGTTTCGCTTTATTTTTTATTCTAAACTTCTCAAATAATTTGTTTGCGTGTACCGACTATGGTTGATATGGTTATGTTTATGTCCCGTCCCCCGTCCCCCCCCCCCCGCTTTGAATTTCGCTTGCACATGGTACTTTGCATCTCCCTCACAACAGTCAGCCGCGTGACAATCGGTGAGTAACGTTAGGCTATATTTTAGTTTTTAATTGTATTCTGAAGCATTTAGAATTATTTACAAGCATGCAATAAATATGAATAAAGAATGTAAAACGGACAGTGCTCAATAATGTGGTCGTTCACGTCATTACGGTTTGTTTGTCTGTCAACTGGCTGCTTTGCACATTGCAAATTCAGTAATCCGTGCATTGAGGAGGTAAAGTCGGGGTTCAGTTGAATTGATACGTTATACGTAACATGAATATACCAAAGCACATATTTGATGGTAAACCCTTTACATCGATTTTCTTGTTTGTTTTAGTTAATATTGTTACTGAGTTTTATATCTCTCAATAGCAAAGCAGAGAAAAGCTACATGGTATGACATTGTTAAATTATATTTTCCTATATACAAAACATTTGAGCAAGCTGTGTGACCATATACATATATACAATTATATCTATATTTATTATATTATTAGCTTGCTCAAATGTTTGTTGGAAATATAATTTAAAGGGATAGTTCACTTTAAAATGAAAATTCTGTCATCATTTACTCACCCTCAAGTTGTTTCAAACCTGTATGAATTTATTTCTTCTGCTGAACACAAAAGAAGATATTTTGAAGAATGTCAGTAACCAAAGAGTTAACTGGAGCCATTGACTTCCATAGTAGGAAAAAATATATACTATGGAAGTCAGTGGCTCCAGATAACTGTCTGGTTACAGACATTCTTCAAAATATCTTCTTTTGTGTTCAGCAGAAGAAATAAATTCATACAGGTTTGAAACAACTTGAGGGTGAGTAAATGATGACAGAATTTTTATTTTAAAGTGAACTATCCCTTTAACGATGTCATACCATGTAGCTTTTCTCTGCTTTGCTAGTGAGATATATGTATAGTATAAGTTTAGCATTATTCATACAATTCAAACGTATGACATTTGTTAAAAAGAAATCACAAAGTATACACATTTCATGTATGTTTTATTAAATCTATTTTAATGTAAGTTAAATGTTTTTGTTTAATACAATACGTGTATACTTACTAATACAATTACAAAACAGATAGGCTAACAAATATATTTACAATGATTAACAATCAAAATAGTATCATCATAAACAAACAAACGAAAAATCTATAAATATACTCTGACTTTTGATAAAAAAAAGTTTAAACAAACTATTATACATACCTTTATATTTAATAATATAATTAAAATAAATAATAATTAAAATAGTATAATCATAAATTAATTAATACACTCTGACTTTTTACAGGCTTAATAATGCTTCAGTGTGTGGTACTCCTCAAAACATGGGACAGCACACAAGGACACGGCACACACATGTGCTTGGTGAGGCGCCTCTGCTTGCCCTTGCGTGTGCTGGAGAGGCAGACCTTGCAGTGCCGCCTGGTCTTGCTGCCCTGGGAAGTGGTCTGAGGGACTTCAGATGGGAAGTGCCTGGCTGTAAGGCGCAGAGGAGTGTCCAAGGCAGGATGTCCTCCTTTAGTTGGACCACGCAATGTGCTGTACTCCTCCAGCAGCCCTCTCATCAGGTTCGTTCTGAATTGTAGGGAGGTGATTTCCTTTCCTACTCATAGTAGAGCACATCAATAGGGAGTGAGGAGAATAGAATATTATGTGACTGTGTGGTCTGTTTATTATTGTGAATTTAACACTTTAGATTACATTAATTAAAAATGTTATCACTTTTTATCTTGTTTATATTTATTATTAGATGATTTGTATCCATTTCTCACCAGTAATTTGTCGGTAGACGATGTGGCTGTTGAGTAACACAGTGTCAAGTACATGAAAAAAGATTTTCTTGTACCACTTGGTAGACTTTCTGGCGCATTCATGAAAACCAGTCATCATATCAGCTTTGTCAACTGCCCCCATCTTTTTGTTGTACTCGAGCACACAGACTGGTTTCATCTTTGGTTGCCCAGTGATGTGATCCAGCTTCCCTGTGGCTGCCATACCAGTTGGGTGGACTGTGGTAAGGACATGCACATCCCTCTTGTCATGCCATTTAACTGCCAACTGTGACCCATTCTCTTCGAATTCCACCTCACCTTTTTTCATCTTACAGGTGAACTTTGGCATCCCCTTCCTGTTTGCGCGCACAGTCCCACAAGCTCCAGTGCAAAGTGACAAGAGGTGCTGGAAAAGTGTGGGACTGCTGTACCAGTTGTCCACATAAAGAACATGACATTTTCTTAGGTAAGGTGCTAGAAGTGTCATCACAACAGACCCAGAAATCCCAAGACCTGGGTAATGTTGGATGTCAGTGGTAGATCCGGTGTAAATGATCATGTCCTGCACATAACCAGTGAGCACATCACACAAAACAAAAAACTTGACCCCAAATCTGTGCCGTTTAGATGGGATGAACTGACGAAATGCCAGCCTGCCTTTCCACTTCATCAGCGACTCATCCACACACAGATCCCTGTATGGCACAAAAATGCGACGAAAGGAGGAGGTGAGAGCAGTGAAAATGTTTCTGATTTTTTTCAGCGGGTCGTTGGAAACTGCTGTCGCATTGTTTGTGAAGTGAAGACAGCGGAGGAGCAGAAGGAAGCGATCCTGTGAGAACAAAGACCCAAAAAATGGGGTCAAGAGCATGGGGTCTGTGCTCCAGTAATCACGAAGTGATGGTTTTTTTATCACCCCCATTAGGAGAACTGATACTAAAAATGTGTACATTTCAGGGATATTTGTTGGAACCCATTTAACCAGCTTTCCTTTAATTTCCTTTTCTTGTAAGTCAGAGGCATAGCGGTTTGTTTCCTCCACAATTTCTCCCATAACATCTTCTGTGAGGAACATTTTAAAACAGTTGACCTTACTGGGTGATTCTGGTGGATTTTGCACACCACAGAGCTGGTTGTCAAAATTGCCTGGGCCAGGAGGATTAAAAAGGTTGGTTGCCTTCCATAACAATGAGTTTACCTCTTCTGCCTCATTTAGGACTGGTGTTGTGTCTTCATCTGCAGTGCTGTCAAGAGCTTCAAGATTTGGTGGAAGATCTTCATCGCTGTCACTCTCTGCCTCGCTGTCAAAAATCTCCTCATCAGAATAAAAAAAAATGTCCTCAATTTCCTCATTTGTCAGTTTTCTTCTTTTATATAAATTTTCTGTCATTTTCTCTGAAGTTGGTGAGCTTGATTAAAGTTGTGTCTTTAAATTAGAACAAAGGCCAGTGTGAGGTAACGGTGACGTCAGCTCTACAACACTTGTCAGCGGGGAAAAAAAGACTCGCAATGCATGACAGTTAAAATCTTTATTTTTTTTTATACAAAATATTTACAAACTTGTAGCTATTAACATCGTTAAACATATGTAAGAGAACTCTTAATGTGGTTTTATTTGGAGAAAAAAAGATCACGTTGATCGGTAAGTTATCACGGGCTATGGGCGCCGCCATTATTTGTTTACAATACTGATGGAGAGTCGGACTCGGAGCCTGCTGGATTTACAACATGCATGATTTACATCCATGTCTCCCAAAATATATGACAGTAATCCCTGCTTCACTGCATCTCACGCGACGCTCCTGCTTGACGCTCATGCGCTGCTCCTGCTCCTGGTGTGAATGCACTCTGATTAACATGCAATGCACGCCGAAAAACATAAGTGCTGCTCACGCGTCGCTGACGCTTGCTGTGTGAAACGGCCGTTTTATATATACAAGGTGTGTTTGACTCGAATAAATATTAATATTACATCATATTTAAAAGGTTATTTTGCTGTTATAAATATTAGTGTGCAATAATAAACTATATATTTGTTATTGTGTAATGTAATTTAAAGTGAATGAAACCTAAAATAAACATTAAAATACACTGAACAGTTGTGATAATGATGAGAGCTGAGCACGTCCGTCTCTGGCTCAGTGCCAGTCAAAGCGGGAAAGCAGTGAAAGCAAAAGTTTGAAATTTTGAATTTAGCAGTTGATCACGTGATGCACTGACCAGGGACCAGCCTAGACTGATCACACCGGTGTGATCGTACGTGTCAAAGGGTTAAAAGTACTTTTCTCAGAAAGCCATCGATTGAATCGATGCAACCTGTTGGTAGACAACTTAGTGGATAGTGGAAATATGCACTTAAACACTCTGGAGACCATCCCAGATGATGTCCCACCAGCAGGGGGCCTTACCAGGGGCAGCCCATCCCGGTCCAGCAGCTCCACCAGGGTCTCCCTGCTCTATATAGCCTATATAACAAATGATTTTCATTTACCAATTTTATTTAAAAAAAAAAAAAAAAGAATTTGTTTCATGTAGAAATTATGACTGTCATTACAAAAATAAACAATGTCCAGAACAATTCATTCTCTTTTATTTACACATTTAAAGTTGCATAAAAATAATGTACATAATTTATTTCCTGTTAAAAAATAAAAGTGAAAAAAAGTGAAAAACAAATTTTTCAATCATTCTCTCAAGAAGAGAAAACAGCCTGTCCATCCTCTCCCTTCTTTCCTGTGCTCTCCTCGCCTCTGCCTCCCTCTCTAGTTGCATGTCTTCTCTGATCAAGTCCAACAATTCATCCTCTGTCTCGCCGCCTTCGTGCTGCTGGTGCTCCTGCTCCTGCTGCTGCTGCTGGTGCTGCTGCTGCTGCCTCTGGCTCCTCCTCACTGTGGGCACCCACTGCTGAACTCGGCCCTGGTGTCAGGGATTGAGGCAATGACGACAGGGTGCAATGCCTCTGTCCCAACACCTCATCCATGAGGATAAACCAGGGCCAAGTTGCAGCAGTGAGTTTCCCACTCACACCCTCACCTGTCCCAGGACATTTGCAATCCTAAGGGCAGAGCAAATGAACCATGGCTTGTTAACAACAACAGCACTACATTTCAGCAAAGATGTGTGTATTAATTTTCTTATATATTTAACTTTTTATTTTCTTATATAATTATATATATATATATATATATATATATATATATATATATATATATATATATATATATACAACAATGTCGTTGAGGTCAACCGCATCTCGGTTCGCCTCATGTCAAATATGATCGACACTGGGTCTGCTCGACACGCCTGAAGGAGCCAACCAAATCTACAAACTCGCAAATGCCCGCCATTGCTCAAAACTGGATATTGGTCAAGTAATGAATATCAAAGACTCCAACCATCAAGTCCTTCGTGATCCACCCGCCATTTTGCAACGCTGGAAAGAGTATTTTGACTCGATTTGCAACATGGAATTCCCGCATCCACTGATCACAAGCAGCGCCCCCATCTTCGGGCCGGTATCGCAGATCAGCCTTGCCGAGGTCGAGTTTGCAGTTAGAAAGATGAAGAAAGGAAAGGCCCCGGGACCCGATGACATTCCCGCTGAGGCGTGGAAGCTACTCGGACACCGAGGAACTGAAGTCCTTGCCCGACATTTTAATAAGATCATTGATGAGGGTACCATTCCCTCAACATGGGCTGCCAGCGTAACGGTCCCGATCTGGAAAGGCAAAGGCGACGTCAGCAAATGCAACACCTACCGCCCGATTCGCCTGCTCTGCCATGCCATGAAGATATTTGAGCGCGTAATTGACACCCGCCTCCGGAAGATTGTTTCCATCAGTCCAAATCAGTGCGGATTTGTTCGAGGAAGCGGCACTACTGATGCGATCCACGGCGTCAGGCTGCTGCTAGAGAGGCACCGGGAGAAGAACCAGCAAGTACACATGGCCTTTCTCGACCTCGAGAAGGCATTTGACCGTGTGCCCCGGTATTCCCTCCGCTCTCACGGTGCCCCCGAAGAGTACATACGATGGATCCAGTTTCTCTATACCAACACCACCAGCGTCGTCCGATGCCCTGCAGGCCTGTCCGAAACATTTCCGACCACCGTTGGCGTACACCAGGGATCCGCCCTCACCCAGCTTCTTTTTATCCTTTGCATGGATACTGCCACGAGGGATATTCAGGTGTCTCAGCCCTGGTCACTTCTATTCACCGACGACATCTTTCCAATCTGACAAAACCCGTTGTGAGCTTAAACGTCAAGTGCAAGACTGAAATGAGCAATTAGGCGTGTACGGACTGCGCCTTAACATCAAAAAGACCGAGTATATGGAGTGCGGACCTCAGACCGACGGGACAATCAGAGTTGGAGGGCAGCCATTAAACAAAGTCATCGAATTTAAATATCTTGGTTCTCTAATCTGGAGCGACGGCGACTCTCTTCCTGACGCCCGAGCCCGAGTCAATACAGCATGGCTCAAATGGAGACAAGTCACAGGCATTCTCTGTGATCGCCGAATGCCCATACCACTCAAGGGCAAGATTTATAAAATCGTTGTACGCCCGGTCGCTTTGTACAGTTCCGAGTGTTGGCCAGCCACCACCAAACATAAGCAGTCCCTCCATGTTATGGAGATGAAGATGCTCCGCTGGTCCCTCGGCCTCACGTGATTCGACCGCGTCATGAACGAAGATGTTTGATGTGCAAATGTACAAATGTACAAATATGGGATACACGCTGGGACAGATATATATATTTTCCCATTTTCTCCTGAATTGGTCTAAAAAAGCAGAAAGGGGTACTTAACACAGGGGTGCAATCTTAAGTGTATTGTTAACACTGCAAAATATGACACATCAAGACATGCATACAAAATACTTAAGAAATCATATTTCTGGATACTCAAATTTGGTTAAAACCACATAGCTTGCATGACAGCACTACAAAAACACATAAAAGTGAAACCCCATTGCCTTATTTACTGCTTTTCTTATTGTTGTGGGCTTTATAGGGTGAGTGATATTTCTTATAATACACAAGTGAGATAGACTAGTGCAAATATTACAAATAGGTTTTTAAACTAATATTAGCACAAGTTTTGCCTCAAACTACCTGACAAATGAAGCCACGCAATGGTGACGAAGGAGTAAGATGAAGTTTATATGAAACTTTAACTCTGGGTTCGCTAGCTATTTGAGTAAATAAAAACATAATACTTACATTTAAATGTGAATTTGCTGTCCACCACCAAACTCTAGTCTCGGCCGCCTTTAAAAATAAATACAAAATGCTGTCGTCACCGGCGCGCAATGACTTATGGGGTAGAATAGGCCACTAAGGATCCGTTTTTGTATCAACCGTGTTTTAAATCCATCAATTAGGGTTAGACAAACTGCTGCCAAACATATAACTTTCTAGAAACATATCACTGCAATAATTATCCAATCATTTACTGTTAAGCATTTGCCAATTTAAATCCAGACTAGCAATTTATTTATTTTTCTGTTATCTTTTCAGTCTCAGATAATGTTTTAAAGTCAAGCTGTGGTGAAAAATCAGACTTTTAATGTTGTTTATATGTCTATGTGGTGTTTTTAATATGCTTTAAGACAAACCATGTACAAATGCATAAGTCAATACCATTGCTAAGTATTTTCTTGTTAAAACTGCAGTGAACCAAAGACAGTCTCAAAAACACGGTTTGAAATCGCTGGTGAATCTGACGTCACAAACTACCTAGTAACCAATCACGTCAACTTGTGATCATCAACGAGTGGATATCTGAACTGGTGCGAGTGAGTGGAGGAGGGGCATATTCATAGAACCACACTAAACAAGGCAAGGGTGTAGAGTTACATTCAAGCTATTTTAAGGCATGAAAAATTATTTTTCAATATGTCATTTTGGTGATCAAAGATGAGTTTTAAGGGATGAAATGATTGACAACAGGGGGACTTTATACGGCCTACTGGCATGTAACAGGTAATTATTGGTGATTTCATATTCATTTACTGCAGATTTTATACATCAAGCTGTTATTTATTACCACAAAGCAGGTAAGTTTGACTGTAACTACTGAGACATAAACAGAAATGGAGTAATGATTGGGGGAAATGGAGTAGGTACAAGATTTACGAGCTGAGAAGAGGTAAGAGGTACATGACAGTCCATCGTTTTTTTTTTTTTTTTATGTGGGCCGGTCATATTTTTTTAATATAGATAAATAAATTGTTTTACAGGCCTTAAGACAGTGCACAAGATGGGTTTTTATCGCTTGCACGATTTCACTATGGTTATAATTGTCACAGTGTCCGGTTTGTGTTTCCCCGGGAGTCCACTAGAGGTCTCTTCCCCATACTGTCACCATTACTTCTGGAACTGCATTTCCCACAATCCCTGTCTGGACTCATCACTGTTCATTGCACTCAGCTGTTCCCTATCACATTGTTAGTTTCTGTGTATATATACCCTGTCTGGTTAGTGTTTGTCACGGAGTCATTGTTATTCGTCACACCACTTCTGAGGTCTGTTTCCTAGCCTGTTCTTGTTTTGTGTCTTTTGGTTTAGATTGATTATATGGATTTTGACCCCTGCCTGGATGATTACAATTTTGGATTACCCTGAATAATAAATTACTGCTTTTGGATCTATCCCTGTTTCCCGTGTGTGGTCCTGTGACAATAATAATAATAATTTATTAATAATAATAATAATAATAATAATAATCAGAGGTTACTCAAATTGGATGTTCAGTCAAAATCAAGCATGTCATCAGAGAGAGTGCAACACAAGCTAATTGTCAGTAAAAGCTAGATAATGGACTGTTAAAAAAAGAAAGGCGGTGCAGAAAAAAATTGAGAGCGAAAAAAGGGCTAAGTTTTAGCTAAGTCCGACACTAAATGCATAAAAATTAACTGAACTCTTTTCAAAAGTTTTAAATTGGCTGCTGCAGCGGAGGACAGTAGTGCTGTAGAGGGAAGAAGAAAACAGAAAATACAGTTAGCTCAAGTAATTTTCATGCAATTCACCTTACTTCTCCAAGTTAGCTCCAGTGTTCGTTTTTTTGGCAGTAGCCTACATTGTATTAAACAGTTTTAAGCTTAGTGTAGAACCCCCATATATTTAAAAATGTCACTGCGTCATGATAATTGGTTACAAGTGTTAGCTAGCCTTTTAATTAATTGCATAACTGAAATATCAGCAGATAAGGTGGGATTTAGGGTAAACAGACTGCTGAAGGCTACTTGCAATAACACGTCAAAAGACCTATAGCAATAGCCATAGTACTGTAGACATTTTTAGTTAACTTTACTTTGAATACGCAGCTAGTCATATATTAAAATAAAGCACTGAATACATGCATACCAGTGGCGTCCAGTGGCGTGCGGTCCATATAAGCTGTGAATGCTCTGCATACCCTAGCCATTCATGGACTCGCTGATTAGAATTAATACTATAAATTACTATAAATTCCCTTGTTTGAGGTGTATCATAAAGTTTACATGATAAAATGTTAGTAATACATATGTACTGTAACTCTCAGTAATTTATTTATTTGCCAAACAACGGTAATTTTCTTCAAATCTTCCACTCACTGATTGTAGGTAAGTGGATCCATAGCAGCTTTGGCTCCTACACTCTGTTGTTATGGATCGTCATCACTGTCCCACGTTCTCATTGGTTTGCTGGCATATAGGGGATTTAATGCGCTGGGAAAGCAGTCCGCAAATCACTCGCCCAAGAGGAAAAATGTGATGCTGCCAGATCCTTATCAACGAAAATCATATTGTCTTTGATTCAAGACTAACTACTAAATCAAGTGAAAAAAAGGGTCATAAGTTCGGAAACTATTTTCTGAGTTTTTTTTTTTTGTTTTTTTTTTATAATAGGCTTCTAATATTATACTTATTTTTAATTCTTAATAAAAAAATGTAAAAAAATAATTGACACCTGCCATGGTGTTTCTTATTTCTCTGATTTAAATGCGAGCCAATGTGCCGTACCGTTAAAAGGTGAAGCATGTCGTTTCTGCGACATTAGTGCCACCTAGCGGAATAACAAAAATAACAAAAAAGGGGCATATTTTGCAAACCCCCCTTTTGCGCGTGACTCAACTCGACAGCTTTTACGGGTGCTTGTGAAGACAGATAAATGTAGACTACTTTCAACAAATGCTCAAATATAGGAAACTTTTAGATGTGTTGTGTTATGAGAATAAACAACTGAGCAGCTAACACTGTCTAGATCAGGGGTTCTCAACCTTTTGCAACTCATGGCCCACCAATGAGTGTTTAAAAACATTCTGAGGACCACCTTTCCACATATGATAGTATGAACACAGAATAACAGAAAATTCTAAAAGTACAATGGTATACTCTGCTGTTAATCTGTTATGCCACTGTAGCAGAGTCAGCTATATAGATGAAAACTGTCCTTGTATCAAAAAGACTTTGCAGGTTTACTCAGTAACCATTACTGTAACAGGCTAACATACCTGTAACAACAGGTCAGACACACAAGAGGGGATTCTCTCTATTCGCTGCAACACGATCTCTATAACACGAATGTTATTTCTCGTGCCATTTATACGCCAAAAAAATTTTTTTTTGCGTGCATATGCGTAGGATCAGGGGTGGGGAGTGCGTGCGTATTACACGTCATACAGTGCGTATCATATGCACGCCAAAAAATGTTTGCCGTATAAATGGCAGGAGAAATAACATTCGTGGTATAGATACGAAATGTTCAACAAAGTTCATTCACTCCAATTTACATAGCCTATACTGTAAGTGTAATTTATCAAATACAGTTAGTGATATGAACTTGACTGTTTAAAACAATATTAAACAGCCCAGTTTTGTTCAAATGTCTCTGCAGCTTTGATGGTTTTAGCGCCATATGACAACATTTCTCCACATTCAACACCTGAATCCACATTCAACAACATTTCTCCACATGCGCCTTCGGCTTAAGGGGGTCGCACACCGGACGAGAAGCGCAGCGGCACATCTTTAAAATTCGAACACATTATTTTCTATGAGTGTACACACACCGGCGGCGTCTGTCCGCAGTGCCAGCTATGGCTCAAGATTCTGTTCAAAAACCTGTCGCGCCACAGAGCGCCATTTACATAGTTTTATATTAAATTTACTGCATTACATTTGTATCAAAGCTCATCATCGTCATTAATGTAGCCTATATACTGACTTCACCCTGTGCTGCAAGATAGCCTACATTTAGTTTTATTTCAAATTTACAGAATTCAGCTGCGTGGATGAAAATGACTGGATTTTCAGGTGAGATTCTCAATTAATTCAGTTAATGTACGTCCTGAGGTAAAGTGTTCAGACTGCAGACTCAGCAACGATTGTATTTAATTGTAATTGAAAATTTAATTGCAATCATAACATAGTACAGACATTATCTTAATTTCGTAATGTCCTTAAACATAACAATATTGCTGGCCATAAACTCAGAAAGTGCGCGTGTTCGATACCTCGAGTTGTAGACGCAGCGCGCGCTGCGCTTCTCGTCTGTGTGCGACTCCCTCAGTAGCCTACCTGCCCTTATAAAACCGAATTTAATGTAATCAGCGTCGTATTTTCTCACCACACACTTCAAAGCTTTTCCCTGCACAGGTCTGTCTCCCACATCTGCTTTTCTTTTCAGAAAACGATTAACAATAACAGTAATGTAATGTTGCGTCTGATCGAACAAACGTTCAATCTGACATGATTGGTGTTGTGATATTTAAACCTAAATTTGCTTTTAGATAATGCATTTTGACTTGACTTGAGTGTTTTTGATCATATAAATTCATAAGAACAATTAGATCATTAGAAAATAACAAGATTTGTAAATTAAAAAATAATCTACCACTGCCTACACGGCCCACCAGATGACGCTCCGAGGCCCACCAGAGGGCCGCGGCCCACCGGTTGAGAATCACTGGTCTAGATTAAACTTGCTTATTATAAACTCATATGCACCAGGTGCATTTTTGACATAACGCGTCATACCTGGTTAAAAAAAAAGTCACCGCTCGCCACTGATACATACATAGGTTACAGTATGTAATTAATAAGGTAGGGTGGAACATAGGCTTCTATTAAAGGCACTTATATGCAATAGTTAGATGAGGTATCATATAAGCTATTGGCTTAAGTTCTGTCTGAATCGTGTGTTCATCTATTCAAAACTAGAATGTTGCTGGACCCAGTGCAGACAGCTCAGCTGCTGCAGCAGTCAAGTGTCATAGGAAGATAGCAATGAGAGAGACACACCCTGACACAGATGCTGCCAGTTTCTTAATACTGTGACTCTATTAACTATACATTAACTCTTAGGATAGGAGGAACAACACACAGATAACACTCACACACATACCCTTACAGCACACACTAGCAACACTTCAGCATTCTTTATTTCACAAATAATTGTATATCATAAAGCAGTGGTTCTCCCTAATCAAACACACCTGATTCAACTTATCAGCTCATTAACCCATGTGATAATGAGCTGATGAGTTGAATCAGGTGTGTTTGATTAGGGAGACAAAGAAAACGTGCAGTGTTGGGGGTACTCAGGACAGGTTTGGGAACCACTGTCATAAAGGATTTAAAAATGTAAAAATCTGTTGGTACACACACACACGCACACACGCACGCACGCACGCACGCACGCACACACACACACACACACACCCACACACACACACACACACACACAACTATTGCTGCTGCTACTATTTATAGTATTTGCTATATATTCTATTCCCTTTTGTGCTATTGTTATTACTTGTTTGTACTGTATTCATGTGTGTTACATTTTGCTGCAATGTTAACATCCTATAATGTATATATTAACTAGGATGTTGCTGGAATAAGTACAGCCAGAGACCCCATGTCTTCCAATACCAGTGCTGTGAGGTAGGATGCTAAGGTAGGCCTAGCAGAGACCGGGAGGAGTGTGGTAGAGGTAGGAAAAAAACAGACACACAAATGTAGCCTACTTAATGTACAAATGTTCAAATGACAAATGTACACAAATGGGTTTGTATTAACTCTACAGTAGAGGGGAACACATATGACAACAATCCTAATGATGTCTACATGTAGATACATTTGAACTTAACTGTTCATTAGGTCATAATTATTTATAATTATTAATTAGTTCCCCTATAATTGTTTCATAAGCGCATATTTATTCAAAACCAGAATGAGGCAAAGCCTAGCACAAGCAGTGATCCAGTGTGAGTGTGGTAATGTGGGCTGGTGTGGCTACAGTGCCAGGACTGAATTTTTTGTCCCAGTCCGCCTGCATCAACTATCTGATATTCTGATTCTCAGATACGTGTGAGTGTGTTTTGTCGTTTAAAATCCTTTATAATGATCTTTCTCTTGATCTATAACGTGAGATGGGCGCTGCCATGTTTGTTTGCGCAGCAGTTCATAGAGTCCTGTCAGTCGGATTTACAGCATGTGAATTCACCAGTTTCTCCTGAAATACCAGCCCGTTCTCATCCCAAGGCGTCATATACTGGCGCTTTTGACATTTCGTCTACATCGAACGCACATGGCACCCTTTAGCGTCAATATGAGACGCAGATAGATATGGGCCAGAAGGCGCCTCCTAGCGGTCTAACCCTAACCCTACCCCAGACCTAAACCTACCCATAACCGAACAAAGCTCTGTGCGTGTCATATTGACGCTAAAGGGTGCCATGTGCGTTCGATGTAGACGAAATGTCAAAAGCGTCAGTATATGATGCCCTATATGACGATTGTGTGTCTGACCAGCTAGTTGTGCCTCAGGCTTGTTACATCTGGCCCGGCCCTCTAGCTGATACCGTAGGCGCACACCAGGCTCAACATCCCTGGTGAGTCGGTACAGTCAGCAGCTGCCAACGCCGAACCCCGGACGGCGGTTAACTAACCCGGAAAACTCAGCTTGTCTGAGCCTGGGCGTGTGGAGCCCCTGGTGGAGGAAATTCCACCAAAACGGGTCTTTGGACCTTCCACTGCAACCAGGACCATCTCCAGTCGTCTTGACTATGTCTTGCCACTGGGTACAGATGTAGCTGGTCGAGAGAGTGAGGTTGAATGCTGCGCAAATCACCCTCACTTAAATCCAAGTTCTCTGCGCAAGTCATGGCACTTTTTCTTACCATCGTCATTATCCAAGTCCTGTGGCGTTGGGTGAGCGACGAAGCAGCAGGCACGGATATGCTGGAAGCTGTAGCCGCAAACCTGCACGCAGGCGGCTCAGGATATTGGTCGTTCCCTTACTGGACCGAAGCAGCAGTGAAGTCCGGCAGCACCCTGAGTGACTGAGCAGCCCTATTCAGGATCACACTGCTCACCTCCATAGTGAGAAAAGGGTTAGAAAAGGTACCCTAAACATTGTCTGCTTCAAAACATCCTGGCCAGCCTACCGCAGCTGGCGGGATCCCGTACCTGCGATCGAAAAACAAAAAGAAAAACAAATAAAACGAAAAAGACCAAAGTGATACCACTCACTGTTGGCGCCTGGAATGTGCACACCTTGATGGACACATCTGGATCAAAAAGACCTGAGAGACGCACCGCCCTCGTGGGCAGAGAGCTAGCCAGATATAATGTGGATGTTGCTGCCCTTAGTGAGACCCGACTGGCCGATACTGGACAAGTGACTGAAGTGGGTGCAGGTTACACATTCTTCTGGAGCGGACGAGGCCAGGAGGAGAGACGTGATGCTGGTGTTGGTTTTGCAGGAAAAAATCACCTGGTGAACCAACGGGCAAGCCAACCCAAGGGGATAAACGACCGTTTAATGACCTTACAGCTCCACCTATTTGGTAAAAAGGCGGCCACCATCATCAGTGCCTATGCCCCTACCATGACCAACTCTGACGAGATCAAAACAAAGTTTTTATAATGACCTGGAAGTCATTATTGCTGCCACAGCCAGCTCGGATAAACTCCTGATACTGGGTGATTTCAACGCCAGAGTTGGAAGTGACCATCAATCATGGAATGTCATAGATGCACATGGTATTGGAAAATGTAACAGCAACGGTCTTCTACTGCTGCAAACATGCTCTGAATTTGACCTGCTCATCACCAACACGATATTCCAACTACCAAAGCGCTAGAAAACTTTATGGATGCATCCTCATTCACACCACTGGCACTTGATTGACTACGTCATCGTGAGGAGGAGCGACCGGCACTATGTCAGGGTGACCAAGGCAATGTGTGGTGCTGAATGTTGGACTGACCATCGTCTCATTATCTCCAAACTTAACATCCGGATTAAGCCTAGCAGACGCCCACAAGGAGAAAGACGTGTCAAGCGTCTTAACTAGGGATGGGTACCGAAACCCGGTATTAAACGGGCCCCGGTGCTGAATTTTGAAATACCGCTGGATCGATACGCTCGGACGTTATCGGTTCTGCTGTCGGTACTGGAGAAATTAAGAAAGTGCTATTGCTATTAAGAAATGATTATCTTGCAAATTTAATCTCACCAGCCACTTCTATATATAATAATATTAAACCATTTGACTGTGATGCATTTTTGCTAAAGAGAGAGAGAGAGAGAGAGAGAGAGAGAGAGAGAGAGAGATCTTTCACGCGGAGCGAGGGTGCGCACAACACAACAGCCCTGCTTAATGAGTGACGATGAGGATAGAACTAAACATTCAAACGGTTAGGCTACACTTAGATCTTTGATATTAAACTAATTTTATTTTAGATTTAGATTTTGGCTTCCAATGATTATAAAAAAGATATTTGAGGTATAACCATTAAAAACTAAAGCCGCATTCATTCTGTTTAGCGCAACTTCCTTCCCCTCACAGCGGTGCACTGTCATTTCTCCCTAAAACCCAAACTTAACGTCAGAATCTGCACGATCGGTGATTGTTGTAAAATGTAGTCTATACTGTTGCTAAACTGCGGGACTCGTACTTTGATAATAAAAGGCTATTAAAAGTACCAAAACTGAGCAAGAGACGCTGTTCCAAATGCGGCGCGCACTCCGAAACACACCGCAACGAGACAAGCAACGTATATTTTGGGCTTCGTGTGCGCATCTAAACGATCAAATATACACAAAAATATATCAAAATGGCCGTCTTGGAGATACACTTAAACAGTTTATTCACTTAAACACAGTTTATGTCTTAAATCTGCGTAAATAGTTGGGAGAAAATATGATGCGTAATAATGATTAGATCTGCATTTGGTCTTAAAGAGGCAGCAGTCTAATCCTGCTGACGATTGCTCCATTAATGTGAATCAAACAACAAAAGGCAAAGAGAAAATCAGTCGCAGCTCTTGAATGAATAATTTTGGCTTTTATAAGCTTCAATCTATCTATGATAAACTATGCAGTGTTATTTTACATCTGACTTTATTAGATGTCTTTTTAGCCCATATTACTCCTGAACAGTAATGTCAGTAGACATTACTGAAATTAAAGCACTGGGTATATAATTTGTATATTTTTTTTATTGTATACTTTTTTTTGTTTGACCATGTGTTTGTACTTTGTTTTTGGTGTCCTATGTCTTCTGTATATAAAACACAAAAGCCTGCACCCTTCTGCATAACATACATGTTTTATTTGTTTTGTTAAAGCATTGCTTTTTCTTTTGCTATAGATATTTATTTTACATTTCAAAATATAAAGCAATATTAATTATGTTCTAAATTTTTTTTTCCTTTTTTTTAATATAACAAAAAGAACCGATAAGAATACCGTTAAAGTACCGGATCGATAAGGAGTATCGGTAAGAGTAGTAATACCGTTAAAACCTTAACGATACCCATCCCTAGTCTTAACATCACTTGCCTACAACAGGAACACACCAGACTGGCCTTTGTTGAGGCTTTAGACCATCACCTGGAGTCTCTAAGCTTCGAGCATACAGATGCTGAGGCTGCATTCTACAGCCCTTGAATCACTTGGTGTTCCATTACGTACACATCAAGATTGGTTCGATGAGAACGATGCAGAAATCCGAGCACTCCTTGACGAAAAACATCGCCTGCATAAAGCATATCTGAATGACAGCAGCTCAAGTTTAAAGAAAATTGCCTTCCTCAACATTCGCAGGATTGTTCAGCAGAGACTCAGAGTCATGCAAGACGCCTGGCTGTGCGCAAAAGCTGAGGAGATTCAATCCTACGCTGACAGTAATAACACCAAGTGCCTCTATTATGCACTCAAGCAGGTCTATGGTCCGCAACACTCAGGAACTTCATCTCTCCTGAACTTAGATGGAACAACACTCCTTACGGAGAAGGACAAAATACTTGAAAGGTGGGTCGAACACTACAGCGCGGTCCTCAATCGGCCATCATGCATAAATGAGGAGGCAATTGTGAGATTGCCTCAAGTTGAAATAAACCAGTCCTTGGCTGTTCTACCATCCACTGAGGAAACCAGCAAAGCCATAACATTTCTCTCATCAGGCAAAGCTCCAGGGTCCGATGCCATTCCAGCAGAAATCTTCAAGGCTGGAGGGCCTCGCTTAGTCGAGAAACTGACCGACCTCTTCCAGGCTATGTGGAAATTAGAAGCCGTTCCCAAGGAGTTCAAGGATACTACTATAATCAATCTATATAAAAGGAAAGGTAATCGGCAGGACTGCGACAACCATAGAGGCATCTCCATATTATCAGTTGTTGGCAAAATCTTGGCAAGAATCCTTCTGAACTGCCTAATTGTCCATCTAGACCAGGGTCTGCTACCTGAGAGTCAGTGTGGTTTCAGAAAAGACCGCGGAACCACTGACATGGTATTAACTGCTCGGCAGTTACAAGAGAAATGCCAAGAACAAAATGTTGATCTATATATGGCTTTCGTTGATCTAACAAAAGCATTCGACACAGTCAGCCGGGAGGGCCTATGGAAAATCATGGCCAAGTATGGGTGTCCAGACAAGTTCATTGGCATTGTGCGCAATCTCCAAACGGGGTGAAGCAAGGCTGCGTTTTAGCGCCAACCCTCTTCAGCATGGTGTTTTCTGCCATGCTGCAAGACTCATTCCAGAATTACAATACTGGGATTAACTTCATCTATCGTTTTGACGGTGGGCTATTCAATCTGCGGAGGATGCAAGCCAAAACTAGAGTGGAGGAAGTCACTGTTCGAGAACTTTTGTTTGCTGATGACTGTGCTCTGGCTGCTGGCTCAAATAAAGATCTACAGGACAGTATGGACCACCTCTCCTCAGCTTGCAACAACTTCGGCCTAACAATCAGCACAAAGAAGACTGAAGTCCTATACCAACCTGCTCCTGGGAAACCCTACACTGAGCCAACCATCTTTGTGAATGGGCAAAAGCTTTCAGCCGTTGACAAGTTTATTTACCTTGGTAGTACACTGTCTCGTGCTGTGCATGTGACGATGAAGTTAACATCAGGATTGTCAAGGCCAGCGCAGCCTTTGGACGTCTACGTGACTCGGTATGGGAAAGGACTGGCATCAAGCAGGAGACAAAACTGAAGGTCTACCGGGCTGTTGTCTTACCAACTCTTCTGTATGGGTGCGAAGCCTGGACAGTCTACCAGCGCCATGCCAAAAAATTGAATCATATCCACTTGAGCTGTCTGAGGAAACTGCTGAGGATCAAGTGGCAAGACAGAATCCCTGACACGGAAGTCCTCAGCAAGGCAAATATCCCCAGCATCTACACCATGCTTGTGAAGGAACAGCTTAGATGGACTGGCCACGTGACCAGAATGCCCTACGTGAGACTTCCAAAACAAGTCTTCTTTGGCGAGCTGAAAAATGGCAAGCGAGCACAAGGTGGCCCCAAAAAGCGCTACAAGGACACCCTTAAAGCTTCCTTGAAGAGCTTTGGACTCGACCTGAAAAGCTGGGAATCCCTAGCACAGGACCGACCTGCCTGGAGAAGAAAAGTCCAGGATGGTGCAGTCCTTTGTGAGAGCAGGAGAAGCTCCTGTGCTATCTTGAAGAGGCAGCAGCGCAAATCTACCAAGGAAGGACATGTGGCTGCACCTCAGAACTCTACATCCTCCCTGACCTGTCCAGTGTGCCACAGCCTCTTCAGCCATCTGCGCACTCATCAAAACCCAACAAAATGACAAACGTGCCATGGTCATCATCAACTTTGATGGACGAACAAGAAGAGAATGACGCCCTAGGATGAGAATGCGTTGAAAATACATGTACTGTAAGTAAGTGACCAGTGAACTGGGAGAAGAATAGAGTAAACTTTATAGTTACTTAGGCCCACTATGTCACGGTTCGCAGGTCTGTGGATTCTTCCTTGTCTTCTGTGATTGTGTGTGTGTGTGTGTGTGTGTGTGTGTGTGTGTGTGTGTGTGTGTGTGTGTGTGTGTGTGTGTGTGTTTGTCATCTGCATTGCTAGGCAACCCATGATCGCTGATTAGTACGTCTCCGCCTAAGGGCAGGTTATACTGGCTTTCTGCTCCTGAAAGGGAGGCCATGGAGATAAGAAGGATGGTTCTCTGGGACCTTGCATTGACTATCGGGGTTTGAATAACATCACGGCAAAGAATATGTATCCTTTGCCGTTGTTGTCTTCGGCCCTTCAAGCAGTTGCTGGGGGCTTCCTTTTTCACGAAGTTGGATCTCTGTAACGCTTATCATTTGGCTCGCATCAGGTAGGGGAATGAAACGGAAGACCGCCTTTAATTCCCCCAGGGGACATTTTGAATATCTGGTCATGGTTTGGGCTGTCCAATGCTCCCGCAGTTTTCCTAGCACTCGTCAATGATGTGCTGAGAGACATGGTTGATCAGTTCATATATGTTTATCTGGATGACAAATAGATTTTTTTTCCATCTCTCCAGAAACATATTCAGCACGTTAGGCGAGTGCTTCAGATGCTGCTTGAGAATGTTTTTTTTGTCAAGGCGGAGAAATGCCTTTTTAATGCACAGTCTGTCCCTTTCTTGGGTTTCATCGTCTCGTCCGAGGGGGTGCGCATGTATCCCAACAAGATTCAGGCTGTGGTGGATTGGCCAACCCCAGACTCCCGCAATTTTTACTGGCGTTTCATTTATAATTACGCCAACTGGTCGCCCCTCTTACTGCCTTGGCCTCCACCAGGGTGAGGTTCAGGTGGTCTAGTGCAGCTGGAGTTTCTTTTTCCAACCTAAAAAGCCGCTTTGTTTCAGCTCCCATTCTTGTGACCCCTAATCCCTCGCGTCAGTTTGTGGTGGAGGTCTGAGGTGGGGGCCGGAGCGGTACTTTCCCAGCGCTCTTCCTCGGACGACAAGATGCACCCTTGCGTGTTTTATTCTCACCGTTTGTTTTACCGTAACTACGAAATTGGAAAGAGAAAGCTGTTGGCAGTCAAGCTGGTGTTGGAGGAGTGGCATCATTGGTTGGAAAGCTTGGGGGTGCCTTTCGTCATTTGGACTGATCACAAGAACCTTGAGTACATTAGATCTGCTAAACGCTTGAACTCTAGGCAGGCTCGGTGGGTGCTTTATTCGGTGGTTTTGATTTTTCTATCTCATACCGTCCGGGCTCTAAAAATATCAAGCCCGATGCTTTGTCTTGCATTCTTTATTGTTCCAAGCGTCCATCCTAGGGATGTGTATCGTTTCAATTTTATTGATACCGATACTGCTTATCGATACCTGTACTTATTATTGGTACTGTTATCAATACTACTCTCTATAGTTTGGTGCAAAAAGACATGATGTGAAAAGATGTTGAAAATTTCAAATTATTTTATTACTGAGAAAGAATTGAATTTGAAAAACACCTTTTATTACAATCGAATAAAAACTATTTCATTACATCCTTCTACATGAAGATGAGAAAGAAAAAAAAGAAAAAAATCTAAATAAAAAAAACATTTAAATATACAAACACAGCCACTCTTTATACTCCAATTCATAATAATACCATAAAACACTCCTTTACTGCTACCAAATAGCAAAAATGAATGTCCATTCATGAACTCTCTACTACACCATTTCATTTCAAACAATAACAAATCATTCAAAGCCTTGAACAAATTAAAATCTGTAATTATTCTTGGCTTGATTACATTGGAAAAAAAAACATCAATACATCTTGTCTATAAATGTTCAATCTTGTTCTTCCTACTCACATAAATTGCCATTTTTGATTGGTCCAAAACAACATTTTACAACTGACACACAGAAGCATTTCTCCTTACATATTTAAAACCACAAATAAACATTTACATAGATAATTCTTCATTAAAAGCCTTTAAAAAAAAAGACTCTACAACAATAAATAATGGTCTCAATCTATCGCAATACATAAAAGCATGAAAAACTGTTCCCCTCTGAGAGCAAAAACGACAATCAGGGCTAATCTCTGGGTTTATTACAGAAATAAAAGCATTTACAGCTAAACCCCATGTAAGATTCTCCACTGCATGTCACCCCATCTCTTAGGTAATGGTGGCTTATATAGTGCTCTCCATTGTGGTCTAAAAAAATCTCTACTATGCCCAATGACATTACGGCATGGTGTATCACTCCTGTTATGTAAAACTTTTCTATTGAAAACTTTCACACAATCCTTATACACATCTTTCACATTAACCCTTGTATGGTGTTCGGGTCTGTTGGACCCGTTTTCATTTTTTATCAAAAGAAAAATTATACAATTAATTATTTTTTCAAACTGAGACTCATTGGCCTTGGCTCATTTTCTGTGAGGAATATATATCAGAACACATTTTTAATGAAAACACACTGTACACCCCCCCTACACATTTATATTACACACAGGATGTTCGGGTCCACTGGACCCGGGGCTAATAAAAGTGTGGAAATTGTAGGTCCTGTGTACCTTTACTCTGTCCTCCCCCTGTCAGGGCTTGCTGTTAGTGTGTGTATGTTCTTGTATATGGTTTATGAGGACACAAATGTGTATAATGACATGGGTATTACAACGTAAACATGGTTTATGATGACATCTGTGTCCTCATACTAAAACATACTAAATGGTGTTTTTTGAAATTCAAAAAATGCCAAAAGTTTACTGTGATTGGTAGGTTTAGTGGTAGGGTTAGTGTAGGGGGATAGATTATACAGTTTTTACATTAGAATAACCATTATGCCTATGGAGAGTGACCATACACCACATATCCAAGTGAGTGTGTGTGTGTGTGTGTGTATGTGTATGTGCATGTGTATGTGTGTGTGTGTGTCTGTGTGTGTGTTGTGTGTGTGTGTGTTGTGGGTGTGTGTATGTGTCTGCATGATAGTGTGTGTGCGTGCGTGTGAGAGAGAGATTGTGTGTAAGTGTGAAAGAGTGCAAGAGTGAGTTTTGTGCTTCTACTCCTGCCATTCCCACACGAGGTTGCAATTCTTAAATGTGATCTAACAAAGGTAAAGAGAAAATATTGACCATACATGCTGTTTATATTGCTTGTAATTAGGATGAAGTAAACATCTGTTGAGTATTTTAACATAACATTTTTGATTGTGTTGAATTAAAAACCCAAAAATGCAGCGGGTCCACCAGACCCACGAACACTGGCTGAGTAACAAAAAATATGAACACCACACAAGGGTTAAATTAATCAGCACTGAAACATTTCCAAATGAAACTTTTCCAAAAAAGGACATTCACACTCATCCATTTTAGGTGACAGGATTAAGATAGGGAAAGGGTAATCCTCCTTTGGTTTTATGTAACCTTGACAAAAGTCTTTGATGGTTTCCAACTCCTCTTCTTTAAGAGCTGACCTCCACTTCATTAATGGTTGACGAACCATCCTTAAATATTTAAATCCCAACTTTTATGTTGTTTTCTCAATATTCTCCAAGTCCAGTCCTGCAATATTTACTAAATGTCCCAGTGTTGTAATTCCTGCTTTAATTAATAGTCCAGTGTTTGCAGGAAAATAAGAACCATTTACTATGTTTTCAAAACAGGTTCCATGAATCAGTGGTTCTTGAAGTAACCAAAAAAGTGATCTTGAATTTTGTCCGATATTAACATCAAACAAGTTCCAGACTTTAAAAATGTAATGATAAAAAATTGGTGCCTCCGATGGATTAATTTTTTGGGGATCCATCAAAAAAGAGACTTATCAAGACTTAAGCCTCCCAAGCTATTTAAAATCTCACAAGCAGCAACCTTCCAATTTGAACTGGATGATCCATATAAAAGTCTGTGTATAAAACGCATTCGAAAAACTGCAACTCTACTTTGCACATTTATAAGACCCTGTCCTCCTTCATCCTTAGATAAAAATAATACACGTTGGGATACCTAGTGTAACTTTTCCCCCAAAAAATCTATTAAAACCTTCTGAATATCAGAGAGTAAACCCACATGGAAATAACCTATATAAACATATATGTTTTAATATAGGTTTTGATATAGGTTTTTAATATATGTGACATATATAAAATTGGCCGTTTTCCTATATTATATGTACATATATGTTCACCTATATATGCACCTATATGTTCACCTATATATGCACCTATATGTTCAACTATATATGCACCTATATGTTCACCTATATATGCACCTATATGTTTACCTATATATGCACCTATATGTTCACCTATAGTAAATCTCTGGCAGCAAAGTTTCCAGACGGATTCCGTTATATTACAGCAAATAACTATTTCACAAAATTACAGGCAAAAACCCGTGAAAATACAGAATTGACTTTACAGTCAAAATGAATTAAATTACAGTACATTACTGTTGATAATGGCTTATTAAACCGTGGAAAAACGGATAAATGATGTCAAATTACATAAAAAAAAACATTTAACTTTAAAGTTAAACTGTAAATTTAGGGTTTTATAAAGTTATTTTATAATAATGCTGTCTATCTACAGTAATTATCTTTTAAAGCTACACTGTGTAATTTTTTTAGTTGATTCTTAGCAAAAAACACGTAGTTCTTTCAAAAATATATGTGCTCATTAATGTATATTTACTTCTTTCAAGTAATAAAGTATTCTCGTAAGTTTATAATCTGCCATTGAAAGTACATACGGGTGAGGGGTTCGAATGCTGGTCGCCATGTTGCCCCTCCATCTTGAAACTACATTAGCCAAAGAGGGACATACCTGTAAATTCAAGCTTTGCCTTTCGCGCTTTACACTCAGTGACACAGAGACGAATGCGAGGGGGAGATTACTCGCGACTGCCGGCAGATTTGAAAGATTGCTGATGGAGGATCACGCCTATTCTCAAGGACATGTAACAGTCGCCAAGGAAGCGAAAGAGAGAATTAAAACGTCAACGCAACAGGCAAATCATCAAGACCAAAGTCAATACTGGAGTAACTTTTCCCAGATGGAAAGAGCTCATGAGGAGCAAAGATTTTAAAACGGACGCCGAAGTTGCCTGCTTTCTTCTCGACAGGTAATTCAGCCTATTTGTGTACATTTTAAGTTTTATAGTTGCTTGTCTAACCATAGCATGGTTGTGCATAACGCCGGAACGACCTCTAGTATAACTTGCATTACTTTTCCTCACGTCAATGGTGAAAAAGTATTGTTTACCTTGTAACACAAATCTGTGCTGCGACGGATCACAGGTGATAGTTTTAAAGCCGCAATTGGAAGTCGTCGAACTGGGAAGCCATGTTAATCTTGGAATAATACGGCCACCGTAGGAGTTAAAACGCCCTCGAAATTGAAAGGAACAGAAACTAATATTCACTGGGTAGTCATATACAATTTCACCACTAGATGGGGGAAAATATCACACAGTGTAGCTTTAATATATAGTTTTTCTGTGTATAATAACTATGAAGTTATGTATAAAAATGCATTAAGTACATAAATTCAAATACAAAGTTTGTATATTTACAGTTTTAATTTTTGCATTTCCAATTTCACAACTTTGACCAATCTCTAATTAAGTACTTAATAATAGCAAATGTACAGTCAATTTCTGTTAAATTAATTAAACGTATAAGTACAGAATACCTGCACATTTACAGTATTACTCATTAAACAAACACTGAACATCAGTGTGAATATAGATATGTGAATGATAGGAAATACAATCTTAGTATTTAATTTAGAACATGTAAAAATATCCACATTAAAAGGCAATTGCTGTATGCCTTTATACTCTAATATAACTTATTTTACACATTTACAATTACATTTTATCCAAAGTGACTTAAAAATTAAGAGAACAATAGAAGCAACAAGTGCAGTGACAAGTCCCAGTTAGTGTAGCACAGTACACAAGTTTATTTATTTATTATTAAAACAAAGATTTAGTATTATTGGGTCAAGTGTTTATGAAAAGATGGATCTTTAGCAGTTTCTTGAAAATGTGTTGAGTTGGGCAGGTCATCCCACCAACAGGGAACAGTCCAGGGAAAGGTCAGTGAAAGTGATTTTGTGTCTCTTTGGGATGATGGCACCACAAGGCACCGTTCACTTGCAGAACACAAGCTTCTGGAGACACATAGATCTGAAGCAGTGAGTTTAGGTCTTGCTGCAGCATCTGGACCAGTTGCAGAGATTTGACTGATTATGGAAGAGCTGCCAGGAGAGCATTACAATAGTCCATTCTGGATAGAACAAGAGCTTAGACAAGGAGTTGTGTGGCTCCGATAGGAAGGGCCGGATCTTTCTGGTGTTGTATAAGGCAAAGCAGCAGGATCGCATGGTTTGGCTGAAAGTGAAACCATAAGCAGTTCTGTCTTGGCAAGGTTGAATTGAAGGTGAAGGTCATTCATACAGCAAGAATTTTCCATCAGGTAGGCTGAGATGTGAGCAGCAACCGTCAGATCCTCTGGCTGGAATGAAAGGTAGAGATATATGTCATTAAGAGATAGGAAAACCCATATTTCTAAATGACAGAGCCCAGTCATAATACAAAAAAAAAAAAAAAAAATAGATGGGTGGAATCTAACACAATCATGGTCTTACTGTAGCAAAACCAAACCTTGTGCAGCTCCAGTGGACAAGGATCAAATGAATATTCACATGGTAATATATAGTATAAAACAAATTAAATTTTCAAAAAAAAAAAAAAAAAATAGATGGGTTGAATCTAACACAATCATGGTCTTACTGTAGCAAAACCAAACCTTGTGCAGCTCCAGTGGACAAGGATCAAATGAATATTCACATGGGAAAATATAGTATAAAACAAATTAAATTTTCTGCCACTTTTAGTGCAATCATATGGAATCAGAAGACTCTGCCATTACAATATTTTAAATTACTTCTTCCCATACCTTGTTTGCCATGATCATTCTGCTTTCCACTTGACCTGAAATCACAAAATATATATATATATATATATTTTTACAACTCAGTATTACATTTACACATGTCAGAATATGTTCCACTGGGACAATGCAAAACCTCAACTGACTTTATAAGCCTAATATATGCACATATATGCATTCTATAGCTACGTGTTGGCAAGCAGATGCAGCCAGAATATGCAATTTATCATCTGGTGTTCATATTCTAGCCTCGTGTGTTTTCCTGTATCATCAACGAGTACAGTATTTACTGAATTCGTTTTCTTAACGGTCTTGATAGCCACATTAACCCTTATGAAAATCAACTATGGTTTAACCAAAAAAAAAAAACCTTGGTAACGTTAGGCCTATTTGTAGTATAACTGTGGTTATTAAAAATGGTAATAAAAATCCGCCAAAAACGTGGTTACAATTTTTTAAGAGAAGAGTTTTCAGCTTCCAGACAGTGTTTCAAAATGTCCCGCCATTTAAGAGATTGATTTAAGTTACTGACAGATAGCCTACTATCGCGTATTAACAAAGATTTTATATACAATTAAATGGACTTTATATATAACAAGTCTACGAAAGCTTGCTTTAGGTCTTTTGAAGTGGGATATCTTTCTTAAAAACAGATGGAAAATGTAAAGATGCATGCTACATTTTCAGTGCTTTGCCTCCAGCTCTCGTCAGTTAACTGAACATCATTTAAAATGCTAACGTTAGCTTGAAAACTGTAACGTAAACTTAACACAAATGTAATATAAAATATCGTTCACATGTAGACTCTTACCTCAGCCGGTGATCGGTTGGCATGATGTCCGCTGTGACGAACCAGGCTCACTGAAAAGGGCGTTATTTCCGAAGAATCCAAACCAATGACATAGATCAGTGATCCAAACGGACTGACAACAGGGCTCCTGTTCACGGCTGCTCTCGACGAATACGATTGCTTTGAACCCCTGTTAATCTCACAATCCACTTGTGTTCAAATTCAAATCTCCGCTTGCCCTTGATACAGATCCAAAGTCGACTGATCAGCTAACCGTTGTGGGCGGGCCTTAACAGCGGAAACGTAATGGCGGCGAATTTGAATCTGCGTCATCGTGCACACACACACACAGAAAACGCCTCGGTTACGACTGTAACCTCGGTTCCCTGAAGAGGGAACGAGCGTTGCGTCGAGATTGACGCTATGGGGAACGCCTTGCGTGATGATGTCTTGAAGCACATGTAAAATCAGTCCAATGGTGTGGCGGAACGTCAGAGGCGGGTGACGTCACGTACCAGGAAACTATAAAACCAGTTTTTTTTGGAAACCTGCCCGAAAACAGAAATCGAAAGCTTCGTAAAGTCTGAAGTAGTCGCTGACAGGCATGAAGGAGATATGGCAAGGTGACGCAACGCTCGTTCCCTCTTCAGGGAACCGAGGTTACAGTCGTAACCGAGGCGTTCCCTTTCAAGGGAACTCGCGTTGCGTCGAGATTGACGCTATGGGGAATGTCTATACCAACGCCACCATAGCTACAAATGTCTGTCCTGTGTGAAACGAGTGAGCAGCACTAGGATGACAAAACCTGAGACCCTGGAGTAGAGTCTAGATCCAAAGAGTAAAATCTGACGAAGGTGTGCGGTGAGGACCAGCCTGCCGCATCACAAACATCCTGAAGTGAAACTCCTGAAATAAGGGCCTTGGAGGCCGCCATACTCCTTGTAGAGTGAGACCGGACAGCCATAGGGGAAGGCTGTCCGGCCGCCTCATAAGCAAGTGAAATGGCCTCGACCACCCACTTGCTCATAGTTTGCTTAGATGCCGGGGACCCCTTGTTTGGGGACCCGAAACACACGAACAGTTGATCTGTTTTACGCCACAGGGCAGCTCTGTGGACATAAGCATCTAACGCCCGAACTGGGCAAAGCAAATTATTTCTTTCCTGGTCCGCATTCTGAAAGGGAGGAGGACAGAAGGCCTGCAGAATGATAGGTCTGACCACATTAGTGGGGACCTTAGGGATATAACCTGGTCTTGGATAGAGAAATACCTTGACCATACCAGGTGCAAACTCTAAGCATGAGGGGGCAACCGACAATGCCTGTAAATCCCCTATTCTCTTAAGAGAAGAAATGGCGAGGAGGAAAAGAGCTTTCAATGTTAAAAACTTAGCAGGAACCTCCTCTATGGGTTCAAAGGGAGCCAGGGAAAGACCTTGCAAAGCAATGGCCAAATCCCAAGTGGGCACCCTGGAACGAGCTGCAGGCCTCAGCCTCAAAGTGCCACGGAGGAAACGAGATACCAAAGGGTCCTTCCCCACAGACATTCCACCCAAAGGAATGTGATAAGCACCTATGGCCGCCACATAAACCTTTAAAGTGGACGGGGTAAGACCTGCAGTGAACCGTTCCTGCAGGAACTCCAGCACTGTACCGACTGGACAGTTAACTGGGTCCAACCGACGGTCACTACACCAAGAAGTGAAAACTCTCCACTTCAGGGCATAAAGTTTCCTTGTGGAGGGAGCTCTGGAATGTAGAATGGTCTCTACAACCTCATTTGAGAGACCTGACTCTATGAGCTGGGCCCCCTCAGGGGCCAAGCCCACAGCTTCCACAGTTCTGGTCGGGGGTGAAATATCGAGCCCTCCGCTTGGGAGCCACGAGATCGGGGAACCATACTCTGCCCGGCCAGCGCGGGGCTACAAGAAGTAGGTGAATCCAGTCCCTGCGAACTCTCTCCAGAACTCCCGGGAGCAGAGCGATCGGAGGAAAAGCACACAGACGTAGCCTCGGCCACGTCTGTACCATAGCGTCCAGCCCTAGAGGAGCTGGATGCGTGAGGGAGAACCAAAGTGGACAGTGAGACGTCTCTCGAGACGCAAACAGATCCACTTGTGCTCGGCCAAACACCCTCCATATCTGCTCCACCACCTCGGGGTGGAGCCTCCATTCCCCTGGCCTCAGCCTCTGTCTCGACAGAATGTCTGCTCCTAAATTCTGGTCCCCAGGGATGTAAGCTGCTCTGAGTGACAACAGCTTGTCTTGGGACCACAAGAGGATATGGCGTGCCAGCTTGCATAACGGGCGTGGGCGCAAACCCCTATCGTGACAAACCAGTCCTCGGACCTGATCTGTGGCATGATCTGTCTCAGTGTTAACATTTTGAACTTGAGCTGCATAACTGACTCGTTTAGAACTCGAAGATCCAGAATGGGACGCAATCCCCCGTCCTTTTTTGGAACTATGAAGTACCGACTGTAAAACCCGGCTTCCCTTCTGGAGGGAGGTACATATTCTATGGCCCCTTTCTCTAACAGAGTGTTCACTTCTTGTTCCATAACCAGAACCTGCTCGGGGTCCACCACTGTGGGTAGGACCCCCATAAACCGAGGCGGGCGAGACCCAAACTGTATTTGATACCTTTTTTCTACGGTCTGCAGGACCCAATGAGAAACATTTGGCAGTAGCTTCCACGCTGTCAAAGATTCTACTAGAGGTACCAATCTCACGAGACTGATTTCTGGATTTTGTTGTTGTTGAATAGTCGGTTCGTCGCCCTGTAACGGCGCACCGGCAGGGAACGACTGAACGGACTGCTCTAATACCCTCCTCAGAGGGGGCGGGCATCCCGAGGCCACTAAGTCTTCGGGTGGTCCTTGAGATATGTGCCCACCGGAGACCGCTGCGCCCTGAAGCACCAGAGGTGGCAGAGGTGGCAGGGTTGGCAGAACGGTCCCCTGAGGGAACCGAAAAGAGGTGTTGACCGCTCTACTTCGGGGGGGACTACCCTCATTTTCCTGAGCCCTCGAGCGTCAGGGTTTTTTCCCTGCAGCCTTCTTGGCGATAATAACAGTCCGCAGATCCGTTCTACCCCTCGAAGGCTGCTGGGTTTGAGAGCACCTTCCATGTCCCCGTGATTTTTGTGGGGGAGCACGGGAGAAAACGCTCTGTTTCTGAGTGGCACGATGTGATGAAGAGCTCATTTTGGATGTGTGAGGCTGCTCCCGCTCAGCAGCCTCTTGATAAGAGCGGCGGGGAAGGAGTTTTTGAAGGGCAGCTGCCTGCTTATATGCCTCTCCAAAAGAATATTCTTTTCTTTATCTTTGATGTTACTGAGGTTGAGCCACAGATGCCTCTCAGTGGCCACCAGGGCTGCCATAGACCGGCCGATGGATTTAACGGTCTCCTTGGTGGCCCTGAGAGACAAATCTGTGGCTCTACGTAGTTCACAAACAACCTCAGGACCAATCCCCCCGCCCTCATCTAGATCGCTCAATAATTCAGCTTGATAGGCTTGCAAAAGTGACATGGTGTGAAGACACGCTGCAGCCTGACCAGAAGCAGAAGCCTGACCAGAAGCAGAATAAGCCTTGCCCACCAGAGAGGATGTTACTCTGACGGGCTTAGTGGGCAGAGCTGGAGCCTTTAGGGAAGATGCCGTCGCTGGAGAGAGCTAGTTCGCGAGCGTCTCCTCCACCTTCGGCATTTCCCCATAACCATACTCTTTATAGTTAGAAATGGAAGAGTGATTGGATGTTTGTGTAGTGTAAACTCTGTATGACACCGGTTTCTCCCACGATCTCGACACCTCGGTGTGGAGATCGGGGAAAAACGGCAGGCTCTTGCGCTGAGGCTGTGATCTAGTAGGCAGGAAACGTTCGTCGAGCTTACTTTTAGAACGAACGTCCTGCCTATCCGCAGGCCACTCAATACATAATCTCTCAACTGCTCTAGTCACCACCTCTAAGAGCTCTTCAAATGCGTGAGACTGAGGTGGCGAATCCTCAGACTCAGCATCAATACTGACAACATCCAGCTCCTCAGAACTGGATAGTTGCAATATTGGTGCCTCCATCGGGGCGGAAGGAACCGCAACGCGTGCTTCAGAACCCCGAGAAGAGACACTGGATCTATCAGGTGAAGGCTGAGATAAGGCTGAGCCCATCTCAAACCCCACTGATACATCCATTTGCGAACCCCAGGTCTGTGATCGGCGACCAGAGCCCTGGGGAACGCGAGCCTGAGCGACCTCGCTAAAGAACGCCAGGCGAGATTGGAGCGTACGCAGAGGGAGCGTGTCACAATGCTCACAGCCAGCACCCTCGAGTGCTGACTGGGCATGCTCTTCACCCAAACAAGCAACACACAGAACGTGAGTGTCCCCACCCGTTAAATAACGCGGGCAGGGGTGCACACACTGTCTGAATTGCTGCTTGCTCACCAAGACATCATCACGCAAGGGGTTCCCCATAGCGTCAATCTCGACGCAACACGAGTTCCCTTGAAAGGGAACCCTGAATGTGCAGCAACGGAGACTTGGAAAAATATTAATAAAATATACATGAAATTATGGGAGAATAAGACAATGAAATAATGATCAAAAGGAGCATCTATTTGCAAGACAAGATTAAACGACTATAGCCTAGATGCAATAAAAAAGAATTCAATACAGGTCTACTGTAGCCTATGTAGGGTAGGCTACTGTATGTACAAATACTATTATTTAACCTTAAAAAACTCACTTTAACCCCCACATGCTTAATAATCTGTAAGGACAACATATTGAATAGATGCAGATTTCTGCAGTTATACCTTCTTTTCTTTGTTTTCTAATTTCACAGAAATAAATCTGTAAAATATTACTTTGTAAAAATACAGACAAGTTCCTTTTAAAAACGTAAAATTGATGTAAAACCAAAATACAAGCAATTACCTGTAAATTTAATAGTGGACCTTTAAATTACAGCAAATATCTGTAAAATATCAGGCATTGTATAATGACAAAACGGTAAAATTCTGTAAAAAAAAAATAAAAATACAGACCATTACCTGTAAAATTACACTTTTTTTTTTTTTACAGTGTAGGCAACATAAATAAAACCCCAAAATGTAGAAATTTACATTATTTATTTACTTAAGAACAATGAAATAGTACAAGAACAAAAATAAGACAAAAAACTGAACAGAAAAAAAAATATATATCTTTTTGATCTAATCAGCTCAGTGAGCTTCGAATTTATAGATGTGCCTATCTGAGCTAGGCATCATGTATGACAGTTGCCAAAGTGAGATATGAGCTACAAAATGACCATCCTGCCATGAGCTATATTGGAGACATATCTTGTATGTACATATAGGGCTTATATGTGGATATAAAGAAGCAATACAGGAGACCTATATGGCCTGTATATGCACATATATGCACCTTAATTTTGCCTATATGTGGCATATATACGCATATATGCAGCATATATATTATCATATATGTGCATATATGCTGTATATATGCAGCATATATATTATCATATATGTGCATATATGCTGTATATATGCAGCATATATGTGCATATAAACTGCATATAGGTTTCATATATGCGCATATATCCTCATATAGGTTCTTTCCATGTGGGAACACAGAGGAGGATCCACACATGCTAAACGATGCCACAAAGTAGAAGCTACTAGGTTGTTAATAATTAAGACCACTACATCATCAGCATAAGCTGATAATGAAACAGTTTTACCAGAAAAGGGTAAACTTAAACCTTTTATGTTTTCTCTAACCTTGCATAAAAGAGGTTCTATTGCAATATAGTATAACATACCAGACAAAGGACAACCTTGTCTTACACCTCTTTCCACTTTAAAAGGAGCACATAGGCTAAGCCACCGTTAACCTTAAGAATATTTTCAATATCATTATATAAACCTTAATTTCTTCCACAAAATCTTTAATAAAACCAAAAGCCTTGGTTTCAAACTCTTAGAAAGGTCAAAAATATTGCGGATGAACGATGTTATCAAAAATAGACCTCTCAGGTATACAATACATTTGATCGGAATGAATCACCTGCTCTAAAACCCCTGAAAGTCTATTAACAAGGGCTTTAGAAAGTATCTTATAGTCACTACACAACAATGACACTGGTCTCCAACATTTAATTTCTGTGAGATCTCCTTTTTTTGGTAGAAGGGTAAGGACAGCTCTATGACAGCTCAAAGGCAAATTAATTTTTAAATTATTTAAAAACTCAAGCAAGTCTTCCCCCACCACAGACCAGAAAGCTTTAAAAAAAAAATTCGACTGGAAGACCATCTATACTTGGGGCCTTCCAAAGCGCCATACTCTGAAGTGCTTTTTCAGCTCTTCTAGACGTAGCTCACCACCAAGATCCCCATGAGACTCAATAGAAACTTGAGGAAATAAAAAAAAGATTTACTTTTGTTTTGTTCTGTTTTGAGCTCACTTTTATATAACTCTTAAAAAAAAGTAGAAAACATTTTACAAATTTCATTAACATTAGTCAACATTCTCCCAGAATCAGATGAATGAAAAAAACTTTTTGACCATTCTTTTTCTCCAGGCCAAAAAATAACTTGGATGTTACATCCATTTGGTCCATGTTTTGAAAATGTGACCTAACCAAGGCTCCTTTTGCTTTCTTCTCCAATAAATCGTCCAATTTAGATTTTTTTCTCTGAAATACCCCTCATAAAAATCCAATCTCCATTAGATGCTAATTGTTCTTTCAATTGTTCAATTCTCAATCTCTAAAACTTTCATGGACCTGTCTATATTTGCAGTAACATTATATTGTTGACTTAACTGTTTAATTTGGGCATTTCCATAGTCCCACCACTATTGTAATGAGCTAAAATTGGACTTTGAGTTTTAAACACCCTTCCAAAAAAATTCAAAAATATCTTTAAATTCTTTATCATTTAAAAGAGCATTATTAAAGTGCCAGTATGCACTCTTTGTGTTTGCAAAACTCAAAAACACATAACATTGAACCATACAGTGGTCAGAGAAAGAAACTGGAATAATACAACAAAAACTCTGGTGACTAAAGCAATAAAATCTGTCTAACCTTGCCAAAGACACAATCTTATCTCGAACATGAGTCCATGTATATTGTCTACAATTCCAATGAAAAGTCCTCCATATTTCACTAAGCTCATGTGTGTTAATAAGTTGTATAAGCCTTTTACGTGACAACGTGAGGTTTAAGGTGATTTCTAAAAAAAAAAAAAAAAATTGGTACAATTAAAATCACCATCATGAATTAAAATATCATTGTTTGTACACTTTTGTAAAGCCAAGCATAAGGAATCAGAAAAAAAAAATAGGCCTATTCTGTTTGTAGTTGCAGTAGGAGCATATACACACATAAAAACGTACTCGGTTACCTAATGTAACCTCGGTTCTCTCTAGAAGAGGGAACGAGTATTGCGTAAGTTGCTTACGCATCGGGAAAGTCTTCTTTCTTCGAGATCTGAAGCCAAAAAATTATCCTTAATTTTGTATTCATTGTCAACGCAGTGCGGTAGCCGGCAGACCAAGGTAGGCTGTATAAGCGTGCTCATTGGCTGCTCGGCGGCAACTGCTTAAGCCTATCAGAAACGTGGCCTCCAAGATCGCAGAGTTTAATGAGTGAGGGGTGTTTTACTGATAGAGAGGTGTACCGATTGAAGACAATTGTGAGAAGAATTAGCATGGAAGTAAACAGCAATGATGGTGTTTAAAATGTTGAATTCCATGGTCCCTGCTGTAATGCTTGTATGGGGTTTATTTTGGGGGGCTTATGAGTAACATCAACATTGCATCCCTGAATGTGAATGGTGCAAGGGATAGCAAAAAAAGGGTGGATATTTATGAGTTAGTTAAACAAAAACATTTTGATGTTGTGTTACTTCAAGAGACTCATAAGTGACGTACAAAATGCAGCAAATTGGGCCATGGAATGGGATGGGCTCTCATTTGAGTCATAATAATTCACTTAGTGCTGGAGTTGCTGTTCTGTTCTCTAAAAAATTCACCAGTGTTTGGGTGTGATGTGGATGACATTATAAAAGGAAGAATTAAAAAAATTAGAGCTATTGTTGAGAATCAAGTGTTTGTTCTCTTACGAGAGGTTCTCTCGTATTGCGTAAGTTGCTTACGCATCGGGAAAGTCTTCTTTCTTCGAGATCTGAAGCCAAAAAATTATCCTTAATTTTGTATTCATTGTCAACGCAGTGCGGCAGCCGGCAGACCAAGGCAGGCTGTATAAGCGTGCTCATTGGCTGCTCGGCGGCAACTGCTTAAGCCTATCAGTGAGCCCCCTGAAACGTGGCCTCCAATGAGGGCGCTTCGCGCCCTCCACCCCCTTCTAACCGTCAAGATGGGTGTGGCCAGCGTGTATATAACCAGGGCTCACAGGCTAAATATCTGGTTTTCGCAGTCTGAAGCCCAAAAGCTCGTGGCGCTCGTGGCTGCTCGGCGGAATGTTTTTCACTCGTGGCGCAGGTTACGCAATACCCGTTCCCTCTTCTAGAGAGAACCGAGGTTACATTAGGTAACCGAGTACGTTCTCTTACGAGAGGTTCTCTCGTATTGCGTAAGTTGCTTACGCATCGGGAACCCTTTGTCAACGCCGTGCGCGCCGAGCATCCAGCCCATGAATCCCAGGGGGACCGGGGAAAAACATTCTGCTGGAATAGGTGGCCGGTCGGAGAGACGGGCCAACACAGTACAAAGCACTTCACTCAGTATATAAAATAGAGCGGCGCGGCCGGTCTATAAGCATATATCAGTGCAATTCTGCTGGAATAGGTGGCCGGTCGGAGAGACGGGCCAACACAGTACAAAGCACTTCACTCAGTATATAAAAATAGAGCGGCGCGGCCGGTCTATAGCATATATCAGTGCAATTCCGCTGGAATAGGTGGCCGGTCGGAGAGACGGGCCAACACAGTACAAAGCACTTCACTCAGTATATAAAATAGAGCGGCGCAGCCGGTCTATAAGCATATATCAGTGCAAAACAGTAGGGCCGGCAGCGCAAGCCCACACAGTACATAAGCACTCATTAGTGTAAGAAAAGAGCGACATAATCAGTCTTTTACGAAGAGAGTAATCCCCCGCGCCACAGAGTGGAAAACGGGCGGCCAGCAGCGCGGGCCAGCACCGGTAAACAGCGCGTAACGGGGAATGAGAAACAGAGCGGCAGAACGAACTGCAGAACGAACTGCAGACTATAGCCCTGTTTCACTGTGCTTAGCACCCATTCTGACGCGCCTGGAATAGCTTCCCACGCTTTCGCGTGTGCAGCCAGGGGCAGAATGGCCTCCGGGCTCTGATCGCCGCTCATCGTGGACTTGAGAGCTCGAAACGGAGGGGCGGGCGCGGCGCGCGGCGCGCGTGCTCTCGGTGCTTAGATACGGCGGGTCGCATGCAGCGATAACTGGCCGTTTCAAACACACCGTCCCGGTGGCTTTGGACGGGGAACCTACAGTGTGAGGCACGACGCTTGACAGCGCCGTCGGGGGCGAAGTATTCGAGAGAATGAGTGAGCGCGTGGGAGCGGGCACAGCATCTGTATTTAAAACATGACCGGTCGTGAGGGGATGTGTAACAGAGCGGGCAGTGAGTAGGTGTGGGCACAGCGGGGTGGACACGTGACCTACTTTTAATGCTCGAGCGGCTTCTGCCTGCTTTATGAGAGCGGGCTCTGTGAGAAACACAGGGTTTATGGTGCTTGTGTGCAGAGGTGAACACAGAGAAGTGGGCACATTTACTGCATTTGAAACACATACAGTGCGAGCCGCGCGACCAGACATAATGCTCTTTTCGAGATTTCTCTGAGTCGCCGTGAAAACGCAGGCGAGAGGGTGGATTCACCGGCTCGTTGGCTGCGATATGAGTGTCTGCAGTAACCGTGGCAACGGGGACTGACAGAGCATGAAGCTTTGACGATGGTCCGGCCGCGGCGGGACACAATTGTCGCTTCTTTCCTCGGGCTAGGAGGTTTTTGCAGGCTCAGGTTTCACCGCGATCCTCTGCCGGGGTCCCCGGGGAGGAGGCGGCCTGACGCGGCTGGTCGAGCGAGATCGAGGGCGGCCGCCCTGTCGTAGCTTCGAGGACGGAGGTCGAGCTGGGCGCTGGGCAGCGGATTTCGTGGCGCGAAGGGAGAGGTCCGTCGCGCTCCTTAAATCCGTGATGGAAGCAGATTCCAAACCCTTCTCGTCCAAATCACGGAGGAGGTTAGCTTGGAGAATCTGCAGTACGGCCATAGAGTGGAGTGCAGATGCAGCCTGTCCGGCGGCGGAGAAAGCGCGGCCGACGAGGGCTGATGTGGTCCTGCAAGCCTTGGACGGGAGGGCAGCCTTTGAGCGCCAACCAGAGGGCGGGCAAAGGTGCGCTGCGACCGCCTCTTCCACGGGGGGAATGGCATTGTACCCCTTCTCAGCGGCGCCGTCAACCCGTGAGAGCGTCGATGAGGCGTGTGAAGAAACTCTCGCGGATAATGGAGAGTGCAGATGAGGCGGCGGTCTCCGTTGCTGAGCGGGGCACGGCACGAGCTGCAAGAAAAGCTCTTTTAGAGAGAGAGAAAACGTGTGTCGCAGTAGGCGAACACACAGCAGTAAAGGATATGTCGCCGGATAGCGTAGCAGGCACGGATGGCTGAAGGCGGCGAAGGCGGCCGGCTTCTTCAGGCGCTGTCCTAGGCTTGCTGGGCGCTGGTTTCAACAGCGGCGGCTCTCAAGATCCAGCGATGCGAAGAGCTTCGCTGAAGACAAGAAAATCTGATATTTAGCCTGTGAGCCCTGGTTATATACACGCTGGCCACACCCATCTTGACGGTTAGAAGGGGGTGGAGGGCGCGAAGCGCCCTAATTGGAGGCCACGTTTCAGGGGGCTCACTGATAGGCTTAAGCAGTTGCCGCCGAGCAGCCAATGAGCACGCTTATACAGCCTGCCTTGGTCTGCCGGCTGCCGCACTGCGTTGACAATGAATACAAAATTAAGGATAATTTTTTGGCTTCAGATCTCGAAGAAAGAAGACTTTCCCGATGCGTAAGCAACTTACGCAATATGAGAGAACCTCTCGTAAGAGAACAAACACTTGATTCTCAACAATAGCTCTAATTTTTTTAATTCTTCCTTTTATAATGTCATCCACATCACACCCAAACACTGGTGAAATTTTTAGAGAACAGAACAGCAACTCCAGCACTAAGTGAATTATTATGACTCAAATGAGAGCCCATCCCATTCCATGGCCCAATTTGCTGCATTTTGTACGTCACTTATGAGTCTCTTGAAGTAACACAACATCAAAATGTTTTTGTTTAACTAACTCATAAATATCCACCCTTTTTTTGCTATCCCTTGCACCATTCACATTCAGGGATGCAATGTTGATGTTACTCATAAGCCCCCCAAAATAAACCCCATACAAGCATTACAGCAGGGACCATGGAATTCAACATTTTAAACACCATCATTGCTGTTTACTTCCATGCTAATTCTTCTCACAATTGTCTTCAATCGGTACACCTCTCTATCAGTAAAACACCCCTCACTCATTAAACTCTGCGATCTTTCCACAAATAACTGAGCATCCTTTAGTACCATTATTGCATATCTCCTAAAGGAAACAGCACTCTTCTATACTCACTGCGGATGCCACTTTCACTCCATGACGCCGCGTGAGTGACTCAAAAACTTCCGAACCGGCACCCGCCATATTTCCGGAAAACAGCACACCACACAAAAGACAACAAACCTTTACTTAAAACTAGACTATACTATCTATTTTTAGTTAAGAAAAAAGATTTGCAAAGTTTGAAAAACACACCTGCACGCTCTCACAGCCACGATCAACTCGCTCTGCCACACTCGCACATGCGCACACTTTGGTGGATTTGGTTTGAGACTCTGTGTTTGTTTAAGTTGACTTATGTGTTGGACTGATCATCTGTTGCTTGCTCAAGCCTGTGTCATGTATGAGAGTTCAGTAAAAGGATGCACAGTGCTCAGAGTCACAGTCTCATGGTGTATTATTAAATATAGTGATAAGACATGTATAGATATAGATAGATAGTACAGAACCACGCACCACACGGATAAACATAAAAGGACACTATAATACAACATGGTGTCAGAAGTGGAGTGCAGTGGAGTGAGTACCACGAGCAGGTTTGTTGACATGAACTGATTAGTGCCAGCTTAAATTTACATGTAATGGCAGACAAACATGGAACAGTTCAAGCTACCTTCGCTATTATTTTCAAAGGAAAGGAGCTAAGCCTGCCCAAAAAGTCGCTAAATGTCGTTAGATGACGTCATGCATCAATTAGCATATTCATGACGTCATAATTGATGCATGACGTCATCTAACGACATTTAGCGACTTTTTGGGCAGGCTTAGCTACTTTCCTTGGCATTCTGCCTGCCTAATATGTTGTCTCTCCAAAGAGAAGCCAAATCGATGCCGAAGAAGCCGAAGCGATGCCCAGGTTCACGCCGGACTGGTACCAGCCGGGTCTCATCCATCATCTCATGCTAAAGACAGGCCGAAGGGAAGGACGTGTACTGATAAGCCTGGCCCTCAAAGGCGAATCTCAAGAACGGCCTGTGACGGGCTGCTATTTGGATCTGAGATCTCGTCTTTCAGATCCACTGATATAAACCAGTCCCCCGGCCGAATTCGAGCGAGGATTTGTCTGGTTGTGATCATTTTGAACGAATGCATCATCAGCGCTTTGTTCAAACGTCTGAGATCTAGTATAGGGCGGAGCCCGCCATCCTTCTTTGGTACTAAGAAGTAATGGCTGTAAAACCCTGACTCGCTCTCTGCTAAGGGGACGGTTTCCACCGCCCCTTTCCTCAGCAAATTCGCTATTTCGGTGCAAAGTAGGTGTGCTACTTCCTGATTCACCGAAGTTTCGACCCGGGCTGTGAAGCGCAGTGGTCTGCGAGCGAATTGTAGCGAGTAGCTCTGTTTCACTATCTTTAGCACCCATTTTGAAGCCCATGGGATCCTTTCCCATGCTTTCACGTGAATGGTCAGGGGTAGAATGAAATCTGGGCTCCGGTCACTCGGATACGGGGACCCGGAGACCCGGCCATGATGACGTACTTCGTTCATCATGCTCATTTCGAATGGGGCAGATGGCACTTCATGCAGTGGCTTTGTAACTGGCACTCCGGCCGTATAAACGGGGAGATGCTTTATTACAGGCACAGCTCTGTGGGCTCGCGGCGCGAGGCATGGCAAGCTTTCCACAAAGTGTGTGCGCTGAGAGGCAGACACGTGATCTGCACTCGAGACACTGCCAGCGCGAGCTGGGTTCATACGCTGAGGCGTTATGTGTGTGCGTAGCGCAGATACAGTCATATTCACAGGCAGGGGTGGGCGCTGTACAGCGGGCACATTTCCTACACTTAAAATATGAACGGCATGAGCTGGTTTGACTGATATGGACCCTGAGATCTAGTGGTGTGAGACACTGCATGGGTAGTGCTTGTGTGTAGGGGTGAACACTGGGAAGCGGGCACTTTTCCTACACTTAGCGGTCGAGCGGCCTGAGCCAGCTTTATTGTTTTCGACCCTGGATGAGTGTGACACACAGAGAGGGTAGTGTTTTTGTGCAGGGGTGGGCACTGGGCATTGGGCACCTGTCCTACATTTAAAACACCTTCGGCCTGAGCCGGGATATGACCAGACATAATGCTCTTTTTGAGATTTATGTGGGTCGCTGTGAAAACGGCGTTTGTGTGCAGGCGAGCGAGTTGAGGAACTGATTCGTTGGCTGCTGAATACGCTCTTTGAGTCACCTCTGTTGAGGGAACTGAGAGAGCGGGTCGTGCTGATTTCGATGGCGGTCCGGCCGCGGCGGGACTTAACCATCGGCGCCTTCCTAGGGGGGCTAGGAAGACTTGGGAGGCTTGGGAGCTTGTGCCTGGGTCCCCGGGCGGGAGGCGGTCTGCGGCGGCTGGTAGAGCGTGAGCGCTGACGTGCATCCCGAGCCTGGCGATGTTGTGAATCGGGAGGAGGAGGCGGTGGGGGTGCTGTTTTCCGAGTGGGCGGCTGCTTTTTAGCACGACCCGCTGTGGAACTGGAGCACCGCGACAAAAAGTGTCTCATAGCCTGAGACGTTTTCTGCACCTCTGTGTATCGCTCCGCGAAGCCCTTCACCGAGGGACCGAAGAGACCGGCTGGTGAAACGGGCGTCCAGGAAGCGACGGGCGTCCGTAACATGTCGGACAGCGTTAGCCACACGTGGCGCTCAGTGACAGTGAGAGCGGCCATGTTGCGGCCGATAGCCTGGGCGGCCGTCTTAGTAGCTCAGTGAGCTAGGTCCGTCACGCTTCTCAGGTCCGTCACGCCCTCCGCCGATGGGCCAGCCTCGTCCAGTGAACGGAGAAGGTTGGCCTGGTAAATCTGCAAGACGGCCATGGTATGCAGAGCGGATGCAGCCTGACCGGCGGCGGCGTAGGCGTGGCCAATCAGTGTCGAAGTAGTCCGGCAGGCTTTGGTAGGCAGACTCAACTTGGACCGCCATCCCGCAGAGGGCGGACACAAGTGCGTCGCTACAGCTTCCTCGACAGGAGGAACGGAGAGATATCCCCTGTCTTTCGCGCCGTCAAACGCGGAGAGCGTCGAAGAGACAGAGGATCTCAGCCTGGCCAAAAACGGGGCTCCCACGACCTGGAGAGCTCATCGTGCAGCTCGGGGAGGAAGGGAGCGGGCCTCGAGACAGGTGCAGAGCGGCGTCCGGGCAGGAAACAGCCATCCAACCTGTTGGGCATAGACCAGTCAAGGCCGAGGTCCTCCACGGCATTTGTGAGGAGGCGGAGAAGCTCAGCGTCAACGGAAGCCCTCACGCTGGATTCCTGAGTCGACGGGGCGGGGTCAGGGATGGATCCCGACCAGTCCTCGCTCCCGGACGCAAGGATTGAGCAGCTGTCGTCCTCCGCGACATCCCACTCCATCTCTTCGGCCGCCGCGGCAGCGGGGCGTTGGCCGTCGAGGAATGAGATGGGAGACTCTGAGAAAGAGGCTCGCGGGGACACCGCCGGCGAGTGCTCTTTCACAGAGACTTCTGGTGACATGATGGGCATTGAAAAATGCCTTTGCTCTTTTAAGTGAGAGAACGTGTGTGTCGCAGCGGCGAACACACGGAGCAGTGAAAGAATATGAGCGCCGGATAGCACAGCCGGTACGGCGAGCAAAGGCGGCGAATATCCAGCCATTGTCCTTGACTCGAGCTTGTCCCGCTGAGATGCTGTCACGTCACGTCACGTCTGACGCACTGATAGGTTGCAGCAGTTGCCGCAGAGCGGCCAATAGGCGCGCGAGCTGCCTCGCCTATGTCTGCCTGCTGCAGCAAATGCGTTTTACATTCTAAAAATTAAGGATATTTTTTGCTTCAGTATTCTCGAGAAAAGGAGTTTTCCCGAAGCGTAAGCTAAACTTACGCAACACGAGAGTACTCTCGTAAGAGAACAAAGGTTTTTACAGAGGGGATTTAGGATATCTCTATTTATCACTCCACAAATCAGAAACTACTGTCAACAGCCAAACATTTTTAAGGAATAAAATGTTGTATAAAATCAGCAAAATTATACATAAACAAACCCCTCTGTAAGAACCTTCATAATATAGATAAGAATAAAACTGTAAAGTTTGGTGTATGTAAGTGTTACTGAAGTGGAGATTTCTGGCTCAATGTAGGAGGAAAAACTCATTTTGAGAAAATTGCCTTTAAAGATATTTACTGTAATTGAAATCTACAGATGGAAATAGATAATGTGTTCTAAAAGATACAGTTAAAAGTGTATTTTGGATGTTTTCTGTCCACTATTCTGAAAAAACACTATGAGAAGCCAAAAAGCCCATAATCTCAAAATTGACAGATGCATGAAAAAACACTGTTCCCTTTCGTTCAGTCACTACGAGTTACATCAGTGAATGACGAAATGGGGGTTTCTCTTGGAAGCCTATCACCTTCGAGTTTTTACAAAACAAGCCAATGGCAAGGGAAATGCCATGGGTCTGCGGAATTTGCATAGCGCAACTGCGCCCCACCATGTGGGTATAAAAGTAGCAGCGCAGCAATCTCGCACTGTGTTTTTGCTTCGGAGCCGAGTGTTTCTTCACTTCACTCCACTGTAAGCTGCCTACGAGTTCTGACTTACGAGACGAGTGACTCTTCACTTCTTCGGGCGTTGGTGTGATGGCATGTTCCCACGAGAACACATTCCTGCTGCTGGTCTCTGCAGTGATCTGCCGACAGTACGTGTTTTCTCCCTGGGCGCTTCAGCACTACTGTTTTTTTTTTAGGATGTTGGTGTGGGACAACCCGATGAATTCTCCTCTGGCCACACCCCCCTCTTGCACATTGTAACCCGTGAGGTTTCCGGATGAGGTCGTTGGCCAGTCTTATAAATGGGTCCAGCATTTCATTTGGCGGCCCAGCAGATGACGTCATGTCTATCACTGCATCACAAGGTGGGCTTGAGTCATCTGGAGATGAAGACTCGGCTGTGCTGCCTCCTTCGGGGGTGCCAGCATTGCCAGAGCCTGATCCAGTACTGACTGCCATGCTTTCCTGGGCAGAGACATGTTCAGAGACATGCAGATGGGTAGGGCTGATCCAGGGCTCATGGAAGAGCTACGTGACACTACCGACCTGGCTCTACGGGCAACGAAAGTGACCGCACACTCCCTGGGTCAGGTGACAACTGTGAAAGACAACTGTGGCTTAACCTGGCTGATATATGGGAGGCTGAGCGAACACGTTCCCCTTCGAGGGAACTCGCAGTGCGTCGTCGTCGTGACGACACTAGGGGAACGCCCTCAGCGTAGCGCATCTGAAGCATGAATGAAATCCATCCGATCCTGATTGGTGCTGCGTCATGACGTAGTAGATGACGGCATAACTGGAAGATACAAAGGGTGGCACACACACACATTAGCTTTTTTGCTCTTCAGCTAAAGATCTCTGTGTGAATTGTCTGTCTATTTATTGTTGTGTGTCTCTATAAAACAGTTGCACAAGCAAGTAAAATGGCAAGCGAGCAGTTTAGAGCGTGTGTGCATCCGTGTCAGCGTTATTTGTCGGGCCCGGACACACACCAGCTGTGTGTGCATTGCCTCGGCGTGCAGCACGCTAGGGCGGCTCTCGAGGGAGCCGCCTGTAGCGAGTGTGAAAAGCTGCCGCTCAGGGTGTTGCACTCACGGCTGGCCGTGTTTGATGAGCACGGGCAAGCTCGCGAGCCCCGTGGTTCTGGGTCCGCCGCTGCCGAGGCAGCGCGGCGCCGCAGATCGTGGGGCTCACAGATGGATCTCTCAGGGGGACACGGGACTGCTACGGCATCTTCCCGTTCCTCGTCTAAGGATTCAGATGTTCTCCCGCCCCGTGTGGAAGCCCGCAAAGCGGCTTCTTCCCGCGAGGCGAAGGACCCAATGTTACAGTTATCTGGCTCTGAGGAGTCAGATGATTTAAGCATCGAGGCGGGTGATGTGGAGCTCGATCCCCCACTTCACGCACCCGCTCAAGAGGAGCTGGTGGAGGTTTTGATCCGCGCTGTGGCCAAGCTAAGAATTGATTGGCCACAAGAAGAATTACAAATCCAGCCGCCAAGTAAGCTGGATGAGAGATTTTATAAGCGCAGGTCTCAACCTCCACGCCGGGGCCTTCCGTTTTTTCCTGACTTGCACAATGAGTTGTGCAAGTCATGGGTGAAACCATATTCAGCCAGGCTCTCCAACCCCCCAGTGCTTGATTTCTCGAATGTGCTGGGGCGGCTGAGTGTAGTTATGGGACAATGCCTCGGGTGGAGGAAGCTCTCGCGAGCTATCTTTCTCCCGAGGCCGCATCGTCCCTTAAGGCCCCGGTACTGCCCACTAAGCCATGCCGCGATACATCTTCGCTAGTGGGCAGGGCTTATATGGCGGCTGGGTGGGCTGGTAGCTGCCTGCACACTATGGCGTTGTTGCAGGCCTACCAGGCCGACCTCCTCAAGGAGCTTGATGAGGGTGAGGGTCCCTCTCCGAGTGATATCACGGAGCTAAGGAAGACCACCGACTTGTCTCTCCGCATCACCAAGGAGACGGCCCGTGCCATCGGCCGCTCCATGGCTGGTTTGGTGTGTGTGGAGAGACATCTATGGTTGAATTTGTCGGGGGGTAAGGAGAGAGAGAAACATTTTCTCCTAGACTCCCCGATTTCACCTTCTGGCCTCTTCGGCGGCACGGTTGATACCGTCGTCGGGAGGTTTCAGGAGGTGAAAAAGCAGTCTGCGGCCTTCCAACAGTACCTCCCTCGCCGCTCTGGCTCCTCGAGGAAGGCTGCCTCTAAGGGACAGCCTCGGCCGCCTGCCAGCTCCTCGCACTGACAGGTGAAAAAAGAGAGTGTCGCCTCCCGCGCCCCTCCGGAGGGAGCCTGGCAAAGGAGGCGGTGCTCTCGCGGCAAGCCTTCTGAGCCTAAGGTCGATCTGAGGACCGTCCTTCAGGCAAAGAAGGCTTCCGCCAAGCGGTCCTAGTTGCAGCCGGACCGCTGAGAGCTGTCCCCCCTGGGGCGGAGCGATCGAGCTTGCCTCCCCCCCGGAGCTCTCGGGAAATCAGTGCTGTGTTCCCGCCGTCCAGTACACTTCGGGCCACACTGATTTCCCGCGTACGCACGCCGCTCCAGCCACCTCTAGAAAGACCGCTTCAGGGGGTCGGGAACAAGTCTCGGGTAACACCCGAGGCCAGCCTCGAGAGGCTGGTTCCCTTAGTAGATTATCTCAGAGCATGGTCATGCCTTCCAAATATATATCTGCGTGGGCCCTGCGTACTGTAGAGCTGGGTTACAGGCTGCAGTTTAGCTCCCCTCCCCCGAAGTTCAACGGGGTGGTCTGGACTGTGGTCGGCCCAGAGCAGGTTCGGGTTATGGAACAGGAAGTTCAATCCCTGTTGGTCAAGGAGGCCATAGAACGTGTTCCTCTGCCAGACAGGGAGTCCGGGTTCTACAGCCGGTACTTCATAGTTCCCAAGAAGGATGGGGGGTTGCGTCCAATAATAGATCTCAGGCACTTGAATCGTTCTCTGAGGAGATTCAGGTTCAAGATGCTCACAATTCCAGCCATCGTGAGTCAGATCCAGTTCGAGGACTGGTTCGTCACGATAGATCTGAAGGACGCATACTTCCATATATCCATCCTTCCATGTCACAGGAAGTTCCTGAGGTTCGCTTTCGGGGGCGAAGCGTACCAATATCGGGTTCTTCCCTTTGGCCTAGCTCTCTCCCCTCGCACCTTCACCAAGTGCATGGATGCAGCGCTGGCTCCGCTGAGACTCCAGGACATCCGTGTACTCAATTATATCAACGACTGTCTAATACTGGCCAAGTTGCGCGAGATGGCAGTTCGGCATCGAGATGTCGTTCTGGCCCATATCAGGTGCTTGGGGCTGAGACTCAACACAAAAAAGAGTGTGTTGACGCCCTCCCAGAGGACTACGCTCCTGGGAGTTGTATGGGACTCCACGACGATGCGGGCACAAATGTCTCCCGCGCGTGGAGTCCATACGGGCGATGGTCTCCAGAGCGAAGCTAGGCCACAACCTCACTGTGAAGCAGTTTCAGAGACTGCTGGGGCTCATGGCAGCAGCGTCCAACGTCATACCTTTTGGCCTGCTACACATGAGACCCCTACAGTGGTGGTTGAGAGCCAAGGGGTTTTCCCCGAGGGGAAATCCGTTCCGTATGATCAGGGTAACGCGCAGATGCCTTCGTTCTCTTGTCATATGGAGGAAACCTTGGTTCCTGTCCCAGGGACCGGTGCTGGGAGCATCATGTTGCCGGAAAACCGTTTCAACAGATGCCTCCCTCACTGGTTGGGGCGCGGTCATGGACGGCCACTTTGCGAAAGGCCTGTGGGAGACCCGGCATTCTTCCTGGCACATCAATTGCCTGGAAATGCTGGCGGTCTACAAAGCTCTGAGGAGCTTTTTCCCAGACCTCCGCGGCAACCATGTCCTGATACGCTCGGACAACACATCTGTAGTCGCGTATCTGAATCATCAGGGGGGTCTGATGTCGCGCCCTCTATGCAGACTGGCACACCAGATCCTTCTGTGGTCCCAGGGGACCATCTCTCAGAGCGATGTATGTCCCCGGGGACTATAATCAGGGAGCAGACGTCCTGTCGAGGCAGGGGCTGAGGCCCGGGGAGTGGCGACTCCACCCCGAGGTGGTGGAGGCCATGTGCGTGAGATTCGGCCCAGTGGAAGTGGATTTGTTCGCGTCTCAAGAGACGTCCCACTGCCCACTGTGATTCTCTCTCAGGTATCCAGCTCCACTGGGGCTGGACGCCATGATGCAAATGTGGCCGAGGCTGCGTCTGTACGCATTTCCCCCGATCGCTCTGCTCCCGGGAGTCTTGGAGCGGGTCCGCCGGGAGGGGATCAGCCTACTTTTAGTAGCACCCCGCTGGCCGACCTGGGTATGGTTCTCGGACATTGTAGCACTGCTGGACGGCCTCCCGTGGCAGGTCCCTCTGAGGAGGGATCTGCTGTTGCAGGCAGGGGGCACAATATTTCACCCCTGGCCAGAGCTGTGGAACCTCTGGGTCTGGCCCCTGAGGGGGCTCGGTACCTAGAGGCTGGCCTGTCAGCGGGTGTTGTCGAGACCCTACTCAGCTCCAGGGCTCCTTCCACCAGGAGACTGTACAGCCTAAAGTGGAATGTGTTTTCCACTTGGTGTAGAGACCGTGAGGTGGACCCAGTTAACTGCCCAGTGGCTTCAGTGCTGGAGTTCCTCCAAGATTGTTTCTCCGCCGGTCTTACCCCGTCCACACTTAAGGTGTATGTGGCTGCCATTGGGGCTTTCCACTCGCCTGTAGGTGATGGGCCCTTGGGATAGCACCATCTGGTTGTACGTTTCCTCTGTGGGGCTCGGAGGATGAGGCCTGCGTCTCGCTCCAGAGTCCCAACTTGGGACCTGGCGGTGGTACTTGAAGGGTTGGCTGAGGCCCCCTTTGAGCCACTGGAGTTGGCTGAGGCAAAGAACCTGACCCTTAAGGTGGCCTTTCTCCTTGCTATCACCTCTCTGAGGAGAGTGGGGGATCTCCAGGCCTTGGCTATAATGCCAACTTGCCTGGAGTTTGCCCCCGGCGGAGTTAAGGCCATCTTACATCCTAGACCGGGCTATGTGCCCAAGGTGCTGTCTAATGTGGCACGGTCAGTGGTTCTTCAGGCCTTCTATCCTCCACCTCACGTGGCGGCGGAAGAGGGGAGACTTCACCTGCTCTGCCCAGTCAGAGCCCTGAGAGTGTATTTGGAGAAGTCTTCTCAGTGGAGGAAGTCAGACCAGTTGTTGGTGTGCTTTGGTTCACCCAAGAAAGGGTTGCCTGCATCTAAACAGACAATCAGCAATTGGATTGTCCAGGCTATAGCCACGGCTTATCAGGTGCGCAATTTGCCTTCACCTATGGCCGTGAGGGCACATTCCACCAGGGGTATGGCCTCCTCGGTGGCCCTCCTTTCTGGCGTCTCGCTTCAGGAGATCTGCGAGGCGGCCGGGTGGGCCACCCCGCACACCTTCATACGTTTCTACAGTCTGCAACTCCCTGTGACGCCTGGCGCCAGAGTGCTTGCGTCCTAAGTGTGCCTGGTCTTCCAGCTTCACACTAGGGCAGGCGTGATTACGGTGTGGCATAGTGGGCATTACGTACCCCTAGTGTCGTCACGACGACGACGCAGTGCGAGTTCCCTCGAAGGGGAACGTCTCGGGTTACGACTGTAACCCTTGTTCCCCGAAAAGGGAACAAGACACTGCGTCTCGTCGCCACACCTATCACGGGCAGAGCGCTTGCTTCATCGCAAAAGAGCTAATGTGTGTGTGTGCCGGCGTTCCTTTGTATCTTCCGGTTATGCCCTCATCTACTACGTCATGACGCAGCACCAATCAGGATCGGATGGATTTCATTCATGCTTCAGATGTGCTACGCTGAGGGCGTTCCCCTAGTGTCGTCACGACGATGACGCAGTGTCTCATTCCCTTCTCGGGGAACAAGGGTTACAGTCGTAACCCGAGACGTTTCCTCAACTCTCCCATATCCCAGGTTGGCCTCTTTGGTGGCGCGGTCGAGGACTACAGTTCTCGGCTGCCCAGAAGCAGACTGAGGCTATTAAACATATTCTGCCCCGGCGGCCAGCTGCTGCCTCCACCCAGCTTCTGGCTCAGACGCCTCAGTCCGCTCGCTGCCAAGGGCACCCTCCTGCGGCTCCCGCCCGGCCCCAGCAGCACCTTCACCCGGGCCGCGCCGTGGAGGTAGCCGCAGGAAGGTGCCCAAGCCGCACCAGCCCCGCAGCCTACCAAACGCGGCGCTCCTGCTACAGGCAGCTCAGAGATGGGTTGCAGTTTTTCCCAGGAGGTGGTTGCAGGGCCACTCCTTCCCCCTGTGGAGGGCCGGGGGAGGATCTTTTGTTCCTAGAAAGAACTGACAATCCCATCTCAGAGCCCCCAGAGGCCGTGGATAGCAGTGTGCGACGCTCCCCCTCGCCACTCTCGTCCCCCTCAGGCGTTTCCTGGCGTTCCCAGACAACCTTACCTGTCGATTGTAATCATCGAAAAGGGAGTGATCCAGAATGTCTCTAGCAGGTACCCAACTTCTCTCCTCCGGACCGTAACCCTCCCAGTCCACCAAGTACTGAAATCCGCGTCCCCTCCGTCTCGAGTCCAGAATGCGATGTACCAAATAAGTGGGTTCCCCATCTACGAGTCGCGGCAGGGGGGGAACCGGGGCAGGTGGATTAATGTGAGAATAAAACACGGGCTTGATTTTAGACACATGGAAGGCGGGGTGAATTCTCCTGTACGCAGGAGGGAGTTTGAGTCGGACTGTCATCGGACTAATAATCTTGGTGACTGGAAACGGGCCAATGAATTTGGGAGCTAACTTGTTAGACATGGAGCGGAGCGGAATATTCTTGGTAGAAAGTCACACTTTTTGACCCACGACGTAAACGGGAGGCTTTGACCGGTGGCGGTCGGCCTTGGCCTTCATGCGCCCCCCTGCTTGGAGTAGAGTCTCACGGGCTCTAGTGCAAGTACGGCGACACCTCTGGAGGAATGCGTGAGCGGAGGGGACCGCGACTTCGGATTCCAGACTCGGAAAAATTGGTGGCTGGTAACCTAAACTACACTTAAATGGCGAGAGGCCCGTGGATGACACTGGTAACGAATTGTGGGCGTACTCCACCATAGAAAGCTGTTGGCTCCAGGACGACGGATTCTTGGCAACCAAACATCGCAACATTCTCTCGAGGTCCTGATTGGCTCGTTCAGACTGGCCATTGCTCTGGGGATGATAGCCCGAGGACAGACTGACCGTGGCCCCCAGTAACTTACAAAATTCTCGCCAAAATTTGGATACGAATTGGGAACCCCTGTCAGAGACCACGTCCATCGGGAGGCCATGTAACCGAAAGACGTGATCTATGACTGTGACCGCTGTCTCCTTGGCTGAAGGTAATTTGGGCAAGGGGATGAAATGTGCCGCCTTCGAGAACCGGTCCACTACGGTTAAAACAACCGTCATGCCATTGGAGGGAGGGAGGGCGGTGACAAAATCTAGAGCGATATGGGACCAGGGTCTCGAAGGGACAGGCAGCGGTCGAAGTAACCCATCTGGGGGTTGGTTAGATGTCTTACCAGTGGCACAGACTGAGCAAGCCAACACAAAATCGTGAATGTCGCGGGCCATTAATGGCCACCAGAATCGTTGCTTAACTAAAAAACTGGTTCGAGTCACTCCTGGATGACAAGCCATGTTGGAGCAATGACCCCATCGAATAACGTCGGACCGTAACCCCTCCGGAACAAACAAACGACCCGGTGGGCAACCAGGCGGAGGCGTTACCCCTTCTAGGGCTGTCTTGACCCTCGATTCGACCTCCCATACCAGAGTGGAGATGACAACTTTCTCAGGTAAAATACACTCGGGAGTCACCGGGCGTTCGGATGGATCAAAAATACGGGACAAAGAGTCGGGTTTGATGTTTTTGGAACCCGGGCGGTACGAGAGAACAAAATCAAAACGTCCGAAAAAAAGAGCCCACCGAGCCTGCCTGGAGTTGAGTCTTTTAGCAGATCTGATGTATTCAAGATTCTTATGATCGGTCCAAACGATAAAGGGTACCCCCGAACCCTCTAACCAATGACGCCACTCCTCCAACGCTAACTTGACTGCCAACAACTCTCTGTTACCAATGTCATAATTACGTTCGGCAGGCGATAGTCGATGAGAAAAAAACGCGCAGGGATGCATCTTGTCGTCTGAGGAAGCGCGTTGTGAAAGCCCTGCTCCTACTCCCACCTCTGACGCGTCGACCTCCACCACGAACTGACGTGTGGGATCAGGGGTGACCAGAATGGGAGCCGAAACGAAGCGACTTTTGAGGTTGGTGAACACTGCCTCGGTAGTGTTCGACCACCTGAACGTCGTTCGAGGGGAGGTCAAGGCAGTCAGAGGTGCGACTAGTTGGCTGAAATTGCGAATGAAACGCCGGTAAAAATTGGCAAACCCCAGAAACCGCTGTTGGGCCTTACGGGAATCTGGACTTGGCCAATCTACCACAGCCTTAACCTTGTCAGGATCCATGTGCATTCCCTCAGAGGAGATGATGTACCCTAGGAAGGGAACAGACTGTGCATGAAACGCGCATTTCTCCGCCTTGACAAAAAGCCCATTCTCTAACAATCTCTGGAGCACTCGTCTGACGTGTTGAACGTGTTCCTGGAGAGACGAAGAAAAAAATCAATATGTCATCCAGGTAAACATGTATGAACTGATCTACCATGTCTCTCAACACGTCATTAACGAGTGCCTGGAAAACCGCTGGGCTGTTGGAAAGCCCGAAAGGCATAACCAAATATTCAAAGTGCCCCCTAGGGGTATTAAAAGCGGTTTTCCATTCATCCCCCTTCCTGATGCGAACCAAATGATATGCATTACGTAAGTCCAGTTTCGTGAAAATAGATGCTCCCTGCAACCTCTCGAAAGCTGAAGACATCAATGGCAAAGGATAAGAATTCTTTACCGTGATGTTGTTCAGCTCTCGGTAATCAATGCAAGGTCGCAGAGAACCATCCTTCTTCCCAACGAAAAAGAACCCCGCCCCCGCAGGAGAAGAGGAAGGCTGGATGAACCCAGAGGCTAGAGAATCAGAAATATATTTCTCCATGGCCTCCCTCTCGGGAACAGAAAGAGAATTAAGTTTGCCCTTAGGCGGAGATTTACCTGGCAGTAGATCTATCGCACAGTCATAGGAACGATGCAGAGGGAGAGAAGCAGCACGAGACTTACTGAACACTTCCTTCAGGTCGAGGTACTCCGCGGGCACGTTAGACAAATCCGCTGCCTCACTCTGAAACACAGAACCAGACACAGAGGGACAGGCAGACACTAAACAGGACTCATGACAGTGGTTACTCCATGTGGAAACAGTATTAGTGCACCAGTCGACACGGGGGGTGTCCCAAAACCACTGGTGCAAGTGGTGAGTCCATGAGTAGGAATGAGATAAGTTCTGTGTGATTGCCAGAAGTGATGAGGGTGATGCTTTCAGTAGAATGTGTAATCTGGGGAAGTTCTTGTCCATTGAGTGCATTGACAGTAATCTGGTGCGAGAGGGGAGTGACGGGGATCTGAAGCTTAAGTGCAAGTTTGAAGTCCATGAAATTTCCTTCCGCTCCCGAATCCAGTAGTGCCTTGGTGCAGTGCGTCGACGTTCGCCATCTCAGTCTTACCAGGAGGAGGGTCGATGATGGTGATGAGGTCTTCTCGGCGGAGATCCCACCTGATAGTAGCCTCATACTTACTACTGGGCTTTGCTCTTTTACCGGGCAGGAGTGGATGAAGTGGCCCGTCTGGCCACAGTATAGGCAGAGTCCTTGGGATCTCCGCCTTTCCCTCTCCTCCTAGGAAAGCCGAGCTCTCCCCACCTGCATGGGCTCGTGGTCGAATGCGGGGCTGTGGACGGCTGGGATGCGTCAATCTGGTCACACGATTCAGTCGAGCGTCTACTCTCAGAGCAAGTTCCACCAGTCCGTTCAGCGTCTCTGGTAAGTCCATCGCATAAATCTCCCTTTGAACGCGGTCAGCCAGCCCATGCAGGAACATATCCCACTGCGCCTCCTCGTTCCAACGGCACTCTGCGGCCAGGGTGCGGAACCGGATGGAAAAGTCCGCCACCGAGCCTTCTCTCTGTCGCAGTTCGGCGAGTAATCTGGCCGCCTCCTTACCCGCCACTGCACAATCGAAAACTCTCTTCATTTCTTCGGAGAGTGCCTGGAACGAGGTGCAGCAGTTGTCTCCGTTCTCCCACACCGCCGTTCCCCAAAGCGCTGCTCTCCCTGACAGCAGGGTCAATACAAATGCCACCTTAGCCTGTTCGCTCTGGAAAGTGCGTGACTGTAAAGCAAAATGCATGGAACATCTCGTGAGGAACGCTCTGCAAAATTCTCGCTCGCCGGAATATCCCTCTGGTGTGGGTAGGAGTGGCTCTGGGCTTTCTGCTGCAGCAGGCGCTGGTGGTGGGGGAACGGGCGGCGTGGGGGGCGCAGTGGGAGTCCGTAAAAGTTGCACCTGTTGGGTGAGCTCGGACACCTGCTTCACGAGTGCTTGCACCGCACGACCTGTGCCTGAGATGCTCTCCTCTTTTTGGTCTATAATCGAGATACTGTGAGCGATGAAATCGTTGATCTGGGACGTGCTTGCTGCATCCATGATCAGGTCAGATCGTTCTGTGAGGAAATAACAGAAGGATGCAAGATGCAAGTAAAAACTCAGTTTATTATTAAATGGTCAGATGTAGACACAGGTCGGGGACAAACACTGAAGCAGGGACGAGATGGCGATCCGGTGGTGGTGCGGTGAACAGCGTGCTCGAGTGAACAACCAGGAACCGTGGAACATCCAGACGACACGAAGAAACTGACGAAATCCAGACGAAGAACTTTGCAGACGAGGCACAGGAACAGGACACACACCGAGGAACAACCACAACGATCTGACAACATGAGAGGGCAACAAATTACTGGGCATATAAAGGGAACTGGGATTGATGACAGCTGGAGACACTAATCTACACAACGAGTAACCACACCCACACAATTACATTCACACAGACACATCAGCATGAGACAGCCGATTCATGAACCGTGACAATCGCTCTGTCATCCAGGTATTAATTGTACCATTTTTCTGGTTAAACAGCGGTTCTGGTGGCAGTCTATGGCTCAAGACAATCGTAGTTTTGTTTTGGCCTGCTACGTGTGTGCTGTCAGTAAGACTTCCAATCATCCCCCGGCGGGCCTCCTTCAGCCGTTTTCTGTCCCTTCGAGACCTTGGTCCCACATTGCGCTAGATTTTGTTACATATATATTTGATATAACTTGTTACCAGTATCGTCTACAGGCTCTCTCCGTTTAAAGGTAGTTTAGGTTACCAGCCACCAGTTTTTCAGAACCTGGAATCCGAGGTCGCAGTTCCCTCTGCTCATGCTTTCATCCAGATGTGCCATTGCACCTGGAGGAAAACCAGAAGGGTTCGCCTCTGGGTGCGAGCACGCACTAAGGCCCAGGTCGATCGCCACCTGTCAAAGCCTCCCGGTGTACAGGAGAATTCATCCGTTTGTTTATGCATCTAAAATAAAACCCGTTTTTCGTTCACCGATTAACTCGCCTGCTCCGGTGTCGCGGATCGCAGGTCTGTGGACTCTTCCTTGTCTTCTGTGATTGTGTGTGTGTGTGTGTGTGTTTGTCACCTGCGTTGCTGGGCAACCCAGCTGCGTCTCATCAGCATCGCTATATCTTGGGCCTGTGTGATTTCATTCCTTGTCGGATCGTTGTTTAGATGGCGGGCCAGAACATAGTTACCAGCAGCCATATCACCCTGTAGCCCAAGACTGTTTGCCCACTGAAGCTAAGCAGAGTTGAGCCTGGTCGTTCCTGGATGGGAGACCTCCTGGGAAAAACTAGGTTGCTGCTGGAAGAGGTGTTAGTAAGACCAGTAGGGTGTGCTCACCCTGTGGTCTGTGTGGGTCCTAACGCCCCAGCAAAGTGATGGGGACACTATACTGTCAAAGAGCACCATCCTTCGGATGAGACATTAAGCTGAAGTCCTGACTCTCTGTGGTCATTAAAAATCCCAGGATGTCCTACGGAAAAAGAGCAGGGGTTTAACCCAGACCATCCTGGCCAAATTTACCCACTGGCCTCTATCCATCATGGCCTCCTGATCATCCCCATATATACTGATTGGCTTCATCACTCTGTCTCCTCTCCACCAGTAATCTAGTGTGTGGTGAGCGTTCTGGCGCAGTATGGCTGCCGTCGCATCATCCAGATGGATGCTGCACATTGGTGGTGGTTGAGGAGATTCCCCCTTCCATATGTACCTTATCTTTAAAGCGCTATATAAATGTGACAAATTATTATTATTATTATTATTATTCAAAGGATATTAATTGATGAAAAATGCAACTAGAGTTGCCTGTGACATACTGTTACAATGTCTTTTGTAAATGATAGTGAGCTGTTACTCTGTGTTATTACATGGCTTGGTTGAATTCCAATGTAGAATGCGGTCTGTTATTTCTTGATAACAGACTGCTGCGAAGTATAACACATCGTTGCCATGAAAAACAGAGCGTTGTATGGACGCGGAATGGACTATTTTCTTTAGCGGAAGCAATACAATCGTTTTTAAATCAATAAACTCCTTTTTAAATCAATATTTTGTGTCAAATTATTTATTTATTTTGTAGGTAGCCATGTAATAAGCGGGATAATGTATAGCGAGGCGGTTGTTATAGCGAATAACAACCCCTTCAGGCTGATTCAAGACGGGGTCCCGTTCAGCCTGTTGGGGTTGTTATTCGCTATAACAACTGCCTCGCTATACATTATCCCTTACTTAAATCCTGTAGTAGGACAGTCATTAACAAAAAGTCACATTTGTGTGACACTGTCCGGGTTTTACACTGGATAAATTAATAAAGCAGTAGTGACACATAACCTGGCCAGTATCTTCAGTAAAACACATATGTTGGAGATGCGGAATGGATGAAAATAACAAAAAATAAAAGAGGACTTGAATAAGCCCATTAACGGCATGTTTGAGTCATGCTCTTAACAAACTATGTTTTATTTCCTCTTTCCATTTGTGAATAATAAATGTGTATTATTTTAATTAGCTTGTTACACAATGGAGCCTAACTTATTGTAATAAGTATTTGACGTAACCTACTTTTACACTCAGAATTATTCCTTGGCATCCTCACGTACTAAACGGAATTATTTTTTACATTTTTTTTGCATGCTAGAGTTAAGTTACGCTATTACGTCGGGTGCAGAGTGATGTTAACATTTAAGCTAGCTAGTGAGAGAAAATTAACTATCAAAGAGTCTAAAAACGAAAGTTGACAGCGAAAATGGGGCATACAAAGAAGATGAAAGACAACTATGGGTTCATCCTACCTAGTTTTGTGAATGCAAAGCCAGTGTGTTTCATCTGCAACGAAGCGATCCACAGACTCTTCTGAATGTCTTTCAGAACTTTTCAAATTAAAAGCTCTCAATTCATCTCAAAATAAAACATTGCTGCAAAACGTTCTCGTACTTTTATTTTGAAGGCAAAATCATTAAGTTTTTGTGAGTAACTGTTGCTGTCATGACAGATCTATTTCAGAACCAGCCGCTATCAAAATAATTTGGCTGTGGGCGCGGGCCAGATATTATTGCTGGCGGACCAGTTTTGGCCCACGGGCCCCCTGTTGCCAACCCCTGGTATAGATGTTATCTTTTGTTTTGCTGTAAATTAATCACTTAAAGGTATAGCGGAGGATTTTCTTTTTCCGGGTGGATCATCAAGACTATTGGTCCTCCTAAGTGTCAATCATTCTGGTGATATGTTTATGTAAGGCCGTCGTACGTGCTCGTCCCTAGGTAGTTTTCACTGGTGAGCTACGGTTTCAGCCATTCCTTTAAAAATGGCTGAGGGTCGCAAGAGAAAAAAAGTCTAAGAGGTGTATGAGAAGAAGAGAAAGGCCGCAGAAGATAGAAACAAGACCAGAGTGTTTTTGGGTATTCATTCACACGATGGCGTGCGCTCAAAACACAGGTTGGGCTTCCCACTGATGCCTCAGTTGCGAAGTTTCTACTCGACAGGTAAAGTTTGGCATGCTATTTGGAGAAATCCATTTAAAATCACTGCTAGTAAAAGTTAATGTAAGCTATGATTAGCGATGCTAGCCCTGGCACAAGTCACGCACTGCATAGACACGGTAAACATCTCAATTTGTCTAAAGTAGCCTTATGACTAAATGGTAAAAGGTATCACGCTGAAATGTTCTAAAACCTTGTGTGTTCATTTTTGATAATTCAAATGTGTTCACCATAGTATGTATTACATAAATGCAACAAGCTCGTGCATGCTCTCTCGTGCACACGTTTAATAGGTGTTCCCTCTTGGGAGCAGGTAGAGTGTTGCGCATGTGCATTTTTTCAAAAATTGGAGAGGGCGTTTCTTTTCTAAATTTCAGGAAAATCCTCCGCTATACCTTTAATACTAAACTGACAATAATGTAAGCCACTTGGAGACCACATACGGTTGTCATTCACTCTACTGTATTAATAGAAATCCAGTTAATATAAAGTATTTTTCCAAAATTAAGTTTAAATAGTATTTTATTTATTTTCATTTATGACGTAGCCATGCGCACTTCTTATACAGTCTCATTCTAGCGTTTAATACTGAGGAAGACTCTAGCCTACAAGCCTCTGAAGGACTTGACTAGGAAGGACACAGCCTCAGTAGGAAGCAGCCTTCTGTTTGAGAAGTACCCATTGACTCCATTGTGAAAAAGGCCCAGCAGAGGTTGTACTTCCTTCGGCAGCTGAGGAAGTTCAACATGCCACAAGAGCTGCTGACACAGTTCTACTTGGCCGTCATTGAGTCTGTCCTGTGTTCATCTATAACTGTCTGGTTTGGTTCAGCCACCAATTAAGACATCTGGGGCCACATGTATAAACGCTGGGTACGCACAAAAACTTTGCGTACGCCAGCTTTCACACTCACAGTCGGATAAACTAACAGTGAAATTAGATTTTCAAGGGCTACTCTCTTGGAGCTCTGTGCTGAGTTGGGTTCGAATTTGGAGAGAGACAGCAAGGAGCCACGCAATAGCCGTTCCCTTACAGGTGCTGACAACACTTGGTTTCCTGGCAACTGGTTCTTTCCAAAGGGAACGTACTCGGTTACCTAACGTAACCTCTGTTCTCTCTAGAGAGGGAACGAGTATTGCGTAAGAAGCTTACGCTACGGGTAAAGTCATCTTTTCTCGAGATATGAAGCCAAAAAATTATCCTTAATTTAATATCTTGTCAACGCAGTGCGGCAGCAAGCAGACCTAGAGCAAGCGAAGTCGCGTGCTCATTGGCTGCTCTGCGGCAACTGCAGCAGCCTATCGCTGAAACCTTAGCGTGACGTCACGCCCAATGAGCGCGCTGGGCGCGCTCACGCGTCACAGCCCATGTGAGGAGGCGTGGCTTTAGCTTATAAAAGAAGGTTCAGAGGCTGCTATTCTCTGGTTTTTGTCGCTGAAGCGAGTGAGCTCATGGCGCGAGCACGGCGGTTTACGCAATACTCGTTCCCTCTCTAGAGAGAACAGAGGTTACGTTAGGTAACCGAGTACGTTCTCTTACGAGAGGTTCTCTCGTATTGCGTAAGAAGCTTACGCTACGGGAACTTCCCTTGTCAACGCCGTGCGCGCCCCGCATCCACTGAATGAGTCCCAGGGAGAAACCCGGGGAACACTATAACAGGGAACCGGGCGGCCAAGAATGGCTAGCGCAGTACATAAGCACACACATAAGGGGCTCAGAGCGGCGTGGCTGGTCTGACTAACAACCCCAGAATTGAGCTCAACCAGGAGAGCTAAATCACACAGCAGTAGTCTGCACACAGAGTGGGCTGGCTACGCGGGACTTAGACAGATAAGAGTTTAGCCTGCAGGGCAGGAACTTCCAGATTGTAAAATCTCACAAATGTAGAGGGGGAGGCCCAGCCTGCCGCTGTACAAATGTCATGAATGGAAATTCCGCTAGACCAAGCCCATGAAGAGGCCATGCCTCTGGTGGAGTGGGCTCTGATACCCAGCGGGCACTGCAGATTTTTAGACGCATAAGCGGCTGCAATCGCGTCCACTATCCACCTGGACAGGCTGTGTTTCGAGGCGGCGAGACCTTTGGTGCGCCCACCAAACGAAACGAAAAGCTGCTCCGAGCGCCTGACAGCGGCGGAGCGTGTAGTATAATTCCTAAGCGCTCTGACAGGGCAAAGGAGTTTACCATCGATCTCGCTGCCGGATGACGGCAAAGCGGAGAGAGAAATGACCTGCGCTCTGAACGGTGTGCCCAGACTTTTGGGGACATAACCGTGTCTCGGTTTGAGGATGACTTTAGAGTCATTAGGTCCAAACTCGAGGCATGCAGCGTTAACTGACAGCGCGTGAAGGTCACCCACGCGTTTAACTGACGACAGTGCTATCAGAAAAACGTTTTTTAGCGTGAGATATTTCATATCCACTGTTTGCATGGGTTCAAAGGGATGCGCTTTCATGGCCTCTAAGACCAGGGAAAGATCCCAAATAGGAACCGACGGGGGTCGCGGCGGGTTCAATCTCCTCGCTCCCCTGAGGAAGCGGATGATGAACTCGTTCCTCCCTAATGCGCGGCCCAGCGCCGAGTCGGCAAAAGCTGAGATGGCCGCAACATAAACTTTGAGCGTGGAGGGGGACCTGCCCGCGTCCAACAGCTCTTGGAGGAAGCACAGCACCTGCGATACCCCACATGTTAGTGGATCCAGCCCTTTGGCGGTGCACCATTTACTAAACACAGACCATTTTGAAGCATAGAGCCGCCTCGTAGAGGGGGCTCTAGACTGTGTGATCGTGTTCACAACCCCTGTTGGCAAGTCAACGGGTAACCGTTGATGACCCACGCATGCAGAGACCAGCGCTCTGGATGGGGGTGCAAAATCGAGCCGTGGGCTTGAGAGAGAAGGTCTCTCCTCACCGGTAACGGCCAGGGGGCTGTGTCCGCCAGCCGTATTAGATCCGGGAACCATGAGACAGCGAGAGCGTCGAACGAGGCGAGTCGAGCCCGCAGGGTCGACATCGGCAGTTCTTCGCATAATTCACAGCCGCCCGCGGAGAGAGCGAGGGCTGCGTGGTCACGACCCAGGCAGAGAACGCAGATCACATGGCGGTCTCTTTCGCTGAGCGGAGCTTTGCAGGAAATGCAGTTAGGCATGATGCAATGTAAAAGGATATAATCGCCGGATAGCGAAGCAGGCAGGGATAGCTGAAGGCGGCGAAGACGACCGGCTTCCTCAGGTAATCCTCGGCTTGCAAGGCGCTTGTTTCAACGGCGGCTTCCTCAGAGTCCAGCGATGCGTAGTGCGTCGCTGAAGAGACAAAAATCAGAGAATAGCAGCCTCTGAACCTTCTTTTATAAGCTAAAGCCACGCCTCCTCACATGGGCTGTGACGCGTGAGCGCGCCCAGCGCGCTCATTGGGCGTGACGTCACGCTAAGGTTTCAGCGATAGGCTGCTGCAGTTGCCGCAGAGCAGCCAATGAGCACGCGACTTCGCTTGCTCTAGGTCTGCTTGCTGCCGCACTGCGTTGACAAGATATTAAATTAAGGATAATTTTTTGGCTTCATATCTCGAGTAAAGATTACTTTACCCGTAGCGTAAGCTTCTTACGCAATACGAGAGAACCTCTCGTAAGAGAACTGGCAGACCGCTCAGGAATAAGCCAGTCGTCTTTGAGCCACGCAATACAAGCTGTTTGGGATGGAATCATCCGCATGTCTACCAGGTATATAAGGCTCCCATACAATGCAGTTGACCAGTCAAACAGTAAAGCATAATTTGCAGCGATAGCTATTTTTCCTAATGTAATCAGAGCGATTGACTGCACAAACATTGCTATAAAGGCACCATCTAAAGAAGAATTTGCATATGTGAATCTGAAACGTTTCCATTCAATAAATGTAAAGATAATATGTGATGCAAAACTGCGCCTAACAAATATTGTGGCCTGGGTCAACCCATGATTCATACATCCTGTCTCACCACGGTCTGTCCAGCAGAGGGAGACTGAGAGCACAAGACCTTCCACATCTTCCTCCTAATTCACTGCTCATTATTGGTTCAATGAAATCAGTGCCTAGCTTGTTAGAGTATTAACAGGTGTATATTTAAAGACTTGCATTTACTTGTACCTTAGTTCAGTCTGGAAGGTCTCTTGCCTAGTCTATGCTTTTTCCTGTTTGGTCTACCCTGAAAGGCTTTTGCTCAGACCTTTTTGACCAGCTTCTCTGGCAAACGTTGTTTTATGTTATTGGACTCTTTTGCCTGCATCATCCAGTGTGGATTTGTACTTTGCTCAACCCAGCACAGATGCTGGATCCTTTGTGTTTTTTCAAGAAGAATACTAAGTAAAGACTATCTGTTTTTTCATTCTAAACCTCTTGTGATTATCTGCCAGTTGGGTCCACACTGCCCCATAGAGCAGTGGTTAGAACCTTGGGTTTCCAGCAACACTCTGAGTTTGAATCCCGGACCTGACACATCCTGACAAACAACATGTTTGGGATGAGGCTCCAAGCTGGCAGGGTGCGCGATGGGTGGCTTCTTGGTGAGTGATGCATTTAAAGTTATGGTTCATAAAAAATATTAATATTATTATCAACAATAATAATAATAATAATAATATATAATTTCTGACCGTGGTTATCCACTAAAGACATGGCTGTTAACGCCCCTCACCTCTTTGCATCTCTTCTTGTTCAGTTTAATACATTTGTCTATTTAATATAACTGATCTAAATGGTTAATCAATTAATAATTTGGTACACCTATAGATATAGTTTCTATTTTGTTTGCAATTTCTGATACAGATAACCAAATGTAATGATTTTTTTTTCATTGATAAGTGATTTTTCTTAGATCATAACCACTATGTTCAAAGTGTCTGTCCCTTACAGAAAAAAACACATGAACTTCACATTTTGCACATATGAAATTTAACATGTAAAAACATGTTAAAGGCACATGTGAAATATGTGGATCACATGTGAAACGTGTTTTGCACATGGGAAATGTGTGCTTTTGGAACATTTACACATGTGAAATGTTGTTCACGTGGTGACCTGTTGTTCTCATGAGGTCACATGGTCACATGTGATCACATGTGGAAAACATGTGATAGCATGAAATTCGTGTGGTTTTTCTGTAAGGGTGGTCTGTGTGTCCTGGTAAACTCTACATTATGGGGACAAAATGTCTCTACAAAGATGGCACTATCCGAAATCCTTCTCCTTGTGGGGACATACTGTAGGTCCCCATGAGGAAAACGTCTCGGGTTACGTATGTAACCCTTGTTCCCTTAGAGGGAACGAGACTGCGTCAATGACACTTTGGGGATGCTCCCTTAGCGTAGCGGCTCTGAAGTATGAATGAAAACTAATCCAATCCTATTGGCGTTGCGTCGTGACGAAATGAGTGACGGCATAGGCAGAAGCTAGATAAGGACGCCGGCATAGCATAGAGTTAGCTTCGTGATGAAGCAAGCACTCCCAGGCAGGGGGAGGCGTGGCGAAGGGACGCAGTCTCGTTCCCTCTAAGGGAACAAGGGTTACATACGTAACCAGAGACGTTCCCTGTCAAGGGAACTCGACTGCGTCAATGACACTTTGGGGAACGAATACCCACTATGCCACAACGAGCCCTGCCTGTCCCAGTGTGAAGCTGAATACAGGCACACTTAGGACGAGAGCACAAGGGTGCCAGGTGTCGAGGGAAGGTCCAAACTATAAAACCTAATAAAGGTATGCGGGGTAGCCCACCCTGCTGCATCGCAGACTTCTTGGATGGGAGCCCCAGAAAGGAGGGCTCTAGAGGACGCCATGCCTCTGGTAGAATGAGCCCTCACGGCCAGAGGTGAAGGCAGATTGCACACCTGGTAGGCCGAAGATATAGCCTGAACGATCCAGTTACTGATGGTGGGCTTGGAGGCAGGAAGCCCCTTCTTGGGTGACCCGAAACACACCAGCAACTGGTCTAACTTCCGCCACGAAGAGGACCTCTGAATATAGATTCTGAGAGCTCTGACGAGGCAGAGCCGGTGAAGTCTCTCTTCGACCGCCGTCTCATGAGGTGGAGGATGGAAAGCCTGCAGAACCACAGGCCGAGCCACATTGGATGGAACCTTAGGTAGATAGCCCGGCCTAGGATGAAGGATGGCTCTGATGTCGCCTGGAGCAAACTCCAGGCACCCGTGAGATAGAGAGAGCGCCTGAAGATCTCCTACCCTCCTCAGAGAGGTAATGGCCAACAGGAAAGCCACCTTCAAGGACAGGTTATTGGCCTCAGCCGACTCCAGAGGTTCGAAGGGGGCCTCGACCAGTCCTTCGAGAACCACTGCCAGGTCCCAGGTGGTAACCCTGGTACGAGCCGCAGGTCTCATCCTTCGAGCCCCATGGAGGAAACGTACGACCAGCGGTTGTTTTCCCAGTGGCCCATCACCCAGAGGAACATGGAAAGCCGCAATGGCAGCCACGTACACCTTAAGTGTGGATGGGGTAAGACCAGCAGAGAAGCGATCTTGGAGGAACTCCAGCACTGAAGCCACTGGGCAGTTAACTGGATCCACTTCACGTTGTCTACACCATGTGGTGAAGACATTACACTTTAGGTCGTACAATTTCCTCGTGGAGGGAGCTCTAGAGCTTAGTATGGTCTCAGTCACTCCTGCTGACAGACCAGCCTCTAGGTACTGTGCCCCCTCAGGGGCCAGACCCAAAGACTCCACAGCTCTGGGCGAGGGTGAAATATTGAGCCCTCTGCCTGTGTCAGCAGGTCCCTCCTGATGGGAATCTCCCATGGAGGGCCGTCCAGGAGTGATATGATGTCCGAGAACCATACTCGGGCCGGCCACAATGGGGCTACCAACAGTAGACTGACCCGTCGCGACGGACCCTCTCTAGAACTCCCGGGAGCAGAGCGATCGGGGGAAAAGCATACAGACGCAGCCTCGGCCACGTCTGCACCATGGCATCCAACCCCAGCGGGGCTGGATGAGTGAGGGAGAACCACAGTGGACAGTGGGTCGTCTCTCGAGACGCAAATAAATCCACTTCCACTGGGCCGAACCTCTGACATATCGACTCCACCACATCCAAGTGGAGCCTCCATTCCCCGGGCCTCAGCCCCTGCCTCGACAGGACGTCTGCTCCTAGGTTTTGGTCCCCTGGGACGTACATTGCTCTGAGAGACAACAGTTTCCCTTGAAACCAGAGGAGAATCTGATGCGCAAGTCTGCATAGAGGGCGCGACCTCAGACCCCCTGATGGTTTAAATAGGACACCACTGATGTATTGTCTGTTCTTACAAGAACGTGGTGACCCTTGAGGTCTGGGAGAAAGCTCCTCAGAGCCCGGAAAACCGCCAACATCTCCAGGCAATTTATGTGCCAGGAGGAATGTTGGTTCTGCCACAGACCTCTTTTAAAGCGGCCGTCCATGACTGCGCCTGTGAGGGACGCGTCTGTCGAAACGGCCCTCCGGTGACATGACGCTCCCAACACAGGCCCTTGGGACAGAAACCAAGGTTTCTTCCACATTGATAGGGAACGAAGGCATTTGCGCGTAACCTTTATCATGCGGAATGGATTTCCCCTCGGAGAAAACCCCTTGGTTTTCAACCACCACTGTAGGGCCCTCATGTGCAGCAGGCCAAAAGGAATCACGGTGGACGCTGCTGCCATGAGCCCTAACACTCTTTGAAAATGTTTCACAGTGATGGCTTGGCCTAGCTTTAACCCGGTCATCGTGGCCAGGATGGACTCGATTCGTGCAGGAGACAACTGTGCCCGCATCATAACCGAGTCCCACACCACTCCCAGGAACGTAGTTCTCTGGGCTGGTGCCAACACGCTCTTTTTCGTGTTGAGTCTCAACCCCAAGCTTTGAATGTGGCCAAGGACGACATCTCGATGCCGAACCGCCATATCTCGAGACTGGGCCAAAATGAGCCAGTCGTCGATGTAGTTTAGCACACGGATGCCCTGGAGCCTCAGCGGGGCCAGAGCTGCATCCATGCACTTGGTGAATGTGCGAGGAGAGAGAGCTAGGCCGAATGGAAGAACCCGATACTGGTACGCCTTGCCCCCAAAAGTGAACCTCAGGAACTTCCTGTGAGAGGGAAGGATGGAGACGTGGAAGTATGCGTCCTTTAGATCTATCGTGACAAACCAGTCCTCGGACCTGATTTGGTTCATGATCGTGGGAATGGTGAGCATCTTGAACCTGAATCTCCTCAGAGACCGATTCAGATGCCTCAGATCTAGAATCGGACGCAACCCTCCATCCTTCTTTGGAACTATGAAGTACCAGCTGTAGAACCCGGACTCCCTGTCTGGTGGAGGAACATACTCTATGGCCTCTTTTGCCAGCAGCGAGTGAACTCCCTGTTCTAACACTCGACCCTGCTCTGGGTCCACTGCAGTCCAAAGCACCCCGTTGAACTTCGGTGGGCAAACATGGAACTGCAGTCTGTACCCCTTTTCTACAGTACGCTGGACCCATGATGAAATATTGGAGAGGTTTTGCCATGCCTCTGCAAAATTCACCAAGGGAACCAGCACCTCGGGGCTGGTGTCGAGCGTTTTGCGAGAGCCCTTGACGATTCCCTGAAGCGGAGGACCGGCAGGGAGTGGTCAAAAACGACAAATGCTGCCTGGCCACAAGCTTGTGGGGTGGACAGAGCAGGATGCGTTCGCCGGAAACTGATGTGTCCCGAAGCGTCATAGGCGGCGGGATACTGACACCAGTTTCCTGAGGGCCCAACGAGAGAGGGGACCTTGATCGCTCTCTCTCGTGGGGGGCGGCCCTTAGAGGTTCCACAGATATTAGGACCTCTTTCCCTTAGCCTTTCTTGCCTGAAGAACAGTTCTTAAATCTGTCCTCTCAGGAGGCTGCGGGTGAGAGCGCCGTCTAGAGTCCCAAGCTCTCTGAGGGGGAGCTCTAGAAGCGACACTCTCTTTCTGGTCCTGTCTGTACGAGGAGCCTGAAGACGGCCGAGGCTGGCCACCAGCAGCCGTCTTCTTGGACCTTGAGCGGCGAGGGATGTACTGCTTAAAAGCTGCGCTCTGCTTCTTAGCTTCCTGAAATCTGTCAACGACCGCATTGACCGCGTCGCCGAACAGACCAGGCGCCGAGACAGGGGCATCCAGAAGAAAAGCCCTATCTTTTTCCTTAATTCCAGAAAGATTTAGCCACAGATGCCTCTCCGTGGTTACGAGCGCTGCCATGGAGCGCCCAATAGCACGGGCCGTCTCCTTAGTAACCCGGAGAGATAGTCTGTGGCTCTGCACAGCTCAGCGACATCCTCGGGTGTCAGGCCCTCACCCTCATCAATGTCCCTGGTGTGCAGACTCGCACCAGCCCGACCCGCCGCCATGTATGCCCTGCTCACTAAGCCCGATGTCATGCGACAGGGCTTAGAAGGCAGAGCCGGGGCTTTGAGGGATGAAGCCGCGCCAGGAGAAAGATAGCTGGCCAAGGGCTCCTCGACCGGCGGCATCATCCCATAACCATTCTCCTTAACCCCCACAATATTAAAATATCCAATATCGGGGGATTAGACAGGCACGAAGAAAACGGCCTGTTCCATGACTTACACAACGAGTTACACAACTGACTTACACAACTACACAACGAGTTGTGTAAGTCAGGAAAGAATGGCAAAGCCCTTCGTGGAGGCTGTGGTCTGTGCTGTAGAAAGCGTTCATCAAGCTTACTTGAAGAACGCGCTTCCCGTTTCTCTTGAGGCCAGCTGATATTTAATTTTTCTACAGCACGCGTTACAACCTCCACGAACTCCTCATATTTCACTGGAGCAGAGTAAGATGGCATTGTGTGTGATTCAACACATTCCCCTTCCACAATGCTGAGCACGTCTAATTCCTCAGAATCAGACAGCTGCAGCACAGGATTCTCAACGCGAACGGAAGAAGCCGTGGGGCGGGCTTCCGCACGGGGAGGAAGGGAATCTGAGCTATCAGACGAGGATCGAGAAGGTGCCGAAGCAGTCTCGATCGCGTCTGCTAGCTCCCTCTGCGAGCCCCACGATCTGAGCCGCCGCGCTGCCTCAGCGGACGTGGGACCAGAACCGTGGGGAGCGCGAGGTTGGCCGGCTTCATCGAATATAGCCAGCCGGGAGCGCAGCACTCTGATCGGGAGTGCTTCACAGTGGCCACAGGCAGCCCCCTCGAGAGCTGCCTGGGTGTGCTGCGCTCCCAAACATTCAACAAACAAATCATGAGTGTCCCCGCCCATAATATAGCGCGGACAAGGGTGCACACATAGCTTAAACTGATTCTTGCTTGCCATCTCCTAACAACAAACAATTTCTTTTTCACTTTCAGTTCACACACACACAACAGAGAGCGCTTGCTGAAGAGCAAAAGCTAACTCTATGCTGTGCCGGCGTCCTTATCTAGCTTCCACCTATGCCGTCACTCATTTCGTCACGATGCAACGCCAATAGGATTGGATTAGTTTTCATTCATACTTCAGAGCCGCTACGCTAAGTGAGCGTCCCCAAAGTGTCATTGACGCAGTCGAGTTCCCTTGACAGGGAACTGCTTATAAATCATACTAAGTGATTGTTGAAAATGTAAAAATACAAAAAGTTTTCTGTGAGTATATTTAGGGGTAATCCAATCCAACTTTATTTGTTAAGCACTTTAAAACAATCAAAGTTGACCAAAGTGCTGTACAGGAAAATAAATAAGAAAACATAAATAAAAATTTTATGCAAAATTACATATAAAATACAACAATAAAATGAAACAACATAAACATGAGTACAAATAATAGCCACGTAATCAAAATAAGAAATTAAATCAAGTAAATAAAGTCGACATCTTACTAGCTGTCAAAGGCCACAGAAAAAAAGATGGGTTTTAAGACGTGTTTTAAAAACAGACAGAGAAGAGGCCTCCTTAACGTGCAGAGGCAGATCATTCCATAGATTAGGAGCAGACACAGCAAAAGCACGGTCCCCTCTGAGCTTCTGCTTAGTTCTCTTACGAGAGGTTCTCTCGTATTGCGTAAGCTCTGCTTACGCAGCGGGAAAAGCCTTCTTTTCTCGAGATACTGAAACCAAAAATTATCCTTAATTTCATATATTGTCAACGCAGTGCAGCTGCAGGCAGCTGAGCTAGAGCGGCATACTGCGCGCTCATTGGCTGCCGCGCGGCAACTGCTTAAGCCTACCAGTGAGCCTGGCGTGACGTCACGCCCAATGAGGGCGCACGCGACCTCGCGCGTCACAGCCCGCCAGAATGGGCGGCGTCAGAGCGTATATAAGGAAGGCTCGTAGGCTATATTCTCTGATTTCTGTCTTTTCAGCGAAGCACTCGCATCGCTGATCTCTGAGAGGAAACCGTCGCCGTGGCCTTCTTGGATCAAGCTAACGAGCCAGCTTAGGACAGCCTGAGGAAGCCGGACGATCTCTTCGCCGCCTTCAGCCTGCCGTGCCAGCTCAGCTATCCGGCGATACATATCCTTCCGTGATAAGCTCTTTTTTTGCGTGTATTGCCTTTTCTCCGCAGCACTCTAAAAGAGCACGAGGCGTTGTTGCAAATGCCTCGCACCACGTGCGGCTCATGCCGCTCACCGCTCAGCGACGGAGACCGCCATCTTCTCTGCGCTCTCTGCCTGGGACGAGATCATGCAGCCGTCGCGTTTTCCTCGAGCGGCTGCGAATTCTGCGAAGAGCTGCAGATGTCGACCCTGCGGGCTCGACTCGCCCTCTTTTCAGACACCGCTCCTGCCGTTGCTGGGCCGCGTAAGAAAAAACGCCGCTCACAACGCCCTCCGGAGCCTGAGACACGAGCCAGGGCCTCGCCGGAGCCTCTCCCGCGAGCCTCGCTCTCTCCCTCTCCGCCCCCGCTCCCCGACGCGCAGCCGACGGCTCTCGCCCTCGATGCCGTCGACACAGCGGATGAAGCGGACGACAACGATCGGCTGGACACGTGCTCCTTGTTGGCGTCGGACAGCGAGGTTTGGTCCGGCTCCGCCCGATCCACCTCCTCCACCAGAGCTTCCAGCAGGGCTCCCGCCGGGGTGGAGGCCGAGCTTCTCCGCCTCCTCACTATGGCGGTCGAGCGTCTGGGCCTCGAGTGGTCTACGCCGGAGGTAACCCCGCCTAACAGGCTTGATGGATGCTTCCTGACCACCAATCGCCAGGCTCCAGCGTCTAGACCAGCGCCGTTTCTGCCTGAGCTTCACGACGAGCTTTCTAAATCGTGGAACGCTCCAGTTTCGGCCAGACTCCGTTCTCCAGCCTCATCGACTCTCTCCCGCGTGGACGGAGCCACGGAGAAGGGGTATGACCGGATTCCACCGGTCGAACAGGCGGTTGCAGCGCATCTTTGACCCCCATCCGCGAGATGGCGCTCAAAGACTGCCCTCCCGTCCAAAGCCTGCAGGACTACTTCGGCGTTCGCCAGCCGCGCTTTCTCCGCCGCTGGGCAAGCCGCCTCAGCCCTGCACACAATGGCGGTCCTTCAAGTTCTCCAGGCGGACCTCCTCCGCCAGCTCGACGAGGGAGAACTGGACAGATCGGCCTTAACCAACCTGCGCAGTGCAACGGACCTTTCCCTTCGCACGACCAAGACAGCGGCCCAAGCGATAGGACGATCCATGGCTTCGCTGACCGTCATTGAGCGCCACCTTTGGTTAACTCTCGCCGATATGGGGGAACAAGAGCGATCCGTCTTCCTGAACGCCCCGCTCTCGCCTACTGGTCTCTTCGGCCCGGCAGTGAGCGGCCTCGTGGACCGTTTTTCTGAGGTTCAGAAAGCGTCACAGGCCATGAACCTCTTCCTGCCCCGCTGCTCGAGCTCCGCTGCAGGCCGCTCTAACCAGCCTCCTGCACGCAGCTCCACACAGCGGCCGTCTCGACCCCCAGACTCTAAGCAGCGCCAGCGCGGCCGCCCCAGGTCCCGCTCCACCAGCCAGCACAGGCCGCCGCCCCCGCGTGGGCCTCGGCCTAAGGTAACGTTGAAGCCCGAGCCTGCTAAGTCCTCCTAGCACCCGTCGGGAGGAAAAGACGGGCGGGTCCCGCCGCGGCCGGACCGCCGTCAAAACTAAGATATATCCCTCTGCCAGTCCCCTTGTCAAAGGCTACTGCAGTAGTGCCCACAGCAGCCAACGAGCCAGTTTTTCAACTCTCTCGCCTGCACACAAACGCCGTTTTTACGGCGACCCAGATAAATCGAATAAAGAGTGTAATATCTGGTCAGACGGCTCACGCCGTCAGTGTTATAAGTGTAGTAAGCTTGCCCACTTCCCAGTGCTCATCACTACACACAAGCACAAATCCCCCTGTGTACCCCACAGAGTGCAATCACATAAAGCGCGCTACGGCCGCTCGAGTGATAACTGTAGGTCACGTGCCCACACTTCAGTGCTCACACCTACACAGTGCTCGCTCTGTCTCACACGCTTGGGTACCGGAACATTCTGCCACTGGCCGCGTGTTAATAAAGAGCCCTGTGCCCGCTACACAGCGCGCACACTCTCATGTAAACACGTACAAGCCAGCCACCGGCTGTGTGATAATAAAGAGCTCTGTGCCCGCTTTACAGCACGCACACTCTCCGATAAACATGCACGAGCCCGCCCCGCTTCTGCGCCGCGAGCCGTCTCACAAAACGCTCTCTCACAGCGCTGTTCAGCCGGCTGCCGCCATCTGCGAACCCCCGTTCCCCCTCACTGCCGCTGTGCGATTCGCGCTTACACCGCCACAGATTCCCCGTCCCGCGCTGTGCGGCGGGCGAGAGTCAGAGGCGATTCGACCCCTAGCTATGAGTGCGAATGCATGGAAAGCTATCCAGGGTGTGTCGAAGTGGGTACTGAACACAGTGATAAAGGGCTATTCGCTTCAATTCGCTCGCCGCCCTCCGCGCTAGCGCTCGGGCAGAGACTACAGTGAAAGCGGATGCAGCGCATCTGCTTCACACAGAAATAGCGAATTTGCTGCGCAAAGGGGCGATAGAACGGGTTCTCCCTCCGGGTTCCGAGGCAGGCGTATACAGCCGCTATTTCCTCGTACCCAAGAAGGGCGGAGCACTCAGACCTACATTGGATCGGAGATATTTGAACAAAACGCTTATGAAACGGCCGTTCAAAATGCTCACAACCAGTCAAATCCTCACGCAGATTCGCCCGGGGGACTGGTTCATATCTCTCGACCTGAAAGACGCGTACTTTCAGATTCAGATTATACCCCGTCACAGGCCATTCTTGAGATTCGCCTTCGACGGCCAGGTATATCAGTACACCGTCCTGCCGTTCGGCCTATCCCTGGCACCCCGTACATTTACGAAGTGCATGGATGCGGCTCTCGCACCCCTGAGATCGAGGGGAATGCGAATCCTGAACTATCTGGACGATTGGCTCATTATAGCGCACTCGGCGGAGGAACTAGTTTCCAACAGAGAAGCGCTTCTCGGTCACCTGCAAAGCTTGGGTCTTTCTGTGAACTGGGAAAAGAGCTCTTTAGTCCCCAGCCAGTCTATCACTTTTCTGGGTATAGATCTGGACTCGGCGGCGATGACGGCCAGACTGTCCGCACAGCGCGCGCGCTGCCCTGGCTGGCGGCCGAATTGTATCAGCGGGGAGTGTCGATGGGAACCATCGCACACCGCAAAGTGATCTCGACAGACGCGTCCAACATGGGTTGGGGAGCGACTCACGAAGGCAGTCCGATTTGCGGCCCGTGGTCGAATACGGAGAAAGACCTTCACATAAACTGTCTAGAGATGCTGGCGGTCGAGAAAGCGTTGAAGCACTTTCTACCGCTTATACGGGGACACCATGTGCTGGTTCGCTCGGACAACATGTCAGTGGTGTCGTACGTGAACCGCCAGGGCGGAATCAAATCCAGAACCCTGTGCGCGCTCGCAGAGCGCCTCCTATCCTGGGCTCAAGGCCCGTTGCGCTCCCTAAGGGCAGCTCATGTGCCCGGTCGTTTGAACGACGGCCCGGACAGACTGTCCAGGGACAACGTTCCCCCAGGGGAATGGTCTCTACACCGCCAGACGATACAGACGCTTTGGCGTCGTTTCGGCGAAGCGAAGTTCGACCTCTTCGCCACGAGCGAGAACGCTCAGTGCCAGAGGTTCTTCTCGAAACGGGAGGACGCGCTGGCCCAGACCTGGCCCAGCGCCCCGCTGTATGCGTTCCCACCGATCTCGATGCTACCTCAAGTGCTAGCGAGGATCAGGAGTTTGAACTGCGCAGTGCTCCTCATAGCCCCGCGCTGGGAAAACCAACCATGGTTCCCCGAGCTAATGAGTCTGGCAGACACAGCCCCATGGCCGATTCCGGTGAGGAGAGATCTTCTCTCTCAAGCCCGAGGCTCGATTCTGCATCCCCATCCAGAGCACTGGTCTCTGCATGCGTGGATAATCAACGATTACTCGTTGGCCTGCCAGAAGGGGTAATTAACACGATCACGCAGTCCAGAGCCCCCTCGACGAGGCGGCTCTATGCGTCTAAATGGTCAGTGTTTAACAAGTGGTGTGTGAATACGGGTTCTAATGCTCAAACCTGTGGAGTTCCACAGGTACTGAAATTTCTCCAAGAGATGTTGGACGCGGGCAGGTCCCCCTCCAAGCTCAAGGTTTATGTCGCGGCCATAGCAGCGTTCGCTGAGTTGGCGCGCGGCCGTGCACTGGGCAGAAATGAACTCATTACCCGCTTTCTACGCGGGGCCAGGAGAATGAACCCTCCGCGGCCCCCGACGGTTCCTATTTGGGACCTGTCCCTGGTCCTGGAGTCCTTAAAAGCGCATCCCTTTGAGCCTTTGGACTCCGTGGAGTTGAAATACTTAACGCTTAAGACCGTTTTTCTGCTAGCTCTGGCTTCAGTTAAACGTGTGGGAGATTTACACGCGCTGTCCATCAGCGCGTCGTGCCTCGAGTTTGGACCTAACGACTCGTTAGCTATTCTCAAACCGAAGCACGGCTATGTCCCCAAAGTGTTGGGCACTCCCTTCAGGACTCAGGTCGTCACCCTATCGGCTCTGCCGTCCTCTAGCAGTGAGGAAGGGGTTAACTGCCTTTGCCCGGTCAGGGCGTTAAGGTGTTATGTGACGCGCTCTGCAGCCTTCAGGTTCTCAGAGCAGCTTTTCGTTTCGTTTGGCGGGCGCACCAAGGGTCGCGCCGCTTCGAAACAGACTCTGTCCAGATGGATAGTAGACGCAATTGCAGCAGCTTATGCATCAAAAGACCTGCAATGTCCGTTAGGCATACGGGCTCATTCCACCAGAGGCATGGCCTCATCGTGGGCATGGTCCAGTGGGATTTCCATTGACGACATTTGTAGGGCGGCGGGCTGGGCGTCCCCCTCCACATTTGTTAGGTTTTATAACCTGGAAGTTCCCGCTATGCAGGCTAAACTTCTGTCAGTCTAGTCGTGATTCGTGTCCTGCCCAAGGGTCAGGCTGTATTACCGATTAGCTTGTCTGTTGAGCTGCACGCTCAGGGTATCAGTTAACATGAACCGGCAGTGCCGTTCTGTGTTTTCCCTATGTGTGCTTATGAACATGTGTTGGCCCGCACCGCTGGCCACCTGTTTTATCACCTCTGTTTTTCTATGAGTCATATGTGATTGTTAGGCTCGCACGGCGTGGACAAAGGGTTCCCGCTGCGTAAGCAGAGCTTACGCAATACGAGAGAACCTCTCGTAAGAGAACGATACTTGGTTACTCACGTAACCTCGGTTCTCTCTAGAGAGGGAACGAGTATTGCGTTCCCTGACCGTGCTGAGCCTATCGCTCGTGTCGCTTCAGTCGACAGAAATCAGAGAATATAGCCTACGAGCCTTCCTTATATACGCTCTGACGCCGCCCATTCTGGCGGGCTGTGACGCGCGAGGTCGCGTGCGCCCTCATTGGGCGTGACGTCACGCCAGGCTCACTGGTAGGCTTAAGCAGTTGCCGCGCGGCAGCCAATGAGCGCGCAGTATGCCGCTCTAGCTCAGCTGCGTTGACAATATATGAAATTAAGGATAATTTTTGGTTTCAGTATCTCGAGAAAAGAAGGCTTTTCCCGCTGCGTAAGCAGAGCTTACGCAATACTCGTTCCCTCTCTAGAGAGAACCGAGGTTACGTGAGTAACCAAGTATCGTTTTAGGCACACTAAGGAGCTTAGGGGTAGGGGATAGAATAGGCCTATACAGTTTGTACAGAATAAAATTATGTCTATGGAAAGTCAGAGAGAGTGAGTGAGATCAGATTGATCAGAGATGCATCAGAAGAAGGGAGACAAATAGCACATTACAGTATGTATGCCATGTGATACTGTAAACTGATTACCATGGTAAAGACTGCCACATTACTGTAACTCACCCTTTATCTGTAAAGGCGTAAGCTCATGCTCGATCGTCCCAAAGCCGGCATCCGACCAGCGCGGAAGGTCTCTGCATGTTACTGTCTTTTCTCAAAGCAAAGTAGCTTTTGATTAACCCTTTCGCACGTACGATCACACCGGTGTGATCAGTCTAGGCTGGTCCCTGGAGCGTACGATCACACTGGTGTGATTAGAACGGTCAGTGCATCATGTGATCAACTGCTAAATTCAATAATATGCTTTCGCGCGTTGGCTGGCGCTGAGCCAGAGACAGGCGCGCTCAGAGCTGTCATATATATCACAACTTTTCAGTGTTTTCAACCACATAATGTTTATTTTAGGTTTCAGACATATAAGTACTAAAAAAAACAATACATTTAGAGTTTGTAAAATACACACTGATGTCAAAGGAAGAGGCAATAATAATCCTTTCCATTATAATTAGACACGTTTTATTCATATAAGATACACATTGTGTAAGTAACTTTAAAGTTTACTCTATTCTTCTCCCAGTTCACCGGCCACTTACTTTCATGTACTTCGGGAGAAGTGGATGAATTCACGTGTTGTAAATCCAACAGATCTGATTCTCTGAACTGCGTCTGCGGCACAAACTAAGATGGCGGCGCCCATCGCGCATACAGCTCAACTAACGCCATCGTTATAAAGGTGTTTAAACAACAAAACACTTCCACTTGCATATTTGACAATCGGAATATCAGATATTTCATGACATATCTAACAAATTTGTAAATATTTTGAATAAAAAAAGGAAAAATGACATAAAAGCAGATCATCATTCATTCAGCTCTGTTGTTGCTGCGGTGTGTCACGTGACAAGCAATGACGCGTCACCATGGAAACCATAAAGTGACACGTTCTAAATAACGGTCGCCTTGAAAAACTCACGCTGGGGGGTCAGCCAGAATATTTTAAACTTACGTGTGAAAGGGTTAAATGCAATACATTTGAATATGTATTTTCTCAGTTCATCTGACTCCATAAATGAAGAGGTTTTTATGATATCTGTGCATCATTAAATGTGAGCGACTGTTTGACTATTCTTTTTTTTTTATATGAACTCTTTAATTAAAATGTCAAAGACGGTTAGAATAATCAAATGTAGTAATCAGGGCCGTGCAGAGACCTCTGGAGGGGCAGGTGCTCAAAGTATAAAAGGGGGCACATGGATCAAGGCTTTAAATAGGGCTGTGATCAAAATACAGTAACAGGGTTTTTACAGCCTCAAAATGAGGCGGAGGTGGTAAAAATCCTAATAATGTATTTTAATAATAAGATGATTAAATTAGTATTTTTTTGTAGATCATCATATAGCCTAATGTGTCTCCCACATTATTTTTGTTGGTGGAGTGTGGTAACTCTAGGGGTGTCCGGGGGCATGCCCCCCCAGAAGAAAATTTTGTACATTTTAAAGATAAATTCATTAATTTGGTGCACTTTGAGTCACCCAAATCCACGGTTTAAAATAAATAATCCACCCGCAAACCGCCCATATTCTCTGATTTAGATATCTGCATCTGATCATCACATTACAATTATTCAAATTCTCAGTGTTAAGCATGATAATATGGTAACATATCACACTGAAGTAGGCTGATTTAAAATGAACATTTATTTAAAATAAAAGTTCTTCTTTTGGCAAAATTACATTTCCTTAATAGCCTAAACAGAGGCTTTTCTCCCTTCAAACTTAAATTGTCAATGTTTCATTACATCACTTTGAAAACACTAATTTTTTGTACCTTTTAAAAGGGGCATTTTTCCACTAATTTTATAAATTAAATGTATGCTCCATCTTTCATTTCAAATTCTCAAATTTGATCAATATATTCACTTAAAATAATAAGACACTAGGCTGTTACCAATCAAATTAAATAATTAACATTGAACAATTATAACTGTATTAATTTGGATTATTTTAAATATTTTTGAATATACAAATAAGGAATGTTGAAAAGAATGATACTTTATAGGGATCTCCCAGTCACGTGACCTCTAGCCGCGTGTCAGCCATTTTGACGGAATACTTCAGCGCACCTACATACATGAGAATGCGGATTATCACATGTTTTATGACTGCGAATTGATTAAAATAATATAATGGTCACTGTATTAATTATCTTGAGCCTGCTGTAATGTTCCTATAAATATATTTTCTTTCCAACTGTGCATTCTGAATAATAAATAGGCTAAATATATTTATCCACTAAGCTGCAGCAGTCATATGCTCGTCTTCCCATTAACAGTTTTTTTTTTTTCTTCTCTTTCTGACATTTCTTACCTGTTGGGTTTACATTTTTTAATTAAATTGACTATAAAGATTGCTTGTGTGTGCTGGTGTTTATTCCAGTCTTTTAAAATAGTTGAATGAATGCTCGCGATCGTGCCTAGTAACGATGTTAAATAGGCTAACGTTAGGCTATTTAATCAATAATGTACACAGGGTAGAGGAGAATGACAGTCAACTACTTTGAATATTATAGCATTTTGGGCATAAACATGTAAATAATGAAAAGATTGACATTGAAAAATGACACAGAATGATTAAAATTTAAATATTTAATTCAAATAAATAAATGTTCGTGGTTCACACTGATGTTTTTCATTTGTTCTCTCACACACTTCAGCGTCACGGTCACTGGTTTAGACGAACACTGACCATTATCTATTATTAGCACAGCGGCCGTCAGCTGGGCAACTCTTCACGTCATGTCATCACAAAAAGAAATATACAAGAGGAAGATAAAGGAATTAGTAATCATAGATCCTTATGAAGCACCACAAGTTCTTTTTACAGACATTAAATGTGTAGAAAAACTTCCTGACATTGAGTTCGGTGACATTTACAGCTAAGTTACCTTATTCACTTCCCATCACGCTACACCGGAGCTTCATTAAAAGCATACACAAGCTTAGCAGGCTATCGGTATCACAGCATCGCTCGGGCATGATAGAAAAATAGGTGAATACAGAGCCATATTAGACATTCTCTGGTGAATATTTCACGACGACCTGTATTATGACCAGCGGTTAAGGATTTTCTATACCGTCAAAATGGCTGCTCCAAATGGCGTGACGTCACGCGGGACATCCCTTAAACTAAACCGCCAGTAGGAGGCGGCAGGCGACCGTCTTAATGAGCGAGTCATTGAGTCATTCATTCAAACGATTCATTCAAACGGCTGATTTATTCAGAATGAGGCAGTTTAGGTTAAGAGTTAAGAGTAGGGGTGTAACCCCGGTGTCCTGGCCACATTCCACACATTGGCCCTTACCAATCATGGCCTCCTAATAATCCCCTTACATTGAATTGGCTCCATCACTCTCTCTCCTCTCTCCACCTATAGCTGGTGTGTGGTGAGCGCACTGGCGCCGTTGTTCTGTGGCTGCCGTCGCATCATCCAAGTGGATGCTACACACTGGTGGTGGTTGAGGAGAGACCCCTGATATGATTGTAAAGCGCTTTGGGTGTACAGTAGTACATATGAAAGCGCTATATAAATGCCTCATTCTATTCTATTCTATTCTATTCTATTCTGTTTATGAATGGGTAATTGAATCTTTGACTCAACCGATTCGTTCAAAATGCTGAATCATTCAGTAATGCAACAAGTGTTGCTGTAAGATGCGCTATGGTTCTGCAGTGGTCTTTGTTTGGAACTATTTTCGCTGCTGAAACAGAACAAAAATAGTCATTGCGTCTAAAATGTAAGTGACTTAATTTTAACTATTTGTTTATTGACCTGCTATGAAATCAGTCTGGGTTTCAATCTTGATGGCATTCAGGAAAACAGTTACTTCTATAGCCTAACGTTACACACAGCAATATAAACAACATCTCTGCATGCTCTCTTCACGTCGTCCTTGTAAAATAATAATAAGTAAACGAACATCAAAATCACTTCGCTGAGAATGAAACGCCACTTACCAGCAGCCGCAGATTTGAAGACATCCTCTGGTAGTGCGCATAGCCGCGCAAAATAAAAAAAAAATGTGCGTGCAGCGTGAGGAATGAGGTGAAAGGTCATCATGTGGGTCATTTTATTTACGGCTTAATTATTATTAATTAATTCAATAAATATATTTGTTTGACAGGGAAGCTGTGCGCAAACAGGAATATATATTATTTTTCAAAAATAGAAAAAAAGCACCCCAGAAAAAAGGGCACTTTCTCTCCAGGAATAAAAAGGGCAGGTGCTCAAGCCCCCTTTGATGTCTATGTGTGCACGTGCCTGGTAGTAATTTATTATGTCAGGTAAATGTATCATGCCAATTTCATAATCAGTTCAAAGATAATCGATACAAAACATCAAATGCTCTGGAATAAAGAGAAAAGATGCGAACCCAACATTAAAGTACATGATGCTGAATTCCTTGAGGTCCTTCAACATCATGGGCTCATCTGAGTAACAGAAGGACCCGATCTTCTCGTTGCATTTCCTTATATAGACAGAAACTTCATTCACATGGAAACGTGCTAACAATGGAAATTTGCATTCAGAGGTTACACCTTTTGGGGGTAGGAGACCGTTTGTCTAGAGACCACCTTCCTTTGTGTGTCAGCTATCTCTAAAACTCTAAAAAGTCTTATTACCTTTTGTTTTACTTATTTGGAAACGAGACCTTTGTACCAGTCACACTGAGACATTTCAAATGATACCAAAAATGTACAATACTCGATGATAATCATTCACATTAAAACTATTTTCTTGGGTGAATTCAGGTGATCTGAATATGAGAGAGAGGGGGGGTGAGGGATGAGGGAATGAAATGTAGATTAGGATGACTCGGAGGTGAGACTTTTGTCTCTCATGGTGAGTTTAAATGGTAATTTGCAGGGTCTGGTCGCTCCTTACCCAGACTGTCCGGCATTTTCTAATTTCTCAAGTCTTACAGTAAACTACAGTATACAGTCATGTGGCACAGTGAAAACACTTACTGTATTGCCAGCAAACTCTGTTCTAGCACAAAACCTCATGGCAGTTTCATAACTTCATCACACCTTTTGATAAAACACTAGATGGATACTATTACAAACATTATGGATTCAGCTTCATAAGTTATGTAAAGTAAGTGCATTTTCTAATGTGGCAACTGTAGCCTGTATTACTGTAATAATTTCAGCAACAAGGGTGAATTGAAACGTTTATCTTGCATTGTTTGCTGTTGAATGAATTGATTGTTAAAAGTACTGTTGTGCTTTCTCGTGTTGGTTTCTCAGTGTCCGTGGAGGTGTGAAGAGAAGCACACAACAAAGAGAGTACGTTCAGGAACTTTACTTTACTTATTAAGTCACAACTTTACATCAACGGGGGTTTTATGCTCTTGCCCAGCGCTGATGGGTTTATCTACAACCATCCGCACCGGAGCCTATAAGCATCTCCTAAACGTAAACAAGCAGTGAACTAATCCCTACGTAATGACGTAGCCACATCTGATTGGCTAATAAGAACACATTATGTATACTAGTAAAATAACTGTAACAAACAATGTATTTACTGAACTAACACTATAACACCCTCCCCCCCCTTTTTTTTAGCTCTCCAGAGTCCCTTCTGCACCACTGAGGGTGAACAATTAACTTTTTGTTGTCTTCTATTTTCTTCTTTAGTCCATATAACGACTTGGGGCTCGAACAAGTCGCCCCCTTTTTGTCTTCGTCCCCTCTTTTCCACAGGGAATAGGGTCACAGTTAGAGTCCGTTTCAAGAAGGGTCAGAGGCTCTTCCGACACAGAGTTGTCAGAGGACGACGGGTCTGGTGCTTCTGCCCCTGTGGCAACAGGTACCTGAGCAGTGATTGGAACCAGGGAGCCTTCATCGGTGCAGGTGTATTTGTGTCGCAGACGCTGCATCCAGGCAGGTATGTGGTCACTTAGATAGGGTTGTAAGCGTCTGTCACTTCGTCTTACTTCGTCTGTCCCTGACTCGGTAGAGCACTGGTCCAAGGCGTGCTGTGACGACCAATGGCCCTTGCCATGGGGGTTGGAGTTTTGGACTGTAGCCCTTTCTCCTGCTACTGACCCTCACTGACACAAGATCACCTACTTGGTAGGACTTCTCTCTGGCTCGTAAGTCATAGACCTTTTTCTGGCGAGTCTGAGCGGAGTGTAAGTTCTGGCGCGCTACTTGATGAGCCTGCTGGAGGTTAGCTTGCAGTTCCTGGACAAACTCAGGAGTACCTTTAGCTTCTCTGGTAACCTCGTCCATCCTTAGCCAGATGTCATGTGGCTGGAAAACTTCTCGCCCCAGCATCAGCTGATTTGGTGTGAAACCTGTCGCTGAATGTACAGTGCTCCTGTACGCTGCAGTGAGTAAGGGAAGATGCTCATCCCAATTCCGCTGACTTTGGTCCACATAACACCGTATCATCTGCAAGAGCGTTCTATTGAATCTTTCAACTTGTCCGTTCGAAGCCGGATGATATGGTGTGGTCCGGGTCTTGGTTACTTGTAACAGACGACAAACCTCCGTAAAGAGCAAACTCCCGAAGTTCCGTCCTTGGTCAGTGTGAATCTCAAGGGGAGCCCCAAAGCGTGAGATGAAGTCAAACACCAACCTCTTTGCTGTTGTCTCAGCTCCTTGTTCGGGGACAGGGAATGCCTCTACCCAGCGAGTAAACTGGTCAATTATAACGAGGATGTACCTGTTGCCTGTCTTGGACTCTGGAAATGGTCCTAGGACATCAAGGTGTAGTCTGTCCATTGGTGCTCCAGCCTGGTAGTTCTGAAGCTTGGCCCTCCCCATTGGACTGGTTGTTTTACAGGAACTACACTGTGGGCACTTTTTGACGAAAAGGCGTACATCGTTCCCCATATTGTACCATTGGTAACACCTGCGGAGGCGCATAAGTGTCTTTTCCTCCCCTGCATGACCCTTTTGTGCTGGATTGTGACAGGATTGGAGAACCTCATTCTTCAGGGAAACAGGAAGAAGTAAGCGCAGAGATGACATACCTCCATTGACATCATCCCACCGGTAATAGAGGACCCCATCTCGCATCTCTACTTGAGACCAACACAGCCAGTACTTGCGAACCGCAGGGCTCTGCATCATGACCTCTTCCTTAGCAGGCAAAGAACCATCAGACATCCATTTATGGAGAACTGAAAGGTCTGGGTCAGCTAACTGTTCTTCCCTGAGACTTTCGGGACTCAGCGGTTGAGCCAGTTTGAGGAAGGACCTGGGTTGTCATCACCTACTTCATTTACATCACTGGGAGTGTTAGTGCAACTACCCTCATTCTGACGGTCAAGGGAGTGTGTGCGTCTTACCGCCAAGGGGATGACATCATCGACATCTTCCTCGAATCTGGCCCACTGATGGTGGAGCTTTTGGCAGAAGCGACAGCCCTTGCATGGCAAGCTATCTAGCTCTCTTCCTGCTTGATAACAGTCACAAGGTTCTTCATTCAGAGTCTTTCGGGACAGAGCGTCAGCGTTGGAATGGTGTGTACCTGGCCTATGCTCGATGACAAAATTGTACTGACTGAGTTTTTCAAGCCACCTAGCCAGTTGGCCTTCTGGTCTCTTAAACCGGTATAGCCACGTTAGACTGCTGTGATCCGTCCTGAGTAAGAAGTTAGACCCCAGCAAATAGTGGCGGAACTGTCTTGTGAACCTGACAACTGCTAAGAGTTCTTTACGTGTGACACAGTACCTCTGGTGAGCTGGTCTGAGGAGACAGCTGGCAAATGAGATAACTTTCTCTTCCCCCCACTGTAATTGTGAGAGCACTGCTCCGATGCTCTGGTTGGATGCATCAGTGTCCAGGACAAACTTTCCAGATGTAATTGGGAACACCAAGATGGGTGCAGTTGTGAGGCTCCTTTTAAGATGTTCAAAGGCCTTGTTCTGCTCCCTCTTCCCAGGAGAAGGGACTCCCTTTCTTGAGTAGCATTGTCAAAGGTGTAGTGATCTCAGCAAACTTGGCAACAAACCTCCTGTAATAGTTGCACAGACCCAGGAAAGACTGGAGTTCCTGGACACTGGTTGGGGTCTTCCAGTTCCTAACGTCACTAATGAGGGCTGGATTGGTCTTAATTCCTTCGCTGCTCACAACGTGACCAAGAAACAGGACTTCGTCTCTTAGCAGCTGACATTTTGAGGGCTTCAGCTTTAGTCCATATTCCTGCAACCTCTGAAAAACCTCTGCTAGGCGCTCCATACACTGTTCCACATCTTCACCAAAGATGATTATGTCATCCAGGTATATCAGTAAAGTGTCCCACTGCAGCCCTCGTAGAACCAGCTCCATGGCCCTCTGAAATGTGCTGGGTGCGTTACATAGACCAAATGGCATTCTGGTGTACTCATATAGTCCATACCTCATCACAAAAGCAGTCTTGGATCTGTCTTTTTTATTCACTTCAATCTGCCAATATCCTGACTGAAGGTCAAGTGTTGAAAATGTCTTTGCACCACCCAGCACGTCCAGGCATTCCTCTATTTTTGGTAGGGGATATGCGTCCTTGATGGTAAGATCATTAAGCTGGTGATAATCTACGCACCAGCGGACCCCCCCCATCCTTTTTCCTTACAAGGACAATAGGGGAAGCCCATTCTGAGCTTGAGGGGACAACAATACCTGAATCAAGCATTTTCTTGAGATGCGTTTCCTCCTCATTCCAGAACCCTAAAGGGGTACGTCGTACTGGCTGTCGAACAGGCTTAGACATTCCTGTGTCTATGCTGTGCTGCAAAGCAGAAAACTTCCCATGATCATCATCAGTTGCTGCAAAAACTGCTTGATATTTACTCAGCAGAGCTACTAACATCTCTTGTTGCTGTTCAGTGAGCGTTTCGCTTGCAGAAGTAAACAACTGTCTGAGGTGCTCTGGAAGATCAAGAGCGTTTGGTGACGACACCCTTCTTATGTCATGTTCATCAGGAGGCTCATTGTCAGGATCTTGTGGCACTGAGTTCCCACCTTTTTCATACAATGGAGCATCGCCTGGAACTAAATAGGCTCTATCTCCCTCCTCTTGAACATCAGGATATGCTTCGATGAGCACACCCAAACAGACTCCTCGTAATAAGGGTCTACTGGAAGCTGTGCCATTGCATAGCCTGACTGGGATCCTCTGTTCCATGTTAATCATGATTCTGCCTGAAGACACTCCATCAGCCAGGCTAACAGGCTCTAGAACAGCCAGGAGTTCTGGTTTTGGGTCGTCTACCACACCCCAAACTAAACATTCACACTCTGGCGGCACAGTGACATCACTTTCTAACATCACTCTCGAAATGGCATAGTCTGGGCCCTTGCCTTCGGATATATAGGCTGGCATGAGTTCAGAGCCCATAAACACTTTACCAGAGGCATGTATGGTGAAATCAGCAGCTTTTAAGAAATCTAAGCCCAAGAGCAGGGCATCACGAATTGGTGCAATGCAAACTGTCCACTCCAACACCTTTGTGCCAATTCTGAATTCCACTTCCACTCCGCCTGTTGCTGACATCTCCCTTCCAGTTTCTGCATTTCGGAGACACACATTTTTCAGTCCTGAAGGTGATTTAGCGGGTAATTTGCTGTACGTCTCTTCAGACATTATTGTAGCCTCAGCACCCGTGTCTATAACTGCATTAACTGGTACGCCATCAACAGTCAGCAAAATCATTAAACTGGGCCCTCGACTCTCAGCTCTGCTCACATGTACAATAGACAGACTCTGCTCTGCGTGTTCGGAGTGATTTTGATTTGAGGGCTCCATTCTGGCCACAGTATTTGCAGGGGGACTTGTAGATGGACTGGGGGACCGTGAGCAGTTTCGTTTGAAATGTCCCTCCTCTCCACACTGGAAACATGGCCCGCTAGAAGCTCTGGTGGGGCTGGTATTTTGCTGTCTGTATCTGCTTGACTTGAAAGAGGTCTGAGCTGCAAGTTCTCTTTCTGACTGAACTGGCATACTGGAAATTATTTTTTGGGTGGGTCTTATGGAAGAAGAAAGAGCAACAGAAGAGGAAGTAGGCAGGCAGGCTATGGCTAGTTGGAGCTTATCAACTTTATCAATGAGTGTTTGCAACTGGTGTTGTGTAACATAACCCGGCTGTGACTGCACTCTACGTGACTGCAAGGCCGGTGGCTCATCATCGGAGTCCATGTCTTGATCAGCCCAGGATACTCGACGTGTCCTCCCCTTCAGATCAAAGTCTCGTCCAAGTGTGGCTTTGAAATTGTGTTCATAAGATGATACTAGCCGTTGTGCCTCATCCAGTGATACAGGGTCACGGTTCATAACCTCGTATGCCACTTTCTGGTTGCGCAGCCCTTTGAGAAATGCATCAGCAGCAATTTGCTCCCTGAGCTCAGTGTCAACTCCAGGATAAGCTAAAATGACCAGCCTGTGAACCTCCTCTGCGAACTCCGAAACAGTTTCTTTAGACTGGCGCAGTTCTCCAAGTCTCCTCCGTGCCGTGGTTGGAGGTTCTTTCTGGCCAAATCGGAAAGCCAGCTGTTCTTTCAGCAGAAAGTAATCTTCACGTATGTGTTCGGGTAATGAGCACAGATATCTGACAGCAGCTCATCGTAGACATTCATGGAGTTTATCCACTCTCTCTACTGTACTCCATCTGTAAATGACAGCTCTGCGCTCAAAAGGAATGATGAAGGAGTCCCAGTCATCCTTACCATCGTAAGTGTCAAGTTTAGCTTTAGGTCCATCTGAAGCTCTACCACGAGGGGTTGTGAGGTGATGGGTGGGCGCTGCAGCAGTTGAAGGTGTGTGCATGTTTGGGCCCAAGTTGAAAGAGCCATTATAACGTCTGGGTCCCTGTGCACGGCTTCTAGGTCTTACATCGGGGCCAGGTGTGGAGGAAGTTGGACTAATTGGGCTCCGTACGTGTCTATCAATGACCGCGAGCTCAGCAGCAAAAAGCTGTTCAGCATCTGAAGGCCCTGTAGCATCTCCATCTGTCATAAGAGTTCTATCAGGGGTAGCTGCAAGTGTGGTAGAGTCATCATGTTGGTGGGGACCACGTGTTACTTTACTGGCATGACACTGCTGCGTGAGGGCAGACAAATTAGCCTCCGTCGCTTCCAATCTTTGGAGCAGAGGTGAAATGGCATGTTGAAGTTGCTTATTTTGTTGTGCTAGCACAGCCTGTAGCCACTGTGGGGGGTCTGGAGCAGCTGATGCTCCAAGTAGGACTTCTGGCTCACTCACATCCATGTTATATTACAATTTAGCTTGAAAAAATTTAGCTTTTTGATTTTTTTTTTCTCTCCTTTTTTTTTTTATATATGTATCTATATATAATACTGAAATATATTCTGGTTTGTGAGCTTCGATGTAGATTTGCAGGGCTGTTTAGTAGTGTGTCTGTGAAAGTTGGCAGGCAGCCAACAGCAGCGCTAGCTTTGGCATACTGCCAGCGCCACGCCTCCCCGATGGGGGAAGGAAACTCTGTGCAGCTCTTATTTTCGTGAGTTTATGATGGTCAATGCGACGACCAAACGTGGTCAATCAGTCTTTAATACTACTTCACAACAGCGTTTGCAGTGATTATAATGTCCATCGAGTAACAAAGGATATCCCAGCAGTTCACAACACTCACAATTCTCTGATAACTGTCAATCACGCTCAGCTTCTGACACCACTTGTTGTGCTTTCTCGTGTTGGTTTCTCAGTGTCCGTGGAGGCGTGAAGAGAAGCACACAACAAAGAGAGTACGTTCAGGAACTTTACTTTACTTATTAAGTCACAACTTTACATCAACGGGGGTTTTATGCTCTTGCCCAGCGCTGATGGGTTTATCTACAACCATCCGCACCGGAGCAGTGAACTAATCCGTACGTAATGACGTAGCCACATCTGCTTGGCTAATAAGAACACATAATGTATACTAGTAAAATAACTGTAACAAACAATGTATTTACTGAACTAACACTATAACAGTACTAAACTGAAAGAAGATCATACTGTTGTATTTCGGTGATTAAACCAAATGTTCTCATTACATATTATAATCTTGTGTTTGAAACAATGATCATGTGGACTGAAATGTGTATAACTGTAATGAAAGCACAGGATCATGTTTTGAAAGTGTTAAGGCACTTGCACACTGAGAGCGAAATTCGCGTCCGAAATTTTCGCACGTTAAAAAATAAATACAACCTCACGTTATGTCAATCACACTTGCACACTGCCTCCGAAACTTTCGTCCGTCAAATAAAAAAATTTGATCGGGTTCGATTTTCTGCGTTTTTCGCATCCGTAACAAGCATTTGAATGGTGTTTTGACAGTTTAGAGCCACAGAATGACGGATACGAAAAAACGCATGCGAAAATTTCGGATTCAGGGTGCAAGGACCTTTACAAGTGTCAGTTTGGATTTTTGTACTGGACTTATGAAAATGTACACCTTACTTGTAAAAATAGTACCGCAGTGTACTGTTTAATAATAGCGCAGTGTTGGGGAGTAACGGAATACATGTACCGGCGTTACGTATTCAGAATACAAATTATGAGTAACTGTATTCCGTTACAGTTACAATTTAAATAGTTGGTATTTAGAATACAGTTACATTGTTGAAATCAATGGATTACATGACGATACTTCTCTGTTTCACGAGTTTATTCACTCTCTAAATAAATTAAGGCAACTCCATGCATTTCCCAGAAGTCCCAATATGAAAACGAAAAAAAATGTGCGGTTTGCGTGACCAGTCACATGGAGTCGGAAGAGGAGCAGCGGGAGCTAGAGGTAGAGATGGAGCCGGAACAACAGAGCCAGGGCAAGAATGCGTTTCTATCTTGGAAATTCAAACAGCATTTCACATTAAAGAAAGAGAAGGGAGAACGAAATATAACTGTGCAGTGCAACCTCTGCTTGCCAGCAACCAACCTCCTTTCAGCGTCCAAAGACTCCACCTCAAACCTGAAGAAGCATCTTAAAGTAGGCCTACGTTTTTTTTTTTTCAAATACGTGCAGTCAAAACTTGAAATATAAATTCTCAGAAAATGCATTAATACCAATAGTGAAACGTCTGTTTATATATCCATACTCCCTTAATAAAGGAGTCCAGACATTAGAAAAATATCGGTCTACATGCGTTTTATATTTAATATGAGGGAAATAAACATGCGTGACACAAAAAATCTTTAACTTTTAGGTGGCAAAATATATTTCTTTTGTTATTCTGTGAATTAGGCTACACTGCGCAAACCAAAAGTAATACTACTCACCGGATGAAGAAGGGTTGGCTCTCCAAATAACATAAAATATTTATTTTATTTTATTTATTGTATTCGCATTTATGAGGAAAAAAAAACGTCTCCGTTACGGACGTGAGCGCTCTGAACGCAGCACTAAAAGACTGCTTTAAAACTTTCACAGAGACCTCAAACAAAAAGCACAAAGCCTTTCTTTAAAGTGAATTTCGTTTTGTATTAATTGTAATCTTAATTTTATTCAATGTTTTATCAACCAATTGCCTGGATTAAATAAGAAGTATATATAGCAGACAAAAGATAATCAGGACATGGAGGCGCCAGCGCGTGAAGTGGAGCTGGTCTCATAAATCAACGCCCGTTTCACACATAGCCTACTCTGTTTGCAGTGCGTTTTTTTTATTTTATTTTTCCGTTACCATGTTAACAGATTAGAGCTTTCACACTGCGGTCCGTTTATCCGTCCCAGTTGCAGTGCGTATACAGCAGTGCAGCGATCGTTTCACACCTAGTCTATTTCTGCTGTGCCGCAAACGCTGAATTAAAGTGGCAGCGCATGTTTCGTGGTCAAAATGAACACAGATTGAGCTGGAAATGTAGTAATTTTACCATAAATGCATTTAATTAAATAAAATGTAGTAATACCATCATAAATGTATTTAATTAAATACTGCTTTTTTCACAGTCATCTTTTTACTTTAAGACCGGGGTAAAGCAATGAAAACTGGGCCTACAGTTTACTTTAAAGGAGAACTCCGGTCAATTTTAACATTGAGCTCATTTTTTTGTACATTTGGAGTGCTGTCAATACAGAGAACAACGACAAAAATCGGTGTTGCCTACAACGAGTTATTCTATTTTTAAAATTTGCACCCTGTTGACTTCAATGGGGCAAGTTTTAAACCTGCTTTTAGCCTCTTAACATCCTTGATGTGTCATTACAAGTGCACAGAAAATGTGAGTGATTCCTTCAGAGTGAACACGAGTGAATCTGACTGCAGTAGATGTGAAAGATATGTATAAAAATGATGTTATTTAAGCCAGCGCAAATACCTGTGTTTACATCCTGTTTTCGGTTGAAGTCCAAAGTAGTCGATTGCCGAGTTCACGCGCGTGATCATAGGTAACTAAACCTATGCGCGTGAACTCGGCAATCGACTACTTTGGACTTGAACCGAAAACAGGATGTAAACACAGGTATTTGCGCTGGCTTAAATGAACAACACTCGTCTGATTCGTGGAGGTTGAAAAACAAGTTTTTTGTGGCATGCAAGATTTATTGTATTAAAATTTAAATGCAAAAGAAAAGGCATGAGAGTCGGCTGTTTTTGTAAATATAAGTTTTAATAAAGATAAGTTTTAATTTAAAAACGTTTGCGATTTTAATAGCCTACATGTTAAATATGTTACCACTAACTTGAACAACTTAATCTATATAGAAGTAATGCATTGATTAATACGTTGCTTAAATTGTTTAAACTTGAATACGTCTATTAAAGAGTGTATATGTGTAGGCTACAAAGAAAATTGCACCGGTGACAAAACTTTTTTTAAATAAAAGTTGCTGAAAACTTCTGGATTTGAAATACAAATATTGCGTATGTGTTTGTGGTATCAGTGGATCAGTTACGCACTGCAAACACATCATATGTGAAAGCACTATAGCGCGTGCTGCTCCTGTACTGCATACGCACTGCACACAGAGTATGTGTGAAACGGGCGCTCAGCGTATAAGGTAGTAGGCCCTACTTGTCTCACAGACATGTCTACTTTTAAACAGAACAATTCAACACGAAAGAACTGCTCTCTACATATGTAATCCATATGAAATGTGCATTTCTCTCTGGCGTGTTCACTAGGCTACTGCGAAGATCGCGAGTCAGCATCGTCAACTTTATCTTTGTAGCCGACACTGACAAAGAAAACACTTGTTTATTAATAAACAATTAAAATGTCTCCTTTCTATATTTGACATATTCATGATTATTACTTTTGCTGGTTCTTTGTGACAGCTTTTAGGTGCTTTAATCACCACCGCATCACCGCACCCCCACCCCACAAGAATCGGCGGATAGGCCCCACCCCACGGAATACGTTACAAATTACATTTTTGGGCATGTATTCTGTATTCTGTAACGGAATACATTTTGAAAGTATCCTTCCCAACACTGCCAAAGCGAAAAAAAAAAAAAACTGTAATGAGTGGCTTATGTCTGTGAGTGTGTCAGTGATAATTTTCAGGTGACTGTTAATTTATCTGATTGTCATAACAATTTGCTGTTGTGACTCCAGAACAACATGCGTAAAGATGCGGCCAGACGCACGGGCCTCAGCACTGGGGGAGCACTGGAGATGCCGGACACAATGGGCCCTGGCTGCTCAGGAGGGACGGACTCAGAGTGCTTGCCAGTGGACGTTCCTACTGTTGCACCATATAAGTCCAAATAAACACAGGCACATGTTAACTGTGATTTGAGTCTGTTCCTTATTAATGGGTACACACATTTGCTATAAATGCAATGGATATGTAAAATCTCTGGTGTACTTTTGGTCAGCTACATTGCATGCATTTGAAAATGAAATCCAGGCTGGTAAGCTATGTGTACCAAAGTTAAGCAAACAAATGAGAAATTAGTTACCTTCGTGGCAGTCCTAGTAACTCTAACAGCAACAGATACTATTCCAGAGAGTAAAGTGTCACCCATAATAGAGGCAACTCTCTGCTTAAAGGGTGTAAGTTCATCGACCCCTGTACCATTGCCTGTTCTGCACACTTTGTCGGTGTGCAGCAGTTCTCTGCTTAACTTCCACCTTTATATCAGACCATTTCTTTTTAAGGCCATTTACAGTGCTATTTATTTATTTTATTTTTCTTTTTTTCAGATCCCACCGCATTGACGGCGTCAGCCAAACCCTCTCACTCATTTTTATTTATTTTGTTATTAATTCCCGAGGACAAAGTTCCAAATAAAATATTTTTTCTTGTTTCTACCTCTGATAGTAGCTGTTATAGATCGCACCTCTGTGGCTCTCTCCATTCATCAAAGAACACCTTCACCGGAGTATTGAACTTCATTTCCCATAAGCCCCGTACCTAGGTCTAATCACCCGCACAGGTGTTCCCAATTCTCCTCTCTATATAAACTGCCTTCTGACTCTCACACATTGCAAAGTCTTGTTCTGCCCTGGCTAACATTACCAAGCGTTTACTCTCTGTTATTGATTCTCCGTGTATTGACCTGTGACTGTTCATCGACTACCGTTTCCTTGTCTGCTGCCTGCCCTGACCTTTTGCCTGTTACCTTTTCTGATTCTGGATAGCCGCCTGCCTCGACCTCTGCCTGGTATTTTTTATGTTCTTGGATTCCCTTCGTTATTGTCTACGCTGTACTCTGACCACTGCCTGTTTGACCATTCTTAATAAAATACTGCAAATGGATCCGAACGTCTCTGACTCTGCATCACAGTAGCATCTCCAATTCACTTTCTGTAAAGTTTTTGTTTCTTGCTGCTTTCTTTTGCCAAAGTGGACTCATTACCATATTAAGATGTATTTAATTAAGGGAGGAGACAGGATGGGGTGTTGTGCTCGTGCATGTGCGCTCAATTTCAAGTTAATTGGGATGTACAAAGAGAATTTGCGTGGGATCCTGCGTACGCAGAGATTCATTCATCTGCTTTTTTATTTTATTTTTTTGTGCGTATGCACATTTACAGCTTTGTCCGTACGCAATGTTTTAGTATGATTTCAACGCAAGTCTTTGTACATGAGGACCCCTGGAGACTACAATGGAAAGTCCGGACTGTGGAAAGGATTATTGGTGCCCTCTGGATCTGTACTCGGATCTGTACTCTTCAAGAGTTAGGAAAATGGTTGGAAAAATCATCAGACATCACATTCACCCTAGCCACAACCTATTTGAAATGTTGCCGTCTGGACGGTGCCTCACATCTAGGCACAGGAACAGTTTCTTCACATTGGCTATTTCCCTCTTGAACAGTAAAATGCCTCCCAAGTGCAATACCCCACTATTTTGTGCAATTTCCTTGTAAATTAATTTAGTGTTGTTTATTATTCACAACTGAAAATGTTAATTATCTGTAAATGTAATCTTTGATAAAGCCTAAGGTTTTTATTTTTTATTTTTTATAAACATAAATTTTTCACTCTGTCCCTGGGTCCTCAACTCCCTGCTTGTGTTTGAATTTGAAAGACTTGGGGGCATATCACAGAAAGGTCCTAACTTCAGAATCATACCAGGGGCTGTATTAACAAAACATTTTATCTTACCACTAAGAGTTCTCCTAAATAGTAGTATAAGATTTTAGGTAAGAGTTTTCTCTTAAAACCTATTCACAAAGCTGCTGAGACCAACTTTTACTAAGGAAGAGAGAAAAGTCTTAAGCTAAATTTGTTAAGGGGTAAGTTTGTTTGGGGTTGACCTTGTTGCTATGGATGATGTCAACACACTTGCTAGAACACACAAACTATGCTAGAAGGACCTGGCTGCAGGGAGGTCCAAGATGGTGCTCTGATCAGTCACATTTTGAGGAGCTCCGCAAACTCAGCTGTTTATTTTGGCTTGTATTGCAGTTAGAAAGGCTTTTGAACTCATACTTTGTAACAGATCACATTTAACTAGTTGTTGCATTGGCTATCAAAATGGGAAAATCCGAGAAAAGAAAAAGTAGGAATGGACCTCAAGCTGCACAAAACTGCTAACAAAACTGTTAATGAGGCACGTCAAGCCCGCCAAGAACTTATGCTGGACAAAATGCATGACTACTTGAACCAAAATGAGTCACTAGCCAAAAGAGTCAAGTTTAACTCGCATAAACAGGAGAAACAACTTCTGCACCTTGAGGCTTACTCATGTCGATGGAGTCTCAGAGTTCATGGGGTACCTGAAAGTGAACAAGATGTCCAAGATAAGCTCATCGACGTTTGCCAGCACCTTCTGCCAGATGCGAAAGACAAACTCCTGGATGTCGCGGACACCGTTCATCGCCTGGGTCGCAAACGGCTGAACGACAGCAAGCCCAGAGGAATCATCGTCCAGTTTACCTCCCGTTTTCAACGCGACGCAGTCTGGCGTGATGCTAAGGATTAAAACTTTCTTAAAAACAACAACCTGAAAATATCCAAGAATCTGTCTCCAGCGGATAGAGAATGAAGAAACAAGCTGTGGCCTGTTCTGGAAAAGGTGAGAAAAGAGAACAAGCAAGCTTATTTTTATGGGTGGAAGGGCTTTTGTAGAGGGATCTGAAATATCCCCTCCTGACTGATGTGTTTCTTGTTTATTCTTATCATCTCTTGACTTTAATATTGCTTCCATCCTCTTGGCTGGTTGGTGCTCTTCAATGTTCTGGACTATCATCAGTCTACAGTTCTTCCCAGGACACTGAAGATACTCATGTGGCGGTACTACACTCTTGATTAGGATGTAAGACATTTAATATGCTGCCTTTTCACATGGTTTAATTAGTCATATTTTAGAACGTGTTACAGTTTGTTGGGATATACTGAGACGTGCTAGTATGCTTCAGACATTTGTGTTGTCTGGCTTGTATAATGCAATACAGTCTCCTAATGACTTAAACGATCTGGTATTATACTTATATGTTCTCAAATTTTTTCAAATCTCAAATTGGCATTTCATACTGTATTTCAATATCTTTTTCCTATTGTTTTAGTTTCGGTTCTCATCCTAGTGCTCATTTAGTGACCGGTTAAAGTTCTGTACAACAAGTTATTTGTTTTGCTTATCTAGGTCTATTTCAATTTTTTTTTGATTCTCTTCAATTTCCTTTCCTTTCCTTTCCTTTCCTTTCCTTTCCTTTCCTTTCCTTTCCTTTCCTTTCCACTGTTCTTTCTTTACATGCTAGAGGGCTAAGACATCTTACTAAGCGAAAGGTTGTTTTCCTATATCTCAAACAATTCAAATCTGATTTTTGTTTCCTCCAAGAATGTCCCTCAACTGTAGAACATCTTAATTTCTGGAGGTCACAATGGAGACTGGACATATGGATGTCTCTTGGTACGACACATTCAGTCGGTGTATGCATCTTTAAAAATCAGTTTAAAGGGAAGGTGTTACTTAATGTAAATGATTTGGGTGGACGTTGTATCTTTCTCGTTACTGAAATTTCAAATTTGACGTGTATTCTTGTTTGTGTTTATGGTTATAACCAGCAGAAAGAAGATGAAGCCTTTTAGTCGTAGAGGAACATGTTAAAATTATTGACTAAATAGGCTACCCAAATTCCATGCTTATTTTTGGTGGAGATTTTAATGTGGCTTTAGATGGAGATTTTAATGTGGCTTTAGATGGCAGACAGATGGCCTCATACTCCTGGCAATAATAGTTTATACTTGAAAATGTTTATGCAGAGAATCTATTTGATCGATAGTTGGAGAGTATTGCATCCCTCTCAAAAGATGTTCACATGGAGCAATAACTCTCTCTCTCTCCTCCCAGTCCTGAATTGACATGTGAATTATCTCTAAAGAATTCTGCAATACCTCTACTGACATTTTGCCATCACCATTTTCTGACCACAAGAGTATCTTCATTCGCACCCATTTTCTTGCTTCTAATAATGTGCATGGTTCCCTTTCAGTTGGTCATGTTCAATGTTATGCCGACGTACAAAATGTACTGACCGGACGTAAACAGGCTCTGGACGGGAGGGGTGGATTACCCCGCCAGGAGGCAACGGACGCCAGACACAACTGCATCACGATGGCCCGCTCCAACAGTTTGATATTCACATACCCCTGAAGACTAAAATTTCATCTTTTAATATAATTTCATTATTTAATATTATGTATCTGTATTATTATTCTTTATTAGTATTCATAATCAGTTGTATTATCTTATGAAGTTTAAAATGCATGAGTTAGATTATATTGCATAGACACGTGTTTAAGCATCATATTTTAGACACAGGGAGGGGAGCTGGGAGAGTTATATATTTTGCTTAGAGGTATGTGTACAATGCAACGTTCACTGAGCAGAGATGTTCCACTAATGATGATGATACATCAAATACAGTTGGCATGTTCTTTACAAGGAAAGAATGTTTTTCAACTGATGCAAATGTACTATGAATGTATACACAGAGGGATAGTTCTTAATGTGGAAAGTGGATTGTACCATGTGTAAGCATGAGGTATACGTTCCATTTTTAAACATAAGCAACATGTTTTGCTACCTTACAAGGAAGTTGTAAGTCCCAGAGTGGTGTATATAAGCTCAATCCCTACTGTACCACTCCAGAGAAATAGAGGCATGACGGGGTGAGAGGAAGGAGAAACTGAGGCATTAGGGGGTGAGGGAAGAGAAACACAGAGAGACTATTTACAGCTGGCATGATGGGGTGAGAGGATAGAGAAATGGGGAACAGAGAAATCTGGAATGAAGACCTCCTCACCTATAGCCTTATTCTGCTATGCCTGTTTCTCTCTGTCTGATACATGTATACAATAATAAATAGAGATCTCTTGGCAAAAGTAACTGGTGTAGCTTCTGTGATTCAACCTTCAAATCGAGGGTGGTGAGGAGGTAGGAGCCACTAGGACAGCTTCTGGCAGAATAAGGTGTCATCCACGTTCTAGTAAGCTCCTTATGCACCTCCGGGAAGAAAGGCACCGGGGCGGGACACTGAGAACCAGTGTGGTGGAGGGTTCCACACAAGCCCGACCTTTTTCGACGGCCCGGAAAAGCATAGCTGCCCATTCTGAGTCTGTCTCAGGCAACACTACAGCCAGTAACATCGAAGTTCCCGCTCTAGTGTCTGCTTGCTGCGCCACTCCCCTCCACATAGAGCAGATACGTGTGTATTTTAGTGTGTACATTAAAAACATTACTGTTATTTACAATTATGAGCACAGATTAATTAAATTACACTAAAAATTTGTCTGTTTCAGTTTTTATTAATGGTCAGATTCAATCCATCATGGGCGGATTTGAGCGATTCATGAAAATGAACCTCTCAAGATGATTCAGTGAATATTTTTTTTTCCCTGAGAATTTTCGAGAGAAGACCGCCAAAACCGGATGATTTTCCATGTTGGACCTTACACGTGTCTTCAGAAGGAGTGATACAGAGCAAGTGTGACATTTTATATTGTGAAAGTGGATGCAAGTTTTTAGTTTGTAATAAGCGTTTTATAGTCTTGTGTTATCAAATATTAAAGATTTGTAAAGCACACAATTAAATGTTTGTTACAGTCACAGTGTAAATATTGTCCACAAATACGTCATTTCTGACATATATATAAATCATACATTAAATTTATAAGTGCAAATGACAATTAGTAAAAGCAGATTTTTAGAATTATATTATCCATTTCGAGTCAGAGTGTTTTTGCACATAGAAGATTCACTGATTTTACTTCCTTGTGTTCAAGCTTCAGACAAGTTGATTACAAGCTGCTCGTTCACCAACCGGACCAAACTGGTTTTATTTATTTTTTACCTCAGTTTCATCTCAGTTGCAGAGCGCCAGATATAGGTAAGTTTTCACAACAATCTTTGAATTAAAAAAAGTAACTGTCAAATTGAATCTAAATGGGTGATATAAATAGCAAGTAATACGTCTGTGGTTTGAAATGTCACGGTTTTCATTATTACTATTCAGTGTTTGGATCTCGCGCCATTTCGTTGCGCTTTTGTTCTTGTTTTAAGAAATCTTGATAATAGGGTGAATTACTCACAATGTTGTCACAAATTTAAGATTATTGAGTGTATTTCTGCACATAGAAGATTCGCGCATTGTACTTCCTCGTGTTGACTCACAGGTTCAGTCAAGTACTTTGACTAAAAGCTTGTTCACCAACCAGATTTTTTTTTACCTCAGTCACTTCAATTCAACTCAGTTGCAGAGCCCAATATTATCCGTCTGCAGTCCCGGAGGCCGCACTTTCAGGACCGCAGTTGGAGGACCGCATTTCTAGGACCCTAGTTTTTTGTGACAGCGCCACCTATCAAGTCGGAGAACTGCAGTCCCAGGAACACATTTCCAGGACCCTAGTTTTGGAGGACCAAAAAAAGTGCTACCAAGGCAATATTTCCACCCAGTTTTAACTACATTCGAGTTTTAGAGTTTTTTTTTAAGTTTTATTACACCCAAATACTACTTTCTTTATTGCAATTAAACCTGGTTCCTAGGAATGTTGAGAAATTATTGGGTCTATTATGGGGTGTGGTTGGACGGACTTCCTGTTGACGAATGCGCATGCGTCGCGTCTGAACGCGTTGTTGTCTTTGGAGCTCCATCGATTTGATTTATAATTCTTGATTTAAACTCACTTACAACGAACATTTTCTACTTTTCCTCACCTCATAGTTACAACGCGGACTGTTGAGCAGACGCGTCTCAAGCCTATTAGTGATCCAACGCTGGATACTCCTATAGGTTACGTCCGTGGATCATGGCTGAACGCGTCTTCTCCACACTCACTTACAAACAAAAAATTTTTTTCACCTATCGTGCGTCTACTCTACACCCGTACCACTAAAAAGACGGATTATATCCAAAACTTAAGTCATAAATTAGTATTAATATTGATAGGATCACTGGTAGCGTCGTTGCATAACTTACTGTCCATCTGTTAAAATGGCGAATATATCAGATGTAAGTAGTCTACCTTTTGGTGCAGGTGAGGACACATTTGAGCTGCACGCACTGCAGTCTGAGCTGGAAGCTGTTGAGAAACAGATCCACGACCTTTTAGTGACACAAGCCGAGCTGATAGATCGGCGTTTGGCTCTTGAAGCATCACGCGCCTTTGCACACAAATCAGTGATTAACGTTACTAACCCGCTGACTCCGACCTCGTCTACTCCGTGCGTTTCTCAGCATCGGTCCCGCGCGCCGAGGTCGCGATCAGCCATGGTCTCGTTCACTCCGGCTCCAACACGCCACCACGAAGCCTGGATGGTTCCGCAGCGGAAGACGCGAGTCAGGTCTAGACCAAGACTCTCTACGACCCTCCCGGTTTTCGAGATATCCACCCAGAACCGCTTCTCCCCTCTTCGCGAAACAGAACACGATGCTGTGATCATCGGCGATTCCATCGTTCGGCACGTACACGCTACGTTAAAGTAAGGTGCACAGTCACTGCTTTCCTGGTGCTCGCGTTTCTGAAATACACAGCACATCGCCTGAAACAACGATCATTGTGTCAGGACCGCTTCCCACGTACCGACTAGGACATGAAAAGTTTAGTAGGTTATTTGCGCTAAATGAATGGTTAATGTCATGGTGTAATGAGCAGAAACTGCTCTTTGTAAATAATTGGAATCTGTTTTGGGAGCGTCCTAGGCTTTTCCGCGCTGATGGATTACACCCAAGCAGATTCGGAGTGGATCTTCTGTCGGATATCTCCAAAATGTTAAATACCTTTTGACTAGTAACCAAAAGTCCAAATCATAGTCTCTGCTGCACCAATTTAACTGATATAAATACTAGTGTAGAACATTGCATAGAAACTGTGTCTATTCCTCGTTTAGTGAGATCAAATAATAAATCTACTGCAGGATCTAGGAAAAATCTAATTGTTATTAAAACAGAAAATGTTGCTATTAGTAAACAAAAACAATTTCTCAAGCTAGGTCTTCTAAACATTAGATCACTCACACCTAAGGCAGTTATTGTAAATGAAATAGTCACAGATAATAGCTTCGATGTACTTTGCCTTACTGAAACCTGGCTTAAACCAAATTATTATTTCGGTCTAAATAAGTCTACTCCATCAGGATTCTCCTATAAACATGAGCCCCGTCTGATTGGTCGTGGCGGCGGTGTTGCAACAATCTATAGAGATATTCTCAATGTTACTCAGAAAACGGGTTATAAGTTTAATTCGTTTGAAGTACTTGTCACAGGTCGGGGTGGACTTCCCTCCCCTTCACAACGTACCACCTCGAGGAGTTACCCAGAGACACGACAGACCAGACAAGATATTGATCAAAAACGTATATTTTATTTAGTTAAAAACAAGTCCAATCTCCACTTAAATCCAGCAGGTCGCGTGGGTAGTTCACCCAACAGTTCCTCTCGACCAGAGGTAAACGATGGAGCAAGCACTGATGGGGTTTCGCACAGTGGTTCCTCTTCAGCCGGACGTAAGTAATGGGGCGGGTACTGGTAGGGGTTTCGCACAGCAACTCCTCTTCGGCTGGAGGTAAGTAATGGCTCAGGACACTGGCAGGGATTTGCACAGCAACTCCTCTTCGGCTGGAGGTAAGTAATGGCTCAGGCACTGGCAGGGGTTTGCACAGCAACTCCTCTTCGGCTGGAGGTAAGTAATGGCTCAGGCACTGGCAGGGGTTTGCACAGCAACTCCTCTTCGGCTGGAGGTAAGTAATGGCTCAGGCACTGGCAGGGGTTTGCACAGCAACTCCTCTTCGGCTGGAGGTAAGTAATGGCTCAGGCACTGGCAGGGATTTGCACAGCAACTCCTCTTCGGCTGGAGGTAAGTAATGGCTCAGGCACTGGCAGGAATTTGCACCGCAACTCCTCTTCGGCTGGAGGTAGGTAATGGCTCAGGCACTGGCAGGGATTTGCACAGCAACTCCTCTTCGGCTGGAGGTAAGTAATGGCTCAGGCACTGGCAGGGATTTGCACAGCAACTCCTCTTCGACTGGAGGTAAGTAATGGCTCAGGCACTGGCAGGGATTTGCACAGCAACTCCTCTCCGGCTGGAAGTAAGTAATGGCTCAGGCACTGGCAGGGATTTGCACAACAACTCCTCTTCGGCTGGAGGTAAGTAATGGCTCAGGCACTGGCAGGGATTTGCACAGCAGCTCCTCTTCGGCTGGAGGTAAGTAATGGCTCAGGCACTGGCAGGGATTTGCACAGCAACTCCTCTTCGGCTGGAGGTAAGTAATGGCTCAGGCACTGGCAGGGGTTTACACTGCGACTCCTCTTCGGCTGGAGGTAAGTACTGGAGCACGTGCTAGTGGGAAATTGACAGCAAAGGAAGGGGATTACTCGTCTCACAGGACAGCATCAATTATTTGAGTGTCGCCTCTCTTTGGGATAGAGGGGAGGATCGGGCAGGGGAAGCGTCAGCCGCGCTCCAGCACTTCGTCGCAGATGACCACCGAGGAACTCTCTCGTTCCCTCCACGGGACACACTCACTAGCTGGGGGCAGCTCCCCCTCCACAACCGTCGAGTCGCAACAACAGTCGCTCTCTTCCCCACAGAACGGTGTTGGCCACTTCCACTAACAGGGCAATCCTCAGAGCAGCGATGGCAGTATTCGATAGCAGGGGGGGCGGTTTCTCTGTGTTCACAGAACAATCATGGCAAATAGAAAGCTTGGCATTCAACAACAGAATCTTCTTACCCCAGAGCAGCGATGGCAGTATTCAATAGCAGAGGGCAGTTTCTTTATGTTCACAGAACCACAGAGGTGAATACAGGTTTCAATCGGCAACAGCTGTGCCTTCTCTCCACAGGACAGCAGCAACAGCATTCAATAGCAGAGGAACAATTTCTCTATGTTCACAGAACAATCATGGTGGATAGAAGACTTGGCATTCAACAACAGAATCTTCTTAAACCAGAGCAGCGATGGCAGTATTCAATAGCAGAGGGCAGTTTCTTTATGTTCACAGAACCACAGAGGTGAATACAGGTTTCAATCGGCAACAGCTGTGCCTTCTCTCCACAGGACAGCAGCAACAGCATTCAATAGCAGAGGAACAATTTCTCTATGTTCACAGAACAATCATGGTGGATAGAAGACTTGGCATTCAACAACAGAATCTTCTTACCCCAGAGCAGCGATGGCAGTATTCAATAGCAGAGGGCAGTTTCTTTATGTTCACAGAACCACAGAGGTGAATACAGGTTTCAATCGGCAACAGCTGTGCCTTCTCTCCACAGGACAGCAGCAACAGCATTCAATAGCAGAGGAACAATTTCTCTATGTTCACAGAACAATCATGGTGGATAGAAGACTTGACATTCAGCAACTGAATCTTCTTACCACAGAGCAGCGATGGCAATATTCGATGACAGAGGGCAGTCTCTCTATGTTCACAGAACCACAGAAGTGGATGCAGATTTCAATCATCAACAGCTGAGCCTTCTCTCCACAGGACAGCGACAACAGCATTCAATAGCAGAGGGCAGTTTCTCTATGTTCACAGAACAATCGTGATGAATAGAAGACTTGACATTCAGCAACTGAATCTTCTTACCACAGAGCAGCGATGGCAATATTCGATGACAGAGGGCAGTCTCTCTATGTTCACAGAACAGCAGTGGTAAGTACAGGTTTCAACGATCAGCTGCTGAGCCCTCTTCCCACAGGACAGTAGTTACAGCATACAATGGCCGAGGACAGTTTCTCTATGTTCACAGAACAATCATGGTGAATAGAAGATTTAACAATCAGCAACTGGATCTTCTTACCACAGAGCAGTGATGGCAGTATTCGATGATAGAGGGCAGTTTCTCTATGTTCACAGAACCACAGAAGTGAATACAGGTTTCAATCGTCAACAGCATTCATAGATCTCTCATAAATCCTCTTCCACTCAGACGAGTTCGAGCTGCATTCCTGCACAGCATATGCTCAACACACAGCAGTTAGTTAATTTCAGTTTGGCCTTCAGAACCCACGAGTAGACGACTGGAGAACAGGCAGACATAAACTTCAGTTTCCACACCAGTGCACAATTCAGTCACTTCAAATGATCACACGTGTTCACTTCACATTAGGCACTGCAACTCACATCAACTCACAGTGAATAGGGTCTCTTGTCGTGGTCCCAGCCGACTCTCTCCGCTCCACTGGCAAACTGTACATCCAAGCTGTGTAGACGGTTGACTATGGAAACACAACTGGCATTGAAAAGTTTCAGAATAGAACTCACCGGACGCCGGGGCAGTTTCACCACATACTAGCAGGTGGCGAGCGCTACAGGCATAACCTCCTAATAGGACTGGCAGATAACACTTGTCTGTTCGTTGAATTCACACAGTTCAATCATATCGCTGCGTTCCAGCTCTTCCTTCTTTACTCACAGTCCTCTCCGTTCTTTATCGTTCTGCCCTCTCGTGTACTGCCCGATGTGATCAGTGAATCGACAACAACAGATTTCCTCCAGTCTGCGTCCGCCCAAAAGTCTTCTTACCCCAAAACTCCAGCACAAAACTTAGACTTCGCTGCCAAACTGCACAAAAGAACTTTTCAAAAGGACTCCCCTTCCTGCCCATCAACCGGATCCTTTTATAATCCCCCTTGTGGCTCAATCTCTGCTCATCGCCCAGCTGTCACTCGTTTTCCTAATCAGCGAGCTCCGTCAGACTGTTTACACCGGAAGACCCGGAACCGTTCCGGTGTTACATCGAACTTGCTCCCCCTGGAAACAAGTATAGAGCGGGGCAGTTCCACTTAATCGTCACCCCGTGACATCCTTGTACTAAATGTTACGCTCTCAGATGTAAGAAAAACATCCCTATTATCTCTAGCATTGGCAACCGTATATAGACCGCTTGTGCCCTACGCTGATTTCCTAAAAGAGTTTGCAGATTTTCTCTCAGACCTATTAGTCAATGTCGATAAAGCATTCATTGTTGGAGATTTTAACATACACGTAGATAATCCAAATGATGCGTTAGGGGCTGCGTTTACAGATTTATTAAACTCCTTTGGGGTCAAGCAAAACGTTACCGGACCAACTCATCGTTTTAATCATACACTCGATTTAATTATATCACATGGAACCGATCCAACCGATATAGATATCATTCCACAAAGTGATGATGTCACTGACCATTACATGGTAACTTGCATATTACGTACTCCTGTAATATGTAATGCTGCGCCATGTTATCGACCAGGCAGAACAATCCTTCCATCCACCATAGATAATTTTTCAAATTGCTTATCTGATCTGTCTCAGCTGTTCAGTGAACCCAAACAAACAGATGAACAAGAGGAATTAACTAGCACTATGAGTACCATTCACTCTGGAAAATTGGATATTGTTGCACCTATTAGATTAAAAAAGGTCAGAGAGAAAAGTAAAGCACCATGGTACAACAATACTACGCATGTTCTAAAGAGAGAAACCCGTAATTTAGAGCGTAAATGGAAACAAACTAATTTAGAGGTCTTTAGAATCGCATGGAAAGACAGTATGTCACGTTATAAAAAGGCCCTAAAAGCAGCCAGGGCTGAGCACCTCCGCAAACTAATAGAAAACAACCAAAACAATCCTAGGTTTTTATTTAACACCGTGGCTAGACTAACAAATAAACAGACGTCACCTGAACAAAATATCCCGTTACAGTTTAGTAGTAATGATTTCATGAACTTCTTCACTGAGAAAATAGAAAGCATCAGAACCACAATTGTAAACGTTCAATCCTCAATCGCGCCTTATAATTCAGCCTCAATTATCACCCCGCAAGAACAATTACAGTGCTTTACAACTATAGAACAAAAAGAGTTAAATAAACTTATCACCTCATCTAAAACAACAACATGTTTATTAGACCCTATACCAACTAAACTACTGAAAGGAATATTATCTGTAGTGGAAGAGCCTCTCCTCAATATTATTAACTCATCTTTAACTTTAGGCCATGTTCCAAGAGCATTTAAACTGGCAGTTATAAAACCTCTCATTAAGAAACCACAATTAGATCATAATAATCTAGCAAATTATAGACCCATTTCAAATCTTCCTTTTATGTCTAAAATACTAGAAAAGGTTGTGTCCGCCCAACTAGGCTCTTTCTTGCAAGAAAATGACATCTATGAAAAGTTTCAGTCTGGATTCAGACCGCATCATAGCACTGAAACTGCGCTCGTTAAAATCACAAATGATTTACTATTAGCTTCTGACCAAGGCTGTATCTCAATACTAGTTTTACTTGATCTTAGTGCTGCGTTCGATACTATAGATCACACAATACTGGTGTTCAAGGACAAGCATTAAACTGGTTCAGATCATACTTATCTGACCGCTACCATTTTGTCTATTTAAATGGAGAAAAATCGATCATAACTTCAGTAAACTATGGAGTGTCGCAGGGATCTGTGTTGGACCCTCTGTTATTCTCAATATATATGTTGCCACTTGGAAATATTATAAGGAAACATGGAATTAGTTTCCATTGTTATGCTGATGACACTCAAATCTATATTTCATCACGGCCAGATGAAAACCCTAAATTATCCAAACTGACAGAGTGTGTTAAAGATATAAAAGATTGGATGACACGCAATTTTCTTTTATTAAATCCAGACAAGACAGAGGTACTAATCATCGGTTCAAAAAACCGCCCACAAAACCTCTCACAATGCAACTTTAACATAGTAGGATGTCCTGTTACTTTATCATCTACAGTAAAAGACCTGGGTGTTATATTAGACTGCAACCTGTCTTTTGATAATCATATTTCATATGTTACAAGAACAGCCTTTTTCCACCTTAGAAACATTGCTAAGCTACGTAATATGCTATCAGTTTCTGATGCAGAAAAGTTAGTTCATGCATTCATGACCTCGAGACTAGATTACTGTAATGCTTTATTAGCTGGTTGTCCTGCATCCTCAATAAACAAGCTACAGTTAGTCCAAAATGCCGCCGCTAGAGTTCTTACTAGATCAAGAAAATATGATCATATAACACCAATTTTATCATCACTACATTGGTTACCTATAAAGTCCCGTATTAACTACAAGGTATTGCTACTGACTTATAAAGCCCTAAACGGCTTAGCTCCAGTCTATTTAACAGATCTTCTATCGCCCTATAATCCATCGCGCTCTTTAAGATCACTAAATTTGAGGCTTTTGGTCATACCTAGGATATCTAGGTCCACCAAAGGAGGGAGAGCATTTTCACATTTAGCTCCAAAACTCTGGAATAGTCTTCCTGATACTGTTCGTTGCTCAGACTCGCTCTCCCAGTTTAAAACTAGATTAAAGACGCATCTCTTCAGCCAGGCATTCATATAATATTTTTAATCTTACAGTTAAATCCGACCTCTAGTTTATAAACGCCAGAGGAGAACTGGCCCCCGACTGAGCCTGGGTTCTCCCAAGGTTTTTTTTCTCCATTAGGTCACCTGATTTGAGGTCAACCGAGTTTTTCGGTTCCTTGCCACTGTTGCCCTTGGCTTGCTCAGTTGGGGATATTCGGGATATTTAATTAATATAATATATAAATAACTTGACTTGACTTGACTTGACTTAAGTAGCTTAATATAATAACTCAAGTAAAATAAACAAGGAATCATGTTTTAGTCTTTTCAGTCACTAGATCGACCGCATTTTCAAGTACAGAGGGAAGACAAGGGTGACTCTGGGGGTAGATTTAAGATTGTGTATATTTTACAAAATAATATATTACAACTGAACTTGAACACATACAAAAACAAATTTGTTCATGACGTGAACCACATAGATAGAACTTCATGGACAACATCATCACTGACTACTAAGAGAGAGAAAGAGAAGTGAATGAAATAAGGAACATTTAGTTGAACATGGTAATGCCACTTTGGTCGGCAATCTAATCCACATCTGTGAATGGTATACCCTAAAATATAAGAACATTAAACTGTAGTATTATTATGATGGTCATCAGTGTAAATTATGAATACCATAAATCTGAATCAGGTTAACAAAAACAAAACATAAATGCAGTTGTTTGGATTCATTGCTCAAATTAAATTAATCTTTATATTGCATTTCCCAAAAGAATGTTTGCAAATGTTACCTTCATGGAGAACTGCACGTTTAAAATGGCTATCCAAATAGTGTTTCACTTTGCTTAACTTTGTTGGTTGAAACAAAGCAGAACTGCAGAATGGGCAGTGAAACTCCTTGCAGCATGTAGTGCATCTCTTTAGTTCAGGAAAGGATCTCCCTTCTTGGATTGTTATGTGTTTCTTGAAAAACATGTTTAAGTTAATTTCATATAAATAAATAGACATAAATTAGGCCTAAGCCTAGTACTTAACCAATTTATTTATTTATCTTTTGTCATACTATTGCCTACCCTGAGGGGTGTCCTTGAAAGCACTTCATATAGAGTACAGTACACAGTAAATTACACAATCTAACATGTGGTATTTTAACAGTCAATTATTATGATGGCCTCTCTATTATGTCTGACTATTAAAATGTCATATGTCTCAACCAACATTATAAAACCATGTCAAAATGAAGAGATGTACTCATAACATGTATTTTGGGTAACGTTAAATAGGCTGACTGTGAGCACGTGACAGAGAAAACATTAAAGCTCCAATATGTAGGAATTTTGTAATAAAATTTCCGAAAATAACTTGCACAGTGTGATATATTTCCTCCAGTTGTGTACTTAAAATATCTCAAAAGTCTCCAAAGATTTTTTATTTCAGAGAAATTCCGATTTTAAATAACTGGCCGTCCCGGAAAAGAAATGTCGCGCCTCAGTGACGTAATGTCCGCTCTATCCCTTTTTCCGGTGTGGACCATGTGATAGGATATTCCACCACACCGGATTTTTTTTTTTTTTTACAACAACTTTATTGAGGTTTTTTTTCTTATCACAATAAACAATACAGACGTCTGACAAAGAATAAAATTTAATAAAATAAAAAATATGACCCACCACACCGGAATATCGCATGGTCAAATGCGGAAGTGGTGGTTATAGCGTTATAGCCATAGACTGTATGGTTATAGCTGTTATGGATCACGAACTCTTTATTGAAGTGCCAACAAAACGAAAGCGTCAATATTCGGATACACGCGGAGTCGCGGACTGTGTGACAAACGGAGGAATAAAACCCGGATAAACATCGGCAGGCGTTTTCGAGATGGAGAGAGCTGCGCGTCAATCTTGGACTTGACAGAGACTCTCTCGCGAGTGTATTGAGACAGGTAAGACATGCAACTGTCAATAATAGCACTTATAAACAAAGTTATATTGCTCTTTGTACTTTGGTAAGGCTTTTTATCACGTGTGGTGACCGAGATTATGGCAGTACAATTAAATACAATCGGATATGATGTTAAAAAATATATTTAGTCATTACTTGCAAATGTTCGTTCAAATTTACTTTTAGATATTGGTTTGAACACGTTAAACAACACGGCATTAACCATAAAAACGTAAAACTGCACAACGTTAACCAAATAAATCATTTGACAAATAGCTGTATGTTGTAACGGGATAATATAGCATACCATTTCACGTTCCTTGCAGTTCATTAATTATGATGACATAAAATAATACGATCAGACATACAGGTAATACAAAAACGAATGAATTACCTCATCCGTGATCATGAATCATTAATTCCATTTAGATATATCGCTAGATGGTGAAAACGCATTAAATATCTCCCATCGTCACCTCCTTCATAGCGTCATCAAGCTTCGCCTTTGTTATTGTTGGAAACTGCGCCCTCTTGTGGTCAAATACCAAAGTCGCATACTGGAGCTTTAAGATTATTTTAACTGAATTAAAATGGAAAAACAATGAGTAATTAACGAGCTTTCAGAACAAACATGCTACAGTTTATTGTGCTGTCAATAAGTCAACACAGGCTTATCGTGCAACAGTTCCGTTAAATGAATGTGCTAACAATTCATTTTACAGCATTAGAGGATAATGATGGCTATACATTCAAGACTATTTAGCAAATCACCATCACGTTAACTTTCCAATGAAATGCATCACAATGTTTTTAAAGTTAAACAAATAAAAATTGATTCACATTTGATACTCACACTCTGATTGTCATCCATCTTCGATGGTCCTCTAATTCGGTAGGTGGCGTTGTCACTAAAAACCTAGGGTCCTAGAAATGCGGTCCTAGAACTGCGGTCCTGAAAATGCAGCCTCCGGTTTTGCAGGCAGATGCTACTCGCAGAGCGCCAGATATAGGTAAGTTTTGACCACAATCTTTGAATTAAAAAAAGTAAATGTCAAATTGAATCGATATGGGTGATATACAATTAATACGTCTGTGGTTTGAATGTTTTCATTATTACTATTAGGAGTTTGGATCTTGCGCCATGTCGTCGCGCTTATGTTCATGTTTTAAGAAATCTTGATAATAGGGTGAATTAGTCACAATGTTGTCACAAATTTAAGATTATTGAATGTATTTCGAATCAGAGTGTTTTGCACATAGAAGATTCGCTCATTGTATTTCCTCGTGTTGACTCACAGGTTCCGTCAAGTTGACTAAAAGCTTGTTCACCAACCGGATTTTTTACCTCAGTCACTAACGTTACATCTCAGTTGCAGAGCACTGCACCAGATACAGGTGAGTTTTCGCTGCAATCTTTGGGAATTCTTAAAATGAACTATCAATTTGAATTGATGTGGGTAAAATAAGTAACTTATTATATCTGTACTTTTAAATGTGACTGTTTTTATTAATATTGGAAATGGTTGTGATCAGGGGCGGAGTGGGACCAAAAAATCTACCGGGAAATTTCGTAGACCACCGGCCCTCGGTGGTAAAAAAAAAAAAAAAATAAGAAAAATAAAAAAAAAACCTTTGCTAAAAAATATAGCGGTGAATGAGAGAATATTAAATAGATTTTTTTTGTTCCTCTATAGTTTTTTCACAACTTTCTAAAAGAGTAAAAAAATTGCGAGAGATGGATAACGGCAGTCAGAAGAACTCAGAAGAGAGAAATATATGTCACTTTGTCATCACTCCCACAGACGCAGCATTAGAAACCCTCACAGCAGCATTAACTAGTTTTTTTGTAATTTTATTAAAGGTAATATAATATAAAATAGTGTTATAAATGTAAATACATATTTTTTTAAATTGAAAATATTAAAAAAACTTTCCAGGATTTATGCGGATGATGACCGTTAAAACGTGTCATCATCACCCTGTTGAAAAGGGTCCATGGCATTTTCACGGTGACACGACACCTTGCTCGTTAGCTTCTGCTAGTGTTAACATAATCTGTATACACTTAACATAGCAGCAGCAGCCAAGGGAGGTTACTCGTTTTAAAACTAGGAAATCTGCCACTAGTAGCCTAGATAGTCACTCAATAGTAAACTTTTTATTTGTCTCATATTTACCACAGCTACTTTCAAATTACACAAGCTTTTGGCTGGCTGGCTGCATAGCTGGTGCTAATTCCCATCTGTGCCTAGCTTTGACAACATCTGCTTCAGTTTATTTCACCTGTAGTATCTTTGCTTGTTGATGCCCGGAACATGTCTGTTATTTTGGAGCATTTCACTGCCTCCTCCTCCATAATTTTTTTCCTTTTGAGTCTGACCTTCTCAGCGCCAGATTGTTTAACGCTTGTGCTGAGGGGTGCTAGATCATTGACGGGGGAGCTGCGCAGTTATACAAATAATAATTGAGCAAAACTTGGCCACTAAATATTTAATATTCAATTATTTTAATGATCACAATTAAAGTTTTAATTTTATTAAATTGAACAAGCGCAACATTCAGCATTCAATCAAATATTCTAAAAGATGTAGGCTATTATTAGCCTACTAATAAAGTTATTTCAACATAATATTTCGTTATTTCAACATTTATGTGCGTGCAATAAGCAAGATGTGCATTTGTAAATCCGGTAACGCGTGCATTGATTTTTAGTAATAAATTAGTGTTTTCTGACAGTGTCGGGTGTCGGCTGCAAAGATGAAGTTGACGATCGCCATATATAGTGAACGCGCCTAGAGAAATGCATGATTACGTAATCAGAGAGTAGGCAAGCCTTTTTCTTTTCGTTTTGAATTATTTCGTTTAAAGTTATTTCAAGCTTTGTGTATTTGATGTGTTTCGCATGTCTGTGTGAGGCATACACTGGGTTTCGTTAACTTAGTTCGGATGAGATGCGCTCAGTTAACGTGCAATGCAATTGACCGCGCGGGCGCCTCCATGATTAGGCTATATTGTCTGTTTGTTATATTTGCTTATTATTATTAAAAAATTATTAAAATTAAGATACAATTTATACAAAACGAAATTCACTTTAATGAAAGGTTTTCTACAAAACAAAACTGAATGAAATGGTCAAAATGTCTGTCTGACCCACCCACTCCAAGTCTCTTGATATATAGGCATCATATCTTATTCGTGCTGTTCACTTTTCATAAATAAACATAAATGGAAAAGAAATGACATTATAATATTTTAACAAATATGAAACTAAATGCGCTTATTTAATGGCTACAACAGTAGGCCTACAGACTCTCTATTTGTGCAAATTGCTGCACATTCATTTAATTCTGAATTTTGCACAAGTTGAAAGGCGTTTGTTCAAATCAAGTTCACGGATAATTGTGCGTGCATTTATTAATCATTATGATACTAAAATCATAAAAATGCTATGTACTAAAAATCAGATGAGCCCAGAATATGAACGCAACGTTTAATTACACGTTAAGCAATTTCCTCCCATAGAAAACCATTAGGCCTAAGAACGCTTAATGTAGGCTAGCTTAATGCAGATTAGAATGCCCCCTTATTATGTCGAAATAACGACTTATTATGTCGAAATAACGAGATATTATGTTGAAATAACGTCTTAATATCTCGAAATAACAAGATAAGTTTTCTTTTCTTTTTGCTTCAAAATGTGGTTCAGGGCTTCCATAGAATAGCCTACAGCCTGAATATAGCCTAATTGCTTCCAGAAATTATTTTTGGGGGTGCTTTGGTCTTTCTTGGGGGTGCTGAAGCACCTGCTAGCCCCTCCCTAGAGCCGCCCATGCTCAGCGCCACCTTTCAGTTTTCTTTTTTGCCTTTCCATCATTTAACTCACTCTTACGGACGTTAGACTTCCAAGACGTGACGAGGAAAAAGAGGTGTTCGGCGGCTTTTTACATCAAAGGCCGACCCGATTTTGGGAGGGGCCGCTCACTGATCCCCCTATGTTTTTGAAAATCCTATAGACATGGTTGGACCTGCCGAACGGGTTGAGCACTTTTATATACTGTGTTGAGCAGAGAGGCTGCACAGTTTGACCAGCGAGAAGCGGCCGCACATCAGGCCGCCAGACGGGTGTTGCTAAAATAACTCGCAATGTATAACTATTATCAGACCGGCCCTCCGCGGCCTCAAAACACTACCGGCCCACCGGGAAAAGTCCCGACTCTCCCGATTGCCACTCCGCCCCTGGTTGTGATTGACACACTGCATGTTTCAGTGATGCGTGTCTGAGAACACATTTCAACCATCTTCCTAAATTCATCAGGTGAATCGTTTATAAACCTGTTGTCTGAAGTTTTAGGCATTTGAAAGCAAAAATATTAAAGGGCTAGTTCACCCAAAAATGAAAATTCTGTCATGCATTAATCATTTCTTGTAAAATAATTCTGTAATTACTCACCCTCATGTTGTTCCAACCCCGTAAGACTTTCGTTCATCTTCGGAACACAAATGAAGATATTTTTTATTAAATCTGTGAGTTGTCTAACTCCTCCATAGGCTTCTAGGCAATTTCATTCTGCCGGTCCAGAAAAGTTAGTACAAACATTGTTAAAATAGTCCAAGTGACTACAGTGGCTCAACCCTAAGTTTATCAAGTGATGAGAATACTTTTTGTGCACAAAAAAACAAACAAAAATAATGACTTTATTCAACTCTTCATTTTCTTCTGTGTGGGCCTCTGACGTGAGTTCACGAGAGCGCAAGACGCATGCGCGAGAACTGAGAAGATGACGCAGATGGGTCTCAATGTAGTGTTTAAAATGGTTCTAAAGTGTGCATTTCCTGGATGTCCGAATCATGAGAAACCAACGAGAAAACGTAAAAGTGCCTTACCGGTGAAATGAATGGCTTACCTTTCACACTTTCCCATCAAATGATCGCGAGAGTCATCTTCTCAGTTCTCGCATATGCGTCGTGGCGCTCTCGTGAACTCATTCAGAGGCCCACACAGAAGAAAATTAATAGTTGAAAATAGTTTTTTTTGCACAAAAAGTATTCTCGTCGCTTGATAAACTTAAGATTGAGCCACTGTAGTCACTTGGACTATTGTAACAATGTTTTTACTAACTTTTCTGGGCTGCCAGATATCGATTACCTAGCAGCCTATGAAGGAGTGAGCCAGCTCTCAGATTTCATCAAAAATATCTTAATTTGTGTTCCGAAGATGAACGAAAGTCTTACGGGGTTGGAACAACACCTTTAATGCTTTTCAGAGTTTCTTTTTGAAAGGAATGTTGTGAACAGGATGTTTCATTTGTTGGTATGTTGTGGGAATGGCATTTTAGAGTGTTTAGTTTAATTTATGAATTTGTTGAAGCTTGAGAGCATAAATAATTGCTAACTTCCATCCATCCATCCATCTTCTTCCGCTTATCCGGGGCCGGGTCGCGGGGTTTAATATCAACTAATTGCTAACTTAGTTGATATTAAAATGGCATTTAAGCCAATTCATAGGTCTTTAATGTGTTTAAAGGGATAGTTCACTTTGAAATTAATTTTTGATTTGTTTTAGCTTACCTCAAGGGCATCCAAGATGTAGGTGTCTTTGTTTCCGCAGTAGTTTCAATTTTGATATTTTTAGGTCAAACCGTTCTTGTCTGTCAGTCATATAATGCAGGTCGATGGTCACTGTCTCAAAACACAAGCACAGAGTCCAAATTAAAACAATTCCCCATCGTCCAAATTAAACAATTCCCCATCGTAAGTACACATTGATGGCCTAAGACACGAAACGAGCGGTTTGTGTGAGAAAACGAACAGTATTTATATCGTTGTTATCTCTTGAAAACAGCACACGTCCAAATGATCTGACGGCGCGAGCGGGTATAGATATATACATAGATGTCGCCTTGGCTACTGCAATTCATTGGAACGAAACCAATTGCAGTAGCCAAGGCGACATCTATGTATATATCTATACCCGCCCGCGCCGTCAGATCATTTGGACGTGTGCTGTTTTCAAGAGATAACAACGATATAAATACTGTTCGTTTTCTCACACAAACCGCTCGTTTCGTGTCTTAGGCCATCAATGTGTACTTACGATGGGGAATTGTTTAATTTGGACGATGGGGAATTGTTTTAATTTGGACTTTGTGCATGCTCTTTGAGACAGTGACCGTATACCTGCATGAAATGACTGACAGACAAGAACGGTTTGACCTAAAAATATCCAAATTGAAACTACTGCGGAAAAAAAGACACCTACATCTTGGATGCCCTTGAGGTAAGCTAAAACATACCAAAATTTATTTTCAAAGTGAACTATCCCTTTAACAATGTTTTGACGGTTTCTTTTGGAACAAAGGATGTTTCTATATTGAATGCTGTGGGTTGATCTTGTTTAATGTTATGTAACAGATTAATCCACAAGGCATGCATTGAGACAGGTGTTAAACACCTTTCCATGAGGTTCTTTCCTGGAATTTCTTTGCAGTTCATTGCAAAAAAAATTGTATTGTATATAACACCTGATGTACTCGTTACATCATAAGAAGAATGGCATCCATGCTAATGTTAGTCTTTCTGTTTATTCCAAGGTTTACTGAAGTCAGCTGGATCCGGGCCGTATACAGATCAGGTGGTGGACCTGCGCCTGGACCCATCCACAACACATCCCTGAAGTGCCAGCCTCATCAGCCCTGTGAAGGCCTCATCGACACGACAAACATCAGCACTGATCCTCAACAAACTCGTCTACATACCGGCGTGACTCCGACTTCCAATCAGATGGAACTGGATAAATATTCTGAATGTTCTGATCCAATCTGACTTCTGATCTGTAATGCTGCCTGAATCATAATCATACACTGTTCGTTCATTGGCCAGAGGAGAACTGGCCCCTGACTGAGCCTGGGTTCTCCCAAGGTTTTTTTCTCCATTCTGTCACATGATGGAGTTTGGTTCCTTGCCACTGTTGCCTTGGCTTTTGGCTTGCTTAGTTGGGGACATTTAATATTCAACAATATTATTGATCTGCCTTACTTAAGGTGGAAGATGACGCAATTTTCTTCTAGAAACAAACTTTGTTGTATTATTTTCATGTTATCACTGTGAATCTGCTTTGATACAATCTGTATTGTAAAAAGTGCTATATAAATAAAGGTGACATGACTATTGTAAATTGTATCAATGATCGTTAATTTCCCATCATTTTTTTTTTTTTTAAATCAAATGTATTTTACAAATTTATGTTCTAGTAGTAATTCATTTTTTGGTACTGCTGCAGGTTTCAAAACACCACTTTAGTTGGCTGAACTTACTGGATGTAGTTTGGAAAACTTAACTTTAGTTGGCTGAACTTAAATTCGAAGTTTACTTAACTAAATTAAATCAGTTCATTGTACTTTATAACTTGTCAGGTAAACTTTTCCAAATTTGTCAGGTACACTTTTCCAAATAAGTTAGTTTAACTAAACAACAACAAAAAAAAAAAAAAAAAAAAAAAAAAAAATACATGCAAAAAGATAACAGAAAATAATGAGTTAAGTCAACAAAAGTTTTTTTTTACTTTTTTTTTTGTTATTGCTCATACAGTTGTATGATAGATGGCACTACAATAGGCTAATGTGTATGCCATGTTATCTGCTATTTATGTGTGTATGAAGCTTTCATTTTTTTTCACTACATTGCAAAGCATAATATCAGACTTTTTGCTACACTTTATTTCCAAAAAACAATCTGTTCCTCGTTATTTTAAAGCGCCTGGAATCTTTTGCTATAGTAATGAAGGCAACTTTAACGCGCATCTGGCTGATAGATAAACAGCGTGGGTTTATTTCAGTGCTGTTGTTAATGTTGTAGTGATTTCAGCAAACAGTTTCGTAAATTCAGCTTAACAGCTTCAAGGAAAAATTTTTGCATTCAACTGAACTGTGCGCACACATTTTAGACACTGACATTGTTTTAGTAGGTCCTTGAATAAGTGATGTTTTACTTGTTTCCATTTCAGATTTACTTGATTCCTAATTAGATTTGAAATCATCACACTTCGACTAATTTTTAGCTCAAATTGTATCCGAAAATCTCACAGCCCCCACGGTCAAAAATTGTGATTCACTTTATGAAGTATATAATCGAGATCTCAGATTCTTTTAAATCAACTGGTTCACAATAAACTAGATTAAAAAGTTCGTCGAGACAAACTTTAAGTTGGCTTGAGAAAGCCGGACCAGAAAGTTTGAAGAAGTTTGAAGTTTAAAGTAGTTTAAAGTTTAAATTAGTTTGAAGTTTAAATTAGTTTAAAGTTTAAATTAGTTTGAAGTATAAAGTAGTTTAAAGTTTAAATTAGTTTAAAGTTTAAAGTAGTTTGAAGTTTAAAGTAGTTTGAAGTTTAAAGTAGTTTGAAGTTTAAATTAGTTTAAAGTTTAAAGTAGTTTGAAGTTTAAAGTAGTTTAAAGTTTAAAGTAGTTTGAAGTCTAAATTAGTTTGAAGTAGATAGATAGATGAGTTTGTTAGTTTAAATTTCACACACAGACATGCTCACTAACTCTCTCACACACACGCACACACACACACACACACACACACGCAGACACGCTCACTAACACACACGGACAAACACACACGCTCACTAACTCTCACATATACACACACTTTCTCACACACACACACACACACACACACACACACACACACACACACACACACACACACACACACACACACACACACACACACACACAGACACGCTCACTAACACACACACACACAAACACACTCACTCAGACACACACACTCAGAGTTTATGAGTTTTGGGTGGTTGCTAGGCGGTTGCTAGGGTGTTCTGGGTGGTTGCTAGGCGGTTGCTTGGGTGTTTTGGATGGTTGCTAGGCGGTTGCTAGGGTGTTCTGGGTGGTTGCTATGATGTTGCTAGGCGGTTGCTAGGGTGTTTTGATGGTTGCTATGGTGTTGCTAGGCGGTTGCTAGGGTGTTCTGGGTGGTTGCTATGATGTTGCTAGGCGGTTGTTAGGGTGTTTTGGTGGTTGCTATGGTGTTGCTAGGCGGTTGCTAGGGTATTCTGGGTGGTTGCTAGGATGTTACCAGGGTGTTTTGGTGGTTGCTAGGATGTTGCTAGGCGGTTGCTAGGTTGTTCTGGGTGGTTGCTATGCTGTTGCTAGGCGGTTGCTAGGGTGTTTTGGTGGTTGCTATGGTGTTGCTAGGCAGTTGCTAGGTTGTTCTGGGTGGTTGCTATGCTGTTGCTAGGCAGTTGCTAGGGTGTTTTGGTGGTTGCTATGGTGTTGCTAGGCGGTTGCTAGGGTGTTCTGGGTGGTTGCTATGATGCTGCTAGGTGGTTGCTAGGGTGTTTTGGTGGTTGCTATGGTGTTGCTAGGGTATTCTGGGTGGTTGCTAGGGTGCTAGGTGGTTGCTAGGTGGTTGCTAGGGTGTTCTGGGTGGTTGCTATGGTGTTACTAGGTGGTTGGTAGTTGTCACAGATGGTTACTATGGAGTCTTTATAGAGTTCTTAGCATGATCTTGGCATGATATAGCACTTAACTAATCGCTATTAGCATGTAGCTATTCACTGCTAGCATGTGTAGCATGTTGGAAGTGCTGTTTGCTTGCATAAGTCAAAAGAGCCTAACCTCATCTCTATACGATGTTCTGATACAGAGATATAGGTCTTGCAAAACGGTTGCTAGGGTACTCACGTTTGGTTGCTATGGAGTTGCTTGGGAGCTGGAAGCTTTAAACTTAAGAAGTTTAAAGTGGTTTGAAGTTTAAAGTAGTTTACGAGTTTTGAGTTTACAAGTTTACAAGTTTAAATGAGTTTAGAGTTTAAGTTTAAATGAGTTTAGAGTGTGTGTGTGTGTGTGTGTGTGTGTGTGTGTGTGTGTGTGTGTGTGTGTGTGTGTGTGTGTGTGTGTGTGTGTGTGTGTGTGTGTGTGTGAACACACACACACACACACACACACACTCAGAGTTTAGAGTTTATAAGTGTATAAATTGATGAGTTTATAAGTGTAAGAGTTTTTGAGTTTAGAGTTTATAAGTTTTAAATGAGTTTAGAGTTTATAAGTTTTAATGAGTTTAGAGTTTATAAGTTTAAATGAGTTTAAGAGTTCAGAGTTTATTAATTTATGAGTTTAAGAGTTCATAAGTCTATGAATTCATGAATTTATAAGTTAATTAGTTTTTAAGTGTATGAGTTTAGAGTGCATTAGTTTAAATGAGTCTCAATGGCTCATATAGTATATAGAACGGCAGTTTGGTTTAGTCTTCAAGGTGTTTTGATTTGAATTTTCGTCGGTTTGAATTTTTTAGAACTCCCAATGTAAGTCAATGGGAATTTTTGAATGAGTTTTTTCGAGTTTTGATCGTCATTTTTAGGAAAACCGTAAGTCCGATCAGTCTGAAAAGATATAGCAACTCGAGTCAGATCAGTTTGAGTGTCCGAGCCGAATTTGGAGTATGTAGAGTTAAAGCTCTAGGAGGAGATCCAATTTAGTTTTTTTTAGTCTCAGAAGAATAATAATAACTAGAATGTACATTTCCTGAAGAAAATGTGAAGTGGTGCTTGCAGTGGCAAAACTCGCCACTCGGTTGCTAGGGTGTTGTACATGTTTGCATTCGAGCCAACAACCATGTCTGTACGATGTTGTGGAGCTGAAATATGGCTTCTATATGTTGCAATATGGTTGCTAGGTGGCTCTAAATGGTTGCTAGGGTGTGAATACACAGTTACCATGGTGATATTTACAGGCTGTTTTACAACTGAAACTAATGAGCCAACCCCCATCTCTATACAATATTCTGATGCAGAGATGTAGGTCTTGTAAAATGGTTGCTAGGGTACTCTGTTTGGTTGCTATGGAGATGCTTGTCAGCTGCTAATGATGAAACTACAAAGGCTTCTTGTTAGCATGAATGATATAAACCAACTCCCATCTCTATACGATGTTCTGATGCAGAGATATACGTTTTGCTAAACGGTTGCTAGGGTACTCTATTTGGTTGCTAGCGAGTGGCTTGTCAGCTGCCAATCATGAAACTCCAAAGGCTTCTTGTCACTATGAATGATATAAACCAACTCCCATGCCTCTGCGACATTCAGAATGGAAGATATGCCTCTTTGGATTTTGGTTGCTAGGGTACTCTGTTTGGTTGCTAGGGAGTGGCTTGTCAGCTGTCAATGATGAAATTCCAAAGGCTTCTTGTCATTATGAATTATATAATCCAACTCCCATGCCTCTGTGACATTCAGAATGTAAGATATGCCTCTTTGGATTTTGGTTGCTAGGGTACTCTTTTTGGTTGCTATGGAGTTACTTGGCACCTGCCAATGATGCAATTCCAAAGGCTTCTTGTCACTATGAATGATATAAACCAACTCCCATGCCTCTGTGACATTCAGAATGGAAGATATCCCTCTTTGGATTGTTGTTGCTAAGGTGCTCGACAATGGTTGCTAGGGAGGGGCTAGGAAGTGTTGAGGTGATTTATGATTGGCCGTTTGCTGCCCTGAGTCAAACTTGTGTTAACCCCATCTCTTTATGATGTTCTGATGCAGAGATATAGGTCTTGCAAAATGGTTGCTAGGGTACTCTGTTTGGTTGCTAGGGAGTGGCTTGGCAGCTGCCAATCATGAAACTCCAAAGGCTGCTTGTCAGTATGTATGATATAAACCAACTCCCATGCCTCTGTGACATTCAGAATAGAAGATATCCCTCTTTGGATTGTTGTTGCTAAGGTGCTCGACAATGGTTGCTAGGGAGGGGCTAGGAAGTGTTGAGGTGATTTATGATTGGCCGTTTGCTGCCCTGAGTCAAACTTGTGTTAACCCCATCTCTTTATGATGTTCTGATGCAGAGATATAGGTCTTGCAAAATGGTTGCTAGGGTACTCTGTTTGGTTGCTAGGGAGTGGCTTGGCAGCTGCCAATCATGAAACTCCAAAGGCTGCTTGTCAGTATGTATGATATAAACCAACTCCCATGCCTCTGTGACATTCAGAATAGAAGATATCTCTCTATGAATTTTGGTTGCTAAGGTGCTCGACAATGTCACTATGGAGGGAGGGGCTAGGAAGTGTTGAGGTGATTCATGATTGGCTGTTTGCTGCCCCGAGTCAAATGAGACCACCCCCATGTTTCTATGACAATGCAGTCCTGAGATATCCCTTTGATCTCTTTCAATGGAAGTCTATGGGACTTGTTGCTAAGGTGCTCTAAATGGTTGCTAGGGCGTGGCTTGATAGCTTCACAATGATCCTGAGAGACTGATTGGTCATCTGAGTAAGATGAGCCCTCCCCCTTGTCTCTATGACACTGTGATCCAGAGCTACGTTCATTACAAAATCCCTATGCAATTTACCATAGTAGGAAAAGCATGTGTGTTTCACGGGACATTCCTTCCCCATAGTAAGTCAATGGGACAACTTTGGGACGCTCCTGCCCCCCAGGGGTGCAACTTTTACCCCATTGTGAGGTATGTTCTTACAGAGCCTGTCAGCCTCTTCAAATGTGGCAAATCACACGTTTCTGCAAAATCCTCGCTCAGAGCTATGAGTGCTCAAAGTTCGTCGCAATGTTAAGTCAATGGAACTTTTTGGGGCGCTTTTTCGCCCCTGGGGCGAACACCGCACCCCCGATCGCTTATAAAAGTCATAGCACACCTCTCCTCAATAAGCCGGTCGATTTGACACCTCATTCATGGGTCTGTGACAAACGGTGCGGGGCGAGTTACGCGCCAAACTTTTGTCCAGAACAATAAGAAGAAGAAGAAGAATAACTAGAATGTACATTTCCTGAAGAAAATGTGAAGTGGTGCTTGCAGTGGCAAAACTCTCCACTTGGTTGCTAGGGTGTTGTACATGATTGCATTCGAGCCAACAACTATGTCTGTACGATGTTGTGGAGCTGAAATATGGCTTCTATATGTTGCAATATGGTTGCTAGGAGGCTCTAAACGGTTGCTAGGGTGTGAATTCAGTTACCATGGTGATAGTTACAGACTGTTTCCCAACCAAAACAAAACAGCCAACCCCCATCTCTATACGATGTTCTGATGCAGAGACATGGGTCTTGATAAACGGTTGTTAGGGTCCTCTGTTTGGTTGCTAAGGAGTGGCTTGGCAGCTGCCAATCATGAAACTCCAAAGGCTGCTTGTCAGTATGAATGATTCAAACCAAATCCCATGCCTCTGTGACATTCAGAATGGAAGATATCCCTCTTTGGATTTTGGTTGCTAGGGTACTCTGTTTGGTTGCCATGGAGTTGCTTGGCAGCTGCCAATGATGAAACTGCAAAGGCTTCTTGTCACTGTGAAGGATATAAACCAACTCCCATGCCTCTGTGACATTCAGAATGGAAGATATCCCTCTTTGGATTTTGGTTGCTAGGGTTCTCTGTTTGGTTGCTATGGATTTGCTTGACAGCTGCCAATGATGAAACTGCAAAGTCTGCTTGTCAGAATGAATGATATAAACCAACTCCCATGCCTCTGTGACATTCAGAATGGAAGATATCCCTCTATGGTTTTGGTTGCTAAGGTGCTCGACAATGGTTGCTAAGGAGTGGCTTGGCAGCTGCCAATGATGAAACTGCAAAGGCGTCTTGTCACTATGAATGATATAATCCAACTCCCATGCCTCTGTGACATTCAGAATGGAAGACATCCCTCTTTGGATTTTGGTTGCTAGGGTTCTCTGTTTGGTTGCTATGGATTTGCTTGGCAGCTGCCAATGATGAAACTGAAAAGGCTTTGTGTCACTATGAATGATATAAACCAACTCCCATTTCTCTGTGACATTCAGAATGGCAGACATCCCTCTTTGGATTTTGGTTGCTAGGGTACTCTGTTTGGTTGCTATGGAGTGGCTTGGCAGCTGCCAATGACGAAACTGCAAAGGCTTCTTGTCACTATGAATGATATAAACCATCTCCCATTTCTCTGTGACATTCAGAATGGCAGATATCCCTCTTTGGATTTTGGTTGCTAAGGTACTCTGTTTGGTTGCTATAGAGTGGCTTGGCGATTTACCATGTTTCTAAGATGATTTATTACGATTTAACACATTCCAGCATGATTTACTATGATTAACATGTTGTTAGAATGATGCTAGCAGGATTAGCATGTTGTTAGCATGATTAGCATGTTGGTTGGATGATGCTAGCATGATTAGCATGTTGCTACCATGCTTTTAACAAGATGCTAGCATGATTAGCATGTTGCTAGCATGTTTTTAGCTAGATGCTAACATGATTAACATGTTGCTAGCATGATTAGCATGTTGCTAGCATGATGCTAGCTTGGTTAGCATGATGCTAGCATTATGCTAGCTTGATTAGCATGTTGTTAGCATGATGCTAGCTTTATTAGCATGTTGGTAGCCTAATGCTAGCATGATTAGCATGTTGCTAGCATGATGCTAGCTTGATTCACATTATGCTAGCTTGATTAGCATGTTACTAGCATAATGCTAGCATTATTAGCATGTTGCTAGCATGATGCTAGCTTGATTAGCATGATGCTAACATTATGCTAGCTTGATTAGCATGTTGTTAGCATGATGCTAGCTTTATTAGCATGTTGGTAGCATAATGCTAGCATGATTAGCATGTTGCTAGCATGATGCTAGCTTGATTAGCATGTTGCTAGCATGATGCTAGCTTGATTAGCATGTTGCCATTATGTTTTTAGCAAGATGCTGTTGCCAGGTGGTTGCTAGGGTGTTCTGGGTGGTTGCTATGGTGTTGCTAGGCAGTTGCTAAGGTGTTCTGGGTGGTTGCTAGGCAGTTGCTAGGGTATTCTTGGTGGTTGCTAGGCAGTTGCTAGGGTATTCTTGGTGGTTGCTAGGGCGTTGCTAGGTGGTTGCTAGGGTGTTCTGGGTGGTTGCTATGGTGTTGCTAGGCAGTTGCTATGGTATTCTGGGTGGATACTAGGGCATTGCTAGGCAGTTGCTAGGGTGTTCTGGGTGGTTGCTAGGTGTTCTGGGTGGTTGCTAGGCAGTTGCTAGGTGTTCTAGGTGGTTGCTAGGCAGTTGCTAGGGTGTTCTGGGTGCTTGCTAGAGTTTTTTGTGGTTACTAGAGCATTTCTAGACGTTGCTAGGGTGTTCAGGGTGGTTGCTAAGGTGTTTTTGTTAGTTGCTATGGTGTTACTAGGTTGGTAGTTGTCAAATATGGTTACTATGGAGTTTTTATAGAGTTATTAAAATCTTTAATAACGAGTGCCTTCAGTACTTTGGCCGAATAGGCACAAGCATGGAGCGATATCGCAAGGCCACGAGAGTAAAATTGCTTTAAAAAATATAAAAAAAATAAAAAAATGTTTTTTTTTGGTTTAGGGTGGTTGCTAGGGAGCTCTTAGTGGTTGCTAGGGTGCTGAAACTGGTTGCTAGGGTGTGGCTATGAAGATTTTAGGCCATAACTTATTGGCTGCTTGATAATATAAATCCTCTGAGGGAGAGAGAGAGGGAGAGACGCAGGGCTGTCAGGCCCTTTGGAGTGGTGTGTGTGTGAAAACGTCGGTTGGGATTCAAATATTTTTAGAATGCCCAATGTAAAGTCAATGGGGACTTTTTTGGCCGCTTTTTCGTCCGCTGTGCGAACATCGTACACCCGATCGCTTAGAAAAGTCATAGCACACCTCTCCTCAATAAGCCGGTTGATTTGACACTTCACTCAGGGGTCTGTGACAAACGGTGCGGGGCGAGTTTCGCGCCAAACTTTGTCCAGAATAATAATAATAAGAATAACTAGAATGTACATTTCCTGAAGAAAATGTGAAGTGGTGCTTGCAGTGGCAAAACTCTCCACTTGGTTGCTAGGGTGTTGTACATGATTGCATTCGAGCCAACAACCATGTCTGTACAATGTTGTGGAGCTGAAATATGGCTTCTATATGTTGCAATATGGTTGCTAGGTGGCTCTAAACGGTTGCTAGGGTGTGAAATCAGTTACCATGGTGATAGTTACAGACAGTTTCCCAACCAAAACAAAAGAGCCAACCCCCATCTCTATGTGATGTTCTGATGCAGAGACATGGGTCATGATAAACGGTTGCTAGGGTCCTCTGTTTGGTTGCAAGGGAGTGACTTGGCAGGTGCCAATCATGAAACTCCAAAGGCTGCCTGTCATTATGAATGATATAAACCAACTCCCATGCCTGTGTGACATTCAGAATGGAAGATATCCCTCTTTGGAATTTGGTTGCTAGGGTCCTCTGTTTGGTTGCTATGGAGTTACTTGGCAGCTGCCAATGATGAAATTCCAAAGGTTTCTTGTCAGTATGAATTATATAAACCAACTCCCATGCCTCTGTGACATTCAGAATGGAAGAGATCCCTGTTTGGATTTTGGTTGCTAGGGTACTCTGTTTGGTTGTTATGGAGTTGCTTGGCAGCTGCCAATCATGAAACACCAAAGGCTTCTTGTCAGTATGAATGACATAAACCAACTCCCATGCCTCTGTGACATTCAGAATGGAAGATATCCCTCTTTGAATTTTGGTTGCTAGGGTAATCTGTTTGGTTGCTATGGAGTTGCTTGACAGCTGCCATTGATGAACCTGCAACGGCTTTTTGTTACTATGAAGGATATAAACCAACTCCCATGCCTCTGAGACATTCAGACTGGAAGATATCCCTCTTTGGATTTTGGTTGCTAGGGTACTATGATTGGTTGCTAGGGAGTGGCTTGGCAGCTGCCAATCATGAAACTCCAAAGGCTTCTTGTCAATATTGAATTATATAAACCTTCCCCCATCTCTATACGATGCTCTGATACAGAGATATAGGTCTTGCTAAATAGTTGCTAGGGTACTCTGTTTGGTTGCTATGGAGTGGCTTGGCAGCTGCTAATGATGAACTCCAAAGGCTGCTTTTCAGTATGAATGACATAAACAAACTCCCATGCCTCTGTGACATTCAGAATGGAAGATATCCCTCTTTGAATTTTGGTTGCTAGGGTAATCTGTTTGGTTGCTATGGAGTTGCTTGACAGCTGCCATTGATGAAACTGCAAAGGCTTTTTGTTACTATGAATGATATAAACCAACTTCCATGCCTCTGTGACATTCAGAATAGAAGATATCCCTCTAGGATTTTGGTTGCTAAGGTGCTCGACAATGGTTGCTAGGGAGGGGCTAGGAAGTGTTGAGGTGATTCATGATTGGCCATTTGATGCCCTGAGTGAAACGAGACCACCTTGGTGTTTCTATGATCTACTAGAGCGTTTCTAGACGTTGCTAGGGTGTTCAGGATGGTTGCTAAGGTATATTTGGTAGTTGCTATTTTGTTACTAGGTGGTTGGTAGTTGTCAAAGATGGTTACTATGGAGTTTTTATAGAGTTATTAAAATCTTTAATAACGAGTGCCTTCAGTACGGCACTCGGCCTGCGGCCTCGTGCCTATGGCTGAATAGGCACAAGCATGGAGCAATATCGCAAGGCCACGAGTGTAATATTGCGTTAAAAAATACAAAAAAATGTAAAAAAATTTTTTTTTGGTTTAGGGTGGTTGCTAGGGAGCTCTTAGTGGTTGCTAGGGTGCTAAAACTGGTTGCTAGGGTGTGGCTATGAAGATTTAAGGAAATTACTTATTGGCTGCTTGATAATATAAATCCTCTGAGGGAGAGAGAGAGGGAGAGACGCAGGGCTGTCAGGCCCTTTGGAGTGGTGTGTGTGTGAAAACGTCGGTTGGGATTCAAATATTTTTAGAATGCCCAATGTAAAGTCAATGGGGACTTTTTTGGCCGCTTTTTCGTCCGCTGTGCGAACATCGTACACCCGATCGCTTAGAAAAGTCATAGCACACCTCTCCTCAATGAGCCGGTCGATTTGACACTTCACTCAGGGGTCTGTGACAAACGGTGCGGGGCGAGTTTCGCGCCAAACTTTGTCCAGAATAATAATAATAAGAATAATAAGTATGAGCAATAACAATAGTGATGCTTTTAAAAAAGCACCACTAATAAGTATGAGCAATAACAATAGTGATGCTTTTAAAAAAGCACCACTAACTAGAATGTACATTTCCTGAAGAAAATGTGAAGTGGTGCTTGCAGTGGCAAAACTCGCCACTCGGTTGCTAGGGTGTTGTACATGATTGCATACGAGCCAACAACCATGTCTGTACGATGTTGTGGAGCTGAAATATGGCTTCGACATGTTGCAATATGGTTGCTAGGTGGCTCTAACTGGTTGCTAGGGTGTGAATACACAGTTACCATGGTGATATTTACAGACTGTTTTACAACTGAAACTAATGAGCCAACCAACATCTCTAAACAATATTCTGATGCAGAGATGTAGGTCTTGTAAAATGGTTGCTAGGGTACTCTGTTTGGTTGCTATGGAGTTGCTTGGCAGCTGCTAATGATGAAACTGCAAAGGCTTCTTGTCAGTATGAATGATATAAACCAACTCCCATCTCTATACGATGTTCTGATGCAGAGATATACGTTTTGCTAAACGGTTGCTATGGTACTCTGTTTGGTTGCTAGGGAGTAGCTTGGCAGCTGCCAATCATGAAACTCCAAAGGCTGCTTGTCAGTATAAATGAAATAATCCAAGTCCCATGCCTCTGTGACATTCAGAATGGAAGATATGCCTCTTTGGATTTTGGCTGCTAGGGTACTCTGTTTGGTTGCTATGGAGTTACTTGGCAGCTGCCAATGATGAAATTCCAAAGGCTTCTTGTCACTATGAATGATATAAAAAAAACAACTCCCATGCCTCTGTGACATTCAGAATGGAAGATATCCCTCTTTGGATTTTGGTTGTTAGGGTACTCTGTTTGGTTGCTAGGGAGTGTCTTTGCAGCTGCCAATCATGAAACTCAAAGGCTGCTTGTCGATATAAACCAACTCCAATGCCTCTGTGACATTCAGAATGGAAGATATCCCTCTTTGGATTTTGGTTGCTAGGGTACTCTGTTTGGTTGCTATGGAGTTCTTTGGCAGCTGCCAATGATGAAACTCCAAAGGCTTCTTGTCAGTATGAATGATATAAACCAACTCCCATGCCTCTGTGACATTCAGAATGGAAGATATCCCTCTTTGGATTTTGGTTGCTAGGGTACTCTGTTTGGTTGCTAGGGAGTGTCTTGGCAGCTGCCAATCATGAAACTCAAAGGCTGCTTGTCGATATAAACCAACTCCAATGCCTCTGTGACATTCAGAATGGAAGATATCCCTCTTTGGATTTTGGTTGCTAGGGTACTCTGTTTGGTTGCTATGGAGTGGTTTGGCAGCTGCCAATGATGAAACTCCAAAGGCTTCTTGTCAGTCTGAATGATATAAACCAACTCCCATGCCTCTGTGACATTCAGAATGGAAGATATCCCTCTTTGGATTTTGGTTGCTAGGGTACTCTGTTTGGTTGCTATGGAGTGGTTTGGCAGCTGCCAATGATGAAACTCCAAAGGCTTCTTGTCAGTATGAATGATATAAACCAACTCCCATGCCTCTGTGACATTCAGAATGGAAGATATCCCTCTTTGGATTTTGGTTGCTAGGGTACTCTGTTTGGTTGCTAGGGAGTGGCTTGTCAGCTGCCAGTCATGAAACTCCAAAGGCTGCTTGCCGGTATGAATGATATAAACCAACTCCCATGCCTCTGCGACATTCAGAATGGAAGATATCCCTCTTTGGATTGTTGTTGCTAGGGTACTCTGTTTGGTTGCTATGGAGTGGCTTGTCAGCTGCCAATCATGAAACTCCAAAGGCTTGTTGTCACTATGAATGATATAAACCAACTCCCATGGCTCTGCGACATTCAGAATGGAAGATATCCCTCTTTGGATATTGGTTGCTAGGGTACTCTGTTTGGTTGCTAGGGAGTGGCTTGTCAGCTGCCAACCATAAAACTCCCAGAGGCTGCTTGTCAGTATGAATGATATAAACCAACTCCCAGCTCTATACGATGTTCTGATACAGAGAAATAATTTTTGCTAAATGGTTGCTAGGGTACTCTGTTTGGTTGCTAGGGAGTGGCTTGGCAGCTGCCAGTGATGAAACTGCAAAGGCTTCTTGTCACTATGAATGATATAAACCAACTCCCATTTCTTTGTGACATTCAAAATGGAAGATAACCCTCTTTGGATTTTGGTTGCTAGGCTACTCTGTTTGGTTGCTATGGATTGGCTTGGCAGCTGCCAATAATGAAACTCCAAAGGCTGGTTGTCAGTATGAATGAAACAAACCAACTCCCATGCCTCTGTGACATTCAGAATGGAAGATATCCCTCTTTGCATTTTGGTTGCTAGGGTACTCTGTTTGGTTGCTATGGAGTTGTTTGGCAGCTGCTAATGATGAAACTGTAAAGGCTTATTGTCAGTATGAATGATATAAACCAACCCCCATCTCTATACGATGTTCTGATGCGGAGATATAGGTCTTGCAAAACGGTTGCTAGGGTACTCAAGTTTGGTTGCTATGGAGTGGCTTGGCAGCTGCCAATGATGAAACTGAAAAGGCTTTGTGTCACTATGAATGATATAAACCAACTCCCATTTCTCTGTGACATTCAGAATGGCAGATATCCCTCTTTGGATTTTGGTTGCTAGGGTACTCTGTTTGGTTGCTATGGAGTGGCTTGGCAGCTGCCAATGACGAAACTGCAAAGGCTTCTTGTCACTATGAATGATATAAACCAACTCCCATTTCTCTGTGACATTCAGAATGGAAGATATCCCTCTTTGAATTTTGGTTGCTAGGGTACTCTGTTTGGTTGCTAGGGAGTGGCTTGGCAGCTGCCAATGATGAAACTCCAAAGGCTTCTTGTCACTATGAATGATATAAACCAACTCCCATGCCTCTGTGACATTCAGAATGGAAGATATCCCTCTCGGATTTTGGTTGCTAAGGTGCTCGACAATGGTTGCTAGGGAGGGGCTAGGAAGAGTTGAGGTGATTCATGATTGGCTGTTTGCTGCCCCAAGTCAAACGAGACCACCCTCTAGTTTCTATGACAATTCAGTCCGGAGATATCCCTTTGAACTCTTTCAATGGAAGTCTATGGGACTTGTTGCTAAGGTGCTCTAAATGGTTGCTAGGGCGTGGCTTGATAGCTTCACAATGATCCTGAGAGACTGATTGGTCGTCTGAGTAAAATGAGCCCACCCCCTTGTCTCTATGATACTGTGATCCAGAGCTACGTTCATTACAAAATCCCTATGCAATTTACCATAGTAGGAAAAGCATGTGTGTTTCACGGGACATTCCTTCCCCATAGTAAGTCAATGGGGCAACTTTGGGACGCTCCTGCCCCCCAGGGGTGCAACTTTTACCCCATTGTGAGGTATGTTCTTACAGAGCCTGTCAGCCTCTTCAAATGTGGCAAATCACACGTTTCTGCGAAATCCTCGCTCAGAGCTATGAGTGCTCAAAGTTCGTCGCAATGTTAAGTCAATGGAACTTTTTGGGCCGCTTTTTCGCCCCTGGGGTGAACACCGCACCCCCGATCGCTTATAAAAGTCATAGCACACCTCTCCTCAATGAGCCGGTCGATTTGACACCTCATTCATGGGTCTGTGACAAACGGTGTGGGGCGAGTTACGCGCCAAACTTTGTCCAGAATAATAATAATAATAACTAGAATGTACATTTCCTGAAGAAAATGTGAAGTGGTGCTTGCAGTGGCAAAACTCGCCACTCGGTTGCTAGGGTGTTGTACATGATTGCATACGAGCCAACAACCATGTCTGTACGATGTTGTGGAGCTGAAATATGGCTTCGACATGTTGCAATATGGTTGCTAGGTGGCTCTAACTGGTTGCTAGGGTGTGAATACACAGTTACCATGGTGATATTTACAGACTGTTTTACAACTGAAACTAATGAGCCAACCAACATCTCTAAACAATATTCTGATGCAGAGATGTAGGTCTTGTAAAATGGTTGCTAGGGTACTCTGTTTGGTTGCTATGGAGTTGCTTGGCAGCTGCTAATGATGAAACTGCAAAGGCTTCTTGTCAGTATGAATGATATAAACCAACTCCCATCTCTATACGATGTTCTGATGCAGAGATATACGTTTTGCTAAACGGTTGCTATGGTACTCTGTTTGGTTGCTAGGGAGTAGCTTGGCAGCTGCCAATCATGAAACTCCAAAGGCTGCTTGTCAGTATAAATGAAATAATCCAAGTCCCATGCCTCTGTGACATTCAGAATGGAAGATATGCCTCTTTGGATTTTGGCTGCTAGGGTACTCTGTTTGGTTGCTATGGAGTTACTTGGCAGCTGCCAATGATGAAATTCCAAAGGCTTCTTGTCACTATGAATGATATAAAAAAAACAACTCCCATGCCTCTGTGACATTCAGAATGGAAGATATCCCTCTTTGGATTTTGGTTGTTAGGGTACTCTGTTTGGTTGCTAGGGAGTGTCTTTGCAGCTGCCAATCATGAAACTCAAAGGCTGCTTGTCGATATAAACCAACTCCAATGCCTCTGTGACATTCAGAATGGAAGATATCCCTCTTTGGATTTTGGTTGCTAGGGTACTCTGTTTGGTTGCTATGGAGTTCTTTGGCAGCTGCCAATGATGAAACTCCAAAGGCTTCTTGTCAGTATGAATGATATAAACCAACTCCCATGCCTCTGTGACATTCAGAATGGAAGATATCCCTCTTTGGATTTTGGTTGCTAGGGTACTCTGTTTGGTTGCTAGGGAGTGTCTTGGCAGCTGCCAATCATGAAACTCAAAGGCTGCTTGTCGATATAAACCAACTCCAATGCCTCTGTGACATTCAGAATGGAAGATATCCCTCTTTGGATTTTGGTTGCTAGGGTACTCTGTTTGGTTGCTATGGAGTGGTTTGGCAGCTGCCAATGATGAAACTCCAAAGGCTTCTTGTCAGTCTGAATGATATAAACCAACTCCCATGCCTCTGTGACATTCAGAATGGAAGATATCCCTCTTTGGATTTTGGTTGCTAGGGTACTCTGTTTGGTTGCTATGGAGTGGTTTGGCAGCTGCCAATGATGAAACTCCAAAGGCTTCTTGTCAGTATGAATGATATAAACCAACTCCCATGCCTCTGTGACATTCAGAATGGAAGATATCCCTCTTTGGATTTTGGTTGCTAGGGTACTCTGTTTGGTTGCTAGGGAGTGGCTTGTCAGCTGCCAGTCATGAAACTCCAAAGGCTGCTTGCCGGTATGAATGATATAAACCAACTCCCATGCCTCTGCGACATTCAGAATGGAAGATATCCCTCTTTGGATTGTTGTTGCTAGGGTACTCTGTTTGGTTGCTATGGAGTGGCTTGTCAGCTGCCAATCATGAAACTCCAAAGGCTTGTTGTCACTATGAATGATATAAACCAACTCCCATGGCTCTGCGACATTCAGAATGGAAGATATCCCTCTTTGGATATTGGTTGCTAGGGTACTCTGTTTGGTTGCTAGGGAGTGGCTTGTCAGCTGCCAACCATAAAACTCCCAGAGGCTGCTTGTCAGTATGAATGATATAAACCAACTCCCAGCTCTATACGATGTTCTGATACAGAGAAATAATTTTTGCTAAATGGTTGCTAGGGTACTCTGTTTGGTTGCTAGGGAGTGGCTTGGCAGCTGCCAGTGATGAAACTGCAAAGGCTTCTTGTCACTATGAATGATATAAACCAACTCCCATTTCTTTGTGACATTCAAAATGGAAGATAACCCTCTTTGGATTTTGGTTGCTAGGGTACTCTGTTTGGTTGCTATGGATTGGCTTGGCAGCTGCCAATAATGAAACTCCAAAGGCTGGTTGTCAGTATGAATGAAACAAACCAACTCCCATGCCTCTGTGACATTCAGAATGGAAGATATCCCTCTTTGCATTTTGGTTGCTAGGGTACTCTGTTTGGTTGCTATGGAGTTGTTTGGCAGCTGCTAATGATGAAACTGTAAAGGCTTATTGTCAGTATGAATGATATAAACCAACCCCCATCTCTATACGATGTTCTGATGCGGAGATATAGGTCTTGCAAAACGGTTGCTAGGGTACTCAAGTTTGGTTGCTATGGAGTGGCTTGGCAGCTGCCAATGATGAAACTGAAAAGGCTTTGTGTCACTATGAATGATATAAACCAACTCCCATTTCTCTGTGACATTCAGAATGGCAGATATCCCTCTTTGGATTTTGGTTGCTAGGGTACTCTGTTTGGTTGCTATGGAGTGGCTTGGCAGCTGCCAATGACGAAACTGCAAAGGCTTCTTGTCACTATGAATGATATAAACCAACTCCCATTTCTCTGTGACATTCAGAATGGAAGATATCCCTCTTTGAATTTTGGTTGCTAGGGTACTCTGTTTGGTTGCTAGGGAGTGGCTTGGCAGCTGCCAATGATGAAACTCCAAAGGCTTCTTGTCACTATGAATGATATAAACCAACTCCCATGCCTCTGTGACATTCAGAATGGAAGATATCCCTCTCGGATTTTGGTTGCTAAGGTGCTCGACAATGGTTGCTAGGGAGGGGCTAGGAAGAGTTGAGGTGATTCATGATTGGCTGTTTGCTGCCCCAAGTCAAACGAGACCACCCTCTAGTTTCTATGACAATTCAGTCCGGAGATATCCCTTTGAACTCTTTCAATGGAAGTCTATGGGACTTGTTGCTAAGGTGCTCTAAATGGTTGCTAGGGCGTGGCTTGATAGCTTCACAATGATCCTGAGAGACTGATTGGTCGTCTGAGTAAAATGAGCCCACCCCCTTGTCTCTATGATACTGTGATCCAGAGCTACGTTCATTACAAAATCCCTATGCAATTTACCATAGTAGGAAAAGCATGTGTGTTTCACGGGACATTCCTTCCCCATAGTAAGTCAATGGGGCAACTTTGGGACGCTCCTGCCCCCCAGGGGTGCAACTTTTACCCCATTGTGAGGTATGTTCTTACAGAGCCTGTCAGCCTCTTCAAATGTGGCAAATCACACGTTTCTGCGAAATCCTCGCTCAGAGCTATGAGTGCTCAAAGTTCGTCGCAATGTTAAGTCAATGGAACTTTTTGGGCCGCTTTTTCGCCCCTGGGGTGAACACCGCACCCCCGATCGCTTATAAAAGTCATAGCACACCTCTCCTCAATGAGCCGGTCGATTTGACACCTCATTCATGGGTCTGTGACAAACGGTGTGGGGCGAGTTACGCGCCAAACTTTGTCCAGAATAATAATAATAATAACTAGAATGTACATTTCCTGAAGAAAATGTGAAGTGGTGCTTGCAGTGGCAAAATTCGCCACTGGGCAGATGCTAACACAATTGACATGTTGTGATACCATGATATACCACATTTTAGCATTATTTACCACGATTTACCATGTTTCTAAGATGATTTATTACGATTTAACACATTCCAGCATGATTTACTATGATTAACATGTTGTTAGAATGATGCTAGCAGGATTAGCATGTTGTTAGCATGATTAGCATGTTGGTTGGATGATGCTAGCATGATTAGCATGTTGCTACCATGCTTTTAACAAGATGCTAGCATGATTAGCATGTTGCTAGCATGTTTTTAGCTAGATGCTAACATGATTAACATGTTGCTAGCATGATTAGCATGTTGCTAGCATGATGCTAGCTTGGTTAGCATGATGCTAGCATTATGCTAGCTTGATTAGCATGTTGTTAGCATGATGCTAGCTTTATTAGCATGTTGGTAGCCTAATGCTAGCATGATTAGCATGTTGCTAGCATGATGCTAGCTTGATTCACATTATGCTAGCTTGATTAGCATGTTACTAGCATAATGCTAGCATTATTAACATGTTGTTAGCATGATGCTAGCTTTATTAGCATGTTGGTAGCATAATGCTAGCATGATTAGCATGTTGCTAGCATGATGCTAGCTTGATTAGCATGTTGCTAGCATGATGCTAGCTTGATTAGCATGTTGCCATTATGTTTTTAGCAAGATGCTGTTGCCAGGTGGTTGCTAGGGTGTTCTGGGTGGTTGCTATGGTGTTGCTAGGCAGTTGCTAAGGTGTTCTGGGTGGTTGCTAGGCAGTTGCTAGGGTATTCTTGGTGGTTGCTAGGCAGTTGCTAGGGTATTCTTGGTGGTTGCTAGGGCGTTGCTAGGTGGTTGCTAGGGTGTTCTGGGTGGTTGCTATGGTGTTGCTAGGCAGTTGCTATGGTATTCTGGGTGGATACTAGGGCATTGCTAGGCAGTTGCTAGGGTGTTCTGGGTGGTTGCTAGGTGTTCTGGGTGGTTGCTAGGCAGTTGCTAGGTGTTCTAGGTGGTTGCTAGGCAGTTGCTAGGGTGTTCTGGGTGCTTGCTAGAGTTTTTTGTGGTTACTAGAGCATTTCTAGACGTTGCTAGGGTGTTCAGGGTGGTTGCTAAGGTGTTTTTGTTAGTTGCTATGGTGTTACTAGGTGGTTGGTAGTTGTCAAATATGGTTACTATGGAGTTTTTATAGAGTTATTAAAATCTTTAATAATGAGTGCCTTCAGTACGCAGGCCTCGTGCCTATGGTCGAATAGGCACAAGCATGGAGCGATATCGCAAGGCCACGAGAGTAAAATTGCTTTAAAAAATATAAAAAAAATAAAAAAATGTTTTTTTTTGGTTTAGGGTGGTTGCTAGGGAGCTCTTAGTGGTTGCTAGGGTGCTGAAACTGGTTGCTAGGGTGTGGCTATGAAGATTTTAGGCCATAACTTATTGGCTGCTTGATAATATAAATCCTCTGAGGGAGAGAGAGAGGGAGAGACGCAGGGCTGTCAGGCCCTTTGGAGTGGTGTGTGTGTGAAAACGTCGGTTGGGATTCAAATATTTTTAGAATGCCCAATGTAAAGTCAATGGGGACTTTTTTGGCCGCTTTTTCGTCCGCTGTGCGAACATCGTACACCCGATCGCTTAGAAAAGTCATAGCACACCTCTCCTCAATAAGCCGGTTGATTTGACACTTCACTCAGGGGTCTGTGACAAACGGTGCGGGGCGAGTTTCGCGCCAAACTTTGTCCAGAATAATAATAATAAGAATAATAAGTATGAGCAATAACAATAGTGATGCTTTTAAAAAAGCACCACTAATAAGAAGAAGAATAAGAATAATAAGTATGAGCAATAACAATAGTGATGCCTTGCTTTCAGCAAGCACCACTAATAATAATAAGAATAAGAATAATAAGTATGAGCAATAACAATAGTGATGCCTTGCTTTCAGCAAGCACCACTAATAATAATAAGAATAAGAATAATAAGTATGAGCAATAACAATAGTGATGCCTTGCTTTCAGCAAGCACCACTAATAAGTATGAGCAATAACAATAGTGATGCCTTGCTTTCAGCAAGCACCACTAACTAGAATGTACATTTCCTGAAGAAAATGTGAAATGGTGCTTGCAGTGGCAAAACTCTCCACTCGGTTGCTAGGGTGTTGTACATGATTGCATACGAGCCAACAACCATGTCTGTACGATGTTGTGGAGCTGAAATATAGCTTCTATATGTTGCAATATGGTTTATATGTGGCTCTAAATGGTTGCTAGGGCGTTGCTTGGCGGTTGCTAGGGTGTTCTGGGTGGTTGCTAGGCAGTTGCTAGGGTATTCTTGGTGGTTGCTATGGTGTTGCTAGGCGGTTGCTAGGGTATTCTGGGTGGTTGCTAGGCGGTTGCTAGGGTATTCTTGGTGGTTGCTAGGGCGTTGCTAGGGCGTTGCTAGGTGGTTGCTAGGCTGTTCTGGGTGGTTGCTATGGTGTTGCTAGGCAGTTGCTAGGGTATTCTTGGTGGTTGCTATGGTGTTACTAGGCGGTTGCTAGGGTATTCTGGGTGGTTGCTAGGCGGTTGCTAGGGTATTCTGGGTGGTTGCTAGGGCGTTGCTAGGTGTTTGCTAGGCTGTTCTGGGTGGTTGCTATGGTGTTGCTAGGTGGTTGCTAGGGTGTTCTGGGTGGTTGCTATGGTGTTGCTAGGCGGTTGCTAGGGTATTCTGGGTGGTTGCTAGGCAGTTGCTAGGGTATTCTGGGTGGTTGCTATGGTGTTGCTAGGCGGTTGCTAGGGTATTCTGGGTGGTTGCTAGGGCGTTGCTAGGCAGTTGCAATGGTATTTTGGGTGGATGCTAGGGCGTTGCTAGGCAGTTGCTAGGGTGTTCTGGGTGGTTGCTAGGCAGTTGCTAGGTGTTCTGGGGGGTTGCTACGGTATTTTTGATGGTTACTAGAGCGTTTCTAGACGTTGCTAGGGTGTTCAGGATGGTTGCTAAGGTATTTGTTTTGTTGCTATGGTGTTACTAGGTGGTTGGTAGTTGTCAAAGATGGTTACTATGGAGTTTTTATAGAGTTATTAAAATCTTTAATAACGAGTGCCTTCAGTACGGCACTCGGCCTACGGCCTCGTGCCTATGGCCGAATAAGCACAAGCATGGAGCAATATCGCAAGGCCACAAGTGTAATATTGCGTTAAAAAATACAAAAAAATTAAAAAACTATTTTTTTTTGGTTTAGGGTGGTTGCTAGGGAGCTCTTAGTGGTTGCTAGGGTGCTGAAACTGGTTGCTAGGGTGTAGCTATGAAGATTTTAGGCCATTACTTATTGGCTGCTTGATAATATAAATCCTCTGAGGGAGAGAGAGAGGGAGAGATGCAGGGGTGTCAGGCCCTTTGGAGTCTGTGTGTGTGAAAACGGCAGTTGGGATTCAAATATTTTTAGAACTCCCAATGTAAAGTCAATGGGGACTTTTTTGGCCACTTTTTCGTCCGCTGTGCGAACATCGTACACCCGATCGCTTAGAAAAGTCATAGCACACCTCTCCTCAATGAGCCGGTCGATTTGACACCTCACTCAAGAGCCTGTGACAAACGGTGCGGGGCGAGTTACGCGCCAAACTTTGTCCAGAATAAAAATAAGAATAATAACTAGAATGTACATTTCCTGAAGAAAATGTGAAGTGGTGCTTGCAGTGGCAAAACTCGCCACTCGGTTGCTAAAGTGTGGTACATGATTGCATACAAGGCAACAAACATGTCTGTACGATGTTCTGGTGCTGAGATATGGCTTATTCATGTTGTTCAGGTGGTTGCTAGGGTGTTGCTAGGGTGTTTTGTGTGGTTGCTAGGGCTTTGCTAGGTGGTTGCTAGGGTGTTGCTAGGCAGTTGCTAGGGTATTCTGGGTGGTTGCTAGGCAGTTGCTAGGGTATTCTGAGTAGTTGCTATGATGTTGCTAGGGGGTTGCTAGGGTATTCTGGGTGGTTGCTAGGGCGTTGCTAGGCAGTTGCAAGGGTATTCTGGGTGATTGCTATGGTGTTGCTATGCGGTTGCTAGGGTATTCTGGGGGGTTGCTAGGCAGTTGCTAGGGTGTTCTGGATGGTTGCTAGGGCGTTGCTAGGTAGTTGCTAGGGTATTCTGGGTGGTTTCTATGGTGTTGCTAGGTGGTTGCTAGGGTATTCTGGGTGGTTGCTATGGTGTTGCTAGGCGGTTGCTAGGGTATTCTTGGTGGTTGCTAGGGTGTTGCTAGGCAGTTGCTAGGGTATTCTGGGTGGTTGCTATGGTGTTGCTAGGCAGTTGCTAGGGTATTCTGGGTGATTGATATGGAGTTGCTAGGCGGTTGCTAGGGTATTCTGGGGGGTTGCTAGGCAGTTGCTAGGGTGTTCTGGGTGGTTGCTAGGGCATTGCTAGGCAGTTGCTAGGGTATTCTGGGTGGTTGCTATGGTGTTGCTAGGTGGTTGCTAGGGTATTCTTGGTGGTTGCTATGGTGTTGCTAGGTGGTTGCTAGGGTATTCTGGGGGTTGCTAGGGTGTTGCTAGGCAGTTACTAGGGTATTCTGGGTGGATGCTATGGTGTTCCTAGGCGGTTGCTAGGGTATTCTGGGTGGTTGCTAGGGCGTTGATCGGCAGTTGCTAGGGTGTTCTGGGTGGTTGCTAGGCGGTTGCTAGGGTATTCTGAGTGGTTGCTATGGTGTTGCTATTGTGTTCTAGGTGGTTGCTAGGGCGTTGCTAGGCAGTTGCTAGGGTGTTCTGGGTGGTTGCTAGGGTATTCTGGGTGGTTGCTATGGCGTTGCTAGGGTATTCTGGGTGGTTGCTAGGCGGTTGCTAGGGTATTCTTGGTGGTTGCTAGGGCGTTGCTAGGCAGTTACTAGGGTGTTCTGGGTGGTTGCTAGGGCGTTGCTAGGCGGTTGCTAGGGCGTTGCTAGGTGGTTACTAGGGTGTTCTGGGTGGTTGCTATGGTGTTGCTAGGCAGTTGCTATGGTATATTGGGTGGATGCTAGGGCGTTGCTAGGCAGTTGCTAGGGTGTTCTGGGTGGTTGCTAGGCAGTTGCTAGGTGTTCTGGGGGTTGCTAGACAGTTGCTAGGGTGTTCTGGGTGGTTGCTACGGTATTTTTGGTGGTTACTAGAGCGTTTCTAGACGTTGCTAGGGTTTTCAGGATGGTTGCTAAGGTATTTTTTTTAGTTGCTATGGTGTTACTAGGTGGTTGGTAGTTGTCAAAGATGGTTACTATGGAGTTTTTATAGAGTTATTAAAATCTTTAATAACGAGTGCCTTCAGTACGGCACTCGGCCTGCGGCCTCGTGCCTATGGCCGAATAGGCACAAGCATGGAGCAATATCGCAAGGCCACGAGTGTAATATTGCGTTAAAAAATACAAAAAAATTAAAAACAATTTTTTTTTTGGTTTAGGGTGGTTGCTAGGGAGCTCTTAGTGGTTGCTAGGGTGCTAAAACTGGTTGCTAGGGTGTGGCTATGAAGATTTTAGGCCATTACTTATTGGCTGCTTGATAATATAAATCCTCTGAGGGAGAGAGAGAGGGAGAGACGCAGGGCTGTCAGGCCCTTTGGAGTCTGTGTGTGTGAAAACGGCAGTTGGGATTCAAATATTTTTAGAACTCCCAATGTAAAGTCAATGGGGACTTTTTTGGCCGCTTTTTCGTCCGCTGTGCGAACATCGTACACCCGATCGCTTAGAAAAGTCATAGCACACCTCTCCTCAATGAGCCGGTCGATTTGACACTTTACTCAGGGGTCTGTGACAAACGGTGCGGGGCGCATTACGCGCCAAACTTTGTCCAGAATAATAATAATAATAATAATAATAATAACTAGAATGTACATTTCCTGAAGAAAATGTGAAGTGGTGCTTGCAGTGGCAAAACTCTCCACTTGGTTGCTAGGGTGTTGTACATGATTGCATTCGAGCCAACAACCATGTCTGTACAATGTTGTGGAGCTGAAATATGGCTTCTATATGTTGCAATATGGTTGCTAGGTGGCTCTAAACGGTTGCTAGGGTGTGAAATCAGTTACCATGGTGATAGTTACAGACAGTTTCCCAACCAAAACAAAAGAGCCAACCCCCATCTCTATGTGATGTTCTGATGCAGAGACATGGGTCATGATAAACGGTTGCTAGGGTCCTCTGTTTGGTTGCCAGGGAGTGACTTGGCAGGTGCCAATGATGAAACTCCAAAGGCTGATTGTCAGTATAAATGATTTAAACCAACTCCCATGCCTCTGTGACATTCAGAATGGAAGATATCCCGCTTTGGAATTTGGTTGCTAGGGTCCTCTGTTTGGTTGCAAGGGAGTGACTTGGCAGGTGCCAATCATAAAACTCCAAAGGCTGCTTGTCATTATGAATGATATAAACCAACTCCCATGCCTGTGTGACTTTCAGAATGGAAGATATCTCTCTTTGGATTTTGGTTACTAGGGTACTCTGTTTGGTTGCTATGGAGTTACTTGGCAGCTGCCAATGATGAAATTCCAAAGGTTTCTTGTCAGTATGAATGATATAAACCAACTCCCATGCCTCTGTGACATTCAGAATGGAAGAGATCCCTGTTTGGATTTTGGTTGCTAGGGTACTCTGTTTGGTTGTTATGGAGTTGCTTGGGGGCTGCCAATCATGAAACACCAAAGGCTTCTTGTCAGTATGAATGACATAAACCAACTCCCATGCCTCTGTGACATTCAGAATGGAAGATATCCCTCTTTGAATTTTGGTTGCTAGGGTAATCTGTTTGGTTGCTATGGAGTTGCTTGACAGCTGCCATTGATGAAACTGCAACGGCTTTTTGTTACTATGAAGGATATAAACCAACTCCCATGCCTCTGTGACATTCAGACTGGAAGATATCCCTCTTTGGATTTTGGTTGCTAGGGTACTATGATTGGTTGCTAGGGAGTGGCTTGGCAGCTGCCAATCATGAAACTCCAAAGGCTTCTTGTCAATATTGAATTATATAAACCTTCCCCCATCTCTATACGATGCTCTGATACAGAGATATAGGTCTTGCTAAATAGTTGCTAGGGTACTCTGTTTGGTTGCTATGGAGTGGCTTGGCAGCTGCTAATGATGAACTCCAAAGGCTGCTTTTCAGTATGAATGACATAAACAAACTCCCATGCCTCTGTGACATTCAGAATGGAAGATATCCCTCTTTGAATTTTGGTTGCTAGGGTAATCTGTTTGGTTGCTATGGAGTTGCTTGACAGCTGCCATTGATGAAACTGCAAAGGCTTTTTGTTACTATGAATGATATAAACCAACTTCCATGCCTCTGTGACATTCAGAATAGAAGATATCCCTCTAGGATTTTGGTTGCTAAGGTGCTCGACAATGGTTGCTAGGGAGGGGCTAGGAAGTGTTGAGGTGATTTATGATTGGCCATTTGATGCCCTGAGTGAAACGAGACCACCTTGGTGTTTCTATGATCTACTAGAGCGTTTCTAGACGTTGCTAGGGTGTTCAGGATGGTTGCTAAGGTATTTTTGGTAGTTGCTATTTTGTTACTAGGTGGTTGGTAGTTGTCAAAGATGGTTACTATGGAGTTTTTATAGAGTTATTAAAATCTTTAATAACGAGTGCCTTCAGTACGGCACTCGGCCTGCGGCCTCGTGCCTATGGCTGAATAGGCACAAGCATGGAGCAATATCGCAAGGCCACGAGTATAATATTGCGTTAAAAAATACAAAAAAATGTAAAAAAAATTTTTTTTTGGTTTAGGGTGGTTGCTAGGGAGCTCTTAGTGGTTGCTAGGGTGCTAAAACTGGTTGCTAGGGTGTGGCTATGAAGATTTAAGGAAATTACTTATTGGCTGCTTGATAATATAAATCCTCTGAGGGAGAGAGAGAGAGGGAGAGACGCAGGGCTGTCAGGCCCTTTGGAGTGGTGTGTGTGTGAAAACGTCGGTTGGGATTCAAATATTTTTAGAATGCCCAATGTAAAGTCAATGGGGACTTTTTTGGCCGCTTTTTCGTCCGCTGTGCGAACATCGTACACCCGATCGCTTAGAAAAGTCATAGCACACCTCTCCTCAATGAGCCGGTCGATTTGACACTTCACTCAGGGGTCTGTGACAAACGGTGCGGGGCGAGTTTCGCGCCAAACTTTGTCCAGAATAATAATAATAAGAATAATAAGTATGAGCAATAACAATAGTGATGCTTTTAAAAAAGCACCACTAATAAGAATAATAAGTATGAGCAATAACAATAGTGATGCCTTGCTTTCAGCAAGCACCACTAATAATAAGTATGCAAGAGAACACTAATGATGCCTTGCCTTTGGCAAGCACCATTAATAATAAGAATAATAAGTATGAGCAATAACAATAGTGATGCCTTGCTTTCAGCAAGCACCACTAATAAGTATGAGCAATAACAATAGTGATGCCTTGCTTTCAGCAAGCACCACTAACTAGAATGTACATTTCCTGAAGAAAATGTGAAATGGTGCTTGCAGTGGCAAAACTCTCCACTCGGTTGCTAGGGTGTTGTACATGATTGCATACGAGCCAACAACCATGTCTGTACGATGTTGTGGAGCTGAAATATAGCTTCTATATGTTGCAATATGGTTTATATGTGGCTCTAAATGGTTGCTAGGGCGTTGCTTGGCGGTTGCTAGGGTGTTCTGGGTGGTTGCTAGGCAGTTGCTAGGGTATTCTTGGTGGTTGCTATGGTGTTGCTAGGCGGTTGCTAGGGTATTCTGGGTGGTTGCTAGGCGGTTGCTAGGGTATTCTTGGTGGTTGCTAGGGCGTTGCTAGGGCGTTGCTAGGTGGTTGCTAGGCTGTTCTGGGTGGTTGCTATGGTGTTGCTAGGCAGTTGCTAGGGTATTCTTGGTGGTTGCTATGGTGTTACTAGGCGGTTGCTAGGGTATTCTGGGTGGTTGCTAGGCGGTTGCTAGGGTATTCTGGGTGGTTGCTAGGGCGTTGCTAGGTGTTTGCTAGGCTGTTCTGGGTGGTTGCTATGGTGTTGCTAGGTGGTTGCTAGGGTGTTCTGGGTGGTTGCTATGGTGTTGCTAGGCGGTTGCTAGGGTATTCTGGGTGGTTGCTAGGCAGTTGCTAGGGTATTCTGGGTGGTTGCTATGGTGTTGCTAGGCGGTTGCTAGGGTATTCTGGGTGGTTGCTAGGGCGTTGCTAGGCAGTTGCAATGGTATTTTGGGTGGATGCTAGGGCGTTGCTAGGCAGTTGCTAGGGTGTTCTGGGTGGTTGCTAGGCAGTTGCTAGGTGTTCTGGGGGGTTGCTACGGTATTTTTGATGGTTACTAGAGCGTTTCTAGACGTTGCTAGGGTGTTCAGGATGGTTGCTAAGGTATTTGTTTTGTTGCTATGGTGTTACTAGGTGGTTGGTAGTTGTCAAAGATGGTTACTATGGAGTTTTTATAGAGTTATTAAAATCTTTAATAACGAGTGCCTTCAGTACGGCACTCGGCCTACGGCCTCGTGCCTATGGCCGAATAAGCACAAGCATGGAGCAATATCGCAAGGCCACAAGTGTAATATTGCGTTAAAAAATACAAAAAAATTAAAAAACTATTTTTTTTTGGTTTAGGGTGGTTGCTAGGGAGCTCTTAGTGGTTGCTAGGGTGCTGAAACTGGTTGCTAGGGTGTAGCTATGAAGATTTTAGGCCATTACTTATTGGCTGCTTGATAATATAAATCCTCTGAGGGAGAGAGAGAGGGAGAGATGCAGGGGTGTCAGGCCCTTTGGAGTCTGTGTGTGTGAAAACGGCAGTTGGGATTCAAATATTTTTAGAACTCCCAATGTAAAGTCAATGGGGACTTTTTTGGCCACTTTTTCGTCCGCTGTGCGAACATCGTACACCCGATCGCTTAGAAAAGTCATAGCACACCTCTCCTCAATGAGCCGGTCGATTTGACACCTCACTCAAGAGCCTGTGACAAACGGTGCGGGGCGCATTACGCGCCAAACTTTTGTCCAGAATAATAATAATAAGAAGAACTAGAATGTACATTTCCTGAAGAAAATGTGAAGTGGTGCTTGCAGTGGCAAAACTCGCCACTCGGTTGCTAGGGTGTTGTACATGATTGCATACGAGCCAACAACCATGTCTGTACGATGTTGTGGAGCTAAAATATGGCTTCTATATGTTGCAATATGGTTGCTAGGTGGCTCTAAATGGTTGCTAGGGTGTGAATACACAGTTACCATGGTGATATTTACAGACTGTTTTACAACTGAAACTAATGAGCCAACCCCCATCTCTATACAATATTCTGATGCAGAGATGTAGGTCTTGTAAAATGGTTGCTAGGGTACTCTGTTTGGTTGCTATGGAGTTGCTTGGCAGCTGCTAATGATGAAACTGCAAAGGCTTCTTGTCAGTATGAATGATATAAACCAACTCTCATCTCTATACGATGTTCTGATGCAGAGATATACGTTTTGCTAAACGGTTGCTAGGGTACTCTGTTTGGTTGCTAGGGAGTAGCTTGGCAGCTGCCAATCATGAAACTCCAAAAGCTGTTTGTCAGTATGAATGATATAAACCAACTCCCATGCCTCTGTGACATACAGAATGGAAGATATGCCTCTTTGGATTTTGGTTGCTAGGGTACTCTGTTTGGTTGCTATGGAGTTACTTGGCAGCTGCCAATCATGAAACTCCAAAGGCATATTGTCACTATGAATGATATAAACCAACTCCCATTCCTCTGTGAAATTCAGAATGGAAGATATCCCTCTTTGGATTTTGGTTGCTAGGGTACTCTGTTTGGTTGCTAGGGAGTGTCTTGGCAGCTGCCAATCATGAAACTCAAAGGCTGCTTGTCAATATGAATGATATAAACCAACTCCCATGCCTCTGTGACATTCAGAATGGAAGATATGCCTCTTTGGATTTTGGTTGCTAGGGTACTCTGTTTGGTTGCTATGGAGTTACTTGGCAGCTGCCAATCATCAAACTCCAAAGGCATCTTGTCACTATGAATGATATAAACCAACTCCCATGCCTCTGTGACATTCAGAATGGAAGATATCCCTCTTTGGATTTTGGTTGCTAGGGTACTCTGTTTGGTTGCTATGGAGTTACTTGGCAGCTGCCAATCATGAAACTCCAAAGGCATCTTGTCACTATGGATGATATAAACCAACTCCCATGCCTCTGTGACATTCAGAATGGAAGATATCCCTCTTTGGATTTTGGTTGCTAAGGTACTCTGTTTGGTTGCTATGGAGTAGTTTGGCAGCTGCCAATGATGAATTTCCAAAGGCTTCTTGTCAGTATGAATGATATAAACCAACTCCCATGCCTCTGTGACATTCAGAATGGAAGATATGCCTCTTTGGATTTTGGTTGCTAGGGTACTCTGTTTGGTTGCTAGGGAGTGGCTTGTCAGCTGCCAATCATGGAACTCCAAAGGCTTCTTGTCACTATGAATGATATAAACCAACTTCCATGCCTCTGCGACATTCAGAATGGAAGATATACCTCTTTGGATTTTGGTTGCTAGGGTACTCTGTTTGGTTGCTAGGGAGTGGCTTGTCAGCTGCCAATGATGAAACTCCAAAGGTTTCTTGTCACTATGAATGATATAAACCAACTCCCATGCCTCTGGGACATTCAGAATGGAAGATATCCCTCTTTGGATTTTGGTTGCTAAGGTGTTCGACAATGGTTGCTATGGAGTGGTTTGGCAGCTGCCAATGATGAATTTCCAAAGGCTTCTTGTCAGTATGAACGATATAAACCAACTACCATGCCTCTGTGACATTCAGAATGGAAGATATCCCTCTTTGGATTTTGGTTGCTATGGTACTCTGTTTGGTTGCTATGGAGTAGTTTGGCAGCTGCCAATGATGAATTTCCAAAGGCTTCTTGTCAGTATGAATGATATAAACCAACTCCCATGCCTCTGTGACATTCAGAATGGAAGATATGCCTCTTTGGATTTTGGTTGCTAGGGTACTCTGTTTGGTTGCTAGGGAGTGGCTTGTCAGCTGCCAATGATGAAACTCCAAAGGTTTCTTGTCACTATGAATGATATAAACCAACTCCCATGCCTCTGTGACATTCAGAATGGAAGATATCCCTCTTTGGATTTTGGTTGCTAAGGTGCTCGACAATGGTTGCTATGGAGTGGCTTGGCAGCTGCCAATGATGAATTTCCAAAGGCTTCTTGTCAGTATGAATGATATAAGCCAACTCCCATGTCTCTGTGACATTCAGAATGGAAGATATGCCTCTTTGGATTTTGGTTGCTAGGGTACTCTGTTTGGTTGCTAGGGAGTGGCTTGTCAGCTGCCAATCATGAAACTCCAAAGGCTTCTTGTCACTATGAATGATATAAACCAACTTCCATGCCTCTGCGACATTCAGAATAGAAGATATCCCTCTTTGGATTTTGGTTGCTAGGGTACTCTGTTTGGTTGCTAGGGAGTGGCTTGTCAGCTGCCAATGATGAAACTCCAAAGGTTTCTTGTCACTATGAATGATATAAACCAACTCCCATGCCTCTGGGACATTCAGAATGGAAGATATCCCTCTTTGGATTTTGGTTGCTAAGGTGCTCGACAATGGTTGCTAGGGAGTGGCTTGGAAGTGTTGAGGTGATTCATGATTGGCTGTTTGCTGCCCCGAGTCAAATGAGACCACCCCCATGTTTCTATGACAATTTAGTCTGGAGATATCTCTTTGAACTCTTTCAATGGAAGTCTATGGAACTTGTTGCTAAGGGGCTCTAAATGGTTGCTAGGGCGTGGTTTGATAGCTTCACAATGATCCTGAGAGACTGATTGGTCATCTGAGTAAAATGAGCCCCCCCCCCCCCCTTGTCTCTATGACACTGTGATCCAGAGCTACGTTCAATACAAAATCTCTATGCAATTTACCATAGTAGGAAAAGCATGTGTGTTTCACGGGACGTTCCTTCCCCATAGTAAGTCAGTGGGGCAACTTTGGGACGCTCCTGCGCCCCTGGGGTGCAACTTTTACCCCATTGTGAGGTATGTTCTTACAGAGCCTGTCAGCCTCTTCAAATGTGGCAAATCACACATTTCTGCGAAATCCTCGCTTAGAGCTACGTGTGGTCAAAATTTGTCTCAATGTTAAGTCAATGGGACTTTTTTGGCCGCTTTTTCGCCCCTGGGGCGAACACCGCACCCCTGATCGCTTATAAAAGTCATAGCACACCTCTCCTCAATGAGCCGGTCGATTTGACACCTCATTCATGGGTCTGAGACAAACGGTGCGGGGCGAGTTACGCGCCAAACTTTTGTGTGGAAGAATAATAATAATAAAAATAATAAGTATGCAAGAGAACACTAATGATGCCTTGCTTTCAGCAAGCACCATTAATAAGAATAATAAGTATGAGCAATAACAATAGTGATGCCTTGCTTTCAGCAAGCACCACTAATAATAATAAGAATAAGAATAATAAGTATGAGCAATAACAATAGTGATGCCTTGCTTTCAGCAAGCACCACTAATAAGTATGAGCAATAACAATAGTGATGCCTTGCTTTCAGCAAGCACCACTAACTAGAATGTACATTTCCTGAAGAAAATGTGAAATGGTGCTTGCAGTGGCAAAACTCTCCACTCGGTTGCTAGGGTGTTGTACATGATTGCATACGAGCCAACAACCATGTCTGTACGATGTTGTGGAGCTGAAATATAGCTTCTATATGTTGCAATATGGTTTATATGTGGCTCTAAATGGTTGCTAGGGCGTTGCTTGGCGGTTGCTAGGGTGTTCTGGGTGGTTGCTAGGCAGTTGCTAGGGTATTCTTGGTGGTTGCTATGGTGTTGCTAGGCGGTTGCTAGGGTATTCTGGGTGGTTGCTAGGCGGTTGCTAGGGTATTCTTGGTGGTTGCTAGGGCGTTGCTAGGGCGTTGCTAGGTGGTTGCTAGGCTGTTCTGGGTGGTTGCTATGGTGTTGCTAGGCAGTTGCTAGGGTATTCTTGGTGGTTGCTATGGTGTTACTAGGCGGTTGCTAGGGTATTCTGGGTGGTTGCTAGGCGGTTGCTAGGGTATTCTGGGTGGTTGCTAGGGCGTTGCTAGGTGTTTGCTAGGCTGTTCTGGGTGGTTGCTATGGTGTTGCTAGGTGGTTGCTAGGGTGTTCTGGGTGGTTGCTATGGTGTTGCTAGGCGGTTGCTAGGGTATTCTGGGTGGTTGCTAGGCAGTTGCTAGGGTATTCTGGGTGGTTGCTATGGTGTTGCTAGGCGGTTGCTAGGGTATTCTGGGTGGTTGCTAGGGCGTTGCTAGGCAGTTGCAATGGTATTTTGGGTGGATGCTAGGGCGTTGCTAGGCAGTTGCTAGGGTGTTCTGGGTGGTTGCTAGGCAGTTGCTAGGTGTTCTGGGGGGTTGCTACGGTATTTTTGATGGTTACTAGAGCGTTTCTAGACGTTGCTAGGGTGTTCAGGATGGTTGCTAAGGTATTTGTTTTGTTGCTATGGTGTTACTAGGTGGTTGGTAGTTGTCAAAGATGGTTACTATGGAGTTTTTATAGAGTTATTAAAATCTTTAATAACGAGTGCCTTCAGTACGGCACTCGGCCTACGGCCTCGTGCCTATGGCCGAATAAGCACAAGCATGGAGCAATATCGCAAGGCCACAAGTGTAATATTGCGTTAAAAAATACAAAAAAATTAAAAAACTATTTTTTTTTGGTTTAGGGTGGTTGCTAGGGAGCTCTTAGTGGTTGCTAGGGTGCTGAAACTGGTTGCTAGGGTGTAGCTATGAAGATTTTAGGCCATTACTTATTGGCTGCTTGATAATATAAATCCTCTGAGGGAGAGAGAGAGGGAGAGATGCAGGGGTGTCAGGCCCTTTGGAGTCTGTGTGTGTGAAAACGGCAGTTGGGATTCAAATATTTTTAGAACTCCCAATGTAAAGTCAATGGGGACTTTTTTGGCCACTTTTTCGTCCGCTGTGCGAACATCGTACACCCGATCGCTTAGAAAAGTCATAGCACACCTCTCCTCAATGAGCCGGTCGATTTGACACCTCACTCAAGAGCCTGTGACAAACGGTGCGGGGCGCATTACGCGCCAAACTTTTGTCCAGAATAATAATAATAAGAAGAACTAGAATGTACATTTCCTGAAGAAAATGTGAAGTGGTGCTTGCAGTGGCAAAACTCGCCACTCGGTTGCTAGGGTGTTGTACATGATTGCATACGAGCCAACAACCATGTCTGTACGATGTTGTGGAGCTAAAATATGGCTTCTATATGTTGCAATATGGTTGCTAGGTGGCTCTAAATGGTTGCTAGGGTGTGAATACACAGTTACCATGGTGATATTTACAGACTGTTTTACAACTGAAACTAATGAGCCAACCCCCATCTCTATACAATATTCTGATGCAGAGATGTAGGTCTTGTAAAATGGTTGCTAGGGTACTCTGTTTGGTTGCTATGGAGTTGCTTGGCAGCTGCTAATGATGAAACTGCAAAGGCTTCTTGTCAGTATGAATGATATAAACCAACTCTCATCTCTATACGATGTTCTGATGCAGAGATATACGTTTTGCTAAACGGTTGCTAGGGTACTCTGTTTGGTTGCTAGGGAGTAGCTTGGCAGCTGCCAATCATGAAACTCCAAAAGCTGTTTGTCAGTATGAATGATATAAACCAACTCCCATGCCTCTGTGACATACAGAATGGAAGATATGCCTCTTTGGATTTTGGTTGCTAGGGTACTCTGTTTGGTTGCTATGGAGTTACTTGGCAGCTGCCAATCATGAAACTCCAAAGGCATATTGTCACTATGAATGATATAAACCAACTCCCATTCCTCTGTGAAATTCAGAATGGAAGATATCCCTCTTTGGATTTTGGTTGCTAGGGTACTCTGTTTGGTTGCTAGGGAGTGTCTTGGCAGCTGCCAATCATGAAACTCAAAGGCTGCTTGTCAATATGAATGATATAAACCAACTCCCATGCCTCTGTGACATTCAGAATGGAAGATATGCCTCTTTGGATTTTGGTTGCTAGGGTACTCTGTTTGGTTGCTATGGAGTTACTTGGCAGCTGCCAATCATCAAACTCCAAAGGCATCTTGTCACTATGAATGATATAAACCAACTCCCATGCCTCTGTGACATTCAGAATGGAAGATATCCCTCTTTGGATTTTGGTTGCTAGGGTACTCTGTTTGGTTGCTATGGAGTTACTTGGCAGCTGCCAATCATGAAACTCCAAAGGCATCTTGTCACTATGGATGATATAAACCAACTCCCATGCCTCTGTGACATTCAGAATGGAAGATATCCCTCTTTGGATTTTGGTTGCTAAGGTACTCTGTTTGGTTGCTATGGAGTAGTTTGGCAGCTGCCAATGATGAATTTCCAAAGGCTTCTTGTCAGTATGAATGATATAAACCAACTCCCATGCCTCTGTGACATTCAGAATGGAAGATATGCCTCTTTGGATTTTGGTTGCTAGGGTACTCTGTTTGGTTGCTAGGGAGTGGCTTGTCAGCTGCCAATCATGGAACTCCAAAGGCTTCTTGTCACTATGAATGATATAAACCAACTTCCATGCCTCTGCGACATTCAGAATGGAAGATATACCTCTTTGGATTTTGGTTGCTAGGGTACTCTGTTTGGTTGCTAGGGAGTGGCTTGTCAGCTGCCAATGATGAAACTCCAAAGGTTTCTTGTCACTATGAATGATATAAACCAACTCCCATGCCTCTGGGACATTCAGAATGGAAGATATCCCTCTTTGGATTTTGGTTGCTAAGGTGTTCGACAATGGTTGCTATGGAGTGGTTTGGCAGCTGCCAATGATGAATTTCCAAAGGCTTCTTGTCAGTATGAACGATATAAACCAACTACCATGCCTCTGTGACATTCAGAATGGAAGATATCCCTCTTTGGATTTTGGTTGCTATGGTACTCTGTTTGGTTGCTATGGAGTAGTTTGGCAGCTGCCAATGATGAATTTCCAAAGGCTTCTTGTCAGTATGAATGATATAAACCAACTCCCATGCCTCTGTGACATTCAGAATGGAAGATATGCCTCTTTGGATTTTGGTTGCTAGGGTACTCTGTTTGGTTGCTAGGGAGTGGCTTGTCAGCTGCCAATGATGAAACTCCAAAGGTTTCTTGTCACTATGAATGATATAAACCAACTCCCATGCCTCTGTGACATTCAGAATGGAAGATATCCCTCTTTGGATTTTGGTTGCTAAGGTGCTCGACAATGGTTGCTATGGAGTGGCTTGGCAGCTGCCAATGATGAATTTCCAAAGGCTTCTTGTCAGTATGAATGATATAAGCCAACTCCCATGTCTCTGTGACATTCAGAATGGAAGATATGCCTCTTTGGATTTTGGTTGCTAGGGTACTCTGTTTGGTTGCTAGGGAGTGGCTTGTCAGCTGCCAATCATGAAACTCCAAAGGCTTCTTGTCACTATGAATGATATAAACCAACTTCCATGCCTCTGCGACATTCAGAATAGAAGATATCCCTCTTTGGATTTTGGTTGCTAGGGTACTCTGTTTGGTTGCTAGGGAGTGGCTTGTCAGCTGCCAATGATGAAACTCCAAAGGTTTCTTGTCACTATGAATGATATAAACCAACTCCCATGCCTCTGGGACATTCAGAATGGAAGATATCCCTCTTTGGATTTTGGTTGCTAAGGTGCTCGACAATGGTTGCTAGGGAGTGGCTTGGAAGTGTTGAGGTGATTCATGATTGGCTGTTTGCTGCCCCGAGTCAAATGAGACCACCCCCATGTTTCTATGACAATTTAGTCTGGAGATATCTCTTTGAACTCTTTCAATGGAAGTCTATGGAACTTGTTGCTAAGGGGCTCTAAATGGTTGCTAGGGCGTGGTTTGATAGCTTCACAATGATCCTGAGAGACTGATTGGTCATCTGAGTAAAATGAGCCCCCCCCCCCCCTTGTCTCTATGACACTGTGATCCAGAGCTACGTTCAATACAAAATCTCTATGCAATTTACCATAGTAGGAAAAGCATGTGTGTTTCACGGGACGTTCCTTCCCCATAGTAAGTCAGTGGGGCAACTTTGGGACGCTCCTGCCCCCCTGGGGTGCAACTTTTACCCCATTGTGAGGTATGTTCTTACAGAGCCTGTCAGCCTCTTCAAATGTGGCAAATCACACATTTCTGCGAAATCCTCGCTTAGAGCTACGTGTGGTCAAAATTTGTCTCAATGTTAAGTCAATGGGACTTTTTTGGCCGCTTTTTCGCCCCTGGGGCGAACACCGCACCCCTGATCGCTTATAAAAGTCATAGCACACCTCTCCTCAATGAGCCGGTCGATTTGACACCTCATTCATGGGTCTGAGACAAACGGTGCGGGGCGAGTTACGCGCCAAACTTTTGTGTGGAAGAATAATAATAATAAAAATAATAAGTATGCAAGAGAACACTAATGATGCCTTGCTTTCAGCAAGCACCATTAATAAGAATAATAAGTATGAGCAATAACAATAGTGATGCCTTGCTTTCAGCAAGCACCACTAATAATAATAAGAATAAGAATAATAAGTATGAGCAATAACAATAGTGATGCCTTGCTTTCAGCAAGCACCACTAATAAGTATGAGCAATAACAATAGTGATGCCTTGCTTTCAGCAAGCACCACTAACTAGAATGTACATTTCCTGAAGAAAATGTGAAATGGTGCTTGCAGTGGCAAAACTCTCCACTCGGTTGCTAGGGTGTTGTACATGATTGCATACGAGCCAACAACCATGTCTGTACGATGTTGTGGAGCTGAAATATAGCTTCTATATGTTGCAATATGGTTTATATGTGGCTCTAAATGGTTGCTAGGGCGTTGCTTGGCGGTTGCTAGGGTGTTCTGGGTGGTTGCTAGGCAGTTGCTAGGGTATTCTTGGTGGTTGCTATGGTGTTGCTAGGCGGTTGCTAGGGTATTCTGGGTGGTTGCTAGGCGGTTGCTAGGGTATTCTTGGTGGTTGCTAGGGCGTTGCTAGGGCGTTGCTAGGTGGTTGCTAGGCTGTTCTGGGTGGTTGCTATGGTGTTGCTAGGCAGTTGCTAGGGTATTCTTGGTGGTTGCTATGGTGTTACTAGGCGGTTGCTAGGGTATTCTGGGTGGTTGCTAGGCGGTTGCTAGGGTATTCTGGGTGGTTGCTAGGGCGTTGCTAGGTGTTTGCTAGGCTGTTCTGGGTGGTTGCTATGGTGTTGCTAGGTGGTTGCTAGGGTGTTCTGGGTGGTTGCTATGGTGTTGCTAGGCGGTTGCTAGGGTATTCTGGGTGGTTGCTAGGCAGTTGCTAGGGTATTCTGGGTGGTTGCTATGGTGTTGCTAGGCGGTTGCTAGGGTATTCTGGGTGGTTGCTAGGGCGTTGCTAGGCAGTTGCAATGGTATTTTGGGTGGATGCTAGGGCGTTGCTAGGCAGTTGCTAGGGTGTTCTGGGTGGTTGCTAGGCAGTTGCTAGGTGTTCTGGGGGGTTGCTACGGTATTTTTGATGGTTACTAGAGCGTTTCTAGACGTTGCTAGGGTGTTCAGGATGGTTGCTAAGGTATTTGTTTTGTTGCTATGGTGTTACTAGGTGGTTGGTAGTTGTCAAAGATGGTTACTATGGAGTTTTTATAGAGTTATTAAAATCTTTAATAACGAGTGCCTTCAGTACGGCACTCGGCCTACGGCCTCGTGCCTATGGCCGAATAAGCACAAGCATGGAGCAATATCGCAAGGCCACAAGTGTAATATTGCGTTAAAAAATACAAAAAAATTAAAAAACTATTTTTTTTTGGTTTAGGGTGGTTGCTAGGGAGCTCTTAGTGGTTGCTAGGGTGCTGAAACTGGTTGCTAGGGTGTAGCTATGAAGATTTTAGGCCATTACTTATTGGCTGCTTGATAATATAAATCCTCTGAGGGAGAGAGAGAGGGAGAGATGCAGGGGTGTCAGGCCCTTTGGAGTCTGTGTGTGTGAAAACGGCAGTTGGGATTCAAATATTTTTAGAACTCCCAATGTAAAGTCAATGGGGACTTTTTTGGCCACTTTTTCGTCCGCTGTGCGAACATCGTACACCCGATCGCTTAGAAAAGTCATAGCACACCTCTCCTCAATGAGCCGGTCGATTTGACACCTCACTCAAGAGCCTGTGACAAACGGTGCGGGGCGAGTTACGCGCCAAACTTTGTCCAGAATAAAAATAAGAATAATAACTAGAATGTACATTTCCTGAAGAAAATGTGAAGTGGTGCTTGCAGTGGCAAAACTCGCCACTCGGTTGCTAGAGTGTGGTACATGATTGCATACAAGGCAACAAACATGTCTGTACGATGTTCTGGTGCTGAGATATGGCTTATTCATGTTGTTCAGGTGGTTGCTAGGGTGTTGCTAGGGTGTTTTGTGTGGTTGCTAGGGCTTTGCTAGGTGGTTGCTAGGGTGTTGCTAGGCAGTTGCTAGGGTATTCTGGGTGGTTGCTAGGCAGTTGCTAGGGTATTCTGAGTAGTTGCTATGATGTTGCTAGGGGGTTGCTAGGGTATTCTGGGTGGTTGCTAGGGCGTTGCTAGGCAGTTGCAAGGGTATTCTGGGTGATTGCTATGGTGTTGCTAGGCGGTTGCTAGGGTATTCTGGGGGGTTGCTAGGCAGTTGCTAGGGTGTTCTGGATGGTTGCTAGGGCGTTGCTAGGTAGTTGCTAGGGTATTCTGGGTGGTTTCTATGGTGTTGCTAGGTGGTTGCTAGGGTATTCTGGGTGGTTGCTATGGTGTTGCTAGGCGGTTGCTAGGGTATTCTTGGTGGTTGCTAGGGTGTTGCTAGGCAGTTGCTAGGGTATTCTGGGTGGTTGCTATGGTGTTGCTAGGCAGTTGCTAGGGTATTCTGGGTGATTGATATGGTGTTGCTAGGCGGTTGCTAGGGTATTCTGGGGGGTTGCTAGGCAGTTGCTAGGGTGTTCTGGGTGGTTGCTAGGGCATTGCTAGGCAGTTGCTAGGGTATTCTGGGTGGTTGCTATGGTGTTGCTAGGTGGTTGCTAGGGTATTCTTGGTGGTTGCTATGGTGTTGCTAGGTGGTTGCTAGGGTATTCTGGGGGTTGCTAGGGTGTTGCTAGGCAGTTACTAGGGTATTCTGGGTGGATGCTATGGTGTTCCTAGGCGGTTGCTAGGGTATTCTGGGTGGTTGCTAGGGCGTTGATCGGCAGTTGCTAGGGTGTTCTGGGTGGTTGCTAGGCGGTTGCTAGGGTATTCTGAGTGGTTGCTATGGTGTTGCTATTGTGTTCTAGGTGGTTGCTAGGGCGTTGCTAGGCAGTTGCTAGGGTGTTCTGGGTGGTTGCTAGGGTATTCTGGGTGGTTGCTATGGCGTTGCTAGGGTATTCTGGGTGGTTGCTAGGCGGTTGCTAGGGTATTCTTGGTGGTTGCTAGGGCGTTGCTAGGCAGTTACTAGGGTGTTCTGGGTGGTTGCTAGGGCGTTGCTAGGCGGTTGCTAGGGCGTTGCTAGGTGGTTACTAGGGTGTTCTGGGTGGTTGCTATGGTGTTGCTAGGCAGTTGCTATGGTATATTGGGTGGATGCTAGGGCGTTGCTAGGCAGTTGCTAGGGTGTTCTGGGTGGTTGCTAGGCAGTTGCTAGGTGTTCTGGGGGTTGCTAGACAGTTGCTAGGGTGTTCTGGGTGGTTGCTACGGTATTTTTGGTGGTTACTAGAGCGTTTCTAGACGTTGCTAGGGTTTTCAGGATGGTTGCTAAGGTATTTTTTTTAGTTGCTATGGTGTTACTAGGTGGTTGGTAGTTGTCAAAGATGGTTACTATGGAGTTTTTATAGAGTTATTAAAATCTTTATTAACGAGTGCCTTCAGTACGGCACTCGGCCTGCGGCCTCGTGCCTATGGCCGAATAGGCACAAGCATGGAGCAATATCGCAAGGCCACGAGTGTAATATTGCGTTAAAAAATACAAAAAAATTAAAAACAATTTTTTTTTTGGTTTAGGGTGGTTGCTAGGGAGCTCTTAGTGGTTGCTAGGGTGCTAAAACTGGTTGCTAGGGTGTGGCTATGAAGATTTTAGGCCATTACTTATTGGCTGCTTGATAATATAAATCCTCTGAGGGAGAGAGAGAGGGAGAGACGCAGGGCTGTCAGGCCCTTTGGAGTCTGTGTGTGTGAAAACGGCAGTTGGGATTCAAATATTTTTAGAACTCCCAATGTAAAGTCAATGGGGACTTTTTTGGCCGCTTTTTCGTCCGCTGTGCGAACATCGTACACCCGATCGCTTAGAAAAGTCATAGCACACCTCTCCTCAATGAGCCGGTCGATTTGACACTTTACTCAGGGGTCTGTGACAAACGGTGCGGGGCGCATTACGCGCCAAACTTTGTCCAGAATAATAATAATAATAATAATAATAATAATAATAATAAGAATAATAAGTATGAGCAATAACAATAGTGATGCCTTGCTTTCAGCAAGCACCACTAATAATAAGTATGCAAGAGAACACTAATGATGCCTTGCCTTTGGCAAGCACCATTAATAATAAGAATAATAAGTATGAGCAATAACAATAGTGATGCCTTGCTTTCAGCAAGCACCACTAATAAGTATGAGCAATAACAATAGTGATGCCTTGCTTTCAGCAAGCACCACTAACTAGAATGTACATTTCCTGAAGAAAATGTGAAATGGTGCTTGCAGTGGCAAAACTCTCCACTCGGTTGCTAGGGTGTTGTACATGATTGCATACGAGCCAACAACCATGTCTGTACGATGTTGTGGAGCTGAAATATAGCTTCTATATGTTGCAATATGGTTTATATGTGGCTCTAAATGGTTGCTAGGGCGTTGCTTGGCGGTTGCTAGGGTGTTCTGGGTGGTTGCTAGGCAGTTGCTAGGGTATTCTTGGTGGTTGCTATGGTGTTGCTAGGCGGTTGCTAGGGTATTCTGGGTGGTTGCTAGGCGGTTGCTAGGGTATTCTTGGTGGTTGCTAGGGCGTTGCTAGGGCGTTGCTAGGTGGTTGCTAGGCTGTTCTGGGTGGTTGCTATGGTGTTGCTAGGCAGTTGCTAGGGTATTCTTGGTGGTTGCTATGGTGTTACTAGGCGGTTGCTAGGGTATTCTGGGTGGTTGCTAGGCGGTTGCTAGGGTATTCTGGGTGGTTGCTAGGGCGTTGCTAGGTGTTTGCTAGGCTGTTCTGGGTGGTTGCTATGGTGTTGCTAGGTGGTTGCTAGGGTGTTCTGGGTGGTTGCTATGGTGTTGCTAGGCGGTTGCTAGGGTATTCTGGGTGGTTGCTAGGCAGTTGCTAGGGTATTCTGGGTGGTTGCTATGGTGTTGCTAGGCGGTTGCTAGGGTATTCTGGGTGGTTGCTAGGGCGTTGCTAGGCAGTTGCAATGGTATTTTGGGTGGATGCTAGGGCGTTGCTAGGCAGTTGCTAGGGTGTTCTGGGTGGTTGCTAGGCAGTTGCTAGGTGTTCTGGGGGGTTGCTACGGTATTTTTGATGGTTACTAGAGCGTTTCTAGACGTTGCTAGGGTGTTCAGGATGGTTGCTAAGGTATTTGTTTTGTTGCTATGGTGTTACTAGGTGGTTGGTAGTTGTCAAAGATGGTTACTATGGAGTTTTTATAGAGTTATTAAAATCTTTAATAACGAGTGCCTTCAGTACGGCACTCGGCCTACGGCCTCGTGCCTATGGCCGAATAAGCACAAGCATGGAGCAATATCGCAAGGCCACAAGTGTAATATTGCGTTAAAAAATACCAAAAATTTAAAAAACTATTTTTTTTTGGTTTAGGGTGGTTGCTAGGGAGCTCTTAGTGGTTGCTAGGGTGCTGAAACTGGTTGCTAGGGTGTAGCTATGAAGATTTTAGGCCATTACTTATTGGCTGCTTGATAATATAAATCCTCTGAGGGAGAGAAAGAGGGAGAGATGCAGGGGTGTCAGGCCCTTTGGAGTCTGTGTGTGTGAAAACGGCAGTTGGGATTCAAATATTTTTAGAACTCCCAATGTAAAGTCAATGGGGACTTTTTTGGCCACTTTTTCGTCCGCTGTGCGAACATCGTACACCCGATCGCTTAGAAAAGTCATAGCACACCTCTCCTCAATGAGCCGGTCGATTTGACACCTCACTCAAGAGCCTGTGACAAACGGTGCGGGGCGCATTACGCGCCAAACTTTTGTCCAGAATAATAATAATAAGAAGAACTAGAATGTACATTTCCTGAAGAAAATGTGAAGTGGTGCTTGCAGTGGCAAAACTCGCCACTCGGTTGCTAGGGTGTTGTACATGATTGCATACGAGCCAACAACCATGTCTGTACGATGTTGTGGAGCTAAAATATGGCTTCTATATGTTGCAATATGGTTGCTAGGTGGCTCTAAATGGTTGCTAGGGTGTGAATACACAGTTACCATGGTGATATTTACAGACTGTTTTACAACTGAAACTAATGAGCCAACCCCCATCTCTATACAATATTCTGATGCAGAGATGTAGGTCTTGTAAAATGGTTGCTAGGGTACTCTGTTTGGTTGCTATGGAGTTGCTTGGCAGCTGCTAATGATGAAACTGCAAAGGCTTCTTGTCAGTATGAATGATATAAACCAACTCTCATCTCTATACGATGTTCTGATGCAGAGATATACGTTTTGCTAAACGGTTGCTAGGGTACTCTGTTTGGTTGCTAGGGAGTAGCTTGGCAGCTGCCAATCATGAAACTCCAAAAGCTGTTTGTCAGTATGAATGATATAAACCAACTCCCATGCCTCTGTGACATACAGAATGGAAGATATGCCTCTTTGGATTTTGGTTGCTAGGGTACTCTGTTTGGTTGCTATGGAGTTACTTGGCAGCTGCCAATCATGAAACTCCAAAGGCATATTGTCACTATGAATGATATAAACCAACTCCCATTCCTCTGTGACATTCAGAATGGAAGATATCCCTCTTTGGATTTTGGTTGCTAGGGTACTCTGTTTGGTTGCTAGGGAGTGTCTTGGCAGCTGCCAATCATGAAACTCAAAGGCTGCTTGTCAATATGAATGATATAAACCAACTCCCATGCCTCTGTGACATTCAGAATGGAAGATATGCCTCTTTGGATTTTGGTTGCTAGGGTACTCTGTTTGGTTGCTATGGAGTTACTTGGCAGCTGCCAATCATCAAACTCCAAAGGCATCTTGTCACTATGAATGATATAAACCAACTCCCATGCCTCTGTGACATTCAGAATGGAAGATATCCCTCTTTGGATTTTGGTTGCTAGGGTACTCTGTTTGGTTGCTATGGAGTTACTTGGCAGCTGCCAATCATGAAACTCCAAAGGCATCTTGTCACTATGGATGATATAAACCAACTCCCATGCCTCTGTGACATTCAGAATGGAAGATATCCCTCTTTGGATTTTGGTTGCTAAGGTACTCTGTTTGGTTGCTATGGAGTAGTTTGGCAGCTGCCAATGATGAATTTCCAAAGGCTTCTTGTCAGTATGAATGATATAAACCAACTCCCATGCCTCTGTGACATTCAGAATGGAAGATATGCCTCTTTGGATTTTGGTTGCTAGGGTACTCTGTTTGGTTGCTAGGGAGTGGCTTGTCAGCTGCCAATCATGGAACTCCAAAGGCTTCTTGTCACTATGAATGATATAAACCAACTTCCATGCCTCTGCGACATTCAGAATGGAAGATATACCTCTTTGGATTTTGGTTGCTAGGGTACTCTGTTTGGTTGCTAGGGAGTGGCTTGTCAGCTGCCAATGATGAAACTCCAAAGGTTTCTTGTCACTATGAATGATATAAACCAACTCCCATGCCTCTGGGACATTCAGAATGGAAGATATCCCTCTTTGGATTTTGGTTGCTAAGGTGTTCGACAATGGTTGCTATGGAGTGGTTTGGCAGCTGCCAATGATGAATTTCCAAAGGCTTCTTGTCAGTATGAACGATATAAACCAACTACCATGCCTCTGTGACATTCAGAATGGAAGATATCCCTCTTTGGATTTTGGTTGCTATGGTACTCTGTTTGGTTGCTATGGAGTAGTTTGGCAGCTGCCAATGATGAATTTCCAAAGGCTTCTTGTCAGTATGAATGATATAAACCAACTCCCATGCCTCTGTGACATTCAGAATGGAAGATATGCCTCTTTGGATTTTGGTTGCTAGGGTACTCTGTTTGGTTGCTAGGGAGTGGCTTGTCAGCTGCCAATGATGAAACTCCAAAGGTTTCTTGTCACTATGAATGATATAAACCAACTCCCATGCCTCTGTGACATTCAGAATGGAAGATATCCCTCTTTGGATTTTGGTTGCTAAGGTGCTCGACAATGGTTGCTATGGAGTGGCTTGGCAGCTGCCAATGATGAATTTCCAAAGGCTTCTTGTCAGTATGAATGATATAAGCCAACTCCCATGTCTCTGTGACATTCAGAATGGAAGATATGCCTCTTTGGATTTTGGTTGCTAGGGTACTCTGTTTGGTTGCTAGGGAGTGGCTTGTCAGCTGCCAATCATGAAACTCCAAAGGCTTCTTGTCACTATGAATGATATAAACCAACTTCCATGCCTCTGCGACATTCAGAATAGAAGATATCCCTCTTTGGATTTTGGTTGCTAGGGTACTCTGTTTGGTTGCTAGGGAGTGGCTTGTCAGCTGCCAATGATGAAACTCCAAAGGTTTCTTGTCACTATGAATGATATAAACCAACTCCCATGCCTCTGGGACATTCAGAATGGAAGATATCCCTCTTTGGATTTTGGTTGCTAAGGTGCTCGACAATGGTTGCTAGGGAGTGGCTTGGAAGTGTTGAGGTGATTCATGATTGGCTGTTTGCTGCCCCGAGTCAAATGAGACCACCCCCATGTTTCTATGACAATTTAGTCTGGAGATATCTCTTTGAACTCTTTCAATGGAAGTCTATGGAACTTGTTGCTAAGGGGCTCTAAATGGTTGCTAGGGCGTGGTTTGATAGCTTCACAATGATCCTGAGAGACTGATTGGTCATCTGAGTAAAATGAGCCCCCCCCCCCCCCCCTTGTCTCTATGACACTGTGATCCAGAGCTACGTTCAATACAAAATCTCTATGCAATTTACCATAGTAGGAAAAGCATGTGTGTTTCACGGGACGTTCCTTCCCCATAGTAAGTCAGTGGGGCAACTTTGGGACGCTCCTGCCCCCCTGGGGTGCAACTTTTACCCCATTGTGAGGTATGTTCTTACAGAGCCTGTCAGCCTCTTCAAATGTGGCAAATCACACATTTCTGCGAAATCCTCGCTTAGAGCTACGTGTGGTCAAAATTTGTCTCAATGTTAAGTCAATGGGACTTTTTTGGCCGCTTTTTCGCCCCTGGGGCGAACACCGCACCCCTGATCGCTTATAAAAGTCATAGCACACCTCTCCTCAATGAGCCGGTCGATTTGACACCTCATTCATGGGTCTGAGACAAACGGTGCGGGGCGAGTTACGCGCCAAACTTTTGTGTGGAAGAATAATAATAATAAAAATAATAAGTATGCAAGAGAACACTAATGATGCCTTGCTTTCAGCAAGCACCATTAATAAGAATAATAAGTATGAGCAATAACAATAGTGATGCCTTGCTTTCAGCAAGCACCACTAATAATAATAAGAATAAGAATAATAAGTATGAGCAATAACAATAGTGATGCCTTGCTTTCAGCAAGCACCACTAATAAGTATGAGCAATAACAATAGTGATGCCTTGCTTTCAGCAAGCACCACTAACTAGAATGTACATTTCCTGAAGAAAATGTGAAATGGTGCTTGCAGTGGCAAAACTCTCCACTCGGTTGCTAGGGTGTTGTACATGATTGCATACGAGCCAACAACCATGTCTGTACGATGTTGTGGAGCTGAAATATAGCTTCTATATGTTGCAATATGGTTTATATGTGGCTCTAAATGGTTGCTAGGGCGTTGCTTGGCGGTTGCTAGGGTGTTCTGGGTGGTTGCTAGGCAGTTGCTAGGGTATTCTTGGTGGTTGCTATGGTGTTGCTAGGCGGTTGCTAGGGTATTCTGGGTGGTTGCTAGGCGGTTGCTAGGGTATTCTTGGTGGTTGCTAGGGCGTTGCTAGGGCGTTGCTAGGTGGTTGCTAGGCTGTTCTGGGTGGTTGCTATGGTGTTGCTAGGCAGTTGCTAGGGTATTCTTGGTGGTTGCTATGGTGTTACTAGGCGGTTGCTAGGGTATTCTGGGTGGTTGCTAGGCGGTTGCTAGGGTATTCTGGGTGGTTGCTAGGGCGTTGCTAGGTGTTTGCTAGGCTGTTCTGGGTGGTTGCTATGGTGTTGCTAGGTGGTTGCTAGGGTGTTCTGGGTGGTTGCTATGGTGTTGCTAGGCGGTTGCTAGGGTATTCTGGGTGGTTGCTAGGCAGTTGCTAGGGTATTCTGGGTGGTTGCTATGGTGTTGCTAGGCGGTTGCTAGGGTATTCTGGGTGGTTGCTAGGGCGTTGCTAGGCAGTTGCAATGGTATTTTGGGTGGATGCTAGGGCGTTGCTAGGCAGTTGCTAGGGTGTTCTGGGTGGTTGCTAGGCAGTTGCTAGGTGTTCTGGGGGGTTGCTACGGTATTTTTGATGGTTACTAGAGCGTTTCTAGACGTTGCTAGGGTGTTCAGGATGGTTGCTAAGGTATTTGTTTTGTTGCTATGGTGTTACTAGGTGGTTGGTAGTTGTCAAAGATGGTTACTATGGAGTTTTTATAGAGTTATTAAAATCTTTAATAACGAGTGCCTTCAGTACGGCACTCGGCCTACGGCCTCGTGCCTATGGCCGAATAAGCACAAGCATGGAGCAATATCGCAAGGCCACAAGTGTAATATTGCGTTAAAAAATACAAAAAAATTAAAAAACTATTTTTTTTTGGTTTAGGGTGGTTGCTAGGGAGCTCTTAGTGGTTGCTAGGGTGCTGAAACTGGTTGCTAGGGTGTAGCTATGAAGATTTTAGGCCATTACTTATTGGCTGCTTGATAATATAAATCCTCTGAGGGAGAGAGAGAGGGAGAGATGCAGGGGTGTCAGGCCCTTTGGAGTCTGTGTGTGTGAAAACGGCAGTTGGGATTCAAATATTTTTAGAACTCCCAATGTAAAGTCAATGGGGACTTTTTTGGCCACTTTTTCGTCCGCTGTGCGAACATCGTACACCCGATCGCTTAGAAAAGTCATAGCACACCTCTCCTCAATGAGCCGGTCGATTTGACACCTCACTCAAGAGCCTGTGACAAACGGTGCGGGGCGAGTTACGCGCCAAACTTTGTCCAGAATAAAAATAAGAATAATAACTAGAATGTACATTTCCTGAAGAAAATGTGAAGTGGTGCTTGCAGTGGCAAAACTCGCCACTCGGTTGCTAGAGTGTGGTACATGATTGCATACAAGGCAACAAACATGTCTGTACGATGTTCTGGTGCTGAGATATGGCTTATTCATGTTGTTCAGGTGGTTGCTAGGGTGTTGCTAGGGTGTTTTGTGTGGTTGCTAGGGCTTTGCTAGGTGGTTGCTAGGGTGTTGCTAGGCAGTTGCTAGGGTATTCTGGGTGGTTGCTAGGCAGTTGCTAGGGTATTCTGAGTAGTTGCTATGATGTTGCTAGGGGGTTGCTAGGGTATTCTGGGTGGTTGCTAGGGCGTTGCTAGGCAGTTGCAAGGGTATTCTGGGTGATTGCTATGGTGTTGCTAGGCGGTTGCTAGGGTATTCTGGGGGGTTGCTAGGCAGTTGCTAGGGTGTTCTGGATGGTTGCTAGGGCGTTGCTAGGTAGTTGCTAGGGTATTCTGGGTGGTTTCTATGGTGTTGCTAGGTGGTTGCTAGGGTATTCTGGGTGGTTGCTATGGTGTTGCTAGGCGGTTGCTAGGGTATTCTTGGTGGTTGCTAGGGTGTTGCTAGGCAGTTGCTAGGGTATTCTGGGTGGTTGCTATGGTGTTGCTAGGCAGTTGCTAGGGTATTCTGGGTGATTGATATGGTGTTGCTAGGCGGTTGCTAGGGTATTCTGGGGGGTTGCTAGGCAGTTGCTAGGGTGTTCTGGGTGGTTGCTAGGGCATTGCTAGGCAGTTGCTAGGGTATTCTGGGTGGTTGCTATGGTGTTGCTAGGTGGTTGCTAGGGTATTCTTGGTGGTTGCTATGGTGTTGCTAGGTGGTTGCTAGGGTATTCTGGGGGTTGCTAGGGTGTTGCTAGGCAGTTACTAGGGTATTCTGGGTGGATGCTATGGTGTTCCTAGGCGGTTGCTAGGGTATTCTGGGTGGTTGCTAGGGCGTTGATCGGCAGTTGCTAGGGTGTTCTGGGTGGTTGCTAGGCGGTTGCTAGGGTATTCTGAGTGGTTGCTATGGTGTTGCTATTGTGTTCTAGGTGGTTGCTAGGGCGTTGCTAGGCAGTTGCTAGGGTGTTCTGGGTGGTTGCTAGGGTATTCTGGGTGGTTGCTATGGCGTTGCTAGGGTATTCTGGGTGGTTGCTAGGCGGTTGCTAGGGTATTCTTGGTGGTTGCTAGGGCGTTGCTAGGCAGTTACTAGGGTGTTCTGGGTGGTTGCTAGGGCGTTGCTAGGCGGTTGCTAGGGCGTTGCTAGGTGGTTACTAGGGTGTTCTGGGTGGTTGCTATGGTGTTGCTAGGCAGTTGCTATGGTATATTGGGTGGATGCTAGGGCGTTGCTAGGCAGTTGCTAGGGTGTTCTGGGTGGTTGCTAGGCAGTTGCTAGGTGTTCTGGGGGTTGCTAGACAGTTGCTAGGGTGTTCTGGGTGGTTGCTACGGTATTTTTGGTGGTTACTAGAGCGTTTCTAGACGTTGCTAGGGTTTTCAGGATGGTTGCTAAGGTATTTTTTTTAGTTGCTATGGTGTTACTAGGTGGTTGGTAGTTGTCAAAGATGGTTACTATGGAGTTTTTATAGAGTTATTAAAATCTTTATTAACGAGTGCCTTCAGTACGGCACTCGGCCTGCGGCCTCGTGCCTATGGCCGAATAGGCACAAGCATGGAGCAATATCGCAAGGCCACGAGTGTAATATTGCGTTAAAAAATACAAAAAAATTAAAAACAATTTTTTTTTTGGTTTAGGGTGGTTGCTAGGGAGCTCTTAGTGGTTGCTAGGGTGCTAAAACTGGTTGCTAGGGTGTGGCTATGAAGATTTTAGGCCATTACTTATTGGCTGCTTGATAATATAAATCCTCTGAGGGAGAGAGAGAGGGAGAGACGCAGGGCTGTCAGGCCCTTTGGAGTCTGTGTGTGTGAAAACGGCAGTTGGGATTCAAATATTTTTAGAACTCCCAATGTAAAGTCAATGGGGACTTTTTTGGCCGCTTTTTCGTCCGCTGTGCGAACATCGTACACCCGATCGCTTAGAAAAGTCATAGCACACCTCTCCTCAATGAGCCGGTCGATTTGACACTTTACTCAGGGGTCTGTGACAAACGGTGCGGGGCGCATTACGCGCCAAACTTTGTCCAGAATAATAATAATAATAATAATAATAATAATAATAATAAGAATAATAAGTATGAGCAATAACAATAGTGATGCCTTGCTTTCAGCAAGCACCACTAATAATAAGTATGCAAGAGAACACTAATGATGCCTTGCCTTTGGCAAGCACCATTAATAATAAGAATAATAAGTATGAGCAATAACAATAGTGATGCCTTGCTTTCAGCAAGCACCACTAATAAGTATGAGCAATAACAATAGTGATGCCTTGCTTTCAGCAAGCACCACTAACTAGAATGTACATTTCCTGAAGAAAATGTGAAATGGTGCTTGCAGTGGCAAAACTCTCCACTCGGTTGCTAGGGTGTTGTACATGATTGCATACGAGCCAACAACCATGTCTGTACGATGTTGTGGAGCTGAAATATAGCTTCTATATGTTGCAATATGGTTTATATGTGGCTCTAAATGGTTGCTAGGGCGTTGCTTGGCGGTTGCTAGGGTGTTCTGGGTGGTTGCTAGGCAGTTGCTAGGGTATTCTTGGTGGTTGCTATGGTGTTGCTAGGCGGTTGCTAGGGTATTCTGGGTGGTTGCTAGGCGGTTGCTAGGGTATTCTTGGTGGTTGCTAGGGCGTTGCTAGGGCGTTGCTAGGTGGTTGCTAGGCTGTTCTGGGTGGTTGCTATGGTGTTGCTAGGCAGTTGCTAGGGTATTCTTGGTGGTTGCTATGGTGTTACTAGGCGGTTGCTAGGGTATTCTGGGTGGTTGCTAGGCGGTTGCTAGGGTATTCTGGGTGGTTGCTAGGGCGTTGCTAGGTGTTTGCTAGGCTGTTCTGGGTGGTTGCTATGGTGTTGCTAGGTGGTTGCTAGGGTGTTCTGGGTGGTTGCTATGGTGTTGCTAGGCGGTTGCTAGGGTATTCTGGGTGGTTGCTAGGCAGTTGCTAGGGTATTCTGGGTGGTTGCTATGGTGTTGCTAGGCGGTTGCTAGGGTATTCTGGGTGGTTGCTAGGGCGTTGCTAGGCAGTTGCAATGGTATTTTGGGTGGATGCTAGGGCGTTGCTAGGCAGTTGCTAGGGTGTTCTGGGTGGTTGCTAGGCAGTTGCTAGGTGTTCTGGGGGGTTGCTACGGTATTTTTGATGGTTACTAGAGCGTTTCTAGACGTTGCTAGGGTGTTCAGGATGGTTGCTAAGGTATTTGTTTTGTTGCTATGGTGTTACTAGGTGGTTGGTAGTTGTCAAAGATGGTTACTATGGAGTTTTTATAGAGTTATTAAAATCTTTAATAACGAGTGCCTTCAGTACGGCACTCGGCCTACGGCCTCGTGCCTATGGCCGAATAAGCACAAGCATGGAGCAATATCGCAAGGCCACAAGTGTAATATTGCGTTAAAAAATACCAAAAATTTAAAAAACTATTTTTTTTTGGTTTAGGGTGGTTGCTAGGGAGCTCTTAGTGGTTGCTAGGGTGCTGAAACTGGTTGCTAGGGTGTAGCTATGAAGATTTTAGGCCATTACTTATTGGCTGCTTGATAATATAAATCCTCTGAGGGAGAGAAAGAGGGAGAGATGCAGGGGTGTCAGGCCCTTTGGAGTCTGTGTGTGTGAAAACGGCAGTTGGGATTCAAATATTTTTAGAACTCCCAATGTAAAGTCAATGGGGACTTTTTTGGCCACTTTTTCGTCCGCTGTGCGAACATCGTACACCCGATCGCTTAGAAAAGTCATAGCACACCTCTCCTCAATGAGCCGGTCGATTTGACACCTCACTCAAGAGCCTGTGACAAACGGTGCGGGGCGCATTACGCGCCAAACTTTTGTCCAGAATAATAATAATAAGAAGAACTAGAATGTACATTTCCTGAAGAAAATGTGAAGTGGTGCTTGCAGTGGCAAAACTCGCCACTCGGTTGCTAGGGTGTTGTACATGATTGCATACGAGCCAACAACCATGTCTGTACGATGTTGTGGAGCTAAAATATGGCTTCTATATGTTGCAATATGGTTGCTAGGTGGCTCTAAATGGTTGCTAGGGTGTGAATACACAGTTACCATGGTGATATTTACAGACTGTTTTACAACTGAAACTAATGAGCCAACCCCCATCTCTATACAATATTCTGATGCAGAGATGTAGGTCTTGTAAAATGGTTGCTAGGGTACTCTGTTTGGTTGCTATGGAGTTGCTTGGCAGCTGCTAATGATGAAACTGCAAAGGCTTCTTGTCAGTATGAATGATATAAACCAACTCTCATCTCTATACGATGTTCTGATGCAGAGATATACGTTTTGCTAAACGGTTGCTAGGGTACTCTGTTTGGTTGCTAGGGAGTAGCTTGGCAGCTGCCAATCATGAAACTCCAAAAGCTGTTTGTCAGTATGAATGATATAAACCAACTCCCATGCCTCTGTGACATACAGAATGGAAGATATGCCTCTTTGGATTTTGGTTGCTAGGGTACTCTGTTTGGTTGCTATGGAGTTACTTGGCAGCTGCCAATCATGAAACTCCAAAGGCATATTGTCACTATGAATGATATAAACCAACTCCCATTCCTCTGTGACATTCAGAATGGAAGATATCCCTCTTTGGATTTTGGTTGCTAGGGTACTCTGTTTGGTTGCTAGGGAGTGTCTTGGCAGCTGCCAATCATGAAACTCAAAGGCTGCTTGTCAATATGAATGATATAAACCAACTCCCATGCCTCTGTGACATTCAGAATGGAAGATATGCCTCTTTGGATTTTGGTTGCTAGGGTACTCTGTTTGGTTGCTATGGAGTTACTTGGCAGCTGCCAATCATCAAACTCCAAAGGCATCTTGTCACTATGAATGATATAAACCAACTCCCATGCCTCTGTGACATTCAGAATGGAAGATATCCCTCTTTGGATTTTGGTTGCTAGGGTACTCTGTTTGGTTGCTATGGAGTTACTTGGCAGCTGCCAATCATGAAACTCCAAAGGCATCTTGTCACTATGGATGATATAAACCAACTCCCATGCCTCTGTGACATTCAGAATGGAAGATATCCCTCTTTGGATTTTGGTTGCTAAGGTACTCTGTTTGGTTGCTATGGAGTAGTTTGGCAGCTGCCAATGATGAATTTCCAAAGGCTTCTTGTCAGTATGAATGATATAAACCAACTCCCATGCCTCTGTGACATTCAGAATGGAAGATATGCCTCTTTGGATTTTGGTTGCTAGGGTACTCTGTTTGGTTGCTAGGGAGTGGCTTGTCAGCTGCCAATCATGGAACTCCAAAGGCTTCTTGTCACTATGAATGATATAAACCAACTTCCATGCCTCTGCGACATTCAGAATGGAAGATATACCTCTTTGGATTTTGGTTGCTAGGGTACTCTGTTTGGTTGCTAGGGAGTGGCTTGTCAGCTGCCAATGATGAAACTCCAAAGGTTTCTTGTCACTATGAATGATATAAACCAACTCCCATGCCTCTGGGACATTCAGAATGGAAGATATCCCTCTTTGGATTTTGGTTGCTAAGGTGTTCGACAATGGTTGCTATGGAGTGGTTTGGCAGCTGCCAATGATGAATTTCCAAAGGCTTCTTGTCAGTATGAACGATATAAACCAACTACCATGCCTCTGTGACATTCAGAATGGAAGATATCCCTCTTTGGATTTTGGTTGCTATGGTACTCTGTTTGGTTGCTATGGAGTAGTTTGGCAGCTGCCAATGATGAATTTCCAAAGGCTTCTTGTCAGTATGAATGATATAAACCAACTCCCATGCCTCTGTGACATTCAGAATGGAAGATATGCCTCTTTGGATTTTGGTTGCTAGGGTACTCTGTTTGGTTGCTAGGGAGTGGCTTGTCAGCTGCCAATGATGAAACTCCAAAGGTTTCTTGTCACTATGAATGATATAAACCAACTCCCATGCCTCTGTGACATTCAGAATGGAAGATATCCCTCTTTGGATTTTGGTTGCTAAGGTGCTCGACAATGGTTGCTATGGAGTGGCTTGGCAGCTGCCAATGATGAATTTCCAAAGGCTTCTTGTCAGTATGAATGATATAAGCCAACTCCCATGTCTCTGTGACATTCAGAATGGAAGATATGCCTCTTTGGATTTTGGTTGCTAGGGTACTCTGTTTGGTTGCTAGGGAGTGGCTTGTCAGCTGCCAATCATGAAACTCCAAAGGCTTCTTGTCACTATGAATGATATAAACCAACTTCCATGCCTCTGCGACATTCAGAATAGAAGATATCCCTCTTTGGATTTTGGTTGCTAGGGTACTCTGTTTGGTTGCTAGGGAGTGGCTTGTCAGCTGCCAATGATGAAACTCCAAAGGTTTCTTGTCACTATGAATGATATAAACCAACTCCCATGCCTCTGGGACATTCAGAATGGAAGATATCCCTCTTTGGATTTTGGTTGCTAAGGTGCTCGACAATGGTTGCTAGGGAGTGGCTTGGAAGTGTTGAGGTGATTCATGATTGGCTGTTTGCTGCCCCGAGTCAAATGAGACCACCCCCATGTTTCTATGACAATTTAGTCTGGAGATATCTCTTTGAACTCTTTCAATGGAAGTCTATGGAACTTGTTGCTAAGGGGCTCTAAATGGTTGCTAGGGCGTGGTTTGATAGCTTCACAATGATCCTGAGAGACTGATTGGTCATCTGAGTAAAATGAGCCCCCCCCCCCCCCCCTTGTCTCTATGACACTGTGATCCAGAGCTACGTTCAATACAAAATCTCTATGCAATTTACCATAGTAGGAAAAGCATGTGTGTTTCACGGGACGTTCCTTCCCCATAGTAAGTCAGTGGGGCAACTTTGGGACGCTCCTGCCCCCCTGGGGTGCAACTTTTACCCCATTGTGAGGTATGTTCTTACAGAGCCTGTCAGCCTCTTCAAATGTGGCAAATCACACATTTCTGCGAAATCCTCGCTTAGAGCTACGTGTGGTCAAAATTTGTCTCAATGTTAAGTCAATGGGACTTTTTTGGCCGCTTTTTCGCCCCTGGGGCGAACACCGCACCCCTGATCGCTTATAAAAGTCATAGCACACCTCTCCTCAATGAGCCGGTCGATTTGACACCTCATTCATGGGTCTGAGACAAACGGTGCGGGGCGAGTTACGCGCCAAACTTTTGTGTGGAAGAATAATAATAATAAAAATAATAAGTATGCAAGAGAACACTAATGATGCCTTGCTTTCAGCAAGCACCATTAATAAGAATAATAAGTATGAGCAATAACAATAGTGATGCCTTGCTTTCAGCAAGCACCACTAATAATAATAAGAATAAGAATAATAAGTATGAGCAATAACAATAGTGATGCCTTGCTTTCAGCAAGCACCACTAATAAGTATGAGCAATAACAATAGTGATGCCTTGCTTTCAGCAAGCACCACTAACTAGAATGTACATTTCCTGAAGAAAATGTGAAATGGTGCTTGCAGTGGCAAAACTCTCCACTCGGTTGCTAGGGTGTTGTACATGATTGCATACGAGCCAACAACCATGTCTGTACGATGTTGTGGAGCTGAAATATAGCTTCTATATGTTGCAATATGGTTTATATGTGGCTCTAAATGGTTGCTAGGGCGTTGCTTGGCGGTTGCTAGGGTGTTCTGGGTGGTTGCTAGGCAGTTGCTAGGGTATTCTTGGTGGTTGCTATGGTGTTGCTAGGCGGTTGCTAGGGTATTCTGGGTGGTTGCTAGGCGGTTGCTAGGGTATTCTTGGTGGTTGCTAGGGCGTTGCTAGGGCGTTGCTAGGTGGTTGCTAGGCTGTTCTGGGTGGTTGCTATGGTGTTGCTAGGCAGTTGCTAGGGTATTCTTGGTGGTTGCTATGGTGTTACTAGGCGGTTGCTAGGGTATTCTGGGTGGTTGCTAGGCGGTTGCTAGGGTATTCTGGGTGGTTGCTAGGGCGTTGCTAGGTGTTTGCTAGGCTGTTCTGGGTGGTTGCTATGGTGTTGCTAGGTGGTTGCTAGGGTGTTCTGGGTGGTTGCTATGGTGTTGCTAGGCGGTTGCTAGGGTATTCTGGGTGGTTGCTAGGCAGTTGCTAGGGTATTCTGGGTGGTTGCTATGGTGTTGCTAGGCGGTTGCTAGGGTATTCTGGGTGGTTGCTAGGGCGTTGCTAGGCAGTTGCAATGGTATTTTGGGTGGATGCTAGGGCGTTGCTAGGCAGTTGCTAGGGTGTTCTGGGTGGTTGCTAGGCAGTTGCTAGGTGTTCTGGGGGGTTGCTACGGTATTTTTGATGGTTACTAGAGCGTTTCTAGACGTTGCTAGGGTGTTCAGGATGGTTGCTAAGGTATTTGTTTTGTTGCTATGGTGTTACTAGGTGGTTGGTAGTTGTCAAAGATGGTTACTATGGAGTTTTTATAGAGTTATTAAAATCTTTAATAACGAGTGCCTTCAGTACGGCACTCGGCCTACGGCCTCGTGCCTATGGCCGAATAAGCACAAGCATGGAGCAATATCGCAAGGCCACAAGTGTAATATTGCGTTAAAAAATACAAAAAAATTAAAAAACTATTTTTTTTTGGTTTAGGGTGGTTGCTAGGGAGCTCTTAGTGGTTGCTAGGGTGCTGAAACTGGTTGCTAGGGTGTAGCTATGAAGATTTTAGGCCATTACTTATTGGCTGCTTGATAATATAAATCCTCTGAGGGAGAGAGAGAGGGAGAGATGCAGGGGTGTCAGGCCCTTTGGAGTCTGTGTGTGTGAAAACGGCAGTTGGGATTCAAATATTTTTAGAACTCCCAATGTAAAGTCAATGGGGACTTTTTTGGCCACTTTTTCGTCCGCTGTGCGAACATCGTACACCCGATCGCTTAGAAAAGTCATAGCACACCTCTCCTCAATGAGCCGGTCGATTTGACACCTCACTCAAGAGCCTGTGACAAACGGTGCGGGGCGAGTTACGCGCCAAACTTTGTCCAGAATAAAAATAAGAATAATAACTAGAATGTACATTTCCTGAAGAAAATGTGAAGTGGTGCTTGCAGTGGCAAAACTCGCCACTCGGTTGCTAGAGTGTGGTACATGATTGCATACAAGGCAACAAACATGTCTGTACGATGTTCTGGTGCTGAGATATGGCTTATTCATGTTGTTCAGGTGGTTGCTAGGGTGTTGCTAGGGTGTTTTGTGTGGTTGCTAGGGCTTTGCTAGGTGGTTGCTAGGGTGTTGCTAGGCAGTTGCTAGGGTATTCTGGGTGGTTGCTAGGCAGTTGCTAGGGTATTCTGAGTAGTTGCTATGATGTTGCTAGGGGGTTGCTAGGGTATTCTGGGTGGTTGCTAGGGCGTTGCTAGGCAGTTGCAAGGGTATTCTGGGTGATTGCTATGGTGTTGCTAGGCGGTTGCTAGGGTATTCTGGGGGGTTGCTAGGCAGTTGCTAGGGTGTTCTGGATGGTTGCTAGGGCGTTGCTAGGTAGTTGCTAGGGTATTCTGGGTGGTTTCTATGGTGTTGCTAGGTGGTTGCTAGGGTATTCTGGGTGGTTGCTATGGTGTTGCTAGGCGGTTGCTAGGGTATTCTTGGTGGTTGCTAGGGTGTTGCTAGGCAGTTGCTAGGGTATTCTGGGTGGTTGCTATGGTGTTGCTAGGCAGTTGCTAGGGTATTCTGGGTGATTGATATGGTGTTGCTAGGCGGTTGCTAGGGTATTCTGGGGGGTTGCTAGGCAGTTGCTAGGGTGTTCTGGGTGGTTGCTAGGGCATTGCTAGGCAGTTGCTAGGGTATTCTGGGTGGTTGCTATGGTGTTGCTAGGTGGTTGCTAGGGTATTCTTGGTGGTTGCTATGGTGTTGCTAGGTGGTTGCTAGGGTATTCTGGGGGTTGCTAGGGTGTTGCTAGGCAGTTACTAGGGTATTCTGGGTGGATGCTATGGTGTTCCTAGGCGGTTGCTAGGGTATTCTGGGTGGTTGCTAGGGCGTTGATCGGCAGTTGCTAGGGTGTTCTGGGTGGTTGCTAGGCGGTTGCTAGGGTATTCTGAGTGGTTGCTATGGTGTTGCTATTGTGTTCTAGGTGGTTGCTAGGGCGTTGCTAGGCAGTTGCTAGGGTGTTCTGGGTGGTTGCTAGGGTATTCTGGGTGGTTGCTATGGCGTTGCTAGGGTATTCTGGGTGGTTGCTAGGCGGTTGCTAGGGTATTCTTGGTGGTTGCTAGGGCGTTGCTAGGCAGTTACTAGGGTGTTCTGGGTGGTTGCTAGGGCGTTGCTAGGCGGTTGCTAGGGCGTTGCTAGGTGGTTACTAGGGTGTTCTGGGTGGTTGCTATGGTGTTGCTAGGCAGTTGCTATGGTATATTGGGTGGATGCTAGGGCGTTGCTAGGCAGTTGCTAGGGTGTTCTGGGTGGTTGCTAGGCAGTTGCTAGGTGTTCTGGGGGTTGCTAGACAGTTGCTAGGGTGTTCTGGGTGGTTGCTACGGTATTTTTGGTGGTTACTAGAGCGTTTCTAGACGTTGCTAGGGTTTTCAGGATGGTTGCTAAGGTATTTTTTTTAGTTGCTATGGTGTTACTAGGTGGTTGGTAGTTGTCAAAGATGGTTACTATGGAGTTTTTATAGAGTTATTAAAATCTTTATTAACGAGTGCCTTCAGTACGGCACTCGGCCTGCGGCCTCGTGCCTATGGCCGAATAGGCACAAGCATGGAGCAATATCGCAAGGCCACGAGTGTAATATTGCGTTAAAAAATACAAAAAAATTAAAAACAATTTTTTTTTTGGTTTAGGGTGGTTGCTAGGGAGCTCTTAGTGGTTGCTAGGGTGCTAAAACTGGTTGCTAGGGTGTGGCTATGAAGATTTTAGGCCATTACTTATTGGCTGCTTGATAATATAAATCCTCTGAGGGAGAGAGAGAGGGAGAGACGCAGGGCTGTCAGGCCCTTTGGAGTCTGTGTGTGTGAAAACGGCAGTTGGGATTCAAATATTTTTAGAACTCCCAATGTAAAGTCAATGGGGACTTTTTTGGCCGCTTTTTCGTCCGCTGTGCGAACATCGTACACCCGATCGCTTAGAAAAGTCATAGCACACCTCTCCTCAATGAGCCGGTCGATTTGACACTTTACTCAGGGGTCTGTGACAAACGGTGCGGGGCGCATTACGCGCCAAACTTTGTCCAGAATAATAATAATAATAATAATAATAATAAGAATAATAAGTATGAGCAATAACAATAGTGATGCCTTGCTTTCAGCAAGCACCACTAATAATAAGTATGCAAGAGAACACTAATGATGCCTTGCCTTTGGCAAGCACCATTAATAATAAGAATAATAAGTATGAGCAATAACAATAGTGATGCCTTGCTTTCAGCAAGCACCACTAATAAGTATGAGCAATAACAATAGTGATGCCTTGCTTTCAGCAAGCACCACTAACTAGAATGTACATTTCCTGAAGAAAATGTGAAATGGTGCTTGCAGTGGCAAAACTCTCCACTCGGTTGCTAGGGTGTTGTACATGATTGCATACGAGCCAACAACCATGTCTGTACGATGTTGTGGAGCTGAAATATAGCTTCTATATGTTGCAATATGGTTTATATGTGGCTCTAAATGGTTGCTAGGGCGTTGCTTGGCGGTTGCTAGGGTGTTCTGGGTGGTTGCTAGGCAGTTGCTAGGGTATTCTTGGTGGTTGCTATGGTGTTGCTAGGCGGTTGCTAGGGTATTCTGGGTGGTTGCTAGGCGGTTGCTAGGGTATTCTTGGTGGTTGCTAGGGCGTTGCTAGGGCGTTGCTAGGTGGTTGCTAGGCTGTTCTGGGTGGTTGCTATGGTGTTGCTAGGCAGTTGCTAGGGTATTCTTGGTGGTTGCTATGGTGTTACTAGGCGGTTGCTAGGGTATTCTGGGTGGTTGCTAGGCGGTTGCTAGGGTATTCTGGGTGGTTGCTAGGGCGTTGCTAGGTGTTTGCTAGGCTGTTCTGGGTGGTTGCTATGGTGTTGCTAGGTGGTTGCTAGGGTGTTCTGGGTGGTTGCTATGGTGTTGCTAGGCGGTTGCTAGGGTATTCTGGGTGGTTGCTAGGCAGTTGCTAGGGTATTCTGGGTGGTTGCTATGGTGTTGCTAGGCGGTTGCTAGGGTATTCTGGGTGGTTGCTAGGGCGTTGCTAGGCAGTTGCAATGGTATTTTGGGTGGATGCTAGGGCGTTGCTAGGCAGTTGCTAGGGTGTTCTGGGTGGTTGCTAGGCAGTTGCTAGGTGTTCTGGGGGGTTGCTACGGTATTTTTGATGGTTACTAGAGCGTTTCTAGACGTTGCTAGGGTGTTCAGGATGGTTGCTAAGGTATTTGTTTTGTTGCTATGGTGTTACTAGGTGGTTGGTAGTTGTCAAAGATGGTTACTATGGAGTTTTTATAGAGTTATTAAAATCTTTAATAACGAGTGCCTTCAGTACGGCACTCGGCCTACGGCCTCGTGCCTATGGCCGAATAAGCACAAGCATGGAGCAATATCGCAAGGCCACAAGTGTAATATTGCGTTAAAAAATACAAAAAATTTAAAAAACTATTTTTTTTTGGTTTAGGGTGGTTGCTAGGGAGCTCTTAGTGGTTGCTAGGGTGCTGAAACTGGTTGCTAGGGTGTAGCTATGAAGATTTTAGGCCATTACTTATTGGCTGCTTGATAACATAAATCCTCTGAGGGAGAGAGAGAGGGAGAGATGCAGGGGTGTCAGGCCCTTTGGAGTCTGTGTGTGTGAAAACGGCAGTTGGGATTCAATGTAACTCCCAATGTAAAGTCAATGGGGACTTTTTTGGCCACTTTTTCGTCCGCTGTGCGAACATCGTACACCCGATCGCTTAGAAAAGTCATAGCACACCTCTCCTCAATGAGCCGGTCGATTTGACACCTCACTCAAGAGCCTGTGACAAACGGTGCGGGGCGCATTACGCGCCAAACTTTTGTCCAGAATAATAATAATAAGAAGAACTAGAATGTACATTTCCTGAAGAAAATGTGAAGTGGTGCTTGCAGTGGCAAAACTCGCCACTCGGTTGCTAGGGTGTTGTACATGATTGCATACGAGCCAACAACCATGTCTGTACGATGTTGTGGAGCTAAAATATGGCTTCTATATGTTGCAATATGGTTGCTAGGTGGCTCTAAATGGTTGCTAGGGTGTGAATACACAGTTACCATGGTGATATTTACAGACTGTTTTACAACTGAAACTAATGAGCCAACCCCCATCTCTATACAATATTCTGATGCAGAGATGTAGGTCTTGTAAAATGGTTGCTAGGGTACTCTGTTTGGTTGCTATGGAGTTGCTTGGCAGCTGCTAATGATGAAACTGCAAAGGCTTCTTGTCAGTATGAATGATATAAACCAACTCTCATCTCTATACGATGTTCTGATGCAGAGATATACGTTTTGCTAAACGGTTGCTAGGGTACTCTGTTTGGTTGCTAGGGAGTAGCTTGGCAGCTGCCCATCATGAAACTCCAAAAGCTGTTTGTCAGTATGAATGATATAAACCAACTCCCATGCCTCTGTGACATACAGAATGGAAGATATGCCTCTTTGGATTTTGGTTGCTAGGGTACTCTGTTTGGTTGCTATGGAGTTACTTGGCAGCTGCCAATCATGAAACTCCAAAGGCATATTGTCACTATGAATGATATAAACCAACTCCCATTCCTCTGTGACATTCAGAATGGAAGATATCCCTCTTTGGATTTTGGTTGCTAGGGTACTCTGTTTGGTTGCTAGGGAGTGTCTTGGCAGCTGCCAATCATGAAACTCAAAGGCTGCTTGTCAATATGAATGATATAAACCAACTCCCATGCCTCTGTGACATTCAGAATGGAAGATATGCCTCTTTGGATTTTGGTTGCTAGGGTACTCTGTTTGGTTGCTATGGAGTTACTTGGCAGCTGCCAATCATCAAACTCCAAAGGCATCTTGTCACTATGAATGATATAAACCAACTCCCATGCCTCTGTGACATTCAGAATGGAAGATATCCCTCTTTGGATTTTGGTTGCTAGGGTACTCTGTTTGGTTGCTATGGAGTTACTTGGCAGCTGCCAATCATGAAACTCCAAAGGCATCTTGTCACTATGGATGATATAAACCAACTCCCATGCCTCTGTGACATTCAGAATGGAAGATATCCCTCTTTGGATTTTGGTTGCTAAGGTACTCTGTTTGGTTGCTATGGAGTAGTTTGGCAGCTGCCAATGATGAATTTCCAAAGGCTTCTTGTCAGTATGAATGATATAAACCAACTCCCATGCCTCTGTGACATTCAGAATGGAAGATATGCCTCTTTGGATTTTGGTTGCTAGGGTACTCTGTTTGGTTGCTAGGGAGTGGCTTGTCAGCTGCCAATCATGGAACTCCAAAGGCTTCTTGTCACTATGAATGATATAAACCAACTTCCATGCCTCTGCGACATTCAGAATGGAAGATATACCTCTTTGGATTTTGGTTGCTAGGGTACTCTGTTTGGTTGCTAGGGAGTGGCTTGTCAGCTGCCAATGATGAAACTCCAAAGGTTTCTTGTCACTATGAATGATATAAACCAACTCCCATGCCTCTGGGACATTCAGAATGGAAGATATCCCTCTTTGGATTTTGGTTGCTAAGGTGTTCGACAATGGTTGCTATGGAGTGGTTTGGCAGCTGCCAATGATGAATTTCCAAAGGCTTCTTGTCAGTATGAACGATATAAACCAACTACCATGCCTCTGTGACATTCAGAATGGAAGATATCCCTCTTTGGATTTTGGTTGCTATGGTACTCTGTTTGGTTGCTATGGAGTAGTTTGGCAGCTGCCAATGATGAATTTCCAAAGGCTTCTTGTCAGTATGAATGATATAAACCAACTCCCATGCCTCTGTGACATTCAGAATGGAAGATATGCCTCTTTGGATTTTGGTTGCTAGGGTACTCTGTTTGGTTGCTAGGGAGTGGCTTGTCAGCTGCCAATGATGAAACTCCAAAGGTTTCTTGTCACTATGAATGATATAAACCAACTCCCATGCCTCTGTGACATTCAGAATGGAAGATATCCCTCTTTGGATTTTGGTTGCTAAGGTGCTCGACAATGGTTGCTATGGAGTGGCTTGGCAGCTGCCAATGATGAATTTCCAAAGGCTTCTTGTCAGTATGAATGATATAAGCCAACTCCCATGTCTCTGTGACATTCAGAATGGAAGATATGCCTCTTTGGATTTTGGTTGCTAGGGTACTCTGTTTGGTTGCTAGGGAGTGGCTTGTCAGCTGCCAATCATGAAACTCCAAAGGCTTCTTGTCACTATGAATGATATAAACCAACTTCCATGCCTCTGCGACATTCAGAATAGAAGATATCCCTCTTTGGATTTTGGTTGCTAGGGTACTCTGTTTGGTTGCTAGGGAGTGGCTTGTCAGCTGCCAATGATGAAACTCCAAAGGTTTCTTGTCACTATGAATGATATAAACCAACTCCCATGCCTCTGGGACATTCAGAATGGAAGATATCCCTCTTTGGATTTTGGTTGCTAAGGTGCTCGACAATGGTTGCTAGGGAGTGGCTTGGAAGTGTTGAGGTGATTCATGATTGGCTGTTTGCTGCCCCGAGTCAAATGAGACCACCCCCATGTTTCTATGACAATTTAGTCTGGAGATATCTCTTTGAACTCTTTCAATGGAAGTCTATGGAACTTGTTGCTAAGGGGCTCTAAATGGTTGCTAGGGCGTGGTTTGATAGCTTCACAATGATCCTGAGAGACTGATTGGTCATCTGAGTAAAATGAGCCCCCCCCCCCCCCCCTTGTCTCTATGACACTGTGATCCAGAGCTACGTTCAATACAAAATCTCTATGCAATTTACCATAGTAGGAAAAGCATGTGTGTTTCACGGGACGTTCCTTCCCCATAGTAAGTCAGTGGGGCAACTTTGGGACGCTCCTGCCCCCCTGGGGTGCAACTTTTACCCCATTGTGAGGTATGTTCTTACAGAGCCTGTCAGCCTCTTCAAATGTGGCAAATCACACATTTCTGCGAAATCCTCGCTTAGAGCTACGTGTGGTCAAAATTTGTCTCAATGTTAAGTCAATGGGACTTTTTTGGCCGCTTTTTCGCCCCTGGGGCGAACACCGCACCCCTGATCGCTTATAAAAGTCATAGCACACCTCTCCTCAATGAGCCGGTCGATTTGACACCTCATTCATGGGTCTGAGACAAACGGTGCGGGGCGAGTTACGCGCCAAACTTTTGTGTGGAAGAATAATAATAATAAAAACTAGAATGTACATTTCCTGAAGAAAATGTGAAGTGGTGCTTGCAGTGGCAAAACTCTCCACTTGGTTGCTAGGGTGTTGTACATGATTGCATTCGAGCCAACAACCATGTCTGTACAATGTTGTGGAGCTGAAATATGGCTTCTATATGTTGCAATATGGTTGCTAGGTGGCTCTAAACGGTTGCTAGGGTGTGAAATCAGTTACCATGGTGATAGTTACAGACAGTTTCCCAACCAAAACAAAAGAGCCAACCCCCATCTCTATGTGATGTTCTGATGCAGAGACATGGGTCATGATAAACGGTTGCTAGGGTCCTCTGTTTGGTTGCCAGGGAGTGACTTGGCAGGTGCCAATGATGAAACTCCAAAGGCTGATTGTCAGTATAAATGATTTAAACCAACTCCCATGCCTCTGTGACATTCAGAATGGAAGATATCCCTCTTTGGAATTTGGTTGCTAGGGTCCTCTGTTTGGTTGCAAGGGAGTGACTTGGCAGGTGCCAATCATGAAACTCCAAAGGCTGCTTGTCATTATGAATGATATAAACCAACTCCCATGCCTGTGTGACTTTCAGAATGGAAGATATCCCTCTTTGGATTTTGGTTACTAGGGTACTCTGTTTGGTTGCTATGGAGTTACTTGGCAGCTGCCAATGATGAAATTCCAAAGGTTTCTTGTCAGTATGAATGATATAAACCAACTCCCATGCCTCTGTGACATTCAGAATGGAAGAGATCCCTGTTTGGATTTTGGTTGCTAGGGTACTCTGTTTGGTTGTTATGGAGTTGCTTGGCAGCTGCCAATCATGAAACACCAAAGGCTTCTTGTCAGTATGAATGACATAAACCAACTCCCATGCCTCTGTGACATTCAGAATGGAAGATATCCCTCTTTGAATTTTGGTTGCTAGGGTAATCTGTTTGGTTGCTATGGAGTTGCTTGACAGCTGCCATTGATGAAACTGCAACGGCTTTTTGTTACTATGAAGGATATAAACCAACTCCCATGCCTCTGAGACATTCAGACTGGAAGATATCCCTCTTTGGATTTTGGTTGCTAGGGTACTATGATTGGTTGCTAGGGAGTGGCTTGGCAGCTGCCAATCATGAAACTCCAAAGGCTTCTTGTCAATATTGAATTATATAAACCTTCCCCCATCTCTATACGATGCTCTGATACAGAGATATAGGTCTTGCTAAATAGTTGCTAGGGTACTCTGTTTGGTTGCTATGGAGTGGCTTGGCAGCTGCTAATGATGAACTCCAAAGGCTGCTTTTCAGTATGAATGACATAAACAAACTCCCATGCCTCTGTGACATTCAGAATGGAAGATATCCCTCTTTGAATTTTGGTTGCTAGGGTAATCTGTTTGGTTGCTATGGAGTTGCTTGACAGCTGCCATTGATGAAACTGCAAAGGCTTTTTGTTACTATGAATGATATAAACCAACTTCCATGCCTCTGTGACATTCAGAATAGAAGATATCCCTCTAGGATTTTGGTTGCTAAGGTGCTCGACAATGGTTGCTAGGGAGGGGCTAGGAAGTGTTGAGGTGATTCATGATTGGCCATTTGATGCCCTGAGTGAAACGAGACCACCTTGGTGTTTCTATGATCTACTAGAGCGTTTCTAGACGTTGCTAGGGTGTTCAGGATGGTTGCTAAGGTATTTTTGGTAGTTGCTATTTTGTTACTAGGTGGTTGGTAGTTGTCAAAGATGGTTACTATGGAGTTTTTATAGAGTTATTAAAATCTTTAATAACGAGTGCCTTCAGTACGGCACTCGGCCTGCGGCCTCGTGCCTATGGCTGAATAGGCACAAGCATGGAGCAATATCGCAAGGCCACGAGTGTAATATTGCGTTAAAAAATACAAAAAAATGTAAAAAAAAATTTTTTTTGGTTTAGGGTGGTTGCTAGGGAGCTCTTAGTGGTTGCTAGGGTGCTAAAACTGGTTGCTAGGGTGTGGCTATGAAGATTTAAGGAAATTACTTATTGGCTGCTTGATAATATAAATCCTCTGAGGGAGAGAGAGAGGGAGAGACGCAGGGCTGTCAGGCCCTTTGGAGTGGTGTGTGTGTGAAAACGTCGGTTGGGATTCAAATATTTTTAGAATGCCCAATGTAAAGTCAATGGGGACTTTTTTGGCCGCTTTTTCGTCCGCTGTGCGAACATCGTACACCCGATCGCTTAGAAAAGTCATAGCACACCTCTCCTCAATGAGCCGGTCGATTTGACACTTCACTCAGGGGTCTGTGACAAACGGTGCGGGGCGAGTTTCGCGCCAAACTTTGTCCAGAATAATAATAATAAGAACTAGAATGTACATTTCCTGAAGAAAATGTGAAGTGGTGCTTGCAGTGGCAAAACTCGCCACTCGGTTGCTAGGGTGTTGTACATGATTGCATACGAGCCAACAACCATGTCTGTACGATGTTGTGGAGCTAAAATATGGCTTCTATATGTTGCAATATGGTTGCTAGGTGGCTCTAAATGGTTGCTAGGGTGTGAATACACAGTTACCATGGTGATATTTACAGACTGTTTTACAACTGAAACTAATGAGCCAACCCCCATCTCTATACAATATTCTGATGCAGAGATGTAGGTCTTGTAAAATGGTTGCTAGGGTACTCTGTTTGGTTGCTATGGAGTTGCTTGGCAGCTGCTAATGATGAAACTGCAAAGGCTTCTTGTCAGTATGAATGATATAAACCAACTCTCATCTCTATACGATGTTCTGATGCAGAGATATACGTTTTGCTAAACGGTTGCTAGGGTACTCTGTTTGGTTGCTAGGGAGTAGCTTGGCAGCTGCCAATCATGAAACTCCAAAAGCTGTTTGTCAGTATGAATGATATAAACCAACTCCCATGCCTCTGTGACATACAGAATGGAAGATATGCCTCTTTGGATTTTGGTTGCTAGGGTACTCTGTTTGGTTGCTATGGAGTTACTTGGCAGCTGCCAATCATGAAACTCCAAAGGCATATTGTCACTATGAATGATATAAACCAACTCCCATTCCTCTGTGACATTCAGAATGGAAGATATCCCTCTTTGGATTTTGGTTGCTAGGGTACTCTGTTTGGTTGCTAGGGAGTGTCTTGGCAGCTGCCAATCATGAAACTCAAAGGCTGCTTGTCAATATGAATGATATAAACCAACTCCCATGCCTCTGTGACATTCAGAATGGAAGATATGCCTCTTTGGATTTTGGTTGCTAGGGTACTCTGTTTGGTTGCTATGGAGTTACTTGGCAGCTGCCAATCATCAAACTCCAAAGGCATCTTGTCACTATGAATGATATAAACCAACTCCCATGCCTCTGTGACATTCAGAATGGAAGATATCCCTCTTTGGATTTTGGTTGCTAGGGTACTCTGTTTGGTTGCTATGGAGTTACTTGGCAGCTGCCAATCATGAAACTCCAAAGGCATCTTGTCACTATGGATGATATAAACCAACTCCCATGCCTCTGTGACATTCAGAATGGAAGATATCCCTCTTTGGATTTTGGTTGCTAAGGTACTCTGTTTGGTTGCTATGGAGTAGTTTGGCAGCTGCCAATGATGAATTTCCAAAGGCTTCTTGTCAGTATGAATGATATAAACCAACTCCCATGCCTCTGTGACATTCAGAATGGAAGATATGCCTCTTTGGATTTTGGTTGCTAGGGTACTCTGTTTGGTTGCTAGGGAGTGGCTTGTCAGCTGCCAATCATGGAACTCCAAAGGCTTCTTGTCACTATGAATGATATAAACCAACTTCCATGCCTCTGCGACATTCAGAATGGAAGATATACCTCTTTGGATTTTGGTTGCTAGGGTACTCTGTTTGGTTGCTAGGGAGTGGCTTGTCAGCTGCCAATGATGAAACTCCAAAGGTTTCTTGTCACTATGAATGATATAAACCAACTCCCATGCCTCTGGGACATTCAGAATGGAAGATATCCCTCTTTGGATTTTGGTTGCTAAGGTGTTCGACAATGGTTGCTATGGAGTGGTTTGGCAGCTGCCAATGATGAATTTCCAAAGGCTTCTTGTCAGTATGAACGATATAAACCAACTACCATGCCTCTGTGACATTCAGAATGGAAGATATCCCTCTTTGGATTTTGGTTGCTATGGTACTCTGTTTGGTTGCTATGGAGTAGTTTGGCAGCTGCCAATGATGAATTTCCAAAGGCTTCTTGTCAGTATGAATGATATAAACCAACTCCCATGCCTCTGTGACATTCAGAATGGAAGATATGCCTCTTTGGATTTTGGTTGCTAGGGTACTCTGTTTGGTTGCTAGGGAGTGGCTTGTCAGCTGCCAATGATGAAACTCCAAAGGTTTCTTGTCACTATGAATGATATAAACCAACTCCCATGCCTCTGTGACATTCAGAATGGAAGATATCCCTCTTTGGATTTTGGTTGCTAAGGTGCTCGACAATGGTTGCTATGGAGTGGCTTGGCAGCTGCCAATGATGAATTTCCAAAGGCTTCTTGTCAGTATGAATGATATAAGCCAACTCCCATGTCTCTGTGACATTCAGAATGGAAGATATGCCTCTTTGGATTTTGGTTGCTAGGGTACTCTGTTTGGTTGCTAGGGAGTGGCTTGTCAGCTGCCAATCATGAAACTCCAAAGGCTTCTTGTCACTATGAATGATATAAACCAACTTCCATGCCTCTGCGACATTCAGAATAGAAGATATCCCTCTTTGGATTTTGGTTGCTAGGGTACTCTGTTTGGTTGCTAGGGAGTGGCTTGTCAGCTGCCAATGATGAAACTCCAAAGGTTTCTTGTCACTATGAATGATATAAACCAACTCCCATGCCTCTGGGACATTCAGAATGGAAGATATCCCTCTTTGGATTTTGGTTGCTAAGGTGCTCGACAATGGTTGCTAGGGAGTGGCTTGGAAGTGTTGAGGTGATTCATGATTGGCTGTTTGCTGCCCCGAGTCAAATGAGACCACCCCCATGTTTCTATGACAATTTAGTCTGGAGATATCTCTTTGAACTCTTTCAATGGAAGTCTATGGAACTTGTTGCTAAGGGGCTCTAAATGGTTGCTAGGGCGTGGTTTGATAGCTTCACAATGATCCTGAGAGACTGATTGGTCATCTGAGTAAAATGAGCCCCCCCCCCCCCCCCCTTGTCTCTATGACACTGTGATCCAGAGCTACGTTCAATACAAAATCTCTATGCAATTTACCATAGTAGGAAAAGCATGTGTGTTTCACGGGACGTTCCTTCCCCATAGTAAGTCAGTGGGGCAACTTTGGGACGCTCCTGCCCCCCTGGGGTGCAACTTTTACCCCATTGTGAGGTATGTTCTTACAGAGCCTGTCAGCCTCTTCAAATGTGGCAAATCACACATTTCTGCGAAATCCTCGCTTAGAGCTACGTGTGGTCAAAATTTGTCTCAATGTTAAGTCAATGGGACTTTTTTGGCCGCTTTTTCGCCCCTGGGGCGAACACCGCACCCCTGATCGCTTATAAAAGTCATAGCACACCTCTCCTCAATGAGCCGGTCGATTTGACACCTCATTCATGGGTCTGAGACAAACGGTGCGGGGCGAGTTACGCGCCAAACTTTTGTGTGGAAGAATAATAATAATAAAAATAATAAGTATGCAAGAGAACACTAATGATGCCTTGCTTTCAGCAAGCACCATTAATAATAAGTATGAGCAATAACAATAGTGATGCTTTTAAAAAAGCACCACTAATAATAAGTATGCAAGAGAACACTAATGATGCCTTGCTTTCAGCAAGCACCATTAATAATAATAATAAGAATAAGAATAATAAGTATGAGCAATAACAATAGTGATGCCTTGCTTTCAGCAAGCACCACTAATAATAATAAGAATAAGAATAATAAGTATGAGCAATAACAATAGTGATGCCTTGCTTTCAGCAAGCACCACTAATAAGTATGAGCAATAACAATAGTGATGCCTTGCTTTCAGCAAGCACCACTAACTAGAATGTACATTTCCTGAAGAAAATGTGAAATGGTGCTTGCAGTGGCAAAACTCTCCACTCGGTTGCTAGGGTGTTGTACATGATTGCATACGAGCCAACAACCATGTCTGTACGATGTTGTGGAGCTGAAATATAGCTTCTATATGTTGCAATATGGTTTATATGTGGCTCTAAATGGTTGCTAGGGCGTTGCTTGGCGGTTGCTAGGGTGTTCTGGGTGGTTGCTAGGCAGTTGCTAGGGTATTCTTGGTGGTTGCTATGGTGTTGCTAGGCGGTTGCTAGGGTATTCTGGGTGGTTGCTAGGCGGTTGCTAGGGTATTCTTGGTGGTTGCTAGGGCGTTGCTAGGGCGTTGCTAGGTGGTTGCTAGGCTGTTCTGGGTGGTTGCTATGGTGTTGCTAGGCAGTTGCTAGGGTATTCTTGGTGGTTGCTATGGTGTTACTAGGCGGTTGCTAGGGTATTCTGGGTGGTTGCTAGGCGGTTGCTATGGTATTCTGGGTGGTTGCTAGGGCGTTGCTAGGTGTTTGCTAGGCTGTTCTGGGTGGTTGCTATGGTGTTGCTAGGTGGTTGCTAGGGTGTTCTGGGTGGTTGCTATGGTGTTGCTAGGCGGTTGCTAGGGTATTCTGGGTGGTTGCTAGGCAGTTGCTAGGGTATTCTGGGTGGTTGCTATGGTGTTGCTAGGCGGTTGCTAGGGTATTCTGGGTGGTTGCTAGGGCGTTGCTAGGCAGTTGCAATGGTATTTTGGGTGGATGCTAGGGCGTTGCTAGGCAGTTGCTAGGGTGTTCTGGGTGGTTGCTAGGCAGTTGCTAGGTGTTCTGGGGGGTTGCTACGGTATTTTTGATGGTTACTAGAGCGTTTCTAGACGTTGCTAGGGTGTTCAGGATGGTTGCTAAGGTATTTGTTTTGTTGCTATGGTGTTACTAGGTGGTTGGTAGTTGTCAAAGATGGTTACTATGGAGTTTTTATAGAGTTATTAAAATCTTTAATAACGAGTGCCTTCAGTACGGCACTCGGCCTACGGCCTCGTGCCTATGGCCGAATAAGCACAAGCATGGAGCAATATCGCAAGGCCACAAGTGTAATATTGCGTTAAAAAATACAAAAAAATTAAAAAACTATTTTTTTTTGGTTTAGGGTGGTTGCTAGGGAGCTCTTAGTGGTTGCTAGGGTGCTGAAACTGGTTGCTAGGGTGTAGCTATGAAGATTTTAGGCCATTACTTATTGGCTGCTTGATAATATAAATCCTCTGAGGGAGAGAGAGAGGGAGAGATGCAGGGGTGTCAGGCCCTTTGGAGTCTGTGTGTGTGAAAACGGCAGTTGGGATTCAAATATTTTTAGAACTCCCAATGTAAAGTCAATGGGGACTTTTTTGGCCACTTTTTCGTCCGCTGTGCGAACATCGTACACCCGATCGCTTAGAAAAGTCATAGCACACCTCTCCTCAATGAGCCGGTCGATTTGACACCTCACTCAAGAGCCTGTGACAAACGGTGCGGGGCGAGTTACGCGCCAAACTTTGTCCAGAATAAAAATAAGAATAATAACTAGAATGTACATTTCCTGAAGAAAATGTGAAGTGGTGCTTGCAGTGGCAAAACTCGCCACTCGGTTGCTAGAGTGTGGTACATGATTGCATACAAGGCAACAAACATGTCTGTACGATGTTCTGGTGCTGAGATATGGCTTATTCATGTTGTTCAGGTGGTTGCTAGGGTGTTGCTAGGGTGTTTTGTGTGGTTGCTAGGGCTTTGCTAGGTGGTTGCTAGGGTGTTGCTAGGCAGTTGCTAGGGTATTCTGGGTGGTTGCTAGGCAGTTGCTAGGGTATTCTGAGTAGTTGCTATGATGTTGCTAGGGGGTTGCTAGGGTATTCTGGGTGGTTGCTAGGGCGTTGCTAGGCAGTTGCAAGGGTATTCTGGGTGATTGCTATGGTGTTGCTAGGCGGTTGCTAGGGTATTCTGGGGGGTTGCTAGGCAGTTGCTAGGGTGTTCTGGATGGTTGCTAGGGCGTTGCTAGGTAGTTGCTAGGGTATTCTGGGTGGTTTCTATGGTGTTGCTAGGTGGTTGCTAGGGTATTCTGGGTGGTTGCTATGGTGTTGCTAGGCGGTTGCTAGGGTATTCTTGGTGGTTGCTAGGGTGTTGCTAGGCAGTTGCTAGGGTATTCTGGGTGGTTGCTATGGTGTTGCTAGGCAGTTGCTAGGGTATTCTGGGTGATTGATATGGTGTTGCTAGGCGGTTGCTAGGGTATTCTGGGGGGTTGCTAGGCAGTTGCTAGGGTGTTCTGGGTGGTTGCTAGGGCATTGCTAGGCAGTTGCTAGGGTATTCTGGGTGGTTGCTATGGTGTTGCTAGGTGGTTGCTAGGGTATTCTTGGTGGTTGCTATGGTGTTGCTAGGTGGTTGCTAGGGTATTCTGGGGGTTGCTAGGGTGTTGCTAGGCAGTTACTAGGGTATTCTGGGTGGATGCTATGGTGTTCCTAGGCGGTTGCTAGGGTATTCTGGGTGGTTGCTAGGGCGTTGATCGGCAGTTGCTAGGGTGTTCTGGGTGGTTGCTAGGCGGTTGCTAGGGTATTCTGAGTGGTTGCTATGGTGTTGCTATTGTGTTCTAGGTGGTTGCTAGGGCGTTGCTAGGCAGTTGCTAGGGTGTTCTGGGTGGTTGCTAGGGTATTCTGGGTGGTTGCTATGGCGTTGCTAGGGTATTCTGGGTGGTTGCTAGGCGGTTGCTAGGGTATTCTTGGTGGTTGCTAGGGCGTTGCTAGGCAGTTACTAGGGTGTTCTGGGTGGTTGCTAGGGCGTTGCTAGGCGGTTGCTAGGGCGTTGCTAGGTGGTTACTAGGGTGTTCTGGGTGGTTGCTATGGTGTTGCTAGGCAGTTGCTATGGTATATTGGGTGGATGCTAGGGCATTGCTAGGCAGTTGCTAGGGTGTTCTGGGTGGTTGCTAGGCAGTTGCTAGGTGTTCTGGGGGTTGCTAGACAGTTGCTAGGGTGTTCTGGGTGGTTGCTACGGTATTTTTGGTGGTTACTAGAGCGTTTCTAGACGTTGCTAGGGTTTTCAGGATGGTTGCTAAGGTATTTTTTTTAGTTGCTATGGTGTTACTAGGTGGTTGGTAGTTGTCAAAGATGGTTACTATGGAGTTTTTATAGAGTTATTAAAATCTTTAATAACGAGTGCCTTCAGTACGGCACTCGGCCTGCGGCCTCGTGCCTATGGCCGAATAGGCACAAGCATGGAGCAATATCGCAAGGCCACGAGTGTAATATTGCGTTAAAAAATACAAAAAAATTAAAAACAATTTTTTTTTTGGTTTAGGGTGGTTGCTAGGGAGCTCTTAGTGGTTGCTAGGGTGCTAAAACTGGTTGCTAGGGTGTGGCTATGAAGATTTTAGGCCATTACTTATTGGCTGCTTGATAATATAAATCCTCTGAGGGAGAGAGAGAGGGAGAGACGCAGGGCTGTCAGGCCCTTTGGAGTCTGTGTGTGTGAAAACGGCAGTTGGGATTCAAATATTTTTAGAACTCCCAATGTAAAGTCAATGGGGACTTTTTTGGCCGCTTTTTCGTCCGCTGTGCGAACATCGTACACCCGATCGCTTAGAAAAGTCATAGCACACCTCTCCTCAATGAGCCGGTCGATTTGACACTTTACTCAGGGGTCTGTGACAAACGGTGCGGGGCGCATTACGCGCCAAACTTTGTCCAGAATAATAATAATAATAACTAGAATGTACATTTCCTGAAGAAAATGTGAAGTGGTGCTTGCAGTGGCAAAACTCGCCACTCGGTTGCTAGGGTGTTGTACATGATTGCATACGAGCCAACAACCATGTCTGTACGATGTTGTGGAGCTGAAATATGGCTTCGACATGTTGCAATATGGTTGCTAGGTGGCTCTAACTGGTTGCTAGGGTGTGAATACACAGTTACCATGGTGATATTTACAGACTGTTTTACAACTGAAACTAATGAGCCAACCAACATCTCTAAACAATATTCTGATGCAGAGATGTAGGTCTTGTAAAATGGTTGCTAGGGTACTCTGTTTGGTTGCTATGGAGTTGCTTGGCAGCTGCTAATGATGAAACTGCAAAGGCTTCTTGTCAGTATGAATGATATAAACCAACTCCCATCTCTATACGATGTTCTGATGCAGAGATATACGTTTTGCTAAACGGTTGCTATGGTACTCTGTTTGGTTGCTAGGGAGTAGCTTGGCAGCTGCCAATCATGAAACTCCAAAGGCTGCTTGTCAGTATAAATGAAATAATCCAAGTCCCATGCCTCTGTGACATTCAGAATGGAAGATATGCCTCTTTGGATTTTGGCTGCTAGGGTACTCTGTTTGGTTGCTATGGAGTTACTTGGCAGCTGCCAATGATGAAATTCCAAAGGCTTCTTGTCACTATGAATGATATAAAAAAAACAACTCCCATGCCTCTGTGACATTCAGAATGGAAGATATCCCTCTTTGGATTTTGGTTGTTAGGGTACTCTGTTTGGTTGCTAGGGAGTGTCTTTGCAGCTGCCAATCATGAAACTCAAAGGCTGCTTGTCGATATAAACCAACTCCAATGCCTCTGTGACATTCAGAATGGAAGATATCCCTCTTTGGATTTTGGTTGCTAGGGTACTCTGTTTGGTTGCTATGGAGTTCTTTGGCAGCTGCCAATGATGAAACTCCAAAGGCTTCTTGTCAGTATGAATGATATAAACCAACTCCCATGCCTCTGTGACATTCAGAATGGAAGATATCCCTCTTTGGATTTTGGTTGCTAGGGTACTCTGTTTGGTTGCTAGGGAGTGTCTTGGCAGCTGCCAATCATGAAACTCAAAGGCTGCTTGTCGATATAAACCAACTCCAATGCCTCTGTGACATTCAGAATGGAAGATATCCCTCTTTGGATTTTGGTTGCTAGGGTACTCTGTTTGGTTGCTATGGAGTGGTTTGGCAGCTGCCAATGATGAAACTCCAAAGGCTTCTTGTCAGTCTGAATGATATAAACCAACTCCCATGCCTCTGTGACATTCAGAATGGAAGATATCCCTCTTTGGATTTTGGTTGCTAGGGTACTCTGTTTGGTTGCTATGGAGTGGTTTGGCAGCTGCCAATGATGAAACTCCAAAGGCTTCTTGTCAGTATGAATGATATAAACCAACTCCCATGCCTCTGTGACATTCAGAATGGAAGATATCCCTCTTTGGATTTTGGTTGCTAGGGTACTCTGTTTGGTTGCTAGGGAGTGGCTTGTCAGCTGCCAGTCATGAAACTCCAAAGGCTGCTTGCCGGTATGAATGATATAAACCAACTCCCATGCCTCTGCGACATTCAGAATGGAAGATATCCCTCTTTGGATTGTTGTTGCTAGGGTACTCTGTTTGGTTGCTATGGAGTGGCTTGTCAGCTGCCAATCATGAAACTCCAAAGGCTTGTTGTCACTATGAATGATATAAACCAACTCCCATGGCTCTGCGACATTCAGAATGGAAGATATCCCTCTTTGGATATTGGTTGCTAGGGTACTCTGTTTGGTTGCTAGGGAGTGGCTTGTCAGCTGCCAACCATAAAACTCCCAGAGGCTGCTTGTCAGTATGAATGATATAAACCAACTCCCAGCTCTATACGATGTTCTGATACAGAGAAATAATTTTTGCTAAATGGTTGCTAGGGTACTCTGTTTGGTTGCTAGGGAGTGGCTTGGCAGCTGCCAGTGATGAAACTGCAAAGGCTTCTTGTCACTATGAATGATATAAACCAACTCCCATTTCTTTGTGACATTCAAAATGGAAGATAACCCTCTTTGGATTTTGGTTGCTAGGGTACTCTGTTTGGTTGCTATGGATTGGCTTGGCAGCTGCCAATAATGAAACTCCAAAGGCTGGTTGTCAGTATGAATGAAACAAACCAACTCCCATGCCTCTGTGACATTCAGAATGGAAGATATCCCTCTTTGCATTTTGGTTGCTAGGGTACTCTGTTTGGTTGCTATGGAGTTGTTTGGCAGCTGCTAATGATGAAACTGTAAAGGCTTATTGTCAGTATGAATGATATAAACCAACCCCCATCTCTATACGATGTTCTGATGCGGAGATATAGGTCTTGCAAAACGGTTGCTAGGGTACTCAAGTTTGGTTGCTATGGAGTGGCTTGGCAGCTGCCAATGATGAAACTGAAAAGGCTTTGTGTCACTATGAATGATATAAACCAACTCCCATTTCTCTGTGACATTCAGAATGGCAGATATCCCTCTTTGGATTTTGGTTGCTAGGGTACTCTGTTTGGTTGCTATGGAGTGGCTTGGCAGCTGCCAATGACGAAACTGCAAAGGCTTCTTGTCACTATGAATGATATAAACCAACTCCCATTTCTCTGTGACATTCAGAATGGAAGATATCCCTCTTTGAATTTTGGTTGCTAGGGTACTCTGTTTGGTTGCTAGGGAGTGGCTTGGCAGCTGCCAATGATGAAACTCCAAAGGCTTCTTGTCACTATGAATGATATAAACCAACTCCCATGCCTCTGTGACATTCAGAATGGAAGATATCCCTCTCGGATTTTGGTTGCTAAGGTGCTCGACAATGGTTGCTAGGGAGGGGCTAGGAAGAGTTGAGGTGATTCATGATTGGCTGTTTGCTGCCCCAAGTCAAACGAGACCACCCTCTAGTTTCTATGACAATTCAGTCCGGAGATATCCCTTTGAACTCTTTCAATGGAAGTCTATGGGACTTGTTGCTAAGGTGCTCTAAATGGTTGCTAGGGCGTGGCTTGATAGCTTCACAATGATCCTGAGAGACTGATTGGTCGTCTGAGTAAAATGAGCCCACCCCCTTGTCTCTATGATACTGTGATCCAGAGCTACGTTCATTACAAAATCCCTATGCAATTTACCATAGTAGGAAAAGCATGTGTGTTTCACGGGACATTCCTTCCCCATAGTAAGTCAATGGGGCAACTTTGGGACGCTCCTGCCCCCCAGGGGTGCAACTTTTACCCCATTGTGAGGTATGTTCTTACAGAGCCTGTCAGCCTCTTCAAATGTGGCAAATCACACGTTTCTGCGAAATCCTCGCTCAGAGCTATGAGTGCTCAAAGTTCGTCGCAATGTTAAGTCAATGGAACTTTTTGGGCCGCTTTTTCGCCCCTGGGGTGAACACCGCACCCCCGATCGCTTATAAAAGTCATAGCACACCTCTCCTCAATGAGCCGGTCGATTTGACACCTCATTCATGGGTCTGTGACAAACGGTGTGGGGCGAGTTACGCGCCAAACTTTGTCCAGAATAATAATAATAACTAGAATGTACATTTCCTGAAGAAAATGTGAAGTGGTGCTTGCAGTGGCAAAACTCGCCACTCGGTTGCTAGGGTGTTGTACATGATTGCATACGAGCCAACAACCATGTCTGTACGATGTTGTGGAGCTAAAATATGGCTTCTATATGTTGCAATATGGTTGCTAGGTGGCTCTAAATGGTTGCTAGGGTGTGAATACACAGTTACCATGGTGATATTTACAGACTGTTTTACAACTGAAACTAATGAGCCAACCCCCATCTCTATACAATATTCTGATGCAGAGATGTAGGTCTTGTAAAATGGTTGCTAGGGTACTCTGTTTGGTTGCTATGGAGTTGCTTGGCAGCTGCTAATGATGAAACTGCAAAGGCTTCTTGTCAGTATGAATGATATAAACCAACTCTCATCTCTATACGATGTTCTGATGCAGAGATATACGTTTTGCTAAACGGTTGCTAGGGTACTCTGTTTGGTTGCTAGGGAGTAGCTTGGCAGCTGCCAATCATGAAACTCCAAAAGCTGTTTGTCAGTATGAATGATATAAACCAACTCCCATGCCTCTGTGACATACAGAATGGAAGATATGCCTCTTTGGATTTTGGTTGCTAGGGTACTCTGTTTGGTTGCTATGGAGTTACTTGGCAGCTGCCAATCATGAAACTCCAAAGGCATATTGTCACTATGAATGATATAAACCAACTCCCATTCCTCTGTGACATTCAGAATGGAAGATATCCCTCTTTGGATTTTGGTTGCTAGGGTACTCTGTTTGGTTGCTAGGGAGTGTCTTGGCAGCTGCCAATCATGAAACTCAAAGGCTGCTTGTCAATATGAATGATATAAACCAACTCCCATGCCTCTGTGACATTCAGAATGGAAGATATGCCTCTTTGGATTTTGGTTGCTAGGGTACTCTGTTTGGTTGCTATGGAGTTACTTGGCAGCTGCCAATCATCAAACTCCAAAGGCATCTTGTCACTATGAATGATATAAACCAACTCCCATGCCTCTGTGACATTCAGAATGGAAGATATCCCTCTTTGGATTTTGGTTGCTAGGGTACTCTGTTTGGTTGCTATGGAGTTACTTGGCAGCTGCCAATCATGAAACTCCAAAGGCATCTTGTCACTATGGATGATATAAACCAACTCCCATGCCTCTGTGACATTCAGAATGGAAGATATCCCTCTTTGGATTTTGGTTGCTAAGGTACTCTGTTTGGTTGCTATGGAGTAGTTTGGCAGCTGCCAATGATGAATTTCCAAAGGCTTCTTGTCAGTATGAATGATATAAACCAACTCCCATGCCTCTGTGACATTCAGAATGGAAGATATGCCTCTTTGGATTTTGGTTGCTAGGGTACTCTGTTTGGTTGCTAGGGAGTGGCTTGTCAGCTGCCAATCATGGAACTCCAAAGGCTTCTTGTCACTATGAATGATATAAACCAACTTCCATGCCTCTGCGACATTCAGAATGGAAGATATACCTCTTTGGATTTTGGTTGCTAGGGTACTCTGTTTGGTTGCTAGGGAGTGGCTTGTCAGCTGCCAATGATGAAACTCCAAAGGTTTCTTGTCACTATGAATGATATAAACCAACTCCCATGCCTCTGGGACATTCAGAATGGAAGATATCCCTCTTTGGATTTTGGTTGCTAAGGTGTTCGACAATGGTTGCTATGGAGTGGTTTGGCAGCTGCCAATGATGAATTTCCAAAGGCTTCTTGTCAGTATGAACGATATAAACCAACTACCATGCCTCTGTGACATTCAGAATGGAAGATATCCCTCTTTGGATTTTGGTTGCTATGGTACTCTGTTTGGTTGCTAGGGAGTAGTTTGGCAGCTGCCAATGATGAATTTCCAAAGGCTTCTTGTCAGTATGAATGATATAAACCAACTCCCATGCCTCTGTGACATTCAGAATGGAAGATATGCCTCTTTGGATTTTGGTTGCTAGGGTACTCTGTTTGGTTGCTAGGGAGTGGCTTGTCAGCTGCCAATGATGAAACTCCAAAGGTTTCTTGTCACTATGAATGATATAAACCAACTCCCATGCCTCTGTGACATTCAGAATGGAAGATATCCCTCTTTGGATTTTGGTTGCTAAGGTGCTCGACAATGGTTGCTATGGAGTGGCTTGGCAGCTGCCAATGATGAATTTCCAAAGGCTTCTTGTCAGTATGAATGATATAAGCCAACTCCCATGTCTCTGTGACATTCAGAATGGAAGATATGCCTCTTTGGATTTTGGTTGCTAGGGTACTCTGTTTGGTTGCTAGGGAGTGGCTTGTCAGCTGCCAATCATGAAACTCCAAAGGCTTCTTGTCACTATGAATGATATAAACCAACTTCCATGCCTCTGCGACATTCAGAATAGAAGATATCCCTCTTTGGATTTTGGTTGCTAGGGTACTCTGTTTGGTTGCTAGGGAGTGGCTTGTCAGCTGCCAATGATGAAACTCCAAAGGTTTCTTGTCACTATGAATGATATAAACCAACTCCCATGCCTCTGGGACATTCAGAATGGAAGATATCCCTCTTTGGATTTTGGTTGCTAAGGTGCTCGACAATGGTTGCTAGGGAGTGGCTTGGAAGTGTTGAGGTGATTCATGATTGGCTGTTTGCTGCCCCGAGTCAAATGAGACCACCCCCATGTTTCTATGACAATTTAGTCTGGAGATATCTCTTTGAACTCTTTCAATGGAAGTCTATGGAACTTGTTGCTAAGGGGCTCTAAATGGTTGCTAGGGCGTGGTTTGATAGCTTCACAATGATCCTGAGAGACTGATTGGTCATCTGAGTAAAATGAGCCCCCCCCCCCCCCCCCTTGTCTCTATGACACTGTGATCCAGAGCTACGTTCAATACAAAATCTCTATGCAATTTACCATAGTAGGAAAAGCATGTGTGTTTCACGGGACGTTCCTTCCCCATAGTAAGTCAGTGGGGCAACTTTGGGACGCTCCTGCCCCCCTGGGGTGCAACTTTTACCCCATTGTGAGGTATGTTCTTACAGAGCCTGTCAGCCTCTTCAAATGTGGCAAATCACACATTTCTGCGAAATCCTCGCTTAGAGCTACGTGTGGTCAAAATTTGTCTCAATGTTAAGTCAATGGGACTTTTTTGGCCGCTTTTTCGCCCCTGGGGCGAACACCGCACCCCTGATCGCTTATAAAAGTCATAGCACACCTCTCCTCAATGAGCCGGTCGATTTGACACCTCATTCATGGGTCTGAGACAAACGGTGCGGGGCGAGTTACGCGCCAAACTTTTGTGTGGAAGAATAATAATAATAAAAATAATAAGTATGCAAGAGAACACTAATGATGCCTTGCTTTCAGCAAGCACCATTAATAAGAATAATAAGTATGAGCAATAACAATAGTGATGCCTTGCTTTCAGCAAGCACCACTAATAATAATAAGAATAAGAATAATAAGTATGAGCAATAACAATAGTGATGCCTTGCTTTCAGCAAGCACCACTAATAAGTATGAGCAATAACAATAGTGATGCCTTGCTTTCAGCAAGCACCACTAACTAGAATGTACATTTCCTGAAGAAAATGTGAAATGGTGCTTGCAGTGGCAAAACTCTCCACTCGGTTGCTAGGGTGTTGTACATGATTGCATACGAGCCAACAACCATGTCTGTACGATGTTGTGGAGCTGAAATATAGCTTCTATATGTTGCAATATGGTTTATATGTGGCTCTAAATGGTTGCTAGGGCGTTGCTTGGCGGTTGCTAGGGTGTTCTGGGTGGTTGCTAGGCAGTTGCTAGGGTATTCTTGGTGGTTGCTATGGTGTTGCTAGGCGGTTGCTAGGGTATTCTGGGTGGTTGCTAGGCGGTTGCTAGGGTATTCTTGGTGGTTGCTAGGGCGTTGCTAGGGCGTTGCTAGGTGGTTGCTAGGCTGTTCTGGGTGGTTGCTATGGTGTTGCTAGGCAGTTGCTAGGGTATTCTTGGTGGTTGCTATGGTGTTACTAGGCGGTTGCTAGGGTATTCTGGGTGGTTGCTAGGCGGTTGCTAGGGTATTCTGGGTGGTTGCTAGGGCGTTGCTAGGTGTTTGCTAGGCTGTTCTGGGTGGTTGCTATGGTGTTGCTAGGTGGTTGCTAGGGTGTTCTGGGTGGTTGCTATGGTGTTGCTAGGCGGTTGCTAGGGTATTCTGGGTGGTTGCTAGGCAGTTGCTAGGGTATTCTGGGTGGTTGCTATGGTGTTGCTAGGCGGTTGCTAGGGTATTCTGGGTGGTTGCTAGGGCGTTGCTAGGCAGTTGCAATGGTATTTTGGGTGGATGCTAGGGCGTTGCTAGGCAGTTGCTAGGGTGTTCTGGGTGGTTGCTAGGCAGTTGCTAGGTGTTCTGGGGGGTTGCTACGGTATTTTTGATGGTTACTAGAGCGTTTCTAGACGTTGCTAGGGTGTTCAGGATGGTTGCTAAGGTATTTGTTTTGTTGCTATGGTGTTACTAGGTGGTTGGTAGTTGTCAAAGATGGTTACTATGGAGTTTTTATAGAGTTATTAAAATCTTTAATAACGAGTGCCTTCAGTACGGCACTCGGCCTACGGCCTCGTGCCTATGGCCGAATAAGCACAAGCATGGAGCAATATCGCAAGGCCACAAGTGTAATATTGCGTTAAAAAATACAAAAAAATTAAAAAACTATTTTTTTTTGGTTTAGGGTGGTTGCTAGGGAGCTCTTAGTGGTTGCTAGGGTGCTGAAACTGGTTGCTAGGGTGTAGCTATGAAGATTTTAGGCCATTACTTATTGGCTGCTTGATAATATAAATCCTCTGAGGGAGAGAGAGAGGGAGAGATGCAGGGGTGTCAGGCCCTTTGGAGTCTGTGTGTGTGAAAACGGCAGTTGGGATTCAAATATTTTTAGAACTCCCAATGTAAAGTCAATGGGGACTTTTTTGGCCACTTTTTCGTCCGCTGTGCGAACATCGTACACCCGATCGCTTAGAAAAGTCATAGCACACCTCTCCTCAATGAGCCGGTCGATTTGACACCTCACTCAAGAGCCTGTGACAAACGGTGCGGGGCGAGTTACGCGCCAAACTTTGTCCAGAATAAAAATAAGAATAATAACTAGAATGTACATTTCCTGAAGAAAATGTGAAGTGGTGCTTGCAGTGGCAAAACTCGCCACTCGGTTGCTAGAGTGTGGTACATGATTGCATACAAGGCAACAAACATGTCTGTACGATGTTCTGGTGCTGAGATATGGCTTATTCATGTTGTTCAGGTGGTTGCTAGGGTGTTGCTAGGGTGTTTTGTGTGGTTGCTAGGGCTTTGCTAGGTGGTTGCTAGGGTGTTGCTAGGCAGTTGCTAGGGTATTCTGGGTGGTTGCTAGGCAGTTGCTAGGGTATTCTGAGTAGTTGCTATGATGTTGCTAGGGGGTTGCTAGGGTATTCTGGGTGGTTGCTAGGGCGTTGCTAGGCAGTTGCAAGGGTATTCTGGGTGATTGCTATGGTGTTGCTAGGCGGTTGCTAGGGTATTCTGGGGGGTTGCTAGGCAGTTGCTAGGGTGTTCTGGATGGTTGCTAGGGCGTTGCTAGGTAGTTGCTAGGGTATTCTGGGTGGTTTCTATGGTGTTGCTAGGTGGTTGCTAGGGTATTCTGGGTGGTTGCTATGGTGTTGCTAGGCGGTTGCTAGGGTATTCTTGGTGGTTGCTAGGGTGTTGCTAGGCAGTTGCTAGGGTATTCTGGGTGGTTGCTATGGTGTTGCTAGGCAGTTGCTAGGGTATTCTGGGTGATTGATATGGTGTTGCTAGGCGGTTGCTAGGGTATTCTGGGGGGTTGCTAGGCAGTTGCTAGGGTGTTCTGGGTGGTTGCTAGGGCATTGCTAGGCAGTTGCTAGGGTATTCTGGGTGGTTGCTATGGTGTTGCTAGGTGGTTGCTAGGGTATTCTTGGTGGTTGCTATGGTGTTGCTAGGTGGTTGCTAGGGTATTCTGGGGGTTGCTAGGGTGTTGCTAGGCAGTTACTAGGGTATTCTGGGTGGATGCTATGGTGTTCCTAGGCGGTTGCTAGGGTATTCTGGGTGGTTGCTAGGGCGTTGATCGGCAGTTGCTAGGGTGTTCTGGGTGGTTGCTAGGCGGTTGCTAGGGTATTCTGAGTGGTTGCTATGGTGTTGCTATTGTGTTCTAGGTGGTTGCTAGGGCGTTGCTAGGCAGTTGCTAGGGTGTTCTGGGTGGTTGCTAGGGTATTCTGGGTGGTTGCTATGGCGTTGCTAGGGTATTCTGGGTGGTTGCTAGGCGGTTGCTAGGGTATTCTTGGTGGTTGCTAGGGCGTTGCTAGGCAGTTACTAGGGTGTTCTGGGTGGTTGCTAGGGCGTTGCTAGGCGGTTGCTAGGGCGTTGCTAGGTGGTTACTAGGGTGTTCTGGGTGGTTGCTATGGTGTTGCTAGGCAGTTGCTATGGTATATTGGGTGGATGCTAGGGCGTTGCTAGGCAGTTGCTAGGGTGTTCTGGGTGGTTGCTAGGCAGTTGCTAGGTGTTCTGGGGGTTGCTAGACAGTTGCTAGGGTGTTCTGGGTGGTTGCTACGGTATTTTTGGTGGTTACTAGAGCGTTTCTAGACGTTGCTAGGGTTTTCAGGATGGTTGCTAAGGTATTTTTTTTAGTTGCTATGGTGTTACTAGGTGGTTGGTAGTTGTCAAAGATGGTTACTATGGAGTTTTTATAGAGTTATTAAAATCTTTATTAACGAGTGCCTTCAGTACGGCACTCGGCCTGCGGCCTCGTGCCTATGGCCGAATAGGCACAAGCATGGAGCAATATCGCAAGGCCACGAGTGTAATATTGCGTTAAAAAATACAAAAAAATTAAAAACAATTTTTTTTTTGGTTTAGGGTGGTTGCTAGGGAGCTCTTAGTGGTTGCTAGGGTGCTAAAACTGGTTGCTAGGGTGTGGCTATGAAGATTTTAGGCCATTACTTATTGGCTGCTTGATAATATAAATCCTCTGAGGGAGAGAGAGAGGGAGAGACGCAGGGCTGTCAGGCCCTTTGGAGTCTGTGTGTGTGAAAACGGCAGTTGGGATTCAAATATTTTTAGAACTCCCAATGTAAAGTCAATGGGGACTTTTTTGGCCGCTTTTTCGTCCGCTGTGCGAACATCGTACACCCGATCGCTTAGAAAAGTCATAGCACACCTCTCCTCAATGAGCCGGTCGATTTGACACTTTACTCAGGGGTCTGTGACAAACGGTGCGGGGCGCATTACGCGCCAAACTTTGTCCAGAATAATAATAATAATAATAATAATAATAAGAATAATAAGTATGAGCAATAACAATAGTGATGCCTTGCTTTCAGCAAGCACCACTAATAATAAGTATGCAAGAGAACACTAATGATGCCTTGCCTTTGGCAAGCACCATTAATAATAAGAATAATAAGTATGAGCAATAACAATAGTGATGCCTTGCTTTCAGCAAGCACCACTAATAAGTATGAGCAATAACAATAGTGATGCCTTGCTTTCAGCAAGCACCACTAACTAGAATGTACATTTCCTGAAGAAAATGTGAAATGGTGCTTGCAGTGGCAAAACTCTCCACTCGGTTGCTAGGGTGTTGTACATGATTGCATACGAGCCAACAACCATGTCTGTACGATGTTGTGGAGCTGAAATATAGCTTCTATATGTTGCAATATGGTTTATATGTGGCTCTAAATGGTTGCTAGGGCGTTGCTTGGCGGTTGCTAGGGTGTTCTGGGTGGTTGCTAGGCAGTTGCTAGGGTATTCTTGGTGGTTGCTATGGTGTTGCTAGGCGGTTGCTAGGGTATTCTGGGTGGTTGCTAGGCGGTTGCTAGGGTATTCTTGGTGGTTGCTAGGGCGTTGCTAGGGCGTTGCTAGGTGGTTGCTAGGCTGTTCTGGGTGGTTGCTATGGTGTTGCTAGGCAGTTGCTAGGGTATTCTTGGTGGTTGCTATGGTGTTACTAGGCGGTTGCTAGGGTATTCTGGGTGGTTGCTAGGCGGTTGCTAGGGTATTCTGGGTGGTTGCTAGGGCGTTGCTAGGTGTTTGCTAGGCTGTTCTGGGTGGTTGCTATGGTGTTGCTAGGTGGTTGCTAGGGTGTTCTGGGTGGTTGCTATGGTGTTGCTAGGCGGTTGCTAGGGTATTCTGGGTGGTTGCTAGGCAGTTGCTAGGGTATTCTGGGTGGTTGCTATGGTGTTGCTAGGCGGTTGCTAGGGTATTCTGGGTGGTTGCTAGGGCGTTGCTAGGCAGTTGCAATGGTATTTTGGGTGGATGCTAGGGCGTTGCTAGGCAGTTGCTAGGGTGTTCTGGGTGGTTGCTAGGCAGTTGCTAGGTGTTCTGGGGGGTTGCTACGGTATTTTTGATGGTTACTAGAGCGTTTCTAGACGTTGCTAGGGTGTTCAGGATGGTTGCTAAGGTATTTGTTTTGTTGCTATGGTGTTACTAGGTGGTTGGTAGTTGTCAAAGATGGTTACTATGGAGTTTTTATAGAGTTATTAAAATCTTTAATAACGAGTGCCTTCAGTACGGCACTCGGCCTACGGCCTCGTGCCTATGGCCGAATAAGCACAAGCATGGAGCAATATCGCAAGGCCACAAGTGTAATATTGCGTTAAAAAATACAAAAAATTTAAAAAACTATTTTTTTTTGGTTTAGGGTGGTTGCTAGGGAGCTCTTAGTGGTTGCTAGGGTGCTGAAACTGGTTGCTAGGGTGTAGCTATGAAGATTTTAGGCCATTACTTATTGGCTGCTTGATAACATAAATCCTCTGAGGGAGAGAGAGAGGGAGAGATGCAGGGGTGTCAGGCCCTTTGGAGTCTGTGTGTGTGAAAACGGCAGTTGGGATTCAATGTAACTCCCAATGTAAAGTCAATGGGGACTTTTTTGGCCACTTTTTCGTCCGCTGTGCGAACATCGTACACCCGATCGCTTAGAAAAGTCATAGCACACCTCTCCTCAATGAGCCGGTCGATTTGACACCTCACTCAAGAGCCTGTGACAAACGGTGCGGGGCGCATTACGCGCCAAACTTTTGTCCAGAATAATAATAATAAGAAGAACTAGAATGTACATTTCCTGAAGAAAATGTGAAGTGGTGCTTGCAGTGGCAAAACTCGCCACTCGGTTGCTAGGGTGTTGTACATGATTGCATACGAGCCAACAACCATGTCTGTACGATGTTGTGGAGCTAAAATATGGCTTCTATATGTTGCAATATGGTTGCTAGGTGGCTCTAAATGGTTGCTAGGGTGTGAATACACAGTTACCATGGTGATATTTACAGACTGTTTTACAACTGAAACTAATGAGCCAACCCCCATCTCTATACAATATTCTGATGCAGAGATGTAGGTCTTGTAAAATGGTTGCTAGGGTACTCTGTTTGGTTGCTATGGAGTTGCTTGGCAGCTGCTAATGATGAAACTGCAAAGGCTTCTTGTCAGTATGAATGATATAAACCAACTCTCATCTCTATACGATGTTCTGATGCAGAGATATACGTTTTGCTAAACGGTTGCTAGGGTACTCTGTTTGGTTGCTAGGGAGTAGCTTGGCAGCTGCCCATCATGAAACTCCAAAAGCTGTTTGTCAGTATGAATGATATAAACCAACTCCCATGCCTCTGTGACATACAGAATGGAAGATATGCCTCTTTGGATTTTGGTTGCTAGGGTACTCTGTTTGGTTGCTATGGAGTTACTTGGCAGCTGCCAATCATGAAACTCCAAAGGCATATTGTCACTATGAATGATATAAACCAACTCCCATTCCTCTGTGACATTCAGAATGGAAGATATCCCTCTTTGGATTTTGGTTGCTAGGGTACTCTGTTTGGTTGCTAGGGAGTGTCTTGGCAGCTGCCAATCATGAAACTCAAAGGCTGCTTGTCAATATGAATGATATAAACCAACTCCCATGCCTCTGTGACATTCAGAATGGAAGATATGCCTCTTTGGATTTTGGTTGCTAGGGTACTCTGTTTGGTTGCTATGGAGTTACTTGGCAGCTGCCAATCATCAAACTCCAAAGGCATCTTGTCACTATGAATGATATAAACCAACTCCCATGCCTCTGTGACATTCAGAATGGAAGATATCCCTCTTTGGATTTTGGTTGCTAGGGTACTCTGTTTGGTTGCTATGGAGTTACTTGGCAGCTGCCAATCATGAAACTCCAAAGGCATCTTGTCACTATGGATGATATAAACCAACTCCCATGCCTCTGTGACATTCAGAATGGAAGATATCCCTCTTTGGATTTTGGTTGCTAAGGTACTCTGTTTGGTTGCTATGGAGTAGTTTGGCAGCTGCCAATGATGAATTTCCAAAGGCTTCTTGTCAGTATGAATGATATAAACCAACTCCCATGCCTCTGTGACATTCAGAATGGAAGATATGCCTCTTTGGATTTTGGTTGCTAGGGTACTCTGTTTGGTTGCTAGGGAGTGGCTTGTCAGCTGCCAATCATGGAACTCCAAAGGCTTCTTGTCACTATGAATGATATAAACCAACTTCCATGCCTCTGCGACATTCAGAATGGAAGATATACCTCTTTGGATTTTGGTTGCTAGGGTACTCTGTTTGGTTGCTAGGGAGTGGCTTGTCAGCTGCCAATGATGAAACTCCAAAGGTTTCTTGTCACTATGAATGATATAAACCAACTCCCATGCCTCTGGGACATTCAGAATGGAAGATATCCCTCTTTGGATTTTGGTTGCTAAGGTGTTCGACAATGGTTGCTATGGAGTGGTTTGGCAGCTGCCAATGATGAATTTCCAAAGGCTTCTTGTCAGTATGAACGATATAAACCAACTACCATGCCTCTGTGACATTCAGAATGGAAGATATCCCTCTTTGGATTTTGGTTGCTATGGTACTCTGTTTGGTTGCTATGGAGTAGTTTGGCAGCTGCCAATGATGAATTTCCAAAGGCTTCTTGTCAGTATGAATGATATAAACCAACTCCCATGCCTCTGTGACATTCAGAATGGAAGATATGCCTCTTTGGATTTTGGTTGCTAGGGTACTCTGTTTGGTTGCTAGGGAGTGGCTTGTCAGCTGCCAATGATGAAACTCCAAAGGTTTCTTGTCACTATGAATGATATAAACCAACTCCCATGCCTCTGTGACATTCAGAATGGAAGATATCCCTCTTTGGATTTTGGTTGCTAAGGTGCTCGACAATGGTTGCTATGGAGTGGCTTGGCAGCTGCCAATGATGAATTTCCAAAGGCTTCTTGTCAGTATGAATGATATAAGCCAACTCCCATGTCTCTGTGACATTCAGAATGGAAGATATGCCTCTTTGGATTTTGGTTGCTAGGGTACTCTGTTTGGTTGCTAGGGAGTGGCTTGTCAGCTGCCAATCATGAAACTCCAAAGGCTTCTTGTCACTATGAATGATATAAACCAACTTCCATGCCTCTGCGACATTCAGAATAGAAGATATCCCTCTTTGGATTTTGGTTGCTAGGGTACTCTGTTTGGTTGCTAGGGAGTGGCTTGTCAGCTGCCAATGATGAAACTCCAAAGGTTTCTTGTCACTATGAATGATATAAACCAACTCCCATGCCTCTGGGACATTCAGAATGGAAGATATCCCTCTTTGGATTTTGGTTGCTAAGGTGCTCGACAATGGTTGCTAGGGAGTGGCTTGGAAGTGTTGAGGTGATTCATGATTGGCTGTTTGCTGCCCCGAGTCAAATGAGACCACCCCCATGTTTCTATGACAATTTAGTCTGGAGATATCTCTTTGAACTCTTTCAATGAAAGTCTATGGAACTTGTTGCTAAGGGGCTCTAAATGGTTGCTAGGGCGTGGTTTGATAGCTTCACAATGATCCTGAGAGACTGATTGGTCATCTGAGTAAAATGAGCCCCCCCCCCCCCCCTTGTCTCTATGACACTGTGATCCAGAGCTACGTTCAATACAAAATCTCTATGCAATTTACCATAGTAGGAAAAGCATGTGTGTTTCACGGGACGTTCCTTCCCCATAGTAAGTCAGTGGGGCAACTTTGGGACGCTCCTGCCCCCCTGGGGTGCAACTTTTACCCCATTGTGAGGTATGTTCTTACAGAGCCTGTCAGCCTCTTCAAATGTGGCAAATCACACATTTCTGCGAAATCCTCGCTTAGAGCTACGTGTGGTCAAAATTTGTCTCAATGTTAAGTCAATGGGACTTTTTTGGCCGCTTTTTCGCCCCTGGGGCGAACACCGCACCCCTGATCGCTTATAAAAGTCATAGCACACCTCTCCTCAATGAGCCGGTCGATTTGACACCTCATTCATGGGTCTGAGACAAACGGTGCGGGGCGAGTTACGCGCCAAACTTTTGTGTGGAAGAATAATAATAATAAAAACTAGAATGTACATTTCCTGAAGAAAATGTGAAGTGGTGCTTGCAGTGGCAAAACTCTCCACTTGGTTGCTAGGGTGTTGTACATGATTGCATTCGAGCCAACAACCATGTCTGTACAATGTTGTGGAGCTGAAATATGGCTTCTATATGTTGCAATATGGTTGCTAGGTGGCTCTAAACGGTTGCTAGGGTGTGAAATCAGTTACCATGGTGATAGTTACAGACAGTTTCCCAACCAAAACAAAAGAGCCAACCCCCATCTCTATGTGATGTTCTGATGCAGAGACATGGGTCATGATAAACGGTTGCTAGGGTCCTCTGTTTGGTTGCCAGGGAGTGACTTGGCAGGTGCCAATGATGAAACTCCAAAGGCTGATTGTCAGTATAAATGATTTAAACCAACTCCCATGCCTCTGTGACATTCAGAATGGAAGATATCCCTCTTTGGAATTTGGTTGCTAGGGTCCTCTGTTTGGTTGCAAGGGAGTGACTTGGCAGGTGCCAATCATGAAACTCCAAAGGCTGCTTGTCATTATGAATGATATAAACCAACTCCCATGCCTGTGTGACTTTCAGAATGGAAGATATCCCTCTTTGGATTTTGGTTACTAGGGTACTCTGTTTGGTTGCTATGGAGTTACTTGGCAGCTGCCAATGATGAAATTCCAAAGGTTTCTTGTCAGTATGAATGATATAAACCAACTCCCATGCCTCTGTGACATTCAGAATGGAAGAGATCCCTGTTTGGATTTTGGTTGCTAGGGTACTCTGTTTGGTTGTTATGGAGTTGCTTGGCAGCTGCCAATCATGAAACACCAAAGGCTTCTTGTCAGTATGAATGACATAAACCAACTCCCATGCCTCTGTGACATTCAGAATGGAAGATATCCCTCTTTGAATTTTGGTTGCTAGGGTAATCTGTTTGGTTGCTATGGAGTTGCTTGACAGCTGCCATTGATGAAACTGCAACGGCTTTTTGTTACTATGAAGGATATAAACCAACTCCCATGCCTCTGAGACATTCAGACTGGAAGATATCCCTCTTTGGATTTTGGTTGCTAGGGTACTATGATTGGTTGCTAGGGAGTGGCTTGGCAGCTGCCAATCATGAAACTCCAAAGGCTTCTTGTCAATATTGAATTATATAAACCTTCCCCCATCTCTATACGATGCTCTGATACAGAGATATAGGTCTTGCTAAATAGTTGCTAGGGTACTCTGTTTGGTTGCTATGGAGTGGCTTGGCAGCTGCTAATGATGAACTCCAAAGGCTGCTTTTCAGTATGAATGACATAAACAAACTCCCATGCCTCTGTGACATTCAGAATGGAAGATATCCCTCTTTGAATTTTGGTTGCTAGGGTAATCTGTTTGGTTGCTATGGAGTTGCTTGACAGCTGCCATTGATGAAACTGCAAAGGCTTTTTGTTACTATGAATGATATAAACCAACTTCCATGCCTCTGTGACATTCAGAATAGAAGATATCCCTCTAGGATTTTGGTTGCTAAGGTGCTCGACAATGGTTGCTAGGGAGGGGCTAGGAAGTGTTGAGGTGATTCATGATTGGCCATTTGATGCCCTGAGTGAAACGAGACCACCTTGGTGTTTCTATGATCTACTAGAGCGTTTCTAGACGTTGCTAGGGTGTTCAGGATGGTTGCTAAGGTATTTTTGGTAGTTGCTATTTTGTTACTAGGTGGTTGGTAGTTGTCAAAGATGGTTACTATGGAGTTTTTATAGAGTTATTAAAATCTTTAATAACGAGTGCCTTCAGTACGGCACTCGGCCTGCGGCCTCGTGCCTATGGCTGAATAGGCACAAGCATGGAGCAATATCGCAAGGCCACGAGTGTAATATTGCGTTAAAAAATACAAAAAAATGTAAAAAAAAATTTTTTTTGGTTTAGGGTGGTTGCTAGGGAGCTCTTAGTGGTTGCTAGGGTGCTAAAACTGGTTGCTAGGGTGTGGCTATGAAGATTTAAGGAAATTACTTATTGGCTGCTTGATAATATAAATCCTCTGAGGGAGAGAGAGAGGGAGAGACGCAGGGCTGTCAGGCCCTTTGGAGTGGTGTGTGTGTGAAAACGTCGGTTGGGATTCAAATATTTTTAGAATGCCCAATGTAAAGTCAATGGGGACTTTTTTGGCCGCTTTTTCGTCCGCTGTGCGAACATCGTACACCCGATCGCTTAGAAAAGTCATAGCACACCTCTCCTCAATGAGCCGGTCGATTTGACACTTCACTCAGGGGTCTGTGACAAACGGTGCGGGGCGAGTTTCGCGCCAAACTTTGTCCAGAATAATAATAATAAGAACTAGAATGTACATTTCCTGAAGAAAATGTGAAGTGGTGCTTGCAGTGGCAAAACTCGCCACTCGGTTGCTAGGGTGTTGTACATGATTGCATACGAGCCAACAACCATGTCTGTACGATGTTGTGGAGCTAAAATATGGCTTCTATATGTTGCAATATGGTTGCTAGGTGGCTCTAAATGGTTGCTAGGGTGTGAATACACAGTTACCATGGTGATATTTACAGACTGTTTTACAACTGAAACTAATGAGCCAACCCCCATCTCTATACAATATTCTGATGCAGAGATGTAGGTCTTGTAAAATGGTTGCTAGGGTACTCTGTTTGGTTGCTATGGAGTTGCTTGGCAGCTGCTAATGATGAAACTGCAAAGGCTTCTTGTCAGTATGAATGATATAAACCAACTCTCATCTCTATACGATGTTCTGATGCAGAGATATACGTTTTGCTAAACGGTTGCTAGGGTACTCTGTTTGGTTGCTAGGGAGTAGCTTGGCAGCTGCCAATCATGAAACTCCAAAAGCTGTTTGTCAGTATGAATGATATAAACCAACTCCCATGCCTCTGTGACATACAGAATGGAAGATATGCCTCTTTGGATTTTGGTTGCTAGGGTACTCTGTTTGGTTGCTATGGAGTTACTTGGCAGCTGCCAATCATGAAACTCCAAAGGCATATTGTCACTATGAATGATATAAACCAACTCCCATTCCTCTGTGACATTCAGAATGGAAGATATCCCTCTTTGGATTTTGGTTGCTAGGGTACTCTGTTTGGTTGCTAGGGAGTGTCTTGGCAGCTGCCAATCATGAAACTCAAAGGCTGCTTGTCAATATGAATGATATAAACCAACTCCCATGCCTCTGTGACATTCAGAATGGAAGATATGCCTCTTTGGATTTTGGTTGCTAGGGTACTCTGTTTGGTTGCTATGGAGTTACTTGGCAGCTGCCAATCATCAAACTCCAAAGGCATCTTGTCACTATGAATGATATAAACCAACTCCCATGCCTCTGTGACATTCAGAATGGAAGATATCCCTCTTTGGATTTTGGTTGCTAGGGTACTCTGTTTGGTTGCTATGGAGTTACTTGGCAGCTGCCAATCATGAAACTCCAAAGGCATCTTGTCACTATGGATGATATAAACCAACTCCCATGCCTCTGTGACATTCAGAATGGAAGATATCCCTCTTTGGATTTTGGTTGCTAAGGTACTCTGTTTGGTTGCTATGGAGTAGTTTGGCAGCTGCCAATGATGAATTTCCAAAGGCTTCTTGTCAGTATGAATGATATAAACCAACTCCCATGCCTCTGTGACATTCAGAATGGAAGATATGCCTCTTTGGATTTTGGTTGCTAGGGTACTCTGTTTGGTTGCTAGGGAGTGGCTTGTCAGCTGCCAATCATGGAACTCCAAAGGCTTCTTGTCACTATGAATGATATAAACCAACTTCCATGCCTCTGCGACATTCAGAATGGAAGATATACCTCTTTGGATTTTGGTTGCTAGGGTACTCTGTTTGGTTGCTAGGGAGTGGCTTGTCAGCTGCCAATGATGAAACTCCAAAGGTTTCTTGTCACTATGAATGATATAAACCAACTCCCATGCCTCTGGGACATTCAGAATGGAAGATATCCCTCTTTGGATTTTGGTTGCTAAGGTGTTCGACAATGGTTGCTATGGAGTGGTTTGGCAGCTGCCAATGATGAATTTCCAAAGGCTTCTTGTCAGTATGAACGATATAAACCAACTACCATGCCTCTGTGACATTCAGAATGGAAGATATCCCTCTTTGGATTTTGGTTGCTATGGTACTCTGTTTGGTTGCTATGGAGTAGTTTGGCAGCTGCCAATGATGAATTTCCAAAGGCTTCTTGTCAGTATGAATGATATAAACCAACTCCCATGCCTCTGTGACATTCAGAATGGAAGATATGCCTCTTTGGATTTTGGTTGCTAGGGTACTCTGTTTGGTTGCTAGGGAGTGGCTTGTCAGCTGCCAATGATGAAACTCCAAAGGTTTCTTGTCACTATGAATGATATAAACCAACTCCCATGCCTCTGTGACATTCAGAATGGAAGATATCCCTCTTTGGATTTTGGTTGCTAAGGTGCTCGACAATGGTTGCTATGGAGTGGCTTGGCAGCTGCCAATGATGAATTTCCAAAGGCTTCTTGTCAGTATGAATGATATAAGCCAACTCCCATGTCTCTGTGACATTCAGAATGGAAGATATGCCTCTTTGGATTTTGGTTGCTAGGGTACTCTGTTTGGTTGCTAGGGAGTGGCTTGTCAGCTGCCAATCATGAAACTCCAAAGGCTTCTTGTCACTATGAATGATATAAACCAACTTCCATGCCTCTGCGACATTCAGAATAGAAGATATCCCTCTTTGGATTTTGGTTGCTAGGGTACTCTGTTTGGTTGCTAGGGAGTGGCTTGTCAGCTGCCAATGATGAAACTCCAAAGGTTTCTTGTCACTATGAATGATATAAACCAACTCCCATGCCTCTGGGACATTCAGAATGGAAGATATCCCTCTTTGGATTTTGGTTGCTAAGGTGCTCGACAATGGTTGCTAGGGAGTGGCTTGGAAGTGTTGAGGTGATTCATGATTGGCTGTTTGCTGCCCCGAGTCAAATGAGACCACCCCCATGTTTCTATGACAATTTAGTCTGGAGATATCTCTTTGAACTCTTTCAATGGAAGTCTATGGAACTTGTTGCTAAGGGGCTCTAAATGGTTGCTAGGGCGTGGTTTGATAGCTTCACAATGATCCTGAGAGACTGATTGGTCATCTGAGTAAAATGAGCCCCCCCCCCCCCCCCCTTGTCTCTATGACACTGTGATCCAGAGCTACGTTCAATACAAAATCTCTATGCAATTTACCATAGTAGGAAAAGCATGTGTGTTTCACGGGACGTTCCTTCCCCATAGTAAGTCAGTGGGGCAACTTTGGGACGCTCCTGCCCCCCTGGGGTGCAACTTTTACCCCATTGTGAGGTATGTTCTTACAGAGCCTGTCAGCCTCTTCAAATGTGGCAAATCACACATTTCTGCGAAATCCTCGCTTAGAGCTACGTGTGGTCAAAATTTGTCTCAATGTTAAGTCAATGGGACTTTTTTGGCCGCTTTTTCGCCCCTGGGGCGAACACCGCACCCCTGATCGCTTATAAAAGTCATAGCACACCTCTCCTCAATGAGCCGGTCGATTTGACACCTCATTCATGGGTCTGAGACAAACGGTGCGGGGCGAGTTACGCGCCAAACTTTTGTGTGGAAGAATAATAATAATAAAAATAATAAGTATGCAAGAGAACACTAATGATGCCTTGCTTTCAGCAAGCACCATTAATAATAAGTATGAGCAATAACAATAGTGATGCTTTTAAAAAAGCACCACTAATAATAAGTATGCAAGAGAACACTAATGATGCCTTGCTTTCAGCAAGCACCATTAATAATAATAATAAGAATAAGAATAATAAGTATGAGCAATAACAATAGTGATGCCTTGCTTTCAGCAAGCACCACTAATAATAATAAGAATAAGAATAATAAGTATGAGCAATAACAATAGTGATGCCTTGCTTTCAGCAAGCACCACTAATAAGTATGAGCAATAACAATAGTGATGCCTTGCTTTCAGCAAGCACCACTAACTAGAATGTACATTTCCTGAAGAAAATGTGAAATGGTGCTTGCAGTGGCAAAACTCTCCACTCGGTTGCTAGGGTGTTGTACATGATTGCATACGAGCCAACAACCATGTCTGTACGATGTTGTGGAGCTGAAATATAGCTTCTATATGTTGCAATATGGTTTATATGTGGCTCTAAATGGTTGCTAGGGCGTTGCTTGGCGGTTGCTAGGGTGTTCTGGGTGGTTGCTAGGCAGTTGCTAGGGTATTCTTGGTGGTTGCTATGGTGTTGCTAGGCGGTTGCTAGGGTATTCTGGGTGGTTGCTAGGCGGTTGCTAGGGTATTCTTGGTGGTTGCTAGGGCGTTGCTAGGGCGTTGCTAGGTGGTTGCTAGGCTGTTCTGGGTGGTTGCTATGGTGTTGCTAGGCAGTTGCTAGGGTATTCTTGGTGGTTGCTATGGTGTTACTAGGCGGTTGCTAGGGTATTCTGGGTGGTTGCTAGGCGGTTGCTATGGTATTCTGGGTGGTTGCTAGGGCGTTGCTAGGTGTTTGCTAGGCTGTTCTGGGTGGTTGCTATGGTGTTGCTAGGTGGTTGCTAGGGTGTTCTGGGTGGTTGCTATGGTGTTGCTAGGCGGTTGCTAGGGTATTCTGGGTGGTTGCTAGGCAGTTGCTAGGGTATTCTGGGTGGTTGCTATGGTGTTGCTAGGCGGTTGCTAGGGTATTCTGGGTGGTTGCTAGGGCGTTGCTAGGCAGTTGCAATGGTATTTTGGGTGGATGCTAGGGCGTTGCTAGGCAGTTGCTAGGGTGTTCTGGGTGGTTGCTAGGCAGTTGCTAGGTGTTCTGGGGGGTTGCTACGGTATTTTTGATGGTTACTAGAGCGTTTCTAGACGTTGCTAGGGTGTTCAGGATGGTTGCTAAGGTATTTGTTTTGTTGCTATGGTGTTACTAGGTGGTTGGTAGTTGTCAAAGATGGTTACTATGGAGTTTTTATAGAGTTATTAAAATCTTTAATAACGAGTGCCTTCAGTACGGCACTCGGCCTACGGCCTCGTGCCTATGGCCGAATAAGCACAAGCATGGAGCAATATCGCAAGGCCACAAGTGTAATATTGCGTTAAAAAATACAAAAAAATTAAAAAACTATTTTTTTTTGGTTTAGGGTGGTTGCTAGGGAGCTCTTAGTGGTTGCTAGGGTGCTGAAACTGGTTGCTAGGGTGTAGCTATGAAGATTTTAGGCCATTACTTATTGGCTGCTTGATAATATAAATCCTCTGAGGGAGAGAGAGAGGGAGAGATGCAGGGGTGTCAGGCCCTTTGGAGTCTGTGTGTGTGAAAACGGCAGTTGGGATTCAAATATTTTTAGAACTCCCAATGTAAAGTCAATGGGGACTTTTTTGGCCACTTTTTCGTCCGCTGTGCGAACATCGTACACCCGATCGCTTAGAAAAGTCATAGCACACCTCTCCTCAATGAGCCGGTCGATTTGACACCTCACTCAAGAGCCTGTGACAAACGGTGCGGGGCGAGTTACGCGCCAAACTTTGTCCAGAATAAAAATAAGAATAATAACTAGAATGTACATTTCCTGAAGAAAATGTGAAGTGGTGCTTGCAGTGGCAAAACTCGCCACTCGGTTGCTAGAGTGTGGTACATGATTGCATACAAGGCAACAAACATGTCTGTACGATGTTCTGGTGCTGAGATATGGCTTATTCATGTTGTTCAGGTGGTTGCTAGGGTGTTGCTAGGGTGTTTTGTGTGGTTGCTAGGGCTTTGCTAGGTGGTTGCTAGGGTGTTGCTAGGCAGTTGCTAGGGTATTCTGGGTGGTTGCTAGGCAGTTGCTAGGGTATTCTGAGTAGTTGCTATGATGTTGCTAGGGGGTTGCTAGGGTATTCTGGGTGGTTGCTAGGGCGTTGCTAGGCAGTTGCAAGGGTATTCTGGGTGATTGCTATGGTGTTGCTAGGCGGTTGCTAGGGTATTCTGGGGGGTTGCTAGGCAGTTGCTAGGGTGTTCTGGATGGTTGCTAGGGCGTTGCTAGGTAGTTGCTAGGGTATTCTGGGTGGTTTCTATGGTGTTGCTAGGTGGTTGCTAGGGTATTCTGGGTGGTTGCTATGGTGTTGCTAGGCGGTTGCTAGGGTATTCTTGGTGGTTGCTAGGGTGTTGCTAGGCAGTTGCTAGGGTATTCTGGGTGGTTGCTATGGTGTTGCTAGGCAGTTGCTAGGGTATTCTGGGTGATTGATATGGTGTTGCTAGGCGGTTGCTAGGGTATTCTGGGGGGTTGCTAGGCAGTTGCTAGGGTGTTCTGGGTGGTTGCTAGGGCATTGCTAGGCAGTTGCTAGGGTATTCTGGGTGGTTGCTATGGTGTTGCTAGGTGGTTGCTAGGGTATTCTTGGTGGTTGCTATGGTGTTGCTAGGTGGTTGCTAGGGTATTCTGGGGGTTGCTAGGGTGTTGCTAGGCAGTTACTAGGGTATTCTGGGTGGATGCTATGGTGTTCCTAGGCGGTTGCTAGGGTATTCTGGGTGGTTGCTAGGGCGTTGATCGGCAGTTGCTAGGGTGTTCTGGGTGGTTGCTAGGCGGTTGCTAGGGTATTCTGAGTGGTTGCTATGGTGTTGCTATTGTGTTCTAGGTGGTTGCTAGGGCGTTGCTAGGCAGTTGCTAGGGTGTTCTGGGTGGTTGCTAGGGTATTCTGGGTGGTTGCTATGGCGTTGCTAGGGTATTCTGGGTGGTTGCTAGGCGGTTGCTAGGGTATTCTTGGTGGTTGCTAGGGCGTTGCTAGGCAGTTACTAGGGTGTTCTGGGTGGTTGCTAGGGCGTTGCTAGGCGGTTGCTAGGGCGTTGCTAGGTGGTTACTAGGGTGTTCTGGGTGGTTGCTATGGTGTTGCTAGGCAGTTGCTATGGTATATTGGGTGGATGCTAGGGCATTGCTAGGCAGTTGCTAGGGTGTTCTGGGTGGTTGCTAGGCAGTTGCTAGGTGTTCTGGGGGTTGCTAGACAGTTGCTAGGGTGTTCTGGGTGGTTGCTACGGTATTTTTGGTGGTTACTAGAGCGTTTCTAGACGTTGCTAGGGTTTTCAGGATGGTTGCTAAGGTATTTTTTTTAGTTGCTATGGTGTTACTAGGTGGTTGGTAGTTGTCAAAGATGGTTACTATGGAGTTTTTATAGAGTTATTAAAATCTTTAATAACGAGTGCCTTCAGTACGGCACTCGGCCTGCGGCCTCGTGCCTATGGCCGAATAGGCACAAGCATGGAGCAATATCGCAAGGCCACGAGTGTAATATTGCGTTAAAAAATACAAAAAAATTAAAAACAATTTTTTTTTTGGTTTAGGGTGGTTGCTAGGGAGCTCTTAGTGGTTGCTAGGGTGCTAAAACTGGTTGCTAGGGTGTGGCTATGAAGATTTTAGGCCATTACTTATTGGCTGCTTGATAATATAAATCCTCTGAGGGAGAGAGAGAGGGAGAGACGCAGGGCTGTCAGGCCCTTTGGAGTCTGTGTGTGTGAAAACGGCAGTTGGGATTCAAATATTTTTAGAACTCCCAATGTAAAGTCAATGGGGACTTTTTTGGCCGCTTTTTCGTCCGCTGTGCGAACATCGTACACCCGATCGCTTAGAAAAGTCATAGCACACCTCTCCTCAATGAGCCGGTCGATTTGACACTTTACTCAGGGGTCTGTGACAAACGGTGCGGGGCGCATTACGCGCCAAACTTTGTCCAGAATAATAATAATAATAACTAGAATGTACATTTCCTGAAGAAAATGTGAAGTGGTGCTTGCAGTGGCAAAACTCGCCACTCGGTTGCTAGGGTGTTGTACATGATTGCATACGAGCCAACAACCATGTCTGTACGATGTTGTGGAGCTGAAATATGGCTTCGACATGTTGCAATATGGTTGCTAGGTGGCTCTAACTGGTTGCTAGGGTGTGAATACACAGTTACCATGGTGATATTTACAGACTGTTTTACAACTGAAACTAATGAGCCAACCAACATCTCTAAACAATATTCTGATGCAGAGATGTAGGTCTTGTAAAATGGTTGCTAGGGTACTCTGTTTGGTTGCTATGGAGTTGCTTGGCAGCTGCTAATGATGAAACTGCAAAGGCTTCTTGTCAGTATGAATGATATAAACCAACTCCCATCTCTATACGATGTTCTGATGCAGAGATATACGTTTTGCTAAACGGTTGCTATGGTACTCTGTTTGGTTGCTAGGGAGTAGCTTGGCAGCTGCCAATCATGAAACTCCAAAGGCTGCTTGTCAGTATAAATGAAATAATCCAAGTCCCATGCCTCTGTGACATTCAGAATGGAAGATATGCCTCTTTGGATTTTGGCTGCTAGGGTACTCTGTTTGGTTGCTATGGAGTTACTTGGCAGCTGCCAATGATGAAATTCCAAAGGCTTCTTGTCACTATGAATGATATAAAAAAAACAACTCCCATGCCTCTGTGACATTCAGAATGGAAGATATCCCTCTTTGGATTTTGGTTGTTAGGGTACTCTGTTTGGTTGCTAGGGAGTGTCTTTGCAGCTGCCAATCATGAAACTCAAAGGCTGCTTGTCGATATAAACCAACTCCAATGCCTCTGTGACATTCAGAATGGAAGATATCCCTCTTTGGATTTTGGTTGCTAGGGTACTCTGTTTGGTTGCTATGGAGTTCTTTGGCAGCTGCCAATGATGAAACTCCAAAGGCTTCTTGTCAGTATGAATGATATAAACCAACTCCCATGCCTCTGTGACATTCAGAATGGAAGATATCCCTCTTTGGATTTTGGTTGCTAGGGTACTCTGTTTGGTTGCTAGGGAGTGTCTTGGCAGCTGCCAATCATGAAACTCAAAGGCTGCTTGTCGATATAAACCAACTCCAATGCCTCTGTGACATTCAGAATGGAAGATATCCCTCTTTGGATTTTGGTTGCTAGGGTACTCTGTTTGGTTGCTATGGAGTGGTTTGGCAGCTGCCAATGATGAAACTCCAAAGGCTTCTTGTCAGTCTGAATGATATAAACCAACTCCCATGCCTCTGTGACATTCAGAATGGAAGATATCCCTCTTTGGATTTTGGTTGCTAGGGTACTCTGTTTGGTTGCTATGGAGTGGTTTGGCAGCTGCCAATGATGAAACTCCAAAGGCTTCTTGTCAGTATGAATGATATAAACCAACTCCCATGCCTCTGTGACATTCAGAATGGAAGATATCCCTCTTTGGATTTTGGTTGCTAGGGTACTCTGTTTGGTTGCTAGGGAGTGGCTTGTCAGCTGCCAGTCATGAAACTCCAAAGGCTGCTTGCCGGTATGAATGATATAAACCAACTCCCATGCCTCTGCGACATTCAGAATGGAAGATATCCCTCTTTGGATTGTTGTTGCTAGGGTACTCTGTTTGGTTGCTATGGAGTGGCTTGTCAGCTGCCAATCATGAAACTCCAAAGGCTTGTTGTCACTATGAATGATATAAACCAACTCCCATGGCTCTGCGACATTCAGAATGGAAGATATCCCTCTTTGGATATTGGTTGCTAGGGTACTCTGTTTGGTTGCTAGGGAGTGGCTTGTCAGCTGCCAACCATAAAACTCCCAGAGGCTGCTTGTCAGTATGAATGATATAAACCAACTCCCAGCTCTATACGATGTTCTGATACAGAGAAATAATTTTTGCTAAATGGTTGCTAGGGTACTCTGTTTGGTTGCTAGGGAGTGGCTTGGCAGCTGCCAGTGATGAAACTGCAAAGGCTTCTTGTCACTATGAATGATATAAACCAACTCCCATTTCTTTGTGACATTCAAAATGGAAGATAACCCTCTTTGGATTTTGGTTGCTAGGGTACTCTGTTTGGTTGCTATGGATTGGCTTGGCAGCTGCCAATAATGAAACTCCAAAGGCTGGTTGTCAGTATGAATGAAACAAACCAACTCCCATGCCTCTGTGACATTCAGAATGGAAGATATCCCTCTTTGCATTTTGGTTGCTAGGGTACTCTGTTTGGTTGCTATGGAGTTGTTTGGCAGCTGCTAATGATGAAACTGTAAAGGCTTATTGTCAGTATGAATGATATAAACCAACCCCCATCTCTATACGATGTTCTGATGCGGAGATATAGGTCTTGCAAAACGGTTGCTAGGGTACTCAAGTTTGGTTGCTATGGAGTGGCTTGGCAGCTGCCAATGATGAAACTGAAAAGGCTTTGTGTCACTATGAATGATATAAACCAACTCCCATTTCTCTGTGACATTCAGAATGGCAGATATCCCTCTTTGGATTTTGGTTGCTAGGGTACTCTGTTTGGTTGCTATGGAGTGGCTTGGCAGCTGCCAATGACGAAACTGCAAAGGCTTCTTGTCACTATGAATGATATAAACCAACTCCCATTTCTCTGTGACATTCAGAATGGAAGATATCCCTCTTTGAATTTTGGTTGCTAGGGTACTCTGTTTGGTTGCTAGGGAGTGGCTTGGCAGCTGCCAATGATGAAACTCCAAAGGCTTCTTGTCACTATGAATGATATAAACCAACTCCCATGCCTCTGTGACATTCAGAATGGAAGATATCCCTCTCGGATTTTGGTTGCTAAGGTGCTCGACAATGGTTGCTAGGGAGGGGCTAGGAAGAGTTGAGGTGATTCATGATTGGCTGTTTGCTGCCCCAAGTCAAACGAGACCACCCTCTAGTTTCTATGACAATTCAGTCCGGAGATATCCCTTTGAACTCTTTCAATGGAAGTCTATGGGACTTGTTGCTAAGGTGCTCTAAATGGTTGCTAGGGCGTGGCTTGATAGCTTCACAATGATCCTGAGAGACTGATTGGTCGTCTGAGTAAAATGAGCCCACCCCCTTGTCTCTATGATACTGTGATCCAGAGCTACGTTCATTACAAAATCCCTATGCAATTTACCATAGTAGGAAAAGCATGTGTGTTTCACGGGACATTCCTTCCCCATAGTAAGTCAATGGGGCAACTTTGGGACGCTCCTGCCCCCCAGGGGTGCAACTTTTACCCCATTGTGAGGTATGTTCTTACAGAGCCTGTCAGCCTCTTCAAATGTGGCAAATCACACGTTTCTGCGAAATCCTCGCTCAGAGCTATGAGTGCTCAAAGTTCGTCGCAATGTTAAGTCAATGGAACTTTTTGGGCCGCTTTTTCGCCCCTGGGGTGAACACCGCACCCCCGATCGCTTATAAAAGTCATAGCACACCTCTCCTCAATGAGCCGGTCGATTTGACACCTCATTCATGGGTCTGTGACAAACGGTGTGGGGCGAGTTACGCGCCAAACTTTGTCCAGAATAATAATAATAACTAGAATGTACATTTCCTGAAGAAAATGTGAAGTGGTGCTTGCAGTGGCAAAACTCGCCACTCGGTTGCTAGGGTGTTGTACATGATTGCATACGAGCCAACAACCATGTCTGTACGATGTTGTGGAGCTAAAATATGGCTTCTATATGTTGCAATATGGTTGCTAGGTGGCTCTAAATGGTTGCTAGGGTGTGAATACACAGTTACCATGGTGATATTTACAGACTGTTTTACAACTGAAACTAATGAGCCAACCCCCATCTCTATACAATATTCTGATGCAGAGATGTAGGTCTTGTAAAATGGTTGCTAGGGTACTCTGTTTGGTTGCTATGGAGTTGCTTGGCAGCTGCTAATGATGAAACTGCAAAGGCTTCTTGTCAGTATGAATGATATAAACCAACTCTCATCTCTATACGATGTTCTGATGCAGAGATATACGTTTTGCTAAACGGTTGCTAGGGTACTCTGTTTGGTTGCTAGGGAGTAGCTTGGCAGCTGCCAATCATGAAACTCCAAAAGCTGTTTGTCAGTATGAATGATATAAACCAACTCCCATGCCTCTGTGACATACAGAATGGAAGATATGCCTCTTTGGATTTTGGTTGCTAGGGTACTCTGTTTGGTTGCTATGGAGTTACTTGGCAGCTGCCAATCATGAAACTCCAAAGGCATATTGTCACTATGAATGATATAAACCAACTCCCATTCCTCTGTGACATTCAGAATGGAAGATATCCCTCTTTGGATTTTGGTTGCTAGGGTACTCTGTTTGGTTGCTAGGGAGTGTCTTGGCAGCTGCCAATCATGAAACTCAAAGGCTGCTTGTCAATATGAATGATATAAACCAACTCCCATGCCTCTGTGACATTCAGAATGGAAGATATGCCTCTTTGGATTTTGGTTGCTAGGGTACTCTGTTTGGTTGCTATGGAGTTACTTGGCAGCTGCCAATCATCAAACTCCAAAGGCATCTTGTCACTATGAATGATATAAACCAACTCCCATGCCTCTGTGACATTCAGAATGGAAGATATCCCTCTTTGGATTTTGGTTGCTAGGGTACTCTGTTTGGTTGCTATGGAGTTACTTGGCAGCTGCCAATCATGAAACTCCAAAGGCATCTTGTCACTATGGATGATATAAACCAACTCCCATGCCTCTGTGACATTCAGAATGGAAGATATCCCTCTTTGGATTTTGGTTGCTAAGGTACTCTGTTTGGTTGCTATGGAGTAGTTTGGCAGCTGCCAATGATGAATTTCCAAAGGCTTCTTGTCAGTATGAATGATATAAACCAACTCCCATGCCTCTGTGACATTCAGAATGGAAGATATGCCTCTTTGGATTTTGGTTGCTAGGGTACTCTGTTTGGTTGCTAGGGAGTGGCTTGTCAGCTGCCAATCATGGAACTCCAAAGGCTTCTTGTCACTATGAATGATATAAACCAACTTCCATGCCTCTGCGACATTCAGAATGGAAGATATACCTCTTTGGATTTTGGTTGCTAGGGTACTCTGTTTGGTTGCTAGGGAGTGGCTTGTCAGCTGCCAATGATGAAACTCCAAAGGTTTCTTGTCACTATGAATGATATAAACCAACTCCCATGCCTCTGGGACATTCAGAATGGAAGATATCCCTCTTTGGATTTTGGTTGCTAAGGTGTTCGACAATGGTTGCTATGGAGTGGTTTGGCAGCTGCCAATGATGAATTTCCAAAGGCTTCTTGTCAGTATGAACGATATAAACCAACTACCATGCCTCTGTGACATTCAGAATGGAAGATATCCCTCTTTGGATTTTGGTTGCTATGGTACTCTGTTTGGTTGCTAGGGAGTAGTTTGGCAGCTGCCAATGATGAATTTCCAAAGGCTTCTTGTCAGTATGAATGATATAAACCAACTCCCATGCCTCTGTGACATTCAGAATGGAAGATATGCCTCTTTGGATTTTGGTTGCTAGGGTACTCTGTTTGGTTGCTAGGGAGTGGCTTGTCAGCTGCCAATGATGAAACTCCAAAGGTTTCTTGTCACTATGAATGATATAAACCAACTCCCATGCCTCTGTGACATTCAGAATGGAAGATATCCCTCTTTGGATTTTGGTTGCTAAGGTGCTCGACAATGGTTGCTATGGAGTGGCTTGGCAGCTGCCAATGATGAATTTCCAAAGGCTTCTTGTCAGTATGAATGATATAAGCCAACTCCCATGTCTCTGTGACATTCAGAATGGAAGATATGCCTCTTTGGATTTTGGTTGCTAGGGTACTCTGTTTGGTTGCTAGGGAGTGGCTTGTCAGCTGCCAATCATGAAACTCCAAAGGCTTCTTGTCACTATGAATGATATAAACCAACTTCCATGCCTCTGCGACATTCAGAATAGAAGATATCCCTCTTTGGATTTTGGTTGCTAGGGTACTCTGTTTGGTTGCTAGGGAGTGGCTTGTCAGCTGCCAATGATGAAACTCCAAAGGTTTCTTGTCACTATGAATGATATAAACCAACTCCCATGCCTCTGGGACATTCAGAATGGAAGATATCCCTCTTTGGATTTTGGTTGCTAAGGTGCTCGACAATGGTTGCTAGGGAGTGGCTTGGAAGTGTTGAGGTGATTCATGATTGGCTGTTTGCTGCCCCGAGTCAAATGAGACCACCCCCATGTTTCTATGACAATTTAGTCTGGAGATATCTCTTTGAACTCTTTCAATGGAAGTCTATGGAACTTGTTGCTAAGGGGCTCTAAATGGTTGCTAGGGCGTGGTTTGATAGCTTCACAATGATCCTGAGAGACTGATTGGTCATCTGAGTAAAATGAGCCCCCCCCCCCCCCCTTGTCTCTATGACACTGTGATCCAGAGCTACGTTCAATACAAAATCTCTATGCAATTTACCATAGTAGGAAAAGCATGTGTGTTTCACGGGACGTTCCTTCCCCATAGTAAGTCAGTGGGGCAACTTTGGGACGCTCCTGCCCCCCTGGGGTGCAACTTTTACCCCATTGTGAGGTATGTTCTTACAGAGCCTGTCAGCCTCTTCAAATGTGGCAAATCACACATTTCTGCGAAATCCTCGCTTAGAGCTACGTGTGGTCAAAATTTGTCTCAATGTTAAGTCAATGGGACTTTTTTGGCCGCTTTTTCGCCCCTGGGGCGAACACCGCACCCCTGATCGCTTATAAAAGTCATAGCACACCTCTCCTCAATGAGCCGGTCGATTTGACACCTCATTCATGGGTCTGAGACAAACGGTGCGGGGCGAGTTACGCGCCAAACTTTTGTGTGGAAGAATAATAATAATAAAAACTAGAATGTACATTTCCTGAAGAAAATGTGAAGTGGTGCTTGCAGTGGCAAAACTCTCCACTTGGTTGCTAGGGTGTTGTACATGATTGCATTCGAGCCAACAACCATGTCTGTACAATGTTGTGGAGCTGAAATATGGCTTCTATATGTTGCAATATGGTTGCTAGGTGGCTCTAAACGGTTGCTAGGGTGTGAAATCAGTTACCATGGTGATAGTTACAGACAGTTTCCCAACCAAAACAAAAGAGCCAACCCCCATCTCTATGTGATGTTCTGATGCAGAGACATGGGTCATGATAAACGGTTGCTAGGGTCCTCTGTTTGGTTGCCAGGGAGTGACTTGGCAGGTGCCAATGATGAAACTCCAAAGGCTGATTGTCAGTATAAATGATTTAAACCAACTCCCATGCCTCTGTGACATTCAGAATGGAAGATATCCCTCTTTGGAATTTGGTTGCTAGGGTCCTCTGTTTGGTTGCAAGGGAGTGACTTGGCAGGTGCCAATCATGAAACTCCAAAGGCTGCTTGTCATTATGAATGATATAAACCAACTCCCATGCCTGTGTGACTTTCAGAATGGAAGATATCCCTCTTTGGATTTTGGTTACTAGGGTACTCTGTTTGGTTGCTATGGAGTTACTTGGCAGCTGCCAATGATGAAATTCCAAAGGTTTCTTGTCAGTATGAATGATATAAACCAACTCCCATGCCTCTGTGACATTCAGAATGGAAGAGATCCCTGTTTGGATTTTGGTTGCTAGGGTACTCTGTTTGGTTGTTATGGAGTTGCTTGGCAGCTGCCAATCATGAAACACCAAAGGCTTCTTGTCAGTATGAATGACATAAACCAACTCCCATGCCTCTGTGACATTCAGAATGGAAGATATCCCTCTTTGAATTTTGGTTGCTAGGGTAATCTGTTTGGTTGCTATGGAGTTGCTTGACAGCTGCCATTGATGAAACTGCAACGGCTTTTTGTTACTATGAAGGATATAAACCAACTCCCATGCCTCTGAGACATTCAGACTGGAAGATATCCCTCTTTGGATTTTGGTTGCTAGGGTACTATGATTGGTTGATAGGGAGTGGCTTGGCAGCTGCCAATCATGAAACTCCAAAGGCTTCTTGTCAATATTGAATTATATAAACCTTCCCCCATCTCTATACGATGCTCTGATACAGAGATATAGGTCTTGCTAAATAGTTGCTAGGGTACTCTGTTTGGTTGCTATGGAGTGGCTTGGCAGCTGCTAATGATGAACTCCAAAGGCTGCTTTTCAGTATGAATGACATAAACAAACTCCCATGCCTCTGTGACATTCAGAATGGAAGATATCCCTCTTTGAATTTTGGTTGCTAGGGTAATCTGTTTGGTTGCTATGGAGTTGCTTGACAGCTGCCATTGATGAAACTGCAAAGGCTTTTTGTTACTATGAATGATATAAACCAACTTCCATGCCTCTGTGACATTCAGAATAGAAGATATCCCTCTAGGATTTTGGTTGCTAAGGTGCTCGACAATGGTTGCTAGGGAGGGGCTAGGAAGTGTTGAGGTGATTCATGATTGGCCATTTGATGCCCTGAGTGAAACGAGACCACCTTGGTGTTTCTATGATCTACTAGAGCGTTTCTAGACGTTGCTAGGGTGTTCAGGATGGTTGCTAAGGTATTTTTGGTAGTTGCTATTTTGTTACTAGGTGGTTGGTAGTTGTCAAAGATGGTTACTATGGAGTTTTTATAGAGTTATTAAAATCTTTAATAACGAGTGCCTTCAGTACGGCACTCGGCCTGCGGCCTCGTGCCTATGGCTGAATAGGCACAAGCATGGAGCAATATCGCAAGGCCACGAGTGTAATATTGCGTTAAAAAATACAAAAAAATGTAAAAAAAATTTTTTTTTGGTTTAGGGTGGTTGCTAGGGAGCTCTTAGTGGTTGCTAGGGTGCTAAAACTGGTTGCTAGGGTGTGGCTATGAAGATTTAAGGAAATTACTTATTGGCTGCTTGATAATATAAATCCTCTGAGGGAGAGAGAGAGGGAGAGACGCAGGGCTGTCAGGCCCTTTGGAGTGGTGTGTGTGTGAAAAAGTCGGTTGGGATTCAAATATTTTTAGAATGCCCAATGTAAAGTCAATGGGGACTTTTTTGGCCGCTTTTTCGTCCGCTGTGCGAACATCGTACACCCGATCGCTTAGAAAAGTCATAGCACACCTCTCCTCAATGAGCCGGTCGATTTGACACTTCACTCAGGGGTCTGTGACAAACGGTGCGGGGCGAGTTTCGCGCCAAACTTTGTCCAGAATAATAATAATAAGAACTAGAATGTACATTTCCTGAAGAAAATGTGAAGTGGTGCTTGCAGTGGCAAAACTCGCCACTCGGTTGCTAGGGTGTTGTACATGATTGCATACGAGCCAACAACCATGTCTGTACGATGTTGTGGAGCTAAAATATGGCTTCTATATGTTGCAATATGGTTGCTAGGTGGCTCTAAATGGTTGCTAGGGTGTGAATACACAGTTACCATGGTGATATTTACAGACTGTTTTACAACTGAAACTAATGAGCCAACCCCCATCTCTATACAATATTCTGATGCAGAGATGTAGGTCTTGTAAAATGGTTGCTAGGGTACTCTGTTTGGTTGCTATGGAGTTGCTTGGCAGCTGCTAATGATGAAACTGCAAAGGCTTCTTGTCAGTATGAATGATATAAACCAACTCTCATCTCTATACGATGTTCTGATGCAGAGATATACGTTTTGCTAAACGGTTGCTAGGGTACTCTGTTTGGTTGCTAGGGAGTAGCTTGGCAGCTGCCAATCATGAAACTCCAAAAGCTGTTTGTCAGTATGAATGATATAAACCAACTCCCATGCCTCTGTGACATACAGAATGGAAGATATGCCTCTTTGGATTTTGGTTGCTAGGGTACTCTGTTTGGTTGCTATGGAGTTACTTGGCAGCTGCCAATCATGAAACTCCAAAGGCATATTGTCACTATGAATGATATAAACCAACTCCCATTCCTCTGTGACATTCAGAATGGAAGATATCCCTCTTTGGATTTTGGTTGCTAGGGTACTCTGTTTGGTTGCTAGGGAGTGTCTTGGCAGCTGCCAATCATGAAACTCAAAGGCTGCTTGTCAATATGAATGATATAAACCAACTCCCATGCCTCTGTGACATTCAGAATGGAAGATATGCCTCTTTGGATTTTGGTTGCTAGGGTACTCTGTTTGGTTGCTATGGAGTTACTTGGCAGCTGCCAATCATCAAACTCCAAAGGCATCTTGTCACTATGAATGATATAAACCAACTCCCATGCCTCTGTGACATTCAGAATGGAAGATATCCCTCTTTGGATTTTGGTTGCTAGGGTACTCTGTTTGGTTGCTATGGAGTTACTTGGCAGCTGCCAATCATGAAACTCCAAAGGCATCTTGTCACTATGGATGATATAAACCAACTCCCATGCCTCTGTGACATTCAGAATGGAAGATATCCCTCTTTGGATTTTGGTTGCTAAGGTACTCTGTTTGGTTGCTATGGAGTAGTTTGGCAGCTGCCAATGATGAATTTCCAAAGGCTTCTTGTCAGTATGAATGATATAAACCAACTCCCATGCCTCTGTGACATTCAGAATGGAAGATATGCCTCTTTGGATTTTGGTTGCTAGGGTACTCTGTTTGGTTGCTAGGGAGTGGCTTGTCAGCTGCCAATCATGGAACTCCAAAGGCTTCTTGTCACTATGAATGATATAAACCAACTTCCATGCCTCTGCGACATTCAGAATGGAAGATATACCTCTTTGGATTTTGGTTGCTAGGGTACTCTGTTTGGTTGCTAGGGAGTGGCTTGTCAGCTGCCAATGATGAAACTCCAAAGGTTTCTTGTCACTATGAATGATATAAACCAACTCCCATGCCTCTGGGACATTCAGAATGGAAGATATCCCTCTTTGGATTTTGGTTGCTAAGGTGTTCGACAATGGTTGCTATGGAGTGGTTTGGCAGCTGCCAATGATGAATTTCCAAAGGCTTCTTGTCAGTATGAACGATATAAACCAACTACCATGCCTCTGTGACATTCAGAATGGAAGATATCCCTCTTTGGATTTTGGTTGCTATGGTACTCTGTTTGGTTGCTATGGAGTAGTTTGGCAGCTGCCAATGATGAATTTCCAAAGGCTTCTTGTCAGTATGAATGATATAAACCAACTCCCATGCCTCTGTGACATTCAGAATGGAAGATATGCCTCTTTGGATTTTGGTTGCTAGGGTACTCTGTTTGGTTGCTAGGGAGTGGCTTGTCAGCTGCCAATGATGAAACTCCAAAGGTTTCTTGTCACTATGAATGATATAAACCAACTCCCATGCCTCTGTGACATTCAGAATGGAAGATATCCCTCTTTGGATTTTGGTTGCTAAGGTGCTCGACAATGGTTGCTATGGAGTGGCTTGGCAGCTGCCAATGATGAATTTCCAAAGGCTTCTTGTCAGTATGAATGATATAAGCCAACTCCCATGTCTCTGTGACATTCAGAATGGAAGATATGCCTCTTTGGATTTTGGTTGCTAGGGTACTCTGTTTGGTTGCTAGGGAGTGGCTTGTCAGCTGCCAATCATGAAACTCCAAAGGCTTCTTGTCACTATGAATGATATAAACCAACTTCCATGCCTCTGCGACATTCAGAATAGAAGATATCCCTCTTTGGATTTTGGTTGCTAGGGTACTCTGTTTGGTTGCTAGGGAGTGGCTTGTCAGCTGCCAATGATGAAACTCCAAAGGTTTCTTGTCACTATGAATGATATAAACCAACTCCCATGCCTCTGGGACATTCAGAATGGAAGATATCCCTCTTTGGATTTTGGTTGCTAAGGTGCTCGACAATGGTTGCTAGGGAGTGGCTTGGAAGTGTTGAGGTGATTCATGATTGGCTGTTTGCTGCCCCGAGTCAAATGAGACCACCCCCATGTTTCTATGACAATTTAGTCTGGAGATATCTCTTTGAACTCTTTCAATGGAAGTCTATGGAACTTGTTGCTAAGGGGCTCTAAATGGTTGCTAGGGCGTGGTTTGATAGCTTCACAATGATCCTGAGAGACTGATTGGTCATCTGAGTAAAATGAGCCCCCCCCCCCCCCCCTTGTCTCTATGACACTGTGATCCAGAGCTACGTTCAATACAAAATCTCTATGCAATTTACCATAGTAGGAAAAGCATGTGTGTTTCACGGGACGTTCCTTCCCCATAGTAAGTCAGTGGGGCAACTTTGGGACGCTCCTGCCCCCCTGGGGTGCAACTTTTACCCCATTGTGAGGTATGTTCTTACAGAGCCTGTCAGCCTCTTCAAATGTGGCAAATCACACATTTCTGCGAAATCCTCGCTTAGAGCTACGTGTGGTCAAAATTTGTCTCAATGTTAAGTCAATGGGACTTTTTTGGCCGCTTTTTCGCCCCTGGGGCGAACACCGCACCCCTGATCGCTTATAAAAGTCATAGCACACCTCTCCTCAATGAGCCGGTCGATTTGACACCTCATTCATGGGTCTGAGACAAACGGTGCGGGGCGAGTTACGCGCCAAACTTTTGTGTGGAAGAATAATAATAATAAAAACTAGAATGTACATTTCCTGAAGAAAATGTGAAGTGGTGCTTGCAGTGGCAAAACTCTCCACTTGGTTGCTAGGGTGTTGTACATGATTGCATTCGAGCCAACAACTATGTCTGTACGATGTTGTGGAGCTGAAATATGGCTTCTATATGTTGCAATATGGTTGCTAGGAGGCTCTAAACGGTTGCTAGGGTGTGAATTCAGTTACCATGGTGATAGTTACAGACTGTTTCCCAACCAAAACAAAACAGCCAACCCCCATCTCTATACGATGTTCTGATGCAGAGACATGGGTCTTGATAAACGGTTGTTAGGGTCCTCTGTTTGGTTGCTAAGGAGTGGCTTGGCAGCTGCCAATCATGAAACTCCAAAGGCTGCTTGTCAGTATGAATGATTCAAACCAAATCCCATGCCTCTGTGACATTCAGAATGGAAGATATCCCTCTTTGGATTTTGGTTGCTAGGGTACTCTGTTTGGTTGCCATGGAGTTGCTTGGCAGCTGCCAATGATGAAACTGCAAAGGCTTCTTGTCACTGTGAAGGATATAAACCAACTCCCATGCCTCTGTGACATTCAGAATGGAAGATATCCCTCTTTGGATTTTGGTTGCTAGGGTTCTCTGTTTGGTTGCTATGGATTTGCTTGACAGCTGCCAATGATGAAACTGCAAAGTCTGCTTGTCAGAATGAATGATATAAACCAACTCCCATGCCTCTGTGACATTCAGAATGGAAGATATCCCTCTATGGTTTTGGTTGCTAAGGTGCTCGACAATGGTTGCTAAGGAGTGGCTTGGCAGCTGCCAATGATGAAACTGCAAAGGCGTCTTGTCACTATGAATGATATAATCCAACTCCCATGCCTCTGTGACATTCAGAATGGAAGACATCCCTCTTTGGATTTTGGTTGCTAGGGTTCTCTGTTTGGTTGCTATGGATTTGCTTGGCAGCTGCCAATGATGAAACTGAAAAGGCTTTGTGTCACTATGAATGATATAAACCAACTCCCATTTCTCTGTGACATTCAGAATGGCAGACATCCCTCTTTGGATTTTGGTTGCTAGGGTACTCTGTTTGGTTGCTATGGAGTGGCTTGGCAGCTGCCAATGACGAAACTGCAAAGGCTTCTTGTCACTATGAATGATATAAACCAACTCCCATTTCTCTGTGACATTCAGAATGGAAGATATCCCTCTTTGAATTTTGGTTGCTAGGGTACTCTGTTTGGTTGCTAGGGAGTGGCTTGGCAGCTGCCAATGATGAAACTCCAAAGGCTTCTTGTCACTATGAATGATATAAACCAACTCCCATGCCTCTGTGACTTTCAGAATGTAAGATATCCCTCTCGGATTTTGGTTGCTAAGGTGCTCGACAATGGTTGCTAGGGAGGGGCTAGGAAGAGTTGAGGTGATTCATGATTGGCTGTTTGGTGCCCCAAGTCAAACGAGACCACCCTCTAGTTTCTATGACAATTCAGTCCGGAGATATCCCTTTGAACTCTTTCAATGGAAGTCTATGGGACTTGTTGCTAAGGTGCTCTAAATGGTTGCTAGGGCGTGGCTTGATAGCTTCACAATGATCCTAAGAGACTGATTGGTCGTCTGAGTAAAATGAGCCCACCCCCTTGTCTCTATGATACTGTGATCCAGAGCTACGTTCATTACAAAATCCCTATGCAATTTACCATAGTAGGAAAAGCATGTGTGTTTCACGGGACATTCCTTCCCCATAGTAAGTCAATGGGGCAACTTTGGGACGCTCCTGCCCCCCAGGGGTGCAACTTTTACCCCATTGTGAGGTATGTTCTTACAGAGCCTGTCAGCCTCTTCAAATGTGGCAAATCACACGTTTCTGCGAAATCCTCGCTCAGAGCTATGAGTGCTCAAATTTCGTCGCAATGTTAAGTCAATGAAACTTTTTGGGCCGCTTTTTCGCCCCTGGGGTGAACACCGCACCCCCGATCCCCGATAAAAGTCATAGCACACCTCTCCTCAATGAGCCGGTCGATTTGACACCTCATTCATGGGTCTGTGACAAACAGTGCGGGGCGAGTTACGCGCCAAACTTTGTCCAGAATAATAATAATAATAATAATAATAATAAGAATAATAAGTATGAGCAATAACAATAGTGATGCCTTGCTTTCAGCAAGCACCACTAATAATAAGTATGCAAGAGAACACTAATGATGCCTTGCTTTCAGCAAGCACCATTAATAATAATAATAATAAGAATAATAAGTATGAGCAATAACAATAGTGATGCCTTGCTTTCAGCAAGCACCACTAATAATAAGTATGCAAGAGAACACTAATGATGCCTTGCCTTTGGCAAGCACCATTAATAATAAGAATAATAAGTATGAGCAATAACAATAGTGATGCCTTGCTTTCAGCAAGCACCACTAATAAGTATGAGCAATAACAATAGTGATGCCTTGCTTTCAGCAAGCACCACTAACTAGAATGTACATTTCCTGAAGAAAATGTGAAATGGTGCTTGCAGTGGCAAAACTCTCCACTCGGTTGCTAGGGTGTTGTACATGATTGCATACGAGCCAACAACCATGTCTGTACGATGTTGTGGAGCTGAAATATAGCTTCTATATGTTGCAATATGGTTTATATGTGGCTCTAAATGGTTGCTAGGGCGTTGCTTGGCGGTTGCTAGGGTGTTCTGGGTGGTTGCTAGGCAGTTGCTAGGGTATTCTTGGTGGTTGCTATGGTGTTGCTAGGCGGTTGCTAGGGTATTCTGGGTGGTTGCTAGGCGGTTGCTAGGGTATTCTTGGTGGTTGCTAGGGCGTTGCTAGGGCGTTGCTAGGTGGTTGCTAGGCTGTTCTAGGTGGTTGCTATGGTGTTGCTAGGCAGTTGCTAGGGTATTCTTGGTGGTTGCTATGGTGTTACTAGGCGGTTGCTAGGGTATTCTGGGTGGTTGCTAGGCGGTTGCTAGGGTATTCTGGGTGGTTGCTAGGGCGTTGCTAGGTGTTTGCTAGGCTGTTCTGGGTGGTTGCTATGGTGTTGCTAGGTGGTTGCTAGGGTGTTCTGGGTGGTTGCTATGGTGTTGCTAGGCGGTTGCTAGGGTATTCTGGGTGGTTGCTAGGCAGTTGCTAGGGTATTCTGGGTGGTTGCTATGGTGTTGCTAGGCGGTTGCTAGGGTATTCTGGGTGGTTGCTAGGGCGTTGCTAGGCAGTTGCAATGGTATTTTGGGTGGATGCTAGGGCGTTGCTAGGCAGTTGCTAGGGTGTTCTGGGTGGTTGCTAGGCAGTTGCTAGGTGTTCTGGGGGGTTGCTACGGTATTTTTGATGGTTACTAGAGCGTTTCTAGACGTTGCTAGGGTGTTCAGGATGGTTGCTAAGGTATTTGTTTTGTTGCTATGGTGTTACTAGGTGGTTGGTAGTTGTCAAAGATGGTTACTATGGAGTTTTTATAGAGTTATTAAAATCTTTAATAACGAGTGCCTTCAGTACGGCACTCGGCCTACGGCCTCGTGCCTATGGCCGAATAAGCACAAGCATGGAGCAATATCGCAAGGCCACAAGTGTAATATTGCGTTAAAAAATACAAAAAAATTAAAAAACTATTTTTTTTTGGTTTAGGGTGGTTGCTAGGGAGCTCTTAGTGGTTGCTAGGGTGCTGAAACTGGTTGCTAGGGTGTAGCTATGAAGATTTTAGGCCATTACTTATTGGCTGCTTGATAATATAAATCCTCTGAGGGAGAGAGAGAGGGAGAGATGCAGGGGTGTCAGGCCCTTTGGAGTCTGTGTGTGTGAAAACGGCAGTTGGGATTCAAATATTTTTAGAACTCCCAATGTAAAGTCAATGGGGACTTTTTTGGCCACTTTTTCGTCCGCTGTGCGAACATCGTACACCCGATCGCTTAGAAAAGTCATAGCACACCTCTCCTCAATGAGCCGGTCGATTTGACACCTCACTCAAGAGCCTGTGACAAACGGTGCGGGGCGCATTACGCGCCAAACTTTTGTCCAGAATAATAATAATAAGAAGAACTAGAATGTACATTTCCTGAAGAAAATGTGAAGTGGTGCTTGCAGTGGCAAAACTCGCCACTCGGTTGCTAGGGTGTTGTACATGATTGCATACGAGCCAACAACCATGTCTGTACGATGTTGTGGAGCTAAAATATGGCTTCTATATGTTGCAATATGGTTGCTAGGTGGCTCTAAATGGTTGCTAGGGTGTGAATACACAGTTACCATGGTGATATTTACAGACTGTTTTACAACTGAAACTAATGAGCCAACCCCCATCTCTATACAATATTCTGATGCAGAGATGTAGGTCTTGTAAAATGGTTGCTAGGGTACTCTGTTTGGTTGCTATGGAGTTGCTTGGCAGCTGCTAATGATGAAACTGCAAAGGCTTCTTGTCAGTATGAATGATATAAACCAACTCTCATCTCTATACGATGTTCTGATGCAGAGATATACGTTTTGCTAAACGGTTGCTAGGGTACTCTGTTTGGTTGCTAGGGAGTAGCTTGGCAGCTGCCAATCATGAAACTCCAAAAGCTGTTTGTCAGTATGAATGATATAAACCAACTCCCATGCCTCTGTGACATACAGAATGGAAGATATGCCTCTTTGGATTTTGGTTGCTAGGGTACTCTGTTTGGTTGCTATGGAGTTACTTGGCAGCTGCCAATCATGAAACTCCAAAGGCATATTGTCACTATGAATGATATAAACCAACTCCCATTCCTCTGTGAAATTCAGAATGGAAGATATCCCTCTTTGGATTTTGGTTGCTAGGGTACTCTGTTTGGTTGCTAGGGAGTGTCTTGGCAGCTGCCAATCATGAAACTCAAAGGCTGCTTGTCAATATGAATGATATAAACCAACTCCCATGCCTCTGTGACATTCAGAATGGAAGATATGCCTCTTTGGATTTTGGTTGCTAGGGTACTCTGTTTGGTTGCTATGGAGTTACTTGGCAGCTGCCAATCATCAAACTCCAAAGGCATCTTGTCACTATGAATGATATAAACCAACTCCCATGCCTCTGTGACATTCAGAATGGAAGATATCCCTCTTTGGATTTTGGTTGCTAGGGTACTCTGTTTGGTTGCTATGGAGTTACTTGGCAGCTGCCAATCATGAAACTCCAAAGGCATCTTGTCACTATGGATGATATAAACCAACTCCCATGCCTCTGTGACATTCAGAATGGAAGATATCCCTCTTTGGATTTTGGTTGCTAAGGTACTCTGTTTGGTTGCTATGGAGTAGTTTGGCAGCTGCCAATGATGAATTTCCAAAGGCTTCTTGTCAGTATGAATGATATAAACCAACTCCCATGCCTCTGTGACATTCAGAATGGAAGATATGCCTCTTTGGATTTTGGTTGCTAGGGTACTCTGTTTGGTTGCTAGGGAGTGGCTTGTCAGCTGCCAATCATGGAACTCCAAAGGCTTCTTGTCACTATGAATGATATAAACCAACTTCCATGCCTCTGCGACATTCAGAATGGAAGATATACCTCTTTGGATTTTGGTTGCTAGGGTACTCTGTTTGGTTGCTAGGGAGTGGCTTGTCAGCTGCCAATGATGAAACTCCAAAGGTTTCTTGTCACTATGAATGATATAAACCAACTCCCATGCCTCTGGGACATTCAGAATGGAAGATATCCCTCTTTGGATTTTGGTTGCTAAGGTGTTCGACAATGGTTGCTATGGAGTGGTTTGGCAGCTGCCAATGATGAATTTCCAAAGGCTTCTTGTCAGTATGAACGATATAAACCAACTACCATGCCTCTGTGACATTCAGAATGGAAGATATCCCTCTTTGGATTTTGGTTGCTATGGTACTCTGTTTGGTTGCTATGGAGTAGTTTGGCAGCTGCCAATGATGAATTTCCAAAGGCTTCTTGTCAGTATGAATGATATAAACCAACTCCCATGCCTCTGTGACATTCAGAATGGAAGATATGCCTCTTTGGATTTTGGTTGCTAGGGTACTCTGTTTGGTTGCTAGGGAGTGGCTTGTCAGCTGCCAATGATGAAACTCCAAAGGTTTCTTGTCACTATGAATGATATAAACCAACTCCCATGCCTCTGTGACATTCAGAATGGAAGATATCCCTCTTTGGATTTTGGTTGCTAAGGTGCTCGACAATGGTTGCTATGGAGTGGCTTGGCAGCTGCCAATGATGAATTTCCAAAGGCTTCTTGTCAGTATGAATGATATAAGCCAACTCCCATGTCTCTGTGACATTCAGAATGGAAGATATGCCTCTTTGGATTTTGGTTGCTAGGGTACTCTGTTTGGTTGCTAGGGAGTGGCTTGTCAGCTGCCAATCATGAAACTCCAAAGGCTTCTTGTCACTATGAATGATATAAACCAACTTCCATGCCTCTGCGACATTCAGAATAGAAGATATCCCTCTTTGGATTTTGGTTGCTAGGGTACTCTGTTTGGTTGCTAGGGAGTGGCTTGTCAGCTGCCAATGATGAAACTCCAAAGGTTTCTTGTCACTATGAATGATATAAACCAACTCCCATGCCTCTGGGACATTCAGAATGGAAGATATCCCTCTTTGGATTTTGGTTGCTAAGGTGCTCGACAATGGTTGCTAGGGAGTGGCTTGGAAGTGTTGAGGTGATTCATGATTGGCTGTTTGCTGCCCCGAGTCAAATGAGACCACCCCCATGTTTCTATGACAATTTAGTCTGGAGATATCTCTTTGAACTCTTTCAATGGAAGTCTATGGAACTTGTTGCTAAGGGGCTCTAAATGGTTGCTAGGGCGTGGTTTGATAGCTTCACAATGATCCTGAGAGACTGATTGGTCATCTGAGTAAAATGAGCCCCCCCCCCCCCCCCCCTTGTCTCTATGACACTGTGATCCAGAGCTACGTTCAATACAAAATCTCTATGCAATTTACCATAGTAGGAAAAGCATGTGTGTTTCACGGGACGTTCCTTCCCCATAGTAAGTCAGTGGGGCAACTTTGGGACGCTCCTGCCCCCCTGGGGTGCAACTTTTACCCCATTGTGAGGTATGTTCTTACAGAGCCTGTCAGCCTCTTCAAATGTGGCAAATCACACATTTCTGCGAAATCCTCGCTTAGAGCTACGTGTGGTCAAAATTTGTCTCAATGTTAAGTCAATGGGACTTTTTTGGCCGCTTTTTCGCCCCTGGGGCGAACACCGCACCCCTGATCGCTTATAAAAGTCATAGCACACCTCTCCTCAATGAGCCGGTCGATTTGACACCTCATTCATGGGTCTGAGACAAACGGTGCGGGGCGAGTTACGCGCCAAACTTTTGTGTGGAAGAATAATAATAATAAAAATAATAAGTATGCAAGAGAACACTAATGATGCCTTGCTTTCAGCAAGCACCATTAATAATAAGTATGCAAGAGAACACTAATGATGCCTTGCTTTCAGCAAGCACCATTAATAATAATAATAAGTTTAAATAGGATTTCAGTAAGTTGGCTCTCTCAAGCCAACTTAATAACATTCATTTGTGAATTAGACTGATTTAGAAGATTAAACTTCCAGTAGCTAACAACTCAGTGATCTAATAATACGGACATAGCGAGTTAAGTAAACAAAAAACAACTGAATGTCTCAGATTCTCAGATTAAGTGTGCTCTAGACTGAGCTCAACCTAAGCTCTATATTTCTGTGGCATTAGACACCTCTCTTTTACAGTTTTGTAACTTGATTGATGACATCCGCTCATCCATCCATACACTACTCTGACCTACACTAACTACGAACACATTTATCATGTATGCCTATTGAAGACGAATGAGCCAATAAGAGAACGTGTGAGGCGGGGCGTGTGGGGCGTGTCAGCCCCGCCCCGATATGCAGGCTGCAGCCAGGTGTACTTGAACTATGCGATTGGTTGATGAAGGAGGGATCTTTGCATTAGTGTCACTGTCAGTGATTAAATCATTGTAGAATGAGATATCACGTTGCCATATTCACATATAGATTTTAAACTAAGAATGTTGCCATATTCAAATAAAGATTTTAAAAAGTAGTCACTTATTAAACAAGTATATGTTCAGCTAATTGTCAGCCTCTTACATGTCTGCATCTCAAGAGATTGCAGAATTCAAGCAACAAATTATGTTTTAAAAACAAAGTTCGGGAGGAGGCATATATACAGCATACACAGCTGACTCAGTTACCTCCATAGTTTCTGCGTTCTGAGCAGTCGGGGATGGATGATTGGTTCTGGGTTTGGAGCATGATGCTAAGATTGCCTCACCCCTCCCCCGTGCCTTTCTTCCTGGAAGTGCATAAAGAGCATTGGCTGTATGAAGGAAATTTAGTGCCAAAATCTGTTCTTCCTCTCTCTCACTCGACTGTGGGGCGGTCAGGGATTTTGTGTGAGACGATGGCAGCTCTGGCTGTTAAGCCTCAGTGCTGCTGGACAGACCGTCTACGCCTTGCATGCAATAGCCATCCTGCAGGCCAAAGGCTCCTGGGGCATACGTCATTCGCAGCCGCGGTAATGGCGCTCGGACTGATGCATATGAGACCGCTTCAGCACTGGCTACACAGCTGAGTCCCGAGATGGGCTTTACGCTGTGGCATGCTCCGTATGACCATCACATGAGCTGTCGCCCAGCATTCAGTCCCTGGTCACTTATGGTTCTGGATATTTTCATTTTCTCCATCATCATCAAGGCTCGATAGTGGAAAAATGGTGATGAACACTGCAAAAAAACAGTCCACCCTCTTTGGGGCTCGAGCCCCTTCTCTTTCTCAAAATTAATCAAAAGTGCCCCTCTCAAACAAATATCAATAATAATATTGTGGTCAATAAAACAAAATGCATTTGATTATAATTAACATGACAATGTGTACAAAACTAAAGTAGCCTAAATTCCCGTTTATTTTTACTGTCTGTCTGAGGTGTTGTTGCCATAACGCGTCGCTATAGGTTGCGTGTGCCATGCTTCGGACTTGACAGACGGGGTCAGCAGCGTCTTCAATGGTAACCTGTTTACCATTTGATCAAACTATCATAGTTGGTTAAATGAAGCACAGGTGCCATCTACAGGCCTATTATGTGAAGTGTAGGCTGATGGCGCTGAAATGGTGATGTGAAAGGACTTTATTATATTACCATTTTTAATAATTATGCATAAATAAAATATATGTACAGTACCAGTCAAAAATTTTGACCCATTACTATTTCCTTTAAGGTTTTTTTTTTAAAAGTCTCTTATGCACTTCAAGCCAGCATTTATTTGATCAAAAATACAGAAAAAACTAATTATTACAATTTAAAATAATGGTTTTCTAATAATAATTTTGTTTCCCTTCTGAGCTGCTTCCAAAGCCACGCCCCCAAAACATATGAACGCGCGACGCCAAACGCTCAGGCTCAGCTGGAAGACGCATTTATTTACCTGAGACGAGTGGACAGGAAGGAGCGCAGTGCATGCAGTGACATCATGTCAGAATCACATGTAATAAAATACCTAACTTTATCACTATAAATATAAACATAAGATTTATTTTAGTACTCACTATCAAGCTAGCATATCGATACTGGTAAAGTTTAAAATATACTTTCGGTAACGAGCAATATTTATAATGCAAAGCTAAAAACAGGTTGCATTGATACACATTTTTCCATTACCATCAGTTACACTGTGATGAAGGTGAATTTCGTGTAAGATTCATAATATATACGGTGTTTTGCATGTAAGAGTTTCCATGATGAAAACATTGTTGACTCTAATGAGGAATACACTCCGGAGACAAGTACCGCATCGTCGGTTCGAGGACAGGTCCGGGGTCGAGGGCGAAGCAGAGGAGGTCGTTCAAGAGTGCGGGCAACCATGGTCCGACGAAGTAGTTTTTGCCTTGTTTGCCTTCGCTGACTGCAGATGCAGGTGCTTTGAATTTTGAATGCTCTTTCTCTGCCATAATTTTACACTTCGTAGGTTCCGCGCCTCTCAAATCAAACGGGTGCGCGCGCATATGGGCAGATCTAGCAACAGGGGTGGTAGTCATGGTTGCGAGAGTGAGTGACAGTCGGCCAAACCAATCAATTGTTTCGTCCCGAATGGAAATAATGAGCTGTGTTTATTGCAGATTAAAAGGTCTACAGTCACTCTATTTTTATACTCTCTTTTTCAGAGCACTTACATTTTAATTATGTATTGGTATATAAAGACAGTTTAAACAAATTTGAAAAAAATTTTTTTTTTATAAAAATCCTACCTACCCTACCTTTAATTTCTTTCAAAAAAAAGGAAAGAAAATGACTGACCCCTATCTTTTGAACGGCAGTGTATTGTTACAAATGATTTCTAAATATGCTGTTGTTTTTTAACTTTTTATTCAAAAAATCCTGAAATAAGTATATTAAATTTGAAAAGCATTATTTTAAATTGTAGTAATAGTTCACAATATTACCGTTTTTCTGTATTTTGATCAAATAAAATGCAGGCTTGGTGAGCATAAGAGACTTCTTTCAATTATATTAAAAATATTATGTGTCCAAACTTTTGACAAAATATATGCCCCTTTTTTACATTTGAGCCCCTGCCCCTGAGGAACTCTCTGCATGCCCCTGCTTATTTTAATATATTTTTTACACCCTTTGTTACTCTAAAAATACATGATTGAAAAGATGTCTTGGGGGCTTTAAAAATATATATGGGGAGTATTGGGGAGTATCATAAGGCCCCTAAAAGAATCTTGAATCTATAGAGGTGTCTCTGCTTGCTGTACCACCAAAAAAGCAAAAACAACAACAACAACAACAACAACAAAAAATATTTTATATTTGTTAACTGGCATCTCACACTCATGTCTTTATGTTTATCTTCATCTCTATGGCCAAAATACTAATGGTAAATCAATTAAATTATGCAGTCCTACAATGCAATAAAAGGATTAACCTAAAGAAAAAACCTTTCCACTCATTTTTCCCTCATTCATTAGGTGTCAAGTCAAGTCGCTCTCTGCTCAAAAGATCTGATAGGCGCAAAACCACCAGCGTATTCTTTCACGGTTGACCAAGGATGTCTTGCTGGTTAAACGAATTAACAAGCAAATTAAGAATTAATGGAGACAGGAAAGACCAAGATAATGCTGAAGACCAACCTCCACAGCACAACATTCAGCAGGGCGTGTTCCCTATGGAATAGGATCTACAGGTATGAAAGGTATGAAAACCATTAACCATACGTAGATCCAAACTTGTGAAGTCTTCGACGACAATGTTATGGATTTGTCACCGCAACATGCACACTGGTTTCTTGACCGCCGGATGACGCTCACTGCACGGGACTCATGATCCAGGGGCGAGCGTTATTATCCACTCCCAGCAGAAGGACACTTCGGTGACGTCACCTCGAGCGAGAAGGAAGCGGAGCGCTGGCTGGAAGCTGTCACACAGTAGTTGTGGCGAAAGCAGGAGAAACCCTTTCCGCACGCGCGCGCCCAACTGTTGCACTACACGGACAAACGACGCGGCAGAAAAACAACGTTATATTTTTTTTGACAGCAACTTCCACATACTCTTCGGGGAATTAATCTCTCGTGTTTCTGCAATGGCTGATATCATACAAAGCAACGACCAATCCTCATCTGACGTTGCAAATCGATTCGCCCGCAAAGGTGCTTTGAGGCAGAAAAACGTCCATGAAGTAAAAAACCACAAATTTATTGCGAGGTTTTTCAAGCAGCCGACTTTCTGCAGTCATTGCACGGACTTTATTTGGTGAGTAAATAATTTCACACTGTAAGTATTACAGTATCACTGTTAAGTTTAGTGTTACTGTAAATCTTGCTGCTGGCCTGTTACCAGACGAACACCTATAAACAAACAGTGGTTTAAGCATAGAAACTCATTGCTTGCAGTTCAGCTGTGTTAAACTTGCCCATACATAAAACATGTTTAGAGTTTACTGTCATCGAACTCTGCTTGACACAGCTCACGGGCTTTAATTGCTTTCGAAATAAGTCTTTTGTCTTTGGACAGAACTAATGCAAACGTTGCTTAAGTTTCAGACTACTCGCAGAGTCGCAGTATTCTGCATGCTTCACTGTTTTCTGGGGTTGCCATGATTTGGGGGTGATCAGTTTGTCCAGGCTTAGCCTTATAGTGGGGCATTTAGCTGCTCAGTCAAGTCTTTGCTTCACACTTGTTGATAGTTTATGTATAAACTATAAAAGTTCAAATAGGGATTAGGAATCATATATATATATATATATATATATATATATATATATATATATATATATATATATATATATATATATATACATACAGTATATATATATATATATTAGGGCTGTCAATCGATTAAAAATTTTAATCGCGATTAATCGCATGATTGTCATGAGTTAACTCGCGATTAATCGCATTTAATCGCACATTTTTTATTTGTTCTAAATACACCTTAAATTAATACTTTTCAAGTTTGTAATACTCTAATCAACGTGGGCATGAATAAATATAGATGCTTTATGCAAATGTATGTTTATTATTGAAACCATAGTCAATATAGCATGAAGACAGACATGTTTCAAAGGTCATAGATGTTTTTGTTAGAAAGAACAAAGAAATACCAGGTTCCCATTACTTCTCTTTCTTTGCACTGAGCAATTTACTAACACAAAAATGTTTAGATTTTTGCATGACAGGGCAGCTCTTCTGAAAATGCTAAATGTACATTTAGCATTTATTATTACATTGTAGTTTGTCTCTCTCTGTGCCCATTTTGATGAAGCTAAATTCTCAATAAATTCTCAATAAAACGTATATTTTACTGTTTCTGTTGTCAAACAACGGAATGAATTTGAAATGGTGACTGAAACGCGACCAAATAAACATAACCAGCTCTCCCTTCCAAGACGTTAATCTGCACAAAAATTCTGATAATCGAGCCGTCGTCTGGTGAAATCAAATACACATAAGCTAAAGACAATATCCGTGCTCTGATTTCGGCTATATTTGTAAGATTAGAGAAGCAACATAATATCTGTGTTTAACTGAATTAAAGCGCTGCTCCTCCGCGTGAGACGCAGAGAGAGAGAGAGAGAGAGAGAGAGAGAGAGAGAGAGAGAGGCGCGCGCGCGTGCTGAGAGAGCAGTAGCCTACCGGCGGTACCGGTATATTCTCAGAAACTAAATAAGGTTTGGGCGCTTTGTTGAAGGGAAAAAAATCGCTAAAGGGGTCTGCAATGTCGCTAAGTTGCCAACACTGTGTATCTCCATTTCTCCAACTAGGGGTTGGGTCACGGGTCAAACAGAAAATACGCGCTGCGTTAATCGTGCGTTAAAAAAATTAGTGCCGTTAATATGATTTTGCGTTAACGCGTTATTAACGCGCTAACTTTGACAGCCCTAATATATATATATATATATATATATATATATATATATATATATATATATATATATATATATATATATATATATATATATCATTCCTATCATCCTATCATTCAATTTATAGCTATAATTTATAGTGCATGCCCTTTTACTGTTTTCCTATATGTGCATTGAGGCAAATCAAACATTAGATTACATATTTGTCCATGTACTTTTTAATTAAGTGATTGTTAGTTCTGTGAAAGGGAACTGATAGCTAAAAGCCCATTAAAGGATTTAGAGAGATAGATTCCTAATGCATTTTTCTCTCTCCTCTTCATCAGGGGGTTTGGCAAGCAAGGATTTCAGTGCCAAGGTAAGCAGCCATAGATGTCCTGCTTATTCTCTGAATAATCACTCAAATAGACCTTAACTTAAGGAGATGTTGCTCTGCACCTCTGTTCAAAAGACATCATCTAGAATCAGTTTCCTTTCCACACATGATCAATGCCAAATAACAAGCAAATGTTGCAGATTAGTAGCCACTGTATCTGGTGATTGAGGCCTAACTTGGCAAAGAAGGCGTGAGCTGTAATGTCTCTCATAAACATCCATTAGCTGGCCTTGAACTAAATAACTCTGACTTAATGACAGAAACCTAATAGCTTGGTACCTCAGTGAAAAGACTCACACAGTTTAAGAAAAACATCTATGAAAACTACTTATATGAATCACTTATTTGAAGTAACTTGTTCTTTCAAATGGGATTTCTATTTATTTTTCTGTTTAAATTTGGAATTTTTGCCCACATTTTACACTTGGGATTAGGAAACAAGCATACACTTGCAGCTGTTATCAGAAGTAACTTTGCCATGTCTGTGTATTGAGTGTTCCTCAACTTTTATACAATTACCCACTAGGGTAACTGCACGATTTGGGGAAAATGTCATATTGCGATTATTGAGGTCAATAATATGATTGCGAAATGCGATTGCGATATAATAAACAAATGGTCAAAAGTAAGTCAATTTGCTTACTTCTCAAGGAAAATTCACACACAGATTAGTGATAATGCTGAAATGTGTATTTCTCAACTCAGTGTTTTCAAATGAAAATAATATTTTTTACGAAATGAAATAATGACATCTTTGCATTACTGCAGTGCAAACTTGTTATTGTCTCAATAGTACAATAGTATAAAATAAATAGAACAATAAATAAGAACATTGTATGCTCGTGAAAATAAGATATTTTGAACATTCTGTCCAGACAAACAGGGACATTTAAGCAGGATGCATATTGTAATTGTCAAAACATTTGGTAACTAAACAGAATTTTGTTAAGTTTGGTGACAATATGTTACAATGTTTACATGGTACAATGATTGGTAGGCTACTGTTTGTGAAATCTTGTGAGTTGATTATGATCTTGATTCAATATCGATTCATTTGAAATAATTTTTGCAATTTGAAATAGCTACAGGCTATACATCTTGTAAAATGACTCTTATTTATTGATATGGCCCAGGTCTGGCCCAGGCACTGTAAGACAGATCTGGCTGAGAGTCGGCTGGGTCCCCGGACCAGGGGTCTCATTTATAAAACTGTGCGTAGGAACCTTACTAAAAGTGTACGTGCGCCTGAAAGCCAAAGATGACGTACGCAAAAAAATATTCAGACTTATAAAACCGTTCGTACGCCAGAACCTGTGCAGAATTCACTTTATAAATCGTACTCGGTTACCTAATGTAACCTCGGTTCTCTCTAGAAGAGGGAACGAGTATTGCGTAAGTTGCTTACGCATCGGGAAAGTCTTCTTTCTTCGAGATCTGAAGCCAAAAATTATCCTTAATTTTGTATTCATTGTCCTAGGCAGGCTGTATAAGCGTGCTCATTGGCTGCTCGGCGGCAACTGCTTAAGCCTATCAGTGAGCACTCTGAAACGTGGCCTCCAATGAGGGCGCTTCGCGCCCTCCACACCCTTCTAACCGTCAGAATGGGTGTGGCCAGCGTGTATATAACCAGTGCTCACAGGCTAAATATCTGGTTTTCGCAGTCTGAAGCGCAAAAGCTCGTGGCGCGACACGGCAGGTTACGCAATACTCGTTCCCTCTTCTAGAGAGAACCGAGGTTACATTAGGTAACCGAGTACGTTCTCTTACGAGAGGTTCTCTCGTATTGCGTAAGTTGCTTACGCATCGGGAACCCTTTGTCAACGCCGTGTGCGCCGAGCATCCAGCCCATGAATCCCAGGGAGACCGGGGAAAACATTCTGCTGGGATAGGTGGCCGGTCGGAGAGACGGGCCAACACAGTACAAGCACTTCACTCAGTATATAAAATAGAGCGGCGCGGCCGGTCTATAAGCATATAACAGTGCAAAACAGTAGGGCCGGCAGAGCGAGCCCACACAGTACATAAGCACTTATTAGGGTAAGAAAAGAGCGACATAGTCGGTCTTTCATGAAGAGAATAAACCCCCGCGCCACAGAGTAGAATACGGGCGGCCAGCAGCGCGGGCCAACTCCGGTAAAACAGCGCGCAAAGGGGAATGAGAAACAGAGCGGCCCAGCCGGTCTGAGTATAAAACACTTCACCCTAAGTATCATACCAGAAATATCGCCAGCCTGTGAACATAGTCTGCACATGAGAGACTGGGCAGAGCATATATGTCACCTATACTGACAGTAATTTTGCCTGTAAGGCGGGAACTTCCAGGTTATAAAACCTCACGAATGTTGATGGAGAGGCCCAGCCCGCCGCCATACAAATATCGTGGATAGAAATTCCGCTGGACCAGGCCCACGAAGAGGCCATGCCTCTAGTAGAGTGGGCTCTGATACCCAGAGGGCACTGCAGGTGTTTGGAGGCATAAGCTGCTGCAATCGCGTCCACTATCCACCTGGACAGGCTCTGTTTCGAGGCGGCGAGACCCTTGGTGTGTCCGCCGAAGGAAACAAAGAGCTGCTCTGAACGGCTGAAAGCGGCGGAGCGCGTGATGTAAACTCTCAGCGCCCGGACAGGGCATAGGAGGTTATCACTGTCCCCATTATCGGATGCTGGCAGAGCCGAAAGGGAAATGACTTGTGCCCTAAAAGGGGTTCCAATCGCTTTGGGGATGTAACCGTGTCTCGGTCTGAGAATGACTTTCGAGTCGTTCGGTCCGAACTCAAGACATGCAGGGCTAACAGATAGCGCGTGCAAATCCCCCACACGTTTAACTGAAGACAGAGATATCAGAAAAACGGTTTTAAGCGACAGGTACTTTAAATCCACGGATTCGAGCGGTTCAAAGGGAAAAGCCTTCAGGGCCTCCAGGACCAAGGACAGATCCCAAATAGGAACCGAGGGGGGCCGCGGGGGATTCATCCGTCTAGCTCCTCTGAGGAAGCGGATAATGAGCTCGTTCCTTCCTATTGCCCGGCCGCGCGTCGTCTCAGCGAACGCTGCAATAGCCGCCACATACACTTTGAGCGTGGAAGGGGACCTGCCCTTTTCCAACAGCTCTTGTAGGAAGGAGAGCACCCGCGGGACCCCGCATGCGCGTGGATCCAAGCTCTTAGTAGCGCACCATTTAGAAACACCGACCATTTAGACGCGTAGAGCCGTCTCGTAGAGGGGGCTCTAGACTGTGTGATCGTGTTCACGACCCCTTCTGGCAGGTCAACGGGTATCCGTTGATCACCCATGCATGCAGAGACCAACGCTCTGGATGGGGATGCCAGATCGATCCACCGGCTTGGGAGAGGAGATCCTTTCTCACCGGGATCGGCCATGGAGATGAGTGCGACAGCCTCACTAGCTCTGGGTACCAAGTTTGGTTCTCCCAGCGCGGGGCTATAAGAAGCACTGAGTGGTGCGTTTCTCTGATCCTCGAAATGACCTGTGGCAACAGGGAGATCGGAGGAAAAGCATACAGCGGGAGGCTGGGCCATGTCTGGGACAGCGCGTCCTCGCTTTTCGAGAAAAATTTCGGGCAGTGAGCGTTGTCTTCCGACGCAAAGAGGTCGATCTCCGCTCTGCAGAATAGGCGCCAGAGAAACTGGACTGTCTGGGGGTGCAGGGACCATTCTCCCGGGGGAATGTTGTCCCTGGACAGTATGTCTGGACCGACATTCAGGTGGCCCGGCACGTGCGCGGCTCTCAGCGAGCGCAACGAGCGGTAAGCCCACACGAGAAGGCGTTCTGTCAGCTTGCACAGATTCCTGGATCTGACACCGCCCTGTCGGTTCACATAGGATACCACGGACATGTTGTCCGAGCGGACTAGCACATGGTGATCCTGTATGAATGGGAGGAAGCGCTTGAGCGCGTTCTCGACTGCTATCATCTCCAAACAGTTTATGTGGAGGCATTTTTCCTGGTCTGACCACAGGCCAAAAACCGGTTTGCCCTCGAAAAGAGCGCCCCAACCTGAGGTGGAAGCGTCCGTCGAGATAACTTTGCGGTGTGAGATGGCTCCCATTGTCACTCCCCGCTGGTACCAGTCGGCCGCTAACCAGGGCTTCAGTGCTAAAACGCAGCTCTGAGTCACTCTGATTCGGATGCCGCCGGAAGCCCAGGCTCTGTGAGGCACTCGGGCATTCAGCCAGCGTTGTAGCGGGCGCATTCGTAAGAGACCCAGCTGAAGCACTGCTGCAGCTGAGGCCATACAACCCTGCAACCTCTGAAATGTTTTGAGACTGTGTCGACAGGCGGGCCGTCATTGCCACAGTGTCCAGATCCAAACCCAGAAAAGAGGTTGATTGACTGGGCACTAGCGAGCTCTTGGTCCAGTTGACCGTAAGCCCCAGGCTGTCCAAGTGGCTTAGAAGCACTGTTCTGTGGGCGATGAGATCACCCCCAAATCATCGGCCTCCGTCCTTCTTGGGAACGAGGAAATAACGGCTGTAAAATCCCGACTCGCTCATGGAAGCGGAAACCGGTTCTATAGCCCTTTTGCACAGAAGTGTGGCTATTTCTGCTCGAAGTAGATGTGCTACTTCCCCATTCACTCTGGTCTCGATACGTGCTTGAAAGCGCGGAGGGCGGCGAGCGAACTGCAGAGTATAGCCCTGTTTTACTGTGCTCAGCACCCATTCTGACGCGCATGGAATAGCTTCCCACGCTTTCGCGTGTGCAGCCAGGGGCAGAATGGCCTCCGGGCTCTGATCGCCGCTGATCGCGGGCTCGAGAGCTCGAAACGGAGGGGCGGGCGCGGCGCACGCACTCTCGGTGCTTAGATACGGCGGGTCGCAAGCAGCGATTACTGGCCGTTTCACACACAGCGTCCCGGTGGCTTTGGACGGGGAACATACAGTGTGAGGCACGACGCTTGAAAGCGGTGTCGGGGGCGAAGTATTCGAGAGGATGTGTGAGCGCGTGGGAGCGGGCACAGCATCTGTATTTATAACATGACCGGTCGTGAGGGGTTGTGTAACAGAGCGGGCAGTGAGTAGGTGTGGGCACAGCGGGGTGGACACGTGACCTACATTTAACGCTCGAGCAGCTTCTGCCTGCTTTATGCGAGTGGGCTCTGTGAGAAACACGGGGAGCGTGAGCCAGAGATGCCTCTCTGCGACAGTCAGAGAGGCCATGCACCGTCCAATGGCGTGGGCAGCGGATTTCGTGGCGCGAAGGGAGAGGTCCGTCGCGCTCCTCAAATCTGTGACGGAAGCAGACTCCGAACCCTTCTCATCCAGATCACGGAGGAGGTTAGCTTGGAGAATCTGCAGTACGGCCATAGAGTGGAGTGCAGATGCAGCCTGTCCGGCGGCGGCGAAAGCGCGGCCGACGAGGGCTGATGTGGTCCTGCAAGCCTTAGACGGGAGGGCTGCCTTTGAGCGCCAACCAGAGGGCGGGCAAAGGTGCGCTGCGACCGCCTCTTCCATGGGGGGAATGGCATTATACCCCTTCTCAGCGGCGCCGTCAACCTGTGAGAGCGTCGATGAGGCGTGTGAAGAAACTCTCGCGGAGAATGGAGCATTCCACGATTTAGAGAGCTCGCTGTGAAGCTCAGACAGGAAGGGTGCGGTTCTGGACGCTGGCTGTCGGCGGCGATGATGAAGGAAGCAGCCGTCGAGTCTGTTCGGTGCTGGCTCCTCAGGAGGAGACGAATCAAGGCCCAGCTGTTCAACAGCTCGCGTGAGGAGGCGTAACAGTTCCGCGTCCTCGCCCGCTCGAGTACGGCCCGAATCCTGGACTGAAGAGGAGGCAGTAGACCAGTCCTCGCTGTCAGAGGCCAGGATGGAACAGCTGTCCGCGGCGCGTTCATCAGACTCGTCCGCCTCATCCCCTGAAACGGCGGCGGCGCGGGCGGGAACCGGCGGCTGCGCGGCCGGGAGGGGGGGCGGGGAAGGCGTGAGAGAAGCTCGAGGGAGAGGATCCGGCGAGCTTCTAAGCGCCTCGTCGGTCTCCGGTGGTCGCTGTGAGCGGCGCTTCTTCTTGCGCGGCCCAGCAGGGACAGGCGGAGCGACATCTTGGTCAAAAACTTCAAGTCGAGCCCGCAGGGTCGACATTGAAAGTTCCTCGCACTCAGGGCAGCCGCCCGTGGAGAGTGTGGTGGCGGCGTGCTCGCGGCCCAGGCAGAGAGCGCAGATGAGGTGGCGGTCTCCGTTGCTGAGCGGGGCGCGGCACGAACCGCAGGAAAAACGGGCCATTTTTATAAAAACGCCCCGTGCTCTTTTAGAGAGAGAGAAAACGTGTGTCGCAGTAGGCGAACACACAGCAGTAAAGGATATGACGCCGGATAGCGTAGCAGGCACGGAAGGCTGAAGGCGGCGAAGGCGGCCGGCTTCTTCAGGCGCTGTCCTCGGCTTGCTGGTCGCTGGTTTCAACGGCGGCGGCTCTCAAGATCCAGCGATGCGAAGAGCTTCGCTGAAGACAAGAAAATCAGATATTTAGCCTGTGAGCACTGGTTATATACACGCTGGCCACACCCATTCTGACGGTTAGAAGGGTGTGGAGGGCGCGAAGCGCCCTCATTGGAGGCCACATTTCAGAGTGCTCACTGATAGGCTTAAGCAGTTGCCGCCGAGCAGCCGATGAGCACGCTTATACAGCCTGCCTAGGTCTGCCGGCTGCCGCACTGCGTTGACAATGAATACAAAATTAAGGATAATTTTTGGCTTCAGATCTCGAAGAAAGAAGACTTTCCCGATGCGTAAGCAACTTACGCAATACGAGAGAACCTCTCGTAAGAGAACCCAGTCAGCGGAAGATTGTGCGCACATGCGTCTCCACCCCGAAATAACCATATATGGAGCTTACAACGCCTGGTTTTACTATGCATATCCTCATCTGCATATAATTTGCATATGATTATTCATCCACGTGATAACGTTTAACGGTACAAGACACATTACATTAATAAAAATCATGTACTTGCCAATCCTTGTCTTGTTTTTGAATACATAAATCAAATAGTGTAAAATACATTTAATCTTTTCCACTGTCCGAATTGTATTTTTAATTGATTTATATTTTTAATGGAAACAGATAGGCCTTGGGCATTATTTGCACGAAACTATTTTCTCAGACAATCTTGTATTATCATGATAAGCAATTATCTGTGTGGTTAAAACATTAAAACACACCACGCTACAGGAAAAGTTTGGCAGTTGTCCTCTGGCCAAAAAACAAACATGGTGTGTTTTAGGATTCCAGGCTGCTTCACAAGTCAGATTGTGGATTGATATCATTCAAAATATTTTATTCAGCTCCTTTTGCTTGAAGATTGGAAAAGATTACATCAAGGTAAAAGAGTAGCAAAACTCGAGAGCATGTAGATGTGAATTTGAGAACTTGTAGAATAAATATTTGTACTTGTACAAAAAAAATTTACACTCACAGTACAATGTTAAAACCTCCAATGTGAAAACCTCAATTAGGCATTTGCAACTCTTTAAATTGCCCCGCCTTTCTCTCTCACCGCCACTCAGTTTGCAAGTGCACAATGCGTGAATATTTGAAATAGCAACGGCAGATTTGAGAAGTTGCAAATGCCTAATTGAGGTTGTACTGCGAATGTGAATGAAAGAATACAAGTTTGTGTATGTCATTGTATTTCTGTGAATGGCATTTTACACATTTGTGACTACTTGCCTGCAGCTTCAAATTCAGAATACCGGTTTGTGACTATTGTCTTCGAGTGAAAATCTCAACATTCAGCAGGTTTTCAAGTACAAATATTTATTGTACAAGTTCTCAAATTCACATTCACATGCTCTGGAGTTTTGCTACTCTTTTACCTTCATAAGATCACACCGGCATTGGTGAAAGGAGCGTTGAAGCTGGCCATTTGGGTCTGTGCGGAGGACTTGTGGTTCCTGTGGATCTGATCCGATGACTGTGCCGAGGACTGTTGTGTCAACGAGGTCTTCACTGCGTTTGTTTTTAGGTCTCGTCTAGTTGTGATGTTCTCCTCTGGCATTCCGGGCTGTTGTGGTCATCTTAGGGCGCAGGTCCACCATCTGGTCTGGATATGGACTAGATCTGGCTGACTACAGTAACCTTGGGATAAGAATGAGACAGAGAGACTAACATTAGTGTAGATGCCATTCTTCTTATGATGTAACAAGTACATTCTGTATTATGGGAAGTGTTTCCGGTTCTGGTTCACCTAATTTATGGAGCCTAACAATCCTTTAAACGGATGTGAATTATAGAAATGTGAGAGTGTGTTATGTTTATGCTAGGTTAAAGAGGTGTGTTTTTAATATAGATTTAAACTTATCTTGTGTCTGCCCCTCGAATAAAGAAATAGATATTGTGAGGTCAATATTAAATCTTAAGCATCAGTTTTTTAAGCACATAGGTTTTGACAAATGTTGTTGCCAGAGTTCACGCAGCAAATTCAAATATCGGTAACACTTTACAATAAGGTCTCATTTGTTAAAATTAGGCTAGTTAATGTGTTAACTAACATTTAACATTGAACAATACATTTGTTACAGTTTTTATTCATCTTTGTTAATGTTAGTTAATAAAAATAAAACTGTTCAATGTTTGTTCTCATTAGTTCACAGTGCATTAACTAATGTTAACAAATACAACTTTTGATGTTAATAATGTATTAGTAAGTGTCAAAATGAAAATGAACTAAGATTAATAAATGCTTAAGTATTGTGCATTCTTAGTCCATGTTAACTAATGTAGTTAAACTTATATAGTTAAACTTATATTAACGAATGAAACCTTATTGTAGTGTTACCAAAATATGTGTAAAAAGTGTTGGTGTCATAAAATGAAACTTCAGTTTATGTTCGCTCATAATCATAGTAACATCCCCACTGCAGTTAAAATGAGTACTACCATTTTAATAACATTATACATTGATATATACGCTTTAATATTTTTCAAAAGACTATGAGACTTAGGCAAATTTACAAGCTTTTCAGGATGGCAGCTGCATCAAGAAGAACAAAAATCTTCTCTAGTTTTTTGTGTTTTCTGAGAAACCTGAAAAAATGACATTAGGAAAAATTTTTTTAGGAAGGTGACGATATTCAACTTCGCCGGCTAATGAATGCATAAAAGTGACAAGCTGGATATAAACTAATGCAAATAGATAGTAACAATTGTGACGTTAAACATTTGGGTCAGGTTTGCGTGTGTATTTGTCACATTGTTTTAACCGCTTGAGGTAGCCACTACTAATGGTAGTCCTCTCAGCCTCGATGACAAACATACTTCTGTTCTTGCTAATGCAGCACCTAGTCAACATATGAATTACTTTATAATGAAATGGCAATATGTACGTTAGTGTTCTGTATTCATGCCTTTCGCTGTCACTGTTTTAAATGCGTATCTGAAGTGTCAGTGCTCTCCGTGCAGCTTGTGATCTCCGTGCTGCGCGCAGCCTCACATGTTAAAGGCACACTATGCAAGATTTGTACCTTAATATAACAGCTTAGAAATCATTTAGATGGTAAACAAACTCGTAGTAGGGCGAATCATCCCGATAGCAAAGCAGGGGGGGACGGGGGGACGCCGCTGGCAAAACCAGCAATGCAAGTTTGAGAGGTGACGCCCCGACAAATCTCGCGAGAATCATGACTTGCTTTACGGCACGAAGTCACATACATCAATAACATATGAAGCAGCCTCTATGGAAGACACTAGCATGCATTTCAGACGTGAATCATGTCAGAGTCGACTAAGAAATCGAAGAAAGCGTGGTCGGAAGAGTGCAGAGACGACTCTGAGTCGACTACGACGTGAGTGGTAATTACGACAGTAATGTTAAATACAAGTACTCCTCAGCGACTCTAGTGGTTTGAGAAAAACGGAAACTGCATAGTGCATACATCCCAACCTACACAAAGTCATTTCCGGGAGTCAAGAAATCGGTTCTGATTAATTCTGTTCAAGAAATCTCAAACGGGGGCGGGGGGGGGGGGGGCTTGTTTGGTTCTGATTAAAGGGTTACTTCAGGATTTAGCATTAAGCTTTGTATTAGTAGAAAACCTGTAGTATTTTCGAATTACCATGCTTTCCCCCCTCATATCCCCCTGAGAGGAGAGATTTATGTATTTTTTGTCTGGAAAAAATCCTCCGATGACGCAAAATTCGTCATTTTGCGTCATCGGAGGATTTTCTGTCCAGAGGCTAAAGACTACAGCCAGTAGATGGCGTTGTTCCGCATGTTTTCAGCCCGCCCATACAGGGTGGGATCTCACTCACAGAATGTACACAGTATCAGCCGTCTTTCTTTGGAAGCTAAGCTAGCATGCTCTTGTTCTGTGGAGAAAGCTGAATAATAGGAGAAAGCTGAGTAAGTAGGGGTTACCATCTTCCTTTTCCCGGACTTGTCCGGCGGGCGAGACTGTTAAAAATGTCCGGGATTCGGCTTTTGCGTTCTGCGGTCGCCATTCATTGTTTACATGCACACCTCTCGTTTCAATCTAACTGAATTAATTCCGATCGGTGAATCTGACTGTAGTGTTTACATGAACGCTAAACATGTGATCGGTTGATGTGCGTTTTAACATTGCTAAGAAAATTCCCGCTCCTCCGTGAGAGATGCGAGACCCGGCGCGTCTCAGTAATGAAGCCACCGGCCTCGCGCCGTTCTCCCGCGGCCGTCAGCCTCGTCCTGCTCGCCACAGTAAACATGATGAATGGCGACTGTAGAACGCAAAAGCCGAATCCCGGACATTTTGGGTCTCTAAATCCCTGGCAAACTCATCACTTACATAGGCTAGCCTTGTTGTTTTCAACTGTGCTCTCTAACCGGTAGGCGTGGCCTTCTAAGGCAGCGAAGCAAGTGCATTCTGGGAGTTGTGGTCTTTCATCCACATAAGCCAAAAATACATTTTCTGGCTTTTCTCAGTCTAGAAAGCTCCAAATTCAAAAATTTCTCCACATTTCTTCTACTTAAATGACCTATTTTAAATACACATTCATCTTCCCAGAGGTGAAGTATCCCTTTAACCCTCTGGGGTCTGAGCTGTTTTCTGGGCCCTGGAGGTGTTCTGACATGCTCTGACATTTGTGCTTATTTCTGTTACTTGTGACATTTTCATGGCTAAAGTCTAATTACACTGTATTCAGCACAAACTCTGCTACAATAATATATCAGCAGCATGTGTGTAAAAGTTTGTTGTTTTGAGATAATGACATTTATGCGTGGTTTGTGAAAATACAAAAAAAAAATTCTCACTGAAATAAGGTCATGAAACCCATACTGATTATTTCTTCACAAGACTTTTGAAAATTGTATGACGTAGCCTAGAATATTTGCTCTAAAACTATGTGAAAATCACCCTGACTGCTCATTCAGATAAGACAATATATTGATTTAAAAATTTTACGACGTGTTTTGTGTGAAAAAGCTTTATGCGGCTCATTAATATGTAAGCTTTTCACACCTGAGAAAGACAAAGACCCTCCCCTAACGGCCCTATTAGGAGCTATCAGGCCCTATCATTCTGAGAAACCTTGCACAAAGAATGAGGAGATTTAAAAAAGAATGACTTTTAGATTGTTTGGATTTATTTACAACACAACATAACCCAAAGATACACAACAAATGACAAAAAAGTACTGATTGAAAACAATGATCCAAAAACAGAGACCTTTGTGCCATTCCTAAAAACATTGTACATACCTTTCATTTCCAAGGTGTTTAATTTTCACTTTACCATGTTCATGTACAGAGACTCATGTGAATGTTGAAGTCAGCAGGACTCAGTGGCATGTGGGCCCTGAAAGAAAAAAAAAAGTGAACATACTGATATCAAGAGAAAGGCCTGCACGATTTTGGGAATAAATTTGAGATTTTTCTGGTTAAAATTGCTTTTTAAAATTCACAGAATACACACACACACACACACACACACACACACACACATAAATGTTTCCAACAATATATAATATAATGAACACCAGGTTTGTTGTGCCTTGTAGGCATAGGCTATGTGCAGTGCTGCATAAAATAATAATAACAATAACCTATAGCAGCCTATAAATCTTCCAAAATATTTCAGTAACAACTAAGCTAGAGAAAAATATATTGATTATCATGTTACTTCAAATGTTTCCATTCGTTATGATGATATGAAATGAGATAATAGTAAAAACATGAAGCCGTTTGGTGCTTTTCAAACGCGATCGCGATCCAAAATATGATACATTCAAACGCGATCACGCTCAAATATAAAACATTATGGTTACCATATACATATCTACATTTGAGCAGATATCCACAAACACAGTAACAGTAAACACGGGTCTAAATATTATAATATTCACCATATATCTAGCAACAGTTCAACTGCAATGTGAAATTTATGCAACAATAACAAACTAATATGTAAGAATTTCTTACCTTACATCTTTCTTGTCTTAAAATCGAGTTCTTCTTCTTCTGAGGTAGCCTAAATCCAATGTAAGCTCACGGCGCGTCTCTAAAACTCGACGAAAAGCAGAGAGTTGTGAAGTGTATTGGTGTTTTGTTTTTGAGGTAATGAGCGCGTTCGCGTTGCATGTGGAGATTTGCATGTCAATCTCTTTTGCGCAAGTGGGCGTGTTCAAATGAAAAATAATTAGGAAGCATTTGAGAAGCTGGACATCTTGTTGGTTTTATACAAATTACTTAAACAGAGAATATTTGTTTTCAGTTTGAATCCGATCATTTAAAAGTACACACTTAAATGTTTATAAAGGTATATGGCTCACAAATGTGTGACAAGTATTCTGAGTTTTGTTTCAGTTTATAGACGTGCTCAAGAAAAAAAAGTTCACCGCGACGGAGAGGCAGAACGCACACCCTGTTTATTTTCTTTATTTTACAAAAGCACAATGTTTTGATTTGATTGTAAGTGGACACATACAAAAGTAAAAATATCACAGATTCTTTTTTTATATTTCTTTTTTCTGTATGACCATAAATGACGGAGTAATTTAAGTTTATAGTGCTACAATGTGAAGAAAATCCAGCAAAACGCGCCCTCAGAGGGTTAATTAGGTTCGAGAGTAGAGATAAAATCCCGAGGCACACTAGCACACACACACAAGGTCTCTCGCTCCCTCATTCTGCCACGCCCCCCCCCCGCTCTTGCTTCCGGGAGATTTTAACTGAATTGCGGGCATCAGGGAGCCGCTATCAATATGCGGGAGACTCCCGGAACTCCCGAAACTGGGATGTCTGATAGTGTGCCTTTAAAATAAACAACTCAGCCAGTGATAGTTTTTATTTCGCCTCTAGAGGCCGCTCTCGCTCTGTATAATGCCAGCAGTCACTTCTCAGCACTCTCGTACTGTGTACTGAATGACAGCATACCCTTCTCAGCCGCTCCATCAACGGACACAACCTGGAAAAACTATTGGTTTCACAAATCAACTATCGGTACCAATATATCGGCAAAACCGATTAATCGGTCAACCTCTAGTGTACATTACTTTGCTCTTGGGGCCGGCGCTTTCAGTTGATGAGCAACCTAAGTCAAAAGTACCCTGATAATTATTGTGCTTTGATTGTATCTATCTCTAGATGTTTGGAGTAGTATCCTCAGGAGTGCATTTCACCTGAAATCTCTTGACATGAAATCAGTTGTGATTCAGCTGACAATACTTGCTTGGACAGAGTTTGATTCCAGCCCCCTGCCCCTGCAGGTCTCTTGTCACGTTGTATTATTTGGCTGGGAAATGCTGTATGTTTGTATTATCAATGTGAGTACCACCGTTAGTATTAGCACCCAATATAATCACTGGAACATAGAATGCACCGGAACATAGAATGCATAGAGTGACATTTGCGTCTGTGTGCTGTGGATTGCAAGAGACACAAAGAGTGCGAGCTGCTCATTCAAGGTAATTTTTTCCAGAGACGTAGCACCATGACAAATGCATTTTCCATTGTGCTTGCAGGGCATCTGCCCCAGTTGTCATTGGTTCAGAATTAATAGTGGTTCTGCAGATATACAGATTGCGAACTGGACTTGAGCCCATATGAACGGTACCACAGAGCTTTATTTTTAAGGAGACACAAGCAGTTCTTGTCCCCAAATGCAGAATAAAACTTTCATACTAACAACAAATAAATAAGTAAATAAAACAACGGAATCTGATGTCAAAATGACTTGTTTGCAACTAAGCTCTTAAAAATATAAGCTGAATAATAAAAAATAAAAAACTGAATGGAGGTGGACCTCTGTGTTGCTCTGATGGTTTCTTTATATCAATTAAAAAATATGGTACTAAAAGCTTTTGTGAAAAAGCTGCTTTGCTTTTAGTGTTTTGCCATACTAAACTGAAAGAAAATACATTTTCAAATTGAAGCCACAATTCATTGGTACATTAGGTGGAAAAAGATGATCACAGCTGTCCACTTACTAGTGGTATGCCATTGTCAGCAGACTTCCTTCTCAATCCCCTTCATCTATCTACTTCTCTCTTTTTCTCTCTCATTTAACTCTTAGCTGAAGTGGTTTTGAGTAATGCACGTTAGGATAAACACTCATCAAAGTGCTTTTAATATATGTATGTATGAGGTCTTTGCTTTATAGCTTGAACAATGTAATTTTTTTTTTAAGTCAGGGTTGGGTTTCCTCTCGGAAATGGAATTGTTTTATTCATATCAGTTTTATTCATATGGAAATTAAAAAATGTCAAGTTTCATTTTAACTCAAAAATGTAATGAGGTAAAACCAGCAAGTAAGAAGTTATAGGCCTAACATATTTCCCTCACATCTGGATTACATGTGTAATGAGTGTAAACCTCTTTACATTTATTTTCAGAAGAAGACGAAAAAAAAAAAGCTAAAATAAGAGAGAACCAACTAAATTAACTAATTATGTTTTAATCAATGAATGCATTTTTTCTGAGCTTTTTGATTTTCTATTAAAAAAAACCATTTGCATAGTAAAATACAACCTCTAGCTGTAGTTTGCCTTTTAGACAAATAATTTTGTCAGATAAATAACTTAATCAAGTTTAGTGTTTTGTTCTTCTTTAAAAAATCGAAAATATTTTCCTCATATTTTGATAGTTTAATCGAACTTTAAAAGTCATTAAAAACAAAAATCCTCTCCGGACATCACTTTTTTCCACTACTGTACAGTACATGTTTTGAATTAATGTGATTTATGTGATTCACTGTGATTCAAATATTATTTTTAGCAGTTGCCTTCTTTTCAGATCGTTACTCATCAAATCCTTGGCTCTGTAAACACTGCAGTCATGATGGTCACAGATATGGAAGTGTACCTTTAAATTTACCATACTAAGTGCTCACACACACACACACACACACACACACACACACACACACACACACACACACACACGCACACGCACACAAAACAAAAAAACCCTTTGTTTACAGATAATAGAATGTCTGAGTGGGTGAGTTGTTTAGTCTGTCATTTGTCAATCTATTTCCCCTGGCCTTGACCTATTATATAGGCCTATTTCCAGAATGTTCGCAAAACTTGAGAGGAGGGCATTATCGCATACAGTAGTCAGCCATGCAATCCAATCACAGCAAAGTGGACCCATTGCATCCTTTGTGACCTTTCCCAAGTCACACATGATTACACCTCCACGCCATCAAACTCACACCATGACATTGGGGCTCTATTAAAGGAGTTGTTTGCTTTAAAATGAAAATTAGACCATGATTTACTCACCCTCAAGCCATCCTAGGTGTATATGACATTCTTTTTTCAGACGAATACAAACGGAGTTATATTAAAAAATGTCCTGGCTCTTCCAAGTGATTAATATACAGAAAGCGATCAAAGAACAATCCCTTTCCAATCGCCCAAGCTGTCAATCACACAGCGCGAGTTTATCTGGACACTTGCCAAAACTCGTTATGAAATCAATGACGCTGTTACACTGCACAACGAATCTCTTACTGTATTTATATACCTCATGTTTGCATTGGTGAAATCATTAGTGAGTGCAGAAACTGCGTTGCAATGATAAGATCTTTTTTCACGCGATCAACAGACTGTCATCTGCTCAATGCTCATCACTGCAGCCTTTTATGTGATTGAAATAGATCTAAATACTTAAAAAACTTCTCACGATTCGTTAATCCCGATAGCTGTAATAGTAAAAACGTATAATAGCTGTAATAGTAAAAGTTTTCCAGATAGTTCCACATGTAATGCCAGCTATTTCATATGGAAGCATGTCAGCCAATCACAGCAGTGGGCGTTTACATTGAAGTCTCACAGCAGACACGCCCCTTCGGAGCGTTCAAATCAGGTGATGAAATCAGGCTAGGAAAAATGCCTTTTATTTCTAAATTATAAAAAAAATTGATCTAAAAAACATACTAACATTATAAGGGCACCCCAGGAAACATTATAAAATAATAAAATAATCCATGGAATGGGACCTTTAAAGAGCGCGATGGATTACAGGGCGATATAAGATCCGTTAAATAGACTGGAGCTAAGCCGTTTAGGGCTTTATAAGTCAGTAGCAATACCTTGTAATTAATACGGAACTTTATAGGTAACCAATGTAGTGATGATAAAATTGGTGTTATATGATCATATTTTCTTGATCTAGTAAGAACTTCAGCGGCTGCATTTTGGACTAACTGTAGCTTGTTTATTGAGGATGCAGGACAACCAGCTAATAAAGCATTACAGTAATCTAGTCTTGAGGTCATGAATGCATGAACTAACTTTTCTGCATCAGAAACTGATAGCATGTTACGTAGCTTAGCAATGTTAGTGGAAAAAGGCTGTTCTTGTAACATATGAAATATGATTTTCAAAAGACAGGTTGCAGTCTAATATAACACTAGGGATGTCCCGATACCACTTTTTCACTTCCGATACCGATACCGATGCCGCAGCTTTGGCTATTTGCCGATACCGATATCAATCCGATATTTTTATTTTATTCTTGAACTAATACTACTAATAATAAAATATAATGGAAGCACTTTCCTCAATTAGCCACTTAAAGCAACAACATGTAACTTTTCAACCTTCATAATATATTTCCAAGACCCTTGTGATAGTACATCGACTTACAATAGGTTGAATGAGACGTCTGCCAGAGCCTGACGGGGTCTGTATCGCTTTTACTGGCACTAGGTAACTTCGGGGTGCGGGTAGTAACCAGCGCTCAAAAAGAACTACAAAATTCGACTGCTTTACGGCATACGTCACTTTGCCCACCACTTCCTCAAATGTGGCCAACCAGCGCGTTTGTTTTCGTACGTCTGTTTTCGTCATGGCTGAAGCAGCAGCGAAACGTAAGAAGTCCAAGGTTTTGTCGGAGTAGAGTCGAAAGAGGAAAAGGGAGAGTGATAAACTGAAAGGCAGGACGAGGATCAATATGGGTCGAGCGTTTGCTCGCTGGCGTTAGCTTATGGAGGAGGAGAGTTACCAGACCGATGCTGACTTGGCCGTCATGCTTTTGAACTAGTAAGTAACTGTAAATTGCTTGCATACTATCTTTAGTTTTTCTAATCTGTTGTCTGCCTGGCTACGTTATGGAAACTATCTGGTCCTCCATTTATTTATCTTCATGAATCAGCTAGTAGATGAGCGAATTATCAATCTGGTAGCTAGTAAACACTAACATGGTAGTTTTAGATGGTTAGGATGCTATCGCTATCATTCTCGTTCAGATTTGAGCATTGCAATCGACATGCAAATCGCAAATGTTTGAGTTAAAATGTTTAGTCTACTAAACATGTATAAAATATGAAAGGGGGAAGATTAATAATATTATCATTGCCCATATGAAAAAAAACCTGCATGCTTCATATACAGTAACCGTAAATCATTTTACGACAGCGGTAATGGACAATTCCGCTTCCAACCTGTAGGGCGACCGCAGAGGAAAAGTTCCATGTTGTTGCTTTAAAAACATCTCACTCAAATGGAGAACAAATACTTCTCCAGTATATAGTCCACAACAACAGTTGATAATGAAAGACTGCAAGCCTTTATTCAAAAGACCTTGAGATATGTTTGGTAACCTGAATGAATTTAAAATGAATTTGCTATATTTCAGATCAATATATTTGTTTCCTTTAAATTTTAATTAACTTTAACTTTATTCTCATCTGAATTATAAATAATTTATTTCTGTATAAAATAATACTACTTTTAAAAACACATTTGATTTTCTTTTTTATTCAATGTAGAATGTGTAACTTAAAAATAAACAGATTAGTGCTCTGTTTTAGGACAAGAAATGAAAACCAATGCAATGATGAATGTCCAAAAAGATGAGATCATTTTTGCTTTTAAACAGTGTGTGCGTGTGCGTGTGTGTGTGTGTGTGATTTTGGTTGGGTGACAGTTACAGTTTGACAAGAGTTTACAGTTTGACAAAAGCACAATGTTGGGTTTTACACAAATATAAGTAGGCTAAACACTTTTTCCAGTTTTAATGATGTCCTGTATGAAAATGACGGAGTATGTTTTTTTGTTTCCACTGTTCGATCGCGCCCGTGCCTCTCTCTCTGACACACACACACACACCAGCATTGCAATCTTGACATCGCAGCCTGTTCATTTTGCTGCGTTCACACCAAAACGCGAATAGAGCGTCAAATTTGCGTCTATCGCGTCTAGTTCGATGCTTGAACAGTTTGAATCCATTCGCGCGTCCAAAGCGAATAGGACGCGCCGCGCGCGTATAATGATAAAGTGAGCGTTTGAAGCGATATAGACGCGCGTTCAGAGCTAAGGCGGGCTACAGATTAGGTGTCCCTAAAGAACCCGCATATGCGCGTATCTAACAGTAACGTTAGTTTCGTATTACATTAATTAATGTGCACGCGAGATTTATTTATTTTTATTCCGTGTATTCTCTGTGTAAATCCATGCACCGAACGTACGTTCAGTACGAATACGTACCGTTCCACCCCTAATGGGTATCGGATCATAGGTATCGGATAATTTTTTTTCTCCCCTCCGATATCCGATCTAGCGTTTTGGGCCAGTATCGGCACGATACCGATGCCGCGGATCGGGACATCCCTATATAACACCCAGGGGCCGGTTTCACAAAGCTATTTTAGACCGGTCTATAGTGTTAGACAAGTCTAAAATTTGCTCATAGACAGTCTAATGCAAGTTAAACTGTTTTACAAAAATAAAGACTGACTTAATTTAGACCAAAAAAATTAGACACCTCACCCCCAGGCTAACTTAGGTCTAAGACTCTATGTTACCTTGGCAACCAGCAGTAACAATCAGTTACATTACAAACTGCCAAAAGAAAAGGGAAAATGGCTCATAATTTAAACATTTCTTCTTGTTACTAACGTTACATTCCCAAGTAAAATGTCCTTGTAACTGTTAGGGCCGTTACATAGTCAACGCGAGCAACGATCGACGCGCTCCCTTTCATACGCAAGCGTCATGGGCGATGCGTGAAATGCAATACACCGTGACTGTTCAACTGTCTATTTCGTTTCAAACGCTCGCTTTATACGCGCGTCCTATTCGCCTTGGACGCGCGAATGGATTCAAAATGTTCAAGCGTCGAACTAGACGCGATAGACGCTCTATTCGCGTTTGGTGTGAACGCTGCATAATAACAGGCTGCGATGTCAAGATTGCAATGCTGGAATGTGTGTGTGTATGTCAGAGAAAGAGATGGCACGGGCACGATCGAACAGTGGAAACATAAAAACATACTCCGTCATTTGTACTCCTCCAACAAACACATATTTTCCGCTGGGGTAAACTGCACTGAGCGGTTGAATGCGCTTACTCGATCCGCCATGTTTTTTTGTTTTGAAAAGCGTCTTATTTTACCCAGAATGCATTGCAGTGTAGTCCTACTTAAGATAGTCAGAGTCTTAAGTGCTTTGTGCAACGGTCTGATTTAGATGTCTATCTGAAGTCTGACTATCTACTATATCTAAGCCATAGTCAAAGTCTATCTTTGTGAAACCGGCCCCAGGTCTTTTACTGTAGAGGATAAAGTAACAGGACATCCTACTATGTTAAAGTTGTAGTGTAAGAGGTTTTGTGGGCGGTTTTTTAAACCGATGATTAGTACCTCTGTCTTGTCTGGATTTAATAAAAGAAAATTGCGCGTCATCCAATCTTTTATATCTTTAACACACTGTCAATTTCATCTGGCCGTGATAAAATATAGATTTGAGTGTCATCAGCATAACAATGGAAACTAATTCCATGTTTCCTTATAATATTTCCAAGTGGCAGCATATTGAGAATAACAGAGGGCCTAACACAGATCCCTGTGGCACTCCATAGTTTACTGGAGTTATGATCGATTTTTCTCCATTTAAATAGACAAAATGGTAGCGGTCAGATAAGTATGATCTGAACCAGCTTAATGCTTGTCCTTGAACACCGGTATAATTTTGTAGTCGATCTAAGAGTATTGTGTGATCTATAGTATCAAACGCAGCACTAAGATCAAGTAAAACTAGTATTGAGATACAGCCTTGGTCAGAAGCTAATAGTAAATCATTTGTGATTTTAACAAGCGCAGTTTCAGTGCTATGATGCGATCTGAATGCAGACTGAAACTTTTCATAGATGTAATTTTCTTGCAAGAAAGAGCCCAGTTGGGCGGATACAACTTTTTCTAGTATTTTAGACATAAAAGGAAGATTTGAAATGGGTCTATAATTTGCTAGATTATGTGGGTCTAATTATGGTTTCTTAATGAGAGGTTTTATAACTGCCAATTTAAATGTTCTTGGAACATGACCTAAAGTTAAAGATGAGTTAATAATATTGAGGAGAGGCTCTTCCACTACAGGTAACACAGTAGTTTAGTCGGTATAGGATCTAATTCACATGTTGTTGTTTTAGATGAGGTGATAAGTTTATTTAACTCTTTTTGTTCTATAGTTGTAAAGCACTGTAATTATTCTTGCGGGGTGATAATTGAGGCTGAATTATAAGGCGCGATTGAGGATTGAACGTTTACAATTGTGGTTTTGATGCTTTCTATTTTCTCAGTGAAGAACTTCATGAAATCATTACTACTAAACTGTAACGGAATATTTTGTTCAGGTGACATCTGTTTATTTGTTAGTCTAGCCACGGTGTTAAATAAAAACCTAGGATTGTTTTGGTTGTTTTCTTTTAGTTTGCGGAGATACTCAGCCCTGGCCGCTTTTAGGGCCTTTTTATAATGTGACATACTGTCTTTCCATGCGATTCTAAAGACCTCTAAATTAGTTTGTTTCCATTTATGCTCTAAATTACGGGTTTCTCTCTTTAGAACATGCGTAGTATTGTTGTACCATGGTGCTTTACTTTTCTGTCTGACCTTTTTTAATCTAATGGGTGCAACAATATCCAATTTTCCAGAGAGAATGGTGCTCATAGTGCTAGTTAATTCCTCTAGTTCATCTGTTTGTTTGGGTTCACTGAGCAGCTGAGACAGATCAGATAAGCAATTTGAAAAATTATCTATGGTGGATGGAAGGATTGTTCTGCCTGATCGATAACGCGGCGCAGCATGATATATTACAGGAGTACGTAATATGCAAGTTACCATGTAATGGTCAGTGACATCATCACTTTGTGGAATGATATCTATATCGGTTGGATCGGTTCCATGTGATATAATTAAATCGAGTGTATGATTAAAACGATGAGTTGGTCCGGTAACGTTTTGCTTGACCCCAAAGGAGTTCAATAAATATGTAAACGCAACCCCTAACGCATCATTTGGATTATCTAGGTGTATGTTAAAATCTCCAACAATTAATGCTTTATCAACATTGACTAATAGGTCTGAGAGAAAATCTGCAAACTCTTTTTTAGGAAATCAGCGTAAGGCCCAGGTGGTCTATATACGGTTGCCAAGGCTAGAGATAATAGGGATGTTTTTCTTACATCTGAGAGCGTAACATTTAGTACAAGTACTTTAAACGAAATAAACTTATAACCCGTTTTCTGAGTAACATTGAGAATATCTCTTTAGATTGTGGCAACACCGCCGCCACGACCAATCAGACGGGGCTCATGTTTATAGGAGTATCCTGATTGAGTAGACTCATTTAGATCGAAATAATCATTTGGTTTCAGTAAGGCAAAGTACATCGAAGCTATTATCTGTATTTCATTTACAATAACTGTCTTAGGTGTGAGTGATCTAATGTTTAGAAGACCTAGCTTTAGAAATGGTTTTTGTTTACTAATAGCAACATTTTCTGTTTTAATAACAATTAGATTTTTCCTAGATCCTGCAGTAGATTTATTATTTGATCTCACTAAACGAGGAATAGACACAGTTTCTATGCAATGTTCTACACTAGTATTTATATCAGTTAAATCGGTGCAGCAGAGACTACGATTTGGACTTTTGGTTACTAGTCAAAAGGTATTTAACATTTTGGAGATGTTATCCGACAGAAGATCCGCTCCGAATCTGCTTGGGTGTTCACTCCCGCGTGCAGGACCACAGTTCCGACGCAATCATCACCCTTCAGAATCTAGGGAATGCGAGCAGCGATTTCAGAAACACGAGCACCAGGAAAGCAGTGACTGTGCACCTTACTTTTACCTAACGTAGCGTGTACGTGCCGAACGATGGAATCGCCGATGATCACAGCATCGCGTTCTGTTTCGCGAAGAGGGGAGAAGCGGTTTTGGGTGGATATCTCGAAAACCGGGAGGGTCGGAGAGAGTCTTGGTCTAGACCTGACTCGTGTCTTCCGCTGCGGAACCATCCAGGCTTCGTGGTGGCGTGTTGGAGCCGGAGTGAACGAGACCATGGCTGATCGCGACCTCGGCGCTCGGGACCGATGCTGAGACACGCACGGAGTAGACGAGGACGGAGTCAGCGGGTTAGTAACGTTAATCACTGATTTGTGTGCATCGGCGCGTGATGTTTCAAGAGCTAAACGCCGGTCTCTCAGCTCAGCGCTGTGTGCATCGGCGCGTGATGTTTCAAGAGCTAAACGAGCAAGTCTCTCAGCTCGGCTTGTCTCACTAAAAGGCCGTGGATCTGTTTCTCAACAGCTTCCAGTTCAGACTGCAGTACGTGCAGCTCAAATGTGTCCTCACCTGCACCAAAAGGTAGACTACTTACATCTGATTTATTCGCCATTTTAACAGATGGACAGTAAGTTTGCAACGACGCTACCAGTGATGCTATCAATATTAATACTAATTTATGACTGAAGTCTTGGATATAATCCGTCTTTTTAGTGGTATGGGTGTAGAGTAGACTAGAGTTGGGGTACTCGAACTCGGACTCGGACTCGAGTCCGGACTCGAGTCCAATTTTTTATGAACTCGGACTTGTCACGCACTCGGATGAATTTGTACTCGGACTTGACACGGACTCGGACATTTTAGACTCGGAAAATTTGCCGAGTCCAGTCGAGTCCGGGCACTGCATGGAGGACGCAATATTATTCAAAAACGAAACGAAACGAAACTGCTTAGGCTACATTGTGTTGTGTCAGTGTTAAGCACTGTAGCCAATCACAGATATGTATATTAAGCGCATGAACACAGTGGCCAATCAGAGGCGTTTTGAGTCACCATGCGGAGAAGTCGCTCAAAACGTATGTTCAGAATCAGCGCGAGTTTTATCCTTTCGCAAATCTCCTCATAAACAACAAAGTCTTGACGCGATATAAATAAGAGATTTGCTGTGCAGTGCGGACAACTTCAGTGTTTATGACGAGAGTTTCAGAGAGAGTGCAGAACGCGGTAAGTAAGTGATGGCTTAAAGTGAGCGCTATTGACAATCTAAATAATATATTTTTTCATGCTTGTAGAGGACCAGTGGTTACGTTCACACTGTAAATTAAAAACAGTGATAACTGCATTTAAATGTGGGAGAGAATCCGCAGAATTTTAGTCCTGTGAGTCATGAAATTGCAATGATTGACACAGTAACCATAGCAACATGAGAACGCGATAACCAAAGCAACATTTTGGCGTCTAATAATGTTATGATTTTTGTTACATTGATTTAGCCTACACTTTAGTCATAAGTTTACATACACCTTGCAGAATCTCCAAAATGTAATATTTATTTATTTTTTAATGAGGATGATCATAAAAACATTGTTTCTATTTATTACTGCCCTGAAAAATCTTTTTCACATAATGGATGTTTAATAGCCTAGTCCACAAGAAAAAATGCAAACACAAAATACAAGACAAATTACATAGGCTTGATTTTAATATTGTGTTTCATTACCTGAATGATCCACAAGGTTTTTTTGTTTGTTTGTTTTTTAATGGTTGTTCATGAGGAAAAATCCTCCAGCTCCTGCACATTCTTTGCTTTTCCAGCATCTTCTGCATATTTGGCTCCTTACTAGCAGTGACTATGATTGTCTTGTCACACTGAAGACAACTGATGGACTCATACACAACTATTACAAACCCTGCAAACATTTAGTGATGCTCAAGAAGGAAGCAGCCATTAGGAGCCAGGGGGTGTACATTTTTGAACTGGATCATTGGTGTAAATTGCTCTTATTTTATTTAAAAATTAATTCATTAATTTAGTCCTGCCATTTAGAGGCTAAATAAGATATTAGCATGTAAAACAAAATAAGATAATCAAAATAAATAAAAATGAAAAAATCGTCATCTTGCTCAAAAGTTTACTCCTGGCTCTTAATGCATCGTGTTATATTCTTGAGCATTACCTTGCAGAATCTGAAAGATGTACGATAGGTAAACGTATGACTGTAACTATACATTGGAATCATTTTGTAAGGTTTAACATATTCATTTAAGAGCTCAGTGTTGAGACCTTTCACTGGAATTTGATTGACATGCGATCTGACCAATCATAATGCAGATACCTGCCATTTTTGTCCGACAAACAAACCAAACCAGATAGTAGATTAAAGTCATTGGACTTGAACTTAAAAAATGGTGTGTATTGAATTCTTTTTGCAGTTCTGATGTTCATTCATGTTTAATTCGTGCTATAACTAGAAGATATTATCAGTTCATGTGCTGCTTGAGTTGAGGCCTATATTAAAGCACCACAAAACGGTGTGTATTGTTTTAATTTCATAAAAATTACAAAATTTGAAAGCTGAGACTTTATTTCATACCAGAAGTAGCCTTGTCTTGTCTGGTGGCGCATTGTCAGTGTCCTCTTTGCTCTGCAATATATATTTAACTGTGTGAGAACATGTGGAGTGAGAGCGGAATGGCTTGTCGGACGTAGCGACAGTAAGAGGGGCGGGTCTCTGTGAAAGGTCAATTTAAAACTATTTAAATCTTTGTGGACTCGGCCGGACTCGACTCGGACTCGGATGTTAAGGACTCGGACTCAAGTGCGACTCGGCCCTCTTTGGACTCGGACTTGGACTCGGACTCGATTGTTAAGGACTTGGACTCGACTCGGACTCGACAATGGTGGACTCGGACCCAACACTAGAGTAGACGCACGATAGGTGAAAAAATGTTTGTTTGTAAGTGCTTGTGGAGAAGACGCGTTCAGCCGTGATCCACAGGAGTAACCTATAAGAGTATCCGATGTTGGATCACTAATAGGCTTGAGACGCGTCTGCTCAACAGTCCGCGTTGTAACTATGAGGTGAGGAAAAGTAGAAAATGTTCGTTGTAAGTGAGTTTAAAGAGAAAAATCAAGAATTATAAATCAAATCGATGGAGCTCCAAAGACAACAACGCGTTCAGACGCGACGCATGCGCATTCGAGTTAATAAAGGCCTTCTGAAGCAAAGCGATGAGTTTGTGTAAGAAAAATATTCATATTTAACATGTTACAAAGTAAAATTCTAGCTTCCGGCCAAACGGCCATACACAATCTACTTGCGTCTAATGCACAACTTGTGACGTTGGGCGTAGCGTAAATATCAGCAGTACGTCGCATTACTCGCATAAGTTGCGCTTTACAATTAAGTCAGATCTGTATTTCCGTTTGGCCGGAAGCTAGTTATTTTAAAGTTTTAAATATGAATATTTTTCTTACACAAACTCATCATTTTGCTTCAGAAAGCCTTTATTCACCTCCCGGAGCCGTTTAGAGTTCGTTAATGATGGATGGATGCAATTTTTTTTAGCTTCAATCTGTTGGTTGCAATCCACTGCCATTATAAAGCTTGGAAGAGTCAGGACATTTATTAATATAACTCAGATTGTATTCGTCTGAAAGAAGTTAGTCATACTTAGGATGGCATGAGGGTGAGTAAATCATGGGGTAATTTTCATTTTAAAGTGAACTACTTCTTTAAGAATTTTCAAAGCTGAAGGGAGGTAAGAATGATGCTTGTCTCTCTCTGAACCTTTACCTCCAGTGTCACTGTTTGACAGTGTTACCTTAAAAAAATGAGTGATTTATACATAGCTGTTCTCATAATTTGAGCCAGCTCTGGGATTGAGCCAACTCTAGTGGATGGCTGCTGCAGTAACTGCTTTCCCATGTCTATTTCATATGTATTTTATGGTTTAAAAATGCATTACATCAGCGGAGTACAATTGGATAGGCACATGTCCCTCTTATGTGCTCTTTACAAAAGTTTTATTTTTCAATTACATTATCTTTAAATTATTCTTAAAAATATAATTATGTGTAAGTGTATAAATTTTTGGGAAGATTTTTTAAATTGTTGCCAATATCTCTTCCATTGAAAGTAACATCTGATTAGTTTGGCCCTTGAATTGGTTATGCCTTTCAGCCTAGCAGGTTAAACCGCTGCAATTACTGATATGATTTGAATGATGGTTTTTAGAAGTGATTCATGATGATTTTCCATATGTCCAATCCCTCATTTTAGTAAAACCACTTACTACATGCCAAACCTGTTCATAGTATCTTCTCTCTTATAACTAACTCGGCTAAGGATTGAACAGACAGCCATCATACATTTTTTGGATTATATTTCCAAGACATGCCACAATAAAGGAAGGTATCAGCTGAAAAGATTTATAAGGTGCCACAATGAGAGATAAAAACTTAAAAGAATATATCAAAAGTTTGATTATAAAAAGATATGTTAGAGTTACTTTGCTCTTTATAATCTCTGCAGAGGTCCAGATATCATTGTTAAGAGCACTTTAATGTAACATGTAGGTTTTGCATGGAACTTTAACTCCATATTTAAGCTGTAATCCTTCAGCCATTCATGAGGTGAGCTGTTCTCAGGCTTTTAACGTAAATCTATATTGTTAGTTCCTTTTAGCATTAATTTTTTTTTTTTTTTTTTTTTTTTTTACAAAATGTACTCTGTAAGATAAACATTGTGACAGCAATTATGTGGGAAGTTTCTGAGTACATTGTGGCAACGTTTCAGGCAAACCTGGATGTCTTAGTGGTTATTTGTTTGTGCGTACACTAGTTGAGATAGACATTTTAGTAATATTGCCTACTCAAGAGAGACTGGGTGGAGGGTATAAACTGTCTATCTGTTTGAAAGAAAGAGTTCATTGAATGCTGAATTTAGTTAAGTCACATCATGCATGATCGTGGGATACATGGGAATGTGTTTTTTATTTATTTATTTTTTTGTATATATTTAAAATAATACAGTAGTATGAAAAATTAAACTTCTTTTGACTCACTATATTATTTTAAACCTGCATGGCATTCTTTTTTTTTTTTGTGTGTTTAACCCGCAAGAAGCTTTTTTATCTAAGCTGCTGTTTTCCATTTATTTTCCATATTTTAAAACATCTATTTTTTTTAAATAGATATATCACTAAGCTCTAATATATGGCTCTATGAAATCTGTTAATGAATCTTCCATAGTAAATGGAATACAGCTGCAAGCAAAGTTTAAAAAAAAGTTTATTGACAACAAAAAATGAAGTTACAAACTTAAGAGTACAGTACTCAGAGACAGAAATTAAAGAAAGTGCACGCAGGCAGCATATTCAAATCCTAAGCAAACAAAGGGCCTTAGTGTGTCTAATGTTACCTGAAATCCAACTAAAACTAAGGGTAGATATTTTATCCACCTTATTTTGCATCACAGAAGTACCGGTAAGCTATTTTCTGTTCATGTGTGAGACTTCTAATTCATTAAGCTGATATTGGTAAAAACTAGAAGGATAAGAAAGTGTAAAAAAGTATTTGTGCTACAATTCAGTGTAATTATGATTATGGTTATAAATTATAAAACAATAAAATAAAATAAAAAATAATAATAATATGATAACTAATACCATTTTGCAATATCAAGCAGCTCAATTATTGAAAAGTTAACTGTAAAATATAATTAATTTACAACATAAGATTGCATTAATTACAATAGCTTATATGTTATTGTAGATTTGTACTATTGTTAACTGATGGCTTTTGACCCTTTGGCTCCAGAGGTTTTTTTTTTTTTTTTAGCCAAAGGTTTTATATTGGTCCATGAGTTTTTGTTCATGTACAATGATAGCTTTGTTGTTTGGACATGTCTAGTTCATATCTTTAACCCAATCAAAAGAGCTTGAGAGCTTGTGCTTTTCCAACGATGCAATGCACGTATATGGGATCATCCAGTCATCTGTACCTCCCCTACACCTTCTGAAAAGCTCCTCTCTCTTTGAGCTGAGAGCTCCAAATGGGAAATCATCAGGCTGACACACCATCACATTTCAGACTTTGATATGGACATTTCACTCTAATGGATGCTCTCTTTTGTGGGGGGATAAAAGGAATAAACTGTGCTTAAAAGATCAGTGGATTATGTTATTATTCTGAAAAGAGCTTTTGTCATGAAGTTCATAAGCTGTATATTATTTTGAAAGACACTCATAAAAATATCATTATCATTAAACTGCACTCAGCACTAGATGTAATTTGCAGTATTGCATTTTTGAATTGCAGCTAGCCGGATAGAAAACAGAAATATGACAGAATGCATCCACAAATGTTTTATATGTGAGAGAAAATGTTAGTGGTCAAGTGTTGATGCTTGTGTAGGCCTGTCACGATAACAAATTTTGCTGGACGATAAATTGTCCAAGAAATTATCGCGATAAACGATAATATTGTCGTTCTGATACCATTTTCATTTAATATAATTATAATGGCATAATAGTGCAGGTACACCTTTTCAACGATCTATAAACTTTTATTTCTAAAGAATATTAAAAATTGAAAACGGAAAACATTTTAAATATCCAAAAAAATGAACAAAACAACCAAAAACAATGAAAGCAATGGACTCTTAGTGTCTGATAAACAAAATAAATGTCTGTTAATAAATAAAATGAAACAAAATAGCACTTCAAAAAATATTAAACATTAGGCTTTAGATATTATTAAATAGTGATACATTCCATAACAGGCAAAACTGACAGTTAGGACCTTTGTAAACAAATTAAAAAAAGCCTCAACAAGCCATATCGCACAATTTTGCACTGTTACTCCTGTTACTTTGTCCTCCTGTTACTTTGTCAAGTGATTGTGTACTGTCGGGAAGACGGAGACGCACTTTATTGCGTGCATGCTACGCACTGAAAATACTTGGTTAGGATTAGGGGTGAGGAGTGTGTGCGTATTACACGCCATAAAGAGCGTATCATATGCACGCAAAAACTATTTTTGGCGTATAAATGGCACGAGAAATAACATTCGTGGTATAGATACGCATTTTCATGTGATCGGGCTCGCTGTCGCAACTCACAACTAGCGTCTTCTCTCACTCCCGGCAGTAGCCGCAAACAGTCCCGCCGGCGCTTTCCCACACAAAGACCATGCAACTGACAACAAGAGGGTTCACTCCTCCTATACGCTAAAGAACCGAGCGAGAGTAGTCATCCAGTCTCTTTGGTAGAGAGAGAGAGACGAGGAAAACAAACAAGCATGCAAATGGAATTATTGCGGCCGGAAAAATTATCGAGCTCATTTTTTTTTATCGTGCGATTAATCGACTTATCGACTATCGCGACAGGCCTATGCTTGTGTTGAAAAAGTATTTTTTAAGTATGTAAAGTAGTGAGTAAAGTTTAATATTAAATATTAACCATTTGGTTTGCCTAGGACAGCAAATGTTGATCTCAAGGTCAACATACTTTATTTTATTGGCCAAAGGAATTCAGAGAAACTTCATGCACTGGTTTTGTTGTGATGGTTCACAAATCATTGGACTAGTTCATAAAGGTATAGCATAAAATCAAGTGTAAAAAAAAAAAAAAAAACTATTTGCCTGACTGAAAACATCAACCAGTTTTCTGATACAAAAATAGCTTCATTGTAAAATGAAAATTGACATTCAAAGTTTAAATTATTAATTTTTATGTGGCACATAGGCCTCGAGGTCTTGTATCAATTTTTATTTTGATATCAGTGTGGTACCAAGTACCATTAGTTTTAAAATCCCTAGTGTGCACTATTTAGGGTTGGATCAGAAAATGAAGACAAAGCTTTTTGATCACCCCCCGGTGGCTGGATGCAGTATAGGTTATAAACCCCGACCTCTCCATGTAAACAAATAAGACATGAGCAAATCTAAACAATCAAATTACACTTTTTCTAATATATATATATATATATATATATATATATATATATATATATATATATATATATATATATATATATATATATATATAAAAAAAATGGTTTCTTTCATTTTAGTCAGTTTTTATCACGGGGGTTCAAGTGTTGTTTTTTTTTTGTTGTTTTTTATGTGCTCATCAAGTTTGGTTTTAGTTAGTTATTTGATATTATAAAACGGGGTGTAATGTCATGATTGACAGCTTCTCTGAGTGAAGTAGTCACGGAGGCATCAACGGGCTTAGAGGTTAGTAGTTATATTAAAGGGGTCATATGATGGTTCTAAATAGAACAGTATTTTTTGTATTTGGTTTAATGCAATGTGTTTACCCGGTTTTAGGTTCAGAAAAGTAATTATTTTACACATACTATACATTAGTGTTGCTCCTCTATGCCCCGCCTTTCTGAAACACGTCAATTTTTACAAAGCTCATCGTTCTGAAAAGCGCGGTGTGCTCTCATTGGCCAGCGATCTAGTGCATTGTGATTTGGCACAAAAACCTTAAGCGTATGACGGAAATGTCACAGAATTAATCTATCCATAGATAGCAATAACCAAGGAGTTGGAAGCTTGTTAGTAGATTTTCTCTCCGCCATCACGCTTCGTGCAATCTTCAGGCGAACTTCAGGCGTGTCGTGTGCATGTGATATTGTAACGTGCGCGAGGGAGGGGGGATCTGTGGCTTGTGCACGACCTGTGATTGACAGTCAGATCTCACACCCTTCTGCGCGGATTGGACACGATGATCGGGGAGCGGTGGATTTTTGCAAAACAAATAACACGCTCCAGGTGGAGTTAGAAGCTCAGGGTTTTTTCTAGAACCACCTTATTTATGTTGTTCTGTCAGATTATAGTGTCGATTTCACTGAATATGATAAAAAAAATGTTGCCGACGGCAGCTTTAAACTGTCTTTTTATGCGTCTGTATCGCACAGCGCTACGGGGGGAGAACACTATGTAAACTAGGGCTGCAACTAACGATTATTTTGATAATCGATTAATCGGACGATTATTTTTTCGGTTAATCGATTAATCGGATAAAAACTTTTTTTAACAATTCAGTTTGATTTTTTGCTTATTATAACTAAATAAAACCCTAAATCAGGGTATTTGTGTAAAAGTGTACTTTAAAAAGTGCAAAAGCCACACATTGAGTTTTACTAATATAATCTTTAATTTTTACATTTTAAACTTTAAAACACAAAAGTTTGTCCAGTTTTTAAACAGTAAAACTTATTTAAATGTAAATATTTAACTTACGCAACCAGCTAACAGGCTTGATTAACACTAGAAGTGCCAGAATTCCATAACTACTAGAACTGCCGCAAGCAGTCATTTTGACCGCTATATTCCAAACTCTATATCTTTAATGATAAATACCCAATTGAGAGATTAATGCATTTATTGTGTTAATATGTCTTTAAAAAACAAAACAACACCAAACTGTACATTTAAACAAGTTTAATTATACATTTATAAATAAATAATATCCGTAGATGTCCTGAACAAAATGACGGAGTAGCCCATATTTGTTTACACAGTTCGATCGCGTCCGCGTCCGCACCCGCCGACACACACACACACACCAACCATATTCCAGTAGCCTATTGCATCTTGACATTGCAGCCTGTTCATTATAGCCACAATAAAATATAATAATGAAATAGTCAACCTAACATATAAAAATTCCACTGCTCTGTTTGTAGCCTATAGTAGGCTATACCTACAATTCGTACCATTTTGCGCATGTGAAGAGGATGATTTTTTCCGTCGATATTGGATCGTGAGTGAAGTACAAAGCCTATAATAAAGAAATAGTTTAAAATCCAAATACATCGCAAATGTTGAAACATTTTGATTCTAATTAGAGAGTTACGTGAGCCTATAACGCCGCTTACTTTCACTTTCGCTTATAACGCATTTCATTTTGGCTTGTTTATAGTTATTTTTTTCATTCTTGTTCTGTTCTGAATATCATTACATTTAAATGATTTGTTGTTGAATATGTTTAGTGTATTTTTAACCACATTTTATTGTTGTGTATATTGGTTTAGCCTATAATAATACCGCGAAATTCCGTGCGGTTCTCTCGTATTGCGTAAGTTTAGCTTACGCTACGGGTAAAGTCATCTTTTCTCGAGATATGAAGCCAAAAAATTATCCTTAATTTTTATTCACTGTCAACGCAGTGCAGCAGCTAGCAGACCTAGAGCAGGCTATATAGCGCGCTCATTGGCTGCTCCGCGGCAACTGCATAAGCCTACCAGTGAGCCTGGCGTGACGTCACACCCAATGAGGGCGCGCGCGCCCTCACGCGTCACAGCCCGCCAGAATGGGGGGTGGCTAGCGTATAAAAGGAAGGCTCGGAGGCTGATTCTCTGGTTTTCATCGACTGAAGCGACATGAGCTCGTGGCGAGAGCACGGCGGGTTACGCAATACTCTTTCCCTCTTCTAGAGAGAACCGAGGTTACGTTAGTAACCGATTACGTTCTCTTACGAGAGGTTCTCTCGTATTGCGTAAGTTTAGCTTACGCTACGGGAACCCCTTGTCAACGCCGTGCGCGCCTAGCATCCACAACATGAGTCCCAGGGGAAGCCCGGGGAACACTGATAGGTGGGAAACAGGTGGCCGACAGAGTGGGCCAACACATGTTCATAAGCACACGTTAGGGGGTGTAGAGCGGCTCGGCCGGTCTATACAGATACTGACACAACCCTTTCTGGTGCAGCTCAACCAGGAGAGCTAAATCGAGTAAGTAGCCCGCGCACAATAGTCTGGGCAAGGGCATACACACGACTTAGACTGATAGAAGTTTAGCCTGCAGGGCGGGAACTTGCAGGTTATAGAACCTAACAAATGTAGAGCGGGAGGCCCAACCTGCCGCTGTACAAATGTCATGAATGGAAATCCCACTGGACCAAGCCCACGATGTGGCCATGCCTCTGGTGGAATGAGCCCGGATGCCCAAGGGGCACTGCAGGTTTCTGGACGCGTAAGCTGGCGCAATAGCGTCCACTATCCATCTGGACAGACTGTGTTTCGAGGCGGCGAGACCCTTGGTGCACCCTCCAAACGAACGAAAAGCTGCTCCGAGCGCCTGAAGGCGGTGGAGCGCGTGACGTAATTCCTCAGAGCCCTGACAGGGCAGAGGAGGTTACTATCAGCCTCGCTGCCGGATGCCGGTAGGGCTGAGAGGGAAATGACCTGCGCTCTGAAAGGAGTGCCCGTCACCTTGGGGACGTAACCATGTCTCGGTTTGAGAATGACTATTGAGTCATTAGGTCCGAACTCAAGACACGCCGCGTTAACTGATAACGCGTGCAAGTCACCCACGCGTTTAACTGAAGACAGAGCCCGGTCACCTGACACTGCATGTGCCCGGTCACCGGACACCGCATGTGCCCGGTCACCTGAACGACGTCCCAGACAGACTGTCCAGAGACAACGTTCCCCCCGGGGAATGGTCTCTGCACCACCAGACAGTCCAGCTTCTATGGCGCCTTTTCGGCAGAGCGAAAGTCGACCTCTTTGCGTCAGACGACAACGCCCACTGCCCGATATTCTTCTCGAAGAGCGAGGACGCGCTGGCCCAAGCCTGGCCCAGCGTCCCGCTGTACGCTTTTCCCCCAATCTCGCTGTTACCTCAGGTGATCGGGAGGATCAGAGAAACGCGCCACTCAGTGCTCCTCATAGCCCCGCACTGGGGGAACCAGACATGGTTCCCGGTATTAATGCGGCTGGCAGACTCAGCCCCATGGCCGATCCCGGTAAGAAGAGACCTTCTCTCTCAAGCCCGCGGTTCGATCTGGCATCCCCATCCAGAGCGCTGGTCTCTGCATGCATGGAGAATCAACGGATACTCGTTGATTTGCCAAAAGGGGTCGTGAACACGATCATGCAGTCTAGAGCCCCCTCTACGAGACGGCTCTACGCGTCAAAATGGTCTGTGTTTGACAAGTGGTGCACGGGGAAAAATCTAAACCCACATATGTGTGGGGTTTCGTGGGTTTTGTGCTTCCTTCAGGAGCTGCTGGACGTGGGCAGGTTCCCCTCCACGCTCAAAGTTTATGTTGCGGCTATTGCAGCGTTCGCCGACTCTGCGCGCGGCCGCGCATTAGGAAGGAATGAATTCATCATCCGCTTCCTCAGAGGAGCCAGGAGGATGAATCCCCCACGGCCCCCCTAGGTTCCGATTTGGGATTTGTCTTTGGTCCTAGAGGCCCTGAAAGCTTATCCCTTCGAACCTTTGGACACTGTGGATCTGAAATACCTCATGTTACCTCACCAGAAATAAATACCTCACCAGAGACCATGGTGCAGAGACCATTCCCCGGGGGGAACGTTGTCTCTGGACAGTCTGTCTGGGCCGTCGTTCAGGTGACCGGGCACATGCGCGGCTCTCAGCGAGCGCAGTGAACCCTGAGCCCAAACGAGGAGGCGTTCCGCCAGTGCGCAGAGGATTTTGGATCTGATCCCACCCTGACGGTTCACGTAGGACACCACTGACATGTTGTCTGTGCGGACTAGTACATGGTGTCCTCGCAGGTATGGGAGAAAATGTTTCAGTGCATTCTCGACCGCTAGCATCTCCAGACAGTTTATGTGAAGGCGTTTCTCCCGGTCTGACCAGAGGCCATAGACCGGTCTGCCCTCGAGAAGCGCCCCCCACCCTAGGTTGGAGGCGTCTGTCGAGATCGTTTTCCGGTGCGAGATAACTCCCATTGTAACTCCCCGTTAGTACCATTCGGCCGCCAGCCAGGGTTGCAGGGCTGAGACGCAGCCCTGATTCACACTGACTCGCGCGCCGCCGGCAATCCACGCTCTGCGGGGTGCTCTCGCTTTCAGCCAGCGCTGAAGCGGGCGCATGCGCAGTAAGCCCAGCTGAAGCACCGCTGCAGCTGAAGCCATATGGCCCAACATCATCTAAAATGTTTTCAGGGGGAAACACCTGCCTTTCTGAAAAGACGCGGCGAGATGTCGAATACGGCGCGCGCGCTGTGTCGACAGTCTGGCCGTCATAGCAGCCGAGTCCAGCTCTATTCCCAAAAAAGAGATTGACTGACTGGGTATTAACCCCCTGAGGTCGACGGTATCGCCGGCGATACCAGCTCGCTTTTTTTCAGTTCAGTTCAAAAGAAATTAATTTTGCTCTGTGGACTTTGATATTACAAGCAAGTTTCATACATCAATCGATTCTGTTAAATGTGTATTATTTTTGTGTATACTCACAATAAAAACAAAGTGTTGTGCTTTTTGCCAAATAAAGAAAAATAAACGTGATGCGAGTTCTGCCTTCTATCTGTCAGTGTAGTCCATTCTGAAACGCGTCCGAAAATGAACAATAACTCAGCGAATACTCAGTCAAACAGGCAAACAGACATACAGCCATGAAGCTTGAATTCTCTTCTCTTAAATGAAGTAATTTATATAAAAAACAAATATTCTCATCTTGTGAAATCTGTATTAAAAGAGAGCGATTCCAGTCGACCTCATTACAACTAATTCAAATGTAATGTGACTCCGCCTACGGAGAGGGCGCGCTATTCAAACGCAAATGAATGAGGCAATCCGCGCAATCCTGTGAACGCCCCCATATCAGCACGAGAAACACAAGTTTATTCAGATCATTACTTTAACACCGTCTCGTAGCGCTGTGAGGAATAACAATAATGAAAAAAGTACCTCAGAAGTGCGGGTATATCGAGGAGCGAGCTGAGGAATACTGTACGTTTTTTTTCTTCTCACGTGAATCGGGTTTCTGTTTATGAATGAATGAACGGCAGAGATGCGCGCTGTTTACCACAGCTCGCAAAAAGACAGTTTAAATTTAAATTGCGTCTCTGTGTGAATGAATGATGATGTTTTAGCAAACTGTATTGCCGTACTGAGTTGAGTAAAAATCGACAGAAATATGTTGAAATAAAATGTAGACTATTTGTATAAGCAACGTTTTAAACTGAAAATTAACATTTATATGCCCTTATATTTCATAAAAACAACGTTACAGTCAGGCGTTTCTGTTTGTGTATGAATGTTTCGGTTTTAGCAGACTGTATTGCTACACTCAGTAAATATCGACTAAAATATGTTGAAATAAAATGTATTTGTATAAGCAACGTATTAAACTGCAAATTAACATTTATATTTCTTATAATAAAAATGAAAGACCTATGTTACAGACATATGAAAGACAACATTTCGTTGATTAGTTTTGGATAGATTATACATTTTTAATGTAAAATATCTGCCACCTCAAATAAGCTTTCAAATAAGTTTGCCAATATTTGCTTATGTTAAATATAATATGTTTTGTCAAAAATAAAGTTATCAAATAATCAATCAAATCCTTAACTTTGAAATATGTATGATAAAATGTATACTTTAGTTTTTACAAAGAAAGATTACACTTGAATTGTTGTAATTGTAACCTTTTTAATAAAAAAATATATTTACAAGGTAGATGCAAACAAACTATTAAAAGGTAAATATAAGCCTTTTCTTTAAATAACTTTTATTGTGTTTTATTATTGACAAATTTGGGGAGAGGATAAATATTCCAAAACTGAAAATACAGTATGAGAATTAACTGCACAATTACTAGACATGTTTTCCTTGGATATTATAGGCCAAATTGCAAGCACAATATGTGGAAACATTCTTGTGGCTCAGTGACTCACCTGAATGAATGGCTAATTAAGTATGCAGGCCCCATTGTCTCCTCAGGTGTGAACCACTACATATACATGATCGTTAACGCCCACTCCGCATATGGCCTTTCCAAACAGAAAGTGCTTTGCAAAATTCAAATCAATGTATTGTGTTATGTGAATGATAAGGCAGGGTGATTTTCACTTCATTTTGAAGAAAAAACACTAGGCAATGACATATTTTAGACAAAAGTCTTATTGGCACATATTTAGAATGTGTTTTATGGCCTTATTTCAGAAACTTTAGTTTTTAGTTTTTTCAATAACCATGCATAAACATTATTCTCTCAAAAATGCAGACATGTACATTCTTGTTGCTCACATTTCATGGTAGCCCTGTTTGTGCTAAATAGTGTGTAATTTTTTTTTGCCATTAATATGTTTATAAGCAACTGAAAAAAGCAAAAATGTCAGGGCATGTCAGAACATCTCAAGGACCCCAAAAACACCTTAGACCCCAGAGGGTTAATGAGCTCTTGGTCCAGTTGACCGAGAGACCCAAGCTTTTCAGATGGCTGAGAAGCGCTAGTCTGTGGGATATGAGTTCTTCCTCTGACTGCGCTAGAATCAACCAGTCGTCCAAATAGTTCAGAATTCGCATGCCCTGAGTTCTCAGGGGAGCGAGGGCCGAGTCCATGCACTTCGTGAACGTACGGGGTGCTAAAGACAGACCGAACGGGAGGATGGTGTATTGATATACCTGACCGTCGAAGGCGAATCTCAATAATGGCCTGTGTGTATGCGTCTTTCAGATCGAGAGAAATAAACCAGTCCTTCGGGCGGATTTGCGCGAGGATTTGTCTGGTTGTGAGCATTTTGAACGGCCGTCTCATGAGAGCTTTGTTCAAATATCTCAGATCTAATATGGGTCTGAGAGCTCCGTCCTTCTTGGGAACGAGGAAATAACGGCTGTAAAAGCCCTTCTCGGTCAGGGAAGGATACACTCGTTCTATAGCCCCCTTGCACAATAGTTTCGCTATTTCTGTATGAAGCAGATGAGCTGCTTCTGTATTCACTCTCGTCTCGGTCCGTGCTCGAAAGCGCGAGGGATGGCGAGCGAACTGCAGCGAATAGCCCCGTTTCACAATGTTCAGCACCCATTCTGACACGCCCGGGATAGCCTCCCACGCTTTTGCATGCATGGCTAGGGGTCGAATGGCCTCTGGGTCCCGGCCGCTGCACTGCGCGGGATAGGGGACTTGTGACAGAGGAATTCGCGCGTTGCGCGCGCTGTTGATGCTGGGGAACGGGAGCTCGCTGATAGCGATAACTGGCTGGACAGCACTCAATGACTCGGTCACTTGGGACGGGAAGGATGCACTCGTTCTATAGCCCCCTTGCACAATAGTTTCGCTATTTCTGTATGAAGCAGATGGGCTGCTTCTGTATTCACTCTTGTCTCGGTCCGTGCTCGAAAGCGCGAGGGACGGCGAGCGAACTGCAGCGAATAGCCCCGTTTCACAATGTTCAGCACCCATTCTGACACGCCCGGGATAGCCTCCCATGCTTTTGCATGCATGGCTAGGGGTCAAATGGCCTCTGGGTCCCGGCCGCTGCACTGCGCGGGATAGGGGACTCGTGACAGAGGAATTCACGCGGTGCGCGCGCTGTTGATGCTGGGGAACGGGAGCTCGCTGATAGCGATAACTGGCTGGACAGCACTCAATGACTCGGTCACTTGGGACGGAGAACATTTTGCAGTGAGAAATCCGTGACGCGAGAGCGGCGTGGGCGTTAATTTGTTTACCAGTAAGTGTGAGCACTCCCTTGCAGGCACAGGGCTTACATTCATAACACGGCCAGTGGTGGGGGGCTTTATGTGATCTAAACCCCGAGGCAGTTTTGAGACAGAGCGGGCAATGTGTAGGTGTGGGCACTGGATCGTGGGCACATTTCCTACATTTGACACTCGAGCAGCGCGTGCCCGCTTTATGAGAGTGTGCTCTGTGGGGTACACAGGGGAGATCGTGCTTGTGTGTAGGGGTGAACACTGGGGCGTGGGCACGTTTACTACACTCATAACACCGTCGGCGTGAGCCGGATAACCAGACTTTATACTCTTTTTGATATTTCTCTGGGTTGCCATGAGAATGGCGTTTGTGTGCAGGCGAGTGAGTTGTGTAAGTTTTAAGGGGACTGGCAGAGGTAAATATGTGCGTTTTGACGGCGGTCCGGCCGCGGCGGGACCCAACCGTCTTTTCCTCCCTGCGCATGCTAGGAGGACTTCGCAGGCTCGGGCTTCAGCGAGATCTTAGGCCGGGGGCCCCGAGGGGGAGGCGGCCTGCGCTGGCTAGATGAGCGTGACCTAGGGCGGCTGCCCTGTCGTTGCTGCGAAGACGGAGGTCGAGACGAGCGCTGCGTAGAGCTGCGTGCAGGAGGCTGTGCTTGAGAGCAGCCTGCAGCGGAACTCGAGCGGCGCGGCAGGAAGAGGTTCATGGCCTGCGACGCTTTCTGTAACTCCGAAAAAAGATCCACGATGCCGCTTACAGCAGGGCCGAAGAGGCCGGAGGGGGAGAGCGGGGAGTTGAGGAAGACGGACCGCTCAGACTCACCCATGTCTGCGAGCTTTAGCCACAGATGGCGCTCGGTAACTGTAAGCGAGGCCATGGATCTCCCGATGGCTTGGGCCTCGGTCTTGGTAGCGCGAAGAGAGAGGTCCGTCGCGCTGCGCAAGTCCGTCAAGGCGGTGTGACTCGGGCCTTTCTCGTCCAGTTGGCGGAGGAGATCGGCCTGGAGTATTTGGAGAACCGCCATTGTGTGCAGGGCGGAAGCAGCCTGTCCAGCGGCAGAGAAGGCGCGGCTGACGAGTGCTGACGTAGTCCTGCAGGCTTTTGACGGGAGGGCAGACTTTGAGCGCCACCTCGCGGATGGGGGGCAAAGGTGCGCTGCGTATATACCCCTTTTCCGTGGCTCCGTCCACGTGAGAGAGAGTCGAGGAGACTGGGGAGCGGAGTCTCGTAGATAAAGGAGCGTTCCAGGATTTGGAAAGCTCAGCGTGGAGCTCGGGTAGGAAGGGTGCTGGCCTAGAGGCAGGCGCTTGGCGGCGGCTAGGCAGAAAGCACCCGTCGAGCCTGTTAGGCGCGCCTTCGGTGGTGACCATTCGAGGCCTAAGTGCTCGACAGCCTGAGTGAGGAGGCGGAGAAGCTCGTTGTTGGCAGCTGCGCGTCGGGAAGCGGGGGTGGAGAGGGAGAGAGCGAGGCTCGCGGGAGAGGCTCCGGCGAAAACCTGGCTGACCCATCAGACTCCGGTGGTCTCTGTGAGCGGCGTTTCTTCTTACACGGCCCAGAGACAGGCGGAGTGGCAGCATCAGCGTCGAACGAGGTGAGTCGAGCCCGCAGGGTCGACATCGGCAGTTCTTCGCAAAGCTCGCAGCCGCCCGAAGACATGGCGGTGGCTGCATGGTCACGTCCCAGGCAGAGAGCACAGATCACGTGGCGGTCCCTGTCGCTGAGATCGCTCGGCACGAGCCGCAGGAAATACGAGGCATTTTGCAACAAACGCCTCGGCTCTTTTAGTAGAAGTGTGTCGCGGCGGCGAACACACAGCAGAAGCGCTAGTAAAAAGGATACTGTCGCCGGATAGCAAAGCAGGCACGGATGGCTGAAGGCGGCGAAGACGGCCGGCTCCTCAGACGCTTTCCTCGGCTTGCAGGCGCTTGTTTCAACGGCGGCAGCTTCTCTCAGAGTGCAGCGATGCGGAGAGCTTCGCTGAAGAGACGAAAATCAGAGAATCAGCCTCCGAGCCTTCCTTTAATACGCTAGCCACCCCCCATTCTGGCGGGCTGTGACGGGCTCATTGGGTGTGACGTCACGCCAGGCTCACTGGTAGGCTTATGCAGTTGCCGCGGAGCAGCCAATGAGCGCGCTAGATAGCCTGCTCTAGGTCTGCTAGCTGCTGCACTGCGTTGACAATGAATAAAAATTAAGGATAATTTTTTGGCTTCATATCTCGAGAAAAGATGACTTTACCCGTAGCGTAAGCTAAACTTACGCAATACGAGAGAACCTCTCGTAAGAGAACCATGTCTGCATTTGTGATCGTAGAAACGACAAACAAGCGCTACTCTATACTGCTCAAAACTCGCGTTTGAATAGTCAGTATCAAATTCTTAAAACATGAAAACATACTTACAGGCTGTGTCTGTGAGTCAGAAGCGTCAGAATGTACTTGCAAAGATGGAATTGCCACGCTTTTTAGAATCAGCCTTTGTGCACAGCCAGCCTTGTTCTCTCCCAGGTTCTGGAACAGTGTTGTAAATAAAGCTTAAGCACTGTTTTCTAATTGTGTCAAAGTAGTTAGACTCTTGCAAAGAAAAATAGTGTCTCCACGACATGCAGTGCCGGCGGCAACAATAATACAGCGAGAATAAAAGTTACGGCTTCTTTCTTTGCATATACATTTGGGCGGTGTTATGAAACTCTGCTCCCACACACTGACGTAGATATGTGGGGGCGTGTTTGAACATAGCGTTTTAGGAAGGCGGGGCTAAGCCATAACTTTTATGAAGAATATCTCTTTAGGTTCGACACTTTGACCTTTGTAACTCTGCAGATCTTATACTTGCACTAACAGCTACATAACACACTAAAGAAAAAGAAAAACAAGAAATCACATCATATGACCCCTTTAACAAGCCTTCAGTTGTACTACAATCAGCAAACATCAAAATTAGAGTAGTCAGGCTACTTAAAAAAAGCTAAGGTGCTTGCGATTGATTCTGCAGGAGTATGGGCGGGACCTTGATACCGCAGCTTCACTTTACGCTCATTATTGTGAGACTCGGGCTCCGAACAATGTCATTAGCGCAAGATGTCAATGCCATATTGGGACATTGGCGGCTTCACTTTACTACAATGGCAGAGAGTGAAGGTGCGTCGTCCATCTTTAAAAAAAAAAAGTAAATCGTTACTGTAGACAACAAACAAAACCACCTCATATGACTAATGAGATTAAACAGAAGATGATCAACTTATAGTCCAATAAAAAAAAAAAAATCTTTGTGCAACATGGCACAACAAAAATATAACTTAACACATTACATAGAACAAATTATTTAAGAAATGAAATAAAATCAAAATGCACCTAGTGATTTTTCGCTGATCTGATTTGAGTCAAATTTTTGGCCAAAAATACCTGACCTTTATTTGGTTGTGTAAACGATAATGGAACACAAATCATGCTCTTACCCAACAGCAGCTTGGTTGCTGCTGTGATTCTACGTTGGGCTATTAGAGTGCTACTGTCATTCATTCTTCACTTCTGCAGTGTTAATATCATGGAGAGCTATGGATTAGCAGTCCAGATATTCACATTGGTGCTATTGAATTATCCAATGAGGAAGTGATGTTTAGATGCGAGTGTGAAAGGGGGGGTTGGGTGTTTCAGGGAAAGTCGCATTATGAATGCGCAGATCAAGCAAAGCTCTGCATTAGTGTATGTCACTGCTGCTTGTGCCTGTGCAAACACATTAGCCATGTAATGCATCCACTCTAAATTGCTGTACAATCTGACCATAATTGCGTATAGTTTTGTTTGGATAATATTATTTGATGGGGAAGCATGGATTCTTGTCTTTTAAATGGGAGAGAGCAGTGGTTGGTGGGTTTTTGATGGGAGATAACAGTATGACAGTAATTCAACAAATGGAGAGATGAAGGCTTTTGGCTTCCTCTTAAAGCAGATCATTAAAGCAAATGTGCTTGTGTGCTTCTGCTGAACTGCAATATTATACTTACACCGTTCACATCTCTTTGCACCATCATTTACAAAACAGTCTCTCTCTCTCTCTCTCTCTCTCTCTCTCTCTCTCTCTCTCTCTCTCTCTCTCTCTCTCTCTCTCTCTCTCTCTCTCTCTCTCTCTCTCTCTCTCTCTCTCTCTCTCTCTCTCTCTCTCTCTCTCTCTCTCTCTCTCTCTCTCTCTCTCTCTCTCTCTCTCTCTCTCTCTCTCTCTCTCTCTCTCTCTCTCTCTCTCTCTCTCTCTCTCTCTCTGTTTACACCTGACATTAAGATGTGTTTTGCTTGATCTGATCACAAATGTTCAAGCAAAATACATTAGACTTTCAGAGCTGTTCACAACTGAAACACTTGTTATGTCTGATTCATTACAGTGAAACAGAACCTGGGCATAGATGGCAGTGTTTCTGGACAGCCATCTATTTTGAGCAATTCTGTAATTTTGCAACTAAAAAGTAATTTTGGACCTAAATGTTTCATGTTGAAGGCCAATGTTTCCCTAGCCTGCTTCTGTGCAGTTTATTCTGCTCCAGAATGTAGTTTTACAACATGAAGAATATTTAATATTTATAATAATAGCATATACCTAATTTAATTTTCTTTTCTCAGATTGCAACCTAAAATACATTGTGAAGAGAAGCTCAATATAAAAACTCAACATAAACAGAGACAGAAAAGGAAGAGGAGATCACAATAGAGGGAAATATTGAATGCATTTGCTCTTTTGTTGTGATAATCATTTTCAAAATTTATGACAAAACAAAATGTGAATGTTTGAATGAGAGATTTTTTACTAGTCAACACTGGTGCCATGGGTGTTTTCCTTTCCCGCTGTGTGAGAGAAGGACTAAGCCGCCGTGTTTTGTTGAATGGCTGAAGGAGAGCAGCGAGACAAAACAACTAACCATAGGCATAGCATTGAGCTATTCAGGGGTGTGTTTCACATACAGCAGTAAATTAACTCAGGGTTCCAGACTGCGACCATTTTTTGAGAATGTGGAGGTTAACATTTTTTGCATAGTCATAGAGTGCATAGTCATGACTCATGTACTACCGTTACTCAGTTAAATTCACACATTAATTTTCCTGCATTGAACTTGTTTTAGCGCCCGCCAAAGTGAATTTTAGTGCCCGCCATCGGTGATCGGTGAGTTAGGTAGATGAACTGCTGCGCTTGTGACAGGGCGCATGTTTACCATGATGTTTACCTGAAAGAACGAGCAGAGAGAGAGAGAGACGGTCTCGCTCTCTCTCTCTCTTCGGAGCCAGGCGAAAGTGTAAACAAGACTTCACCGTGTCCAAACTAAGCCCTGTCTTGCTCTCTCTCCCTCGCACATATTAATCAAAATAAATCGACACTGTGGTAAAAGGTCGGAAGACCAAAGTTTCATGTGGAGCGTCAGAGATTTTTTTTTCCTGAATTACCGCTGGGTGTGAATTGTGCTAAATAAGTCGCCTTATCTTCTCTGAAAAGCGTTCCGGACATTAAGCTGACATAAAACAACACTTTAATAAAAACGAAAAAAACTATGCAGTTGATGAAATGTTTTCTGTGTTGACACAAATCTTGGATGTCCATGTCCTAACTGCTGGGATAATCACACAACGCGCATGACGCGTCCAATTCGCGAACTAATGACTCCTTTGAACCGATTCATTTTAATGAATGGTTAAAACAACTGATCTGTCCAACAGTGAACTCAGGAGACGTCTGAATCGGTGTATAACTAATCAGTAACACTTTACAATAAGGTTCTATTTATTACATAAATTACATAAAAAGAACAGTTTGCTTACTCAAGCTTAAGCTTTAAAATAAATAAAACCACTTGTTTTTTTTTTTGTTTTTTTTTGAAAAGCATGACTATATTTTTCCACACAGTGCTATCAAGAATCGATAAGAGAATCGTTAAAGAATCGGATCGATAATCAGAATCGTCAGTGGCATTATTATTGATAAAATCTTATCAATTCCCATCCCTTTGTGAAGACAGTACAATTATAATCAAACATTAAAGAACATACATGTTTTTTAATAGGTTTTTTGAGAGTTAAAAGATTAAAATATTTTGCTAACATGAGGTCTTGTGTCACTGTCAGTCTTTTTACATCAGTGCAAAACTAGGGTATGCAGATTAAGACCACTATTCATCAGCATACATTGATTAATCCCATGGCATGTAGCAAAAAAAAAAAAGGTGCGACCAAATCATATGCTGGTGCGACCAACTGAGAAAGTTGGTAGCACCAGTGCAACCAGTGGAAAAGTTAGTCTGGAGCCCTGTAACTAGCGTAAATTAACCATAGTAATTTTGTTGCACATCTGTCGTTCAAACCACGTTGTTTCAATAATATAGAACTGTTGTTAATGACATCACATTGGTGGTGCTTAATCGGTTTGACGCATCATGCTTGTCACGTGACGCACCACAGCCACAATAGCGCTGTATGACAGGTGTATCGCTTTTATTTCGTTTTTCCTATTCACAAAATTCTTAACTATATCATGAACTTCTGATATATTCTGATTTTCAAATATGTGGAAGTGAATGTGTTTTGTTGTTTAAACGCCTGTATAATGATTGTGTTTATAGATTAAATCTATTGGCAATACAGAGAATCAGATCTGTCGGATTTGTCACTTAAAATCATCCATTTCTCCTGAAATACATTAATGTAAGTGGCCGGTGAACTTGGTAAAGAATAGAGTAAACTTTATAGTTACTGTGTTCACAATGTGTATCTGATATAAATAATGCGTGATGTCAAATAATATTTGAAAGGATTATTATTGCCGCTTCCATAGTGTGTATTTAACAAACTATTTTTTTTGTTATTGTTTTTCTTGTGCTATTTTTGCTATTGCCTACTTGTCTGAAACCTAAAATAAACATTATGTGGTCGAAAACACTGAACAGATGTGATATATGAACAGCGCTGAGCTTGTCCTCCTCTGACTCAGTGCCAGCCGAAGAGCAAATCGTGTTTCAGGGTTGGAGGGGGGACAGATTGAAACTGAGGGGGCACATATCAGATCTAAGGGGGCAAAGCCCCCTTTTTCCCCCTTGTGGCGCCAGGCCTGGTTTATAAATGTTTGTTGGAAGTATGTTTTCTGAACTTGTGACCGTAGTTGGCCAACAATGCTTTTGAAAAAAAAAAAACATAGGATGATTCTCATATCCTCAGGCATGCACAGAGAATGTTTAATATTTTTGCATATGACGGAGAAACAGCTGGTGTACTGCAAGACATTACAAGAAACATATATCACAAATAAAGAGTTGCAGGTTTTTAATTTCTTTACCTACAGCAACTAATTTGGTTGCAAACCAGTGGCCTTGAGACAACGGAAATTTCTTTTGTTCTGACCTCATAACCATAAATTTTGTTTGCTATCAGCAGACAAAAGCTTAGGTTGCTATAGTGACTCTCAGGACAGTCTGTGACTGTAGTCTGGGCTTCAGCCCTTCATTGTGTTGAAGATTCAGTGAAGTGGAATTACTTTGCCAAAGGAAGCATACAGGAGGTCCAGTGATTCCTCCTTTAAATTAATTAAATAAATAAACCTACCAGCGTCAGTTGTTTTGTTCACTGCCATTCACAAATAATCTCTGGTGGCCTCATGGGATAGTAAAGTGCACAGTAATCGACTGCATAGTTCAGAACCTTGCTGGTATTAGGTCATCTGCGTACTAAGAATTATAGGAGTATACTATAAATATAGAGTTTACTATAAATTCTGACATACTACTTGGCTCACATACTGTTTTTCGCCGTCTTATATATTATGGAAGTCGCCATATTCAGACGCAGCTTTGAACATAGAACTCTTGATGAGTCTCATGCTCAAGCCCCTCTTTTACAGACAGCAAACCAAGTGTGTTTTCCTGTATTAATCCAAAAACTAAAATGTTATGAAACACTTCTATCCATTCTAGCCAGTAAAAAATGCTGAAAATCAAGCTATGCATTTCAGGGGTGATTTTAAATTTCATTAGTTGAATACATTAGGTGGTCATTAGTCTGGTGTCTATTCCAAACTAATGAACCTCATCAAGGCAGAAATCACTTTTGATCTCACAGCAGGTTTTCCCAGAATTGTGTCTGATTATAGGGCTGAACTGGCCATGTTCTCAGGCTTCACCTACTGTCCGCAGTGTTAAATCTCTGCTGCCTCTGCTGAATCTTATGCAACACAGCAATTAAATCATATTTTACCTTGGTTGTGAAGCTGTTCTGAGTCAACATCTGACTCATTAATTCAAGTTTTCATTCTTTTTAGTAGAGATCAACAGATAATATTTTTTCCCGATGTTTTAATATCGGATCAACCAATAAATCCAGTAGGCATGTCAAGAATTGCATGGTCAACATATTGGTTTCTTACTAATTTCTTTGTCATGTCTGTATCAAAATCAAGCAAGTTTTGTTTCGACATTACTGATTGATTGCCCGTATAAACATATTGTAAAAGATGCTCATTGGTTGAAATTTTCTTTTCTAATAAATGATGGCATGTTCCTAGTGTCTAAAATATACAGAGAATAGATACAAGTGCATATGTTTGTATATTCCTTGCAGGATATGCAAGCAAATTATAAAGAGGAATAGTAAAAAATTACATTTGGTTTTTATTACTGCCCTGATTGAAGTTGCCTTGGATATTGTGTTATTCTGTTCTTTCCTATTTTAACGAGTGAAACTGTAGTAGAGCGGGACTTGATTTTGTCCATAGATAATCGATTGGATCGCTGGATTGTTATCGTTTGCTAATTGCTGTGATCTCATGTCAGTGACTGCTGGAGGGGAGGGATTATTGACGATGATAAAAGTTATCGTTGCAAAGGCACATGAATAAAAATAAAATAAAAATGAGATGTGCCCGGAAAAATAATTTGTAATGAACTCTGCAATATTCTATTAAAATTAATAATGATCAGTTTTGATTTCACAGTGACTTTATGCTATTTCACATAACTGACAAGACAAAATAATAACTGAATTTACAAATGATCCTGCTCAAAAGTTTGTCGCCTTGGTTCTTATGGTGTTTAGCTTATTCAATGATCAGTGACAGTTTGTAAGTTTTGTGTTAGTTATGCATGAGTTCTTGCTGCACATTATTTGGTTTTCCAGCGTATAATGCACGTTTGAGCTCTTGACTTCCCAGGAATGACTATACAATGTTGAGATCCAGCTTTTCAGACTGAGGACAACTATTACAAAAGATGCAGACAATCACTGATGCTCGAGAAGGCAACAAACTTTATTAAGAACCTAGGGAATGCAAATTTGCAATTTCAGTATTAAATTGTAAAATAATGAATATCATTTATCTTATGTTGCTCCTAAAGGGCAGTACTAAACAAATTAAAATAATCTCGATAATATTGGTTTAATAAATTCTTTACTCTCATATATTGTATAAATTTAGTAATTTTGTACTCCCCTATATTTATAAAGTGCAAGGTGGATCGTGAATTCTAAATTCTGTAGGAAACACTATATTAATCTATTTTTAAGTGACAGTGGGTTTTTTTTTTTACAAGAACCTGAATATTTTACCCTTTCTGACTCTTCAGCTGAGGGCCATAATGTCCTATGATGGGGAGTGTAGTTTTTAATGGCTCATTCTTTATTAAGAGTAATTGCAGCTCCGGCTGTCATGACTGCACTGCAGCTCAAATGTGACCCATGGGGTTGATGTAGGATGTGAGAAATCACTCTCCAGTCACCTAAATTACTATGGCTGAGGTGATTTATTTACCATGAGATGAATGTAACTCTACTGCAGGGAAACTAATAAACTAGTCTTTATATTTATTCTGTACTATCTAAATTCACAAAAGTAAACTAAGTAGAATGCACTTTCACAGCAGTGTACATTTTGTACAAGTTTATTTCTTAAATCACTCCTCTCTCATAGATTTAGTTTCTCCTAGATTCATACCTTTGCTTCTCTCCAGTTTGTGGATGTGTGCTGTAGTAATGTTATTTAGTGATTTTTATGTAGTTTTGCTGACAGTTTATGGGGGGTTGACATCTATAATGATTATCCATGATGGAGAGGTCAGACAAAGGTAGACTCTCCTAATAAAACCACTGGGTGTAACCCACTAATTCAGTAACCAATATTGTGTTTTTTGTTTGTTTGTTTTTGTGCTGAGGCCAAATGTGTATGGCCATCTTTTTATCATTTGAATAGCAACAGCAGATATTTATACTTGAAATACTTAAAAATGTGAAAGTGGGTTGATTTAGTTTCAACACTGTTGTAAAGTGTATTAGGAACAGCTGCTAACAGTTGTTTGGACATGTACAGTGAGTTTACATGCACACCAGAAAACAACTTATTGTGAGCAAACTGCTTAAGATGTAAAATAGGTGTTTGTATGATGTTGTATGATGTTTCAGAACACCGCTTTCTGCAATAACCCTGAATAAGCATGTAATTGAATTAGGGGTGTGTGATATATCATGATTTTTGAACGATTAAAATGTCTCTACAGTCTGCCTTTGAAGAGAGATTGAAGTATCGTGCTACAGTGCACATTATATCTGTTGCAGTTCTGGTGCCCATGTGCCAAAAAAAAATAAATACAGGCAAGGTTTACAGTTGTTTATATAAAAAGTGAATGTAAACAGTTCAGATTTGTATCAGTTTATTAGAACCATACATTAGGTCTAAAAGTGACAGCTGCCTAATAAACCTGCTGCTGTCTGTGTCATTAATGTTATTCATACAATAAAATACATAGAGAAAATCACTCTGCTCTTAACTGAATAACTTCAGTTGCTTTAATAAGAGTCAGTGTAAATTTAATTCATACAGTGAAGTCTATGTCCTATTTTATTTTTGCATTTGTTTATTCAATTTCTTATTTGAATGGAACTGTTACAGTAAATACACCTACTGTAGCTGAAAATAGTTTCATTAATTTGTGTCGTATAATGTATGTGTCATTATTTGTCATTTGCATCTTTGGTCTTATTTTTAATAACAAAGATAAAATAATGAAATAAAATAAAGTGAAAAAAGATTTTGGCCATATTTGTCCACCCCTGTTTTGACCTAAATGGCCTGACATTTTTTTTGTTTCTTTTTTTGTTACCTTGAAAGGCTAGCCTAAATGTTTTTTTAATTAATTTGGCTGTACTGCTTAGTGACTTAGTCTGCTTAGTCTTTAAAACCCACAACATGAAAACAAATCGTGATATCGTGGATTATGATCCTGCCTGAAAAAAAAACAAAAAAAAACCGTGATATGATATTTTTGCCATATCGCCCATCCCTAAATTTAATGAAAATGGGGCCAGAGTTCACTCTCAAACAGAAGTTAACTACTGTATGTTAACTAACACAGTACACTTGATCACTTAATGTGTTTTTACTGATCAGATAGCTGTCTGATGAAAAGCACATGCCATTGAAACCCATTAAGGCCGGTTCACACCAAGAATGGCAACTATAAAGATAACTATATTACCGTTCACACCAACGCACAATATTGTTCTGTTTATTCTAAGTGCGTGCTTGTCTACCACTTTAAATGCTCGATCTTGTTACAGCCAGGTGGATTCTGATTGGCTGTCGGTGTTTTTATCGTTCATCAGCTGGATAAAATCGTTCTGAAAGTGATTCCAACAATATAATTTATCTGTGCCATTATTGTTATAGCTGTGGTGTGAACTCTGCTATTCTTTAATCCTCAGAACGATATTTAGAACTATATCTTTATCGTTATCTTTATAGCTTTATCTTTATATAACTCATGGTTTATCATCAAACTGGTTTTTGTTTCATCCCTAGATTAATCACAATCAATTACATTAATCATTACATTACATTAATCTGTGGTTAGCTAATTTTTTTTAATTTATTTATTTTAAATTGATCAACAGCTCTAGTATTTATATATTTGCTAGAAATGTGAATGTTGTTTTGTTAAGTGTTGAGTTTCCTCTACAAAAGTGTGAAGTGTTGTCAGAGCCAATAGCCTTGTGGGCAGCGATTTGACGTGTAGCATAGTTGCGATTCAGATGACCCGTGATTGAGTGCCGGCTCGTAGTCCTTTCCTGATCCCTTGTGTGAAGGTTTTTTTTTTTTTTTTTAAGAAAAATGTTGGAAGTTATACCGCTATAAATATAAAGTGGTTTGTAGTTTTTAGCACATTCCTACTGAAACATTTGACAATATAATAGTGAAAGAGAATTTTACTTGCTCAACTGGACAAATGCCCTGATTAAAAATAAAAAATAACTAGGGAATCACTGAGACCGCGAGGATGATTCTGATTTTATTTAATTCAACGTAAGTGGCGATTGATAGCCTAGTTGATAGTAATATACTGTATAGCCCTACCTAATGCACTGACAGTAACAAAGTTGCGCTGTTGAGGCTCACGCATTTATAACATATACAGTTAAGAAACATCACACGACCAGAGTGCTGTTTTCCTGAATACCATCACGATTGAAAGAAAGACACTGATTTCATAAGTTCAATAAACAAATAGTTAAAATGAAGTCACTTACATTTTAGACGCAATGACTGTTTTTGTTCTGTTTAAGCAGCGAAAATAGTTCCAAACAAAGATCACAGCAGAATCACAGCGCATCTCACAGGAACACTCAACCATGTTTCATTACTGAATGATTCAGAGTTTTGAACACATCGGTTGAGTCAAAGATTCAGTGACCCATTCATAAACTGCCTCATTCTCAATAAATCAGCCGTTTGAATGAATGACTCAATTACTAGTGGCGGTTTAGTTTCAAAGTATCATTCTTTTCAACATTCCTTATTTATATATTCAAACAATATTTAAAATAATCTCATTTAATACAATTGTAATTTTTCATTGTAAATGATTTAATTTGATTGGTAACAATCAAAGCCCTATAATGTCGTATTATTCTAGTTGAATGCATCAATCAAATATAAGAATTTGAAATGAAAGATGGAGCACACATTTAATAAAATTAGAAATTGCCCCCGGACCCCCCTAGAAGTACAGAGGTCCACCGGGAAACACAGTATATGATGGTCTACGAAAAATACAAATTTTATTAGGCTATCTTATTATTAAAATACGTACATGATCAGGATTTTACTACCTCTGCCTCGTTTTGAGCCAGGAAAAAACCCTGTTATGGCATTTAATACTTAATTTATTCATAAAATTCATACTTCATCATATTAAACATCATACTTCATAATATTACTTCATTTAAAATTGTATGGAACCTACTGTAATGCTTACAGTATATTATTTATAATGCTTAATGTTTATTCTTCTATAATCTTAATGAGGTTAGAGAAAACATAGGAAGAGATCTGAGACCATTCTGCCATACAGAATCTCTCAGAATCTTTTAAGCCTTGTTCAGACTGTCAGTCCAAATACGATTTTTGTACATATTTGATTGGATTTCAATCACATTTAGCAAGTATGAACTGCAAAAAAATCACAAGAAATGCAATTTTTACGAAACCGATATGAGCTACGTTCATGTGTGGTTTGAAATCCTATTTAAATCGCATTTCTGGAAATCTGTTTCAGTTTTTTTCTTTTTTACGGTAGTTTATGTCACATTCTCACGCCACATAACACATAAACATGTCAAATATTGTTATAGGAAACATGCTGAAGTTTGCTGAAACATGCCGAAGACATAGTCCAGCGTGGTGGCTACACATTGTCATATTGTAAATAAGACAACATCTGTATTGCAAACCCCTTCATCTTGCTGTTGCTGTTGTTTTTTACGTATGCCTACTAACACAACGTCATTGCCATAGAAACCAATGCACATATTCCGGAAAACGAAAGAGCGTCATGGGATACACAAATCAGATCCGAACAGTTGCAATACAGTGTGGACAGTCAACAATTTAGATGAGATTGCAAACAGATACACAAATTATCGGATTTGGACTGACAGTTTGAGCATAATTCTGCAATCCAAATGTCAAAATACAGATATCATTATTTTTCCCCATATCTGCATATTGTAATGTCTGTTCTGGATTTGAGTTTGTTCTTGTTTGATTTTGCTTTGGATTTTTCGGTTTCCTGTTCAGTTTTCTGTCTCAGTTCAGGGTTCCTTTTTTCTTAGGGGCTGTTTACACTGCACCATTTTTAACTACAAATGTAAAAGATTTTATGCATTTTGGCGTATTACGTGTTCAGTCTTATAGCGCGTAGTGTTTCTTTATAAAGTGACAACGCCAACTACTGGCCAGTCATGCATAATACAGTGCTTTTAGTCGTTTTCGCGGATCCGTGTGAACGAGGATTGTTTTGACAATGGTGTCATCTGTATGCGAATAATGCAAAGGAAAAACTTTTCTCAGGGTGGCCGCGGGTCCTTAAAAAGTATTAAAATGTCTTAAATTCAGATTCGATAGGTCTTAAATATTTCTGGTCACGTTACCGCAAAAATTTCTCCAGTCTGACGGACCTAATGTCCGTCAAGTGAAGCATCGAATCGCCAGAATGATTCAGATTTTATTACATAAACATCTATTGATAATGATAATGTAGGCTTTTTCTGGTGACGCTGTTGAGGCTCGCGCTGCTTGTCTCTGTGTCTGTGATAGATTTTATAGGAAGAAATCAAAACAAATAAGCATAACGGCAAACATAAAGAAACATAGGCTACTGAGGTAAAAATTCGAAATATTGAGTTTTTTATTTGGGTTTTTACTGCATAGAGAATTATGAGGCGGCCGCCTCCTTCAAATTTCGTGCCGCCTCCGGCTCTCGACAATAACAAATAACTATGGGAATCACCGAAAACGTGAGGATGATTGTTTTATTTCATTTAATGTAACTTAAGTGGCGATTGATAGCCTATAGCCTAGGCTGCACGTGACCAGAGAGCTGTTTTCCTGAATGCCATCAAGAGACTGATTTCATAATAGTTCAATAAACAAATAATTCAAATTAAGTCACTTACATTTTAGACGCAATGACTGCTTTTGTTCTGTTTCAGCAGCGAAAATAGTTCTAAACAAAGATCACAGCAGAACCATAGCGCATCTCACAACAACACTTGTTGCAGCAGCATTACTGAATGATTCAGCGTTTTGAACGAATCGGTTGAGTCCAAGATTCAATTACCCATTCATAAACTGCCTCATTCTGAATAAATCAGCCGATTGAACGAATCGTTTGAATGAATGACTCAATGACTCGCTCATTAAGACGGTCGCCTACCGCCTCCTACTGGCGGTTTAGTTTCATAAAGTATAATTCTTTTCAACATTCCTTATTTGTATATTCAAAAATATTTTAAATAATCTCATTTAATAAAGTTATAATTTTTCAATATAAATAATTTAATTTGATTGGTAACAGCCTAGTGTCTTATTATTTTAATTGAATATATTGATCAAATTTAAGAATCTGAAATGAAAGATGAAGCATACATTTAATAAAATTAGGGGAAAAATGCCCTTTATAAAAGGTACAAAAAATTGTGTTTTCAAACAGTGATGTAATGAAACTTTGACAATTTAAGTTTGAAGGGAGTAAAGCCTCTGTTTAGGCTATTAAGGAAATGTAATTTTGACAAAAGAAGAACTTTTATTTTAAATAAATGTTCATTTTAAATCAGCCTACCTACTTCAGTGTGATATGTTACCATATTATCATGCTTAACACTAAGAATTTGAATAATTGTAATGTGATGATCAGATGCAGATATCTAAATCAATGAATATGGGCGGTTTGCAGGTGGATTATCTATTTTTAACAGTGGATTCGGGTGACTCAAAGTGCACCAGATTAATTAATTTATCTTTAAAATGTACAAAACCCCCCCGGACCCCCCTAGAGGTACCAAGCTCCACCCACAAAAATACTGTGGGAAACACATTAGGCTATATGATGATCGACGAAAAATACAAATTTAATTATCTTATTATTAAAATACATTATTAGGATTTTACCTAATTAGGAGACTCACACACACTCATTATTAGGAGTAACATAACAAGACAGTAGCTATTTTGCTGAATATTCTCACGATTGCAAATGTTACATTGATTTTAGTTCAATAAACAAGTATTGAATATTAAATTATTTAAATTACTTAGGTTAAATATTACATATACGCATGCAATATAATGTGTATTTCCATCACAGGTTTGGTCTTAAATTTCATTCAAAGTGGCATTCAAAAGGTCTTAAAAAGTCTTAAATTTAACTTGTTTATATCTGTAGACACCCTGTTTCTGTTTTTAGTACATCGTTATTGTGTAAACATAACCTTAGTTCATTAGTTTCTATGATTTTTGATTTGCCCTCATGTGTTTAGTTATTTATCTCGTTTAGTCCCTAGTGTTGTTCTCTGTGTATATATTAGGGATGTGGACAATGACTAATTCCATAAGCATTTAAATGGAAATTTTGCAAATGCTACGAAATCTGAAGTAAAACAAAATTATAATTTTTCCCCACTCCAGATATACACTTTTCAAAATAATATATAAATTTTACATTAAATGTGAAAAAACAAAAATGTAAAAGTATTTCCAAGCCGACTATCAGCAGAAGTGTAAATTGAGTTTTGTTTTCATTAAAACTACTTGCAAATAGATCCAGTTCTTTCATTTCTGTCTTTGCTTCTATCCCTTGCTGACACACATCTATTCAACTGTTCCTCGCACTTGTTATCACCCAAAATAAAGCAACATTCATCCTTTGTCTCTGACAGCAGGTTAGGCTCACTGGTCTATGGAGAGCATTCTCTCTCTCTCCCTTTTGCTTGTGTCTATGTTATGCGCACAGGGGAGACAGACGTGGCTTGTTTTCTCTCTCTTGCAGCACAGTAGTTGTGAGGGCAGTACAGCTTAAGGTTACTTGTAGCTCATTGTAATTACTTTTTGATTTCACATTAGCATGTCTAAAAACAGAAATAATTAATATAATGTATGCATCAGTTACAAGGCAGCCATCCTCCACAGGTTGTCCATTATACCTTTCTCTTGGTCATGGTCATGCTCTCTCAACAGGCTAAAGGGAATTGTGCAACCTGCATGAACTGACCTTAGAAGCTAATGTAAGGGAGGCTCACTGATGCTTCTTTGGGAACAAATGACATAGCAGCCCTCTCCCTCAACCTATATGACATAAGCAGGACCTTGCTGCAACTGTGCAGGCACAAAAAGTTGAGGATTTGACAGCTAAGATGAACACAAATGCTGGCCTTATGACCCATGATTTCATATGAGTCTTAGCAGCTGTCTTAAGCACAGTCCCCTTTCACTGAGAGTTGGTCTGGCTGAAAGGACAGAGAGGCAGGCTCAAGTTTATGCCTCATCAGATATACAGGATGTAAATGCCCCCCCATGTGACTTTGTTCCATATGAAAGAAGTACAGACACACAATTGACTAATCAAAAAAAAACGGGGGCTGAGGGTGACTGTGGAATTTTGCAACACCGCGTCGCTTACGCCGCTTCTATTATGAGTGCGCTTGCCGCGCGCCTACATTTGGAATCTGCACGCGCAAAAAACGCGTTATGTGAACGGCCACTTATGCAACGTGACATTAGCCTAATCCAAAATATTTCCATATCTGTCTCTTTCCTCCTTTCTTATGGAAAGGAGGAAAGAGACATGGCGACATGTCTCAGCGCTTTAAAAATAAAGAGGACGCGCAACTGCACGCGCTCAGTGCATGCGCATCAAGGAACCGGGTTTGAACGGGTCCTCTGTACCACCGGTACTTAAGAAAACTTGGTACCGTGACGTTTACATTTTTTTTGTACCGACTTGGTACCGAAGTACCGGGTCTTTTGACAACACTATGTCAGAATGCCCACCTGTCAGTGAAGTCGAAGCAAGATGCACTCCATAGCATCATGTTTATGGCAACTACATCTCAGACTGTCTGACGGCAGATACGTAAAAATAAAGAGGAATTTGGCAATTCTATCACAGTGTCAGCTCCCTCCTACTTTCACTCACTCCTACGAGTCTACATCCCTACCAGAAGCCTACGATCGGTCAACGAGCGACGGCTCATGGTTCCATCACAGAGAGCCACAAAATTACTTTCCAGAACATTCTCATTCACGGTTCCATGCAGAATCCCTGACAACATTCAAAAGACAACTGAAAACTCATCTCTTCTGTGAGCACTAAACCTCATAAAATATATATATATATTCTTTCCTTTTCCTTTAATCCTCCCTTATCGGGCTTATGCTACTCTGAACAATGCCTGAACTTCATATTTGGAGCACTTCTTGCGTTGTTTTTGCCTCTTCACGATGACTCACTTAATTTAGTCCTAAATTGTAAGCTGCTTTGGACAAAAGTGTCTGCTAAATGACTAAATGTAAATATAAAATGTAAATCTATCTATCGATTTCAGGTTAATTGCGATTAATCGTGCAGCCCTACTTCAGAGCCATGCCAGACATAAAGGAAAATACTGGAGAAAGAGATTTTGATGCACCTCTGACCTCAAAATCTTTTTTTGAACTCATGATAAATGATGGTGACCACTCTCTTTGAACTTGTTTTTCCAACTTCCACCCGCAAGAAGATTAAGTTTCATACCTGCCTTTGCCAGCTTGACCTAATGGCATGTGTCTTGAGGATACACCAAAAAAAATTATCACAAAAAAGACCTGGCAATGAGAGTGCCATATAGTGGAGGTGGAGATGGTCCAATTAATTTGTTATCATACTCAAGGGTAATGTACTTATGTTACTTAAGGGTGCAAGACATCTTTAACCTCAGGGAGAGATATCCCTACCAACCTGGAGAAAATTCCGGAAGTGACACAAATGACAGAAGACAACAGAATGGAACAGAACATATGGTATTGACATGATTTTTTAAATAAATGTATTTTAAATAAACAACAACGCTGGGTGCTGACCTCCAATTAAGCCAATCACAGTTCGAAAATAGCAGAGCGTAATGTGATGATAACGGTATGTCTTTATTGGTGCTAAGTGACACGCTTGCACAGGGGATTGATAGTGAAGTACAGCAAGCAGAGTATCTCAGAAATTAAATTCTCGTCATAGTGCTCCGACATGTAGTCCCAGCTTGTGGACATTTCCACTTCTGTCCACCGTTCTCTCTCTCCTACTTAACACCCTGTTTGCTCTTTGTACTGTTTTGTATAAATCAAGGCAAAAATGCCCCAAATAAAAAATAAATGATCTACTTATCTTAGTGCATTTAAGTCGGCTTGACTGTTTTGAAACCATGACTGGTGTGACCGGAGTCGCTGTAGACGATGCAGTTTTCAGATACTAAGTCGAGTAAACAAAATATAATCCTTTTAACATTAAAAAATATATATATTTTTAACAGGTCTGTGCTTTGATCAGAGGGGTAAACTGTCACACTGTTCCCTCTTTTTCAGAGAAACACAGATAATCACCAAAAATCCTTCAATAAACACATCCCTTTAATAAAGAGAAAACATTTTTCAAATTGAACTTGTGATTAAACAGTGTCATTCATCGTTAATCCAGCAAGGATGAAATGTTCAGCTACCGTAGAAGGTCAGTTAGCATTTAAACTAATGTGATTGAAAGAGTTATGTATTATTTTTGTAACTGTCTAATTGCTGGATAAACTTTCATTTATGACTCTTGCATATAAGGATTTGTGTGTGTGTGTGTGTGTGTGTGTGTGTGTGTGTGTGTGTGTGTGTGTGTGTGTGTGTGTGTGTGTGTGTAATGAGTTTAAACAACAACAATTTTAGCAGGTTTAATGTAGTTAGTGCTGTTGCTGTATGCAACATTCATTGAATAAAGTATGAATCTGTTTGCTCTAGTTTGGAGAAGAGATATTTTATTGCTTCTGAAGACTTTGCCCCAGGGTGGAGGTGGTTAGTACAGATCCTCTGATAAGATACAGCTTTAGGACAGTAGGGGATGGATCGCAGTGACACCAATTGTTTATTTAGAGCTGACACTTTTTTCAACAGAGATTTATCAGATCTTTGCATAGCTTGTGACTCCTGTTTGCAGAAGGTTGTATCCTTCTCTTTGGCTTTCTGTTGCATGTTTTGTGCTTTTGTCACGTAAGGGTTGGTTAAGGCTTGTTTATACAATATATATATATATATATATATATATATATATATATATATATATATATATATATATATATATATATATATATATATATATATATATATATATATATATACATACTACCGTTCAAAGGTTTGGGGTCAGTAAGATTTTTAATGTTTTTAAAAGAAGTATCCTCTGCTCACCAAGGCTGCATTTATTTGATAAAAAAACAACAACAACAACAAAAAAAAAACAGTAATATTGTGAAATATTATGACAATTTAAAATGACTGCTTTCTATTTTAATATATTTTAAAGTGTAATTTATTCCTGTGATCAAAGAACTTTCTATTCATCAAAGCTGTTTTCTTTGTGAATATATAGTGTAATATAGTAAAGTGTAATAGAATATATAGTAAAGTATACATTACAATAGGCCTATATATATATATATATATATATATATATATATATATATATATATATATATATATATATATATATATATATATATATATATATATATATATATATATATATATATATATATATATATTGTAATGTATAACTTAAAAACATGTATTTTAATATATGTGTGTGTTTGCTTGAGTCTGTTCAGTCATTTTAAACATTTCTGGAATGGAAGACAACTGCTTTGGAAAAAAAACATTTTGAAAAAATATTCACTCTGCTCTTTCCCATCCACTGCAGTGTTAAATGTAGACTTCAGAGGTTGTCAATCTCCAAAAATGACAGCAGCTCAAGATCCTAAGCCCCTTTTCACTTTCATTGTATTGGAATGAGTATTCTGCCTAAAATCCCATTTTGTGTTTTAGTGATGAATCATATGGGTTTAGAATTACATGAGGGTGGGTAAATGATAACAGAATTTTAATTTTTGGATGAATTATTCCTTTAATTGTTATTATAATCGTAATCATTCTCAAACACACCACATAAGAGAACATCTGGAGTTAATAATCATCATTTGATAACTTGTGTGATGCCGTATTACAAATGAGCAGAATCATAAAAGTACATCTCAATCGCTTTGTGCTCTATCTGCAGGAAATTAAACAGATTACCATGATTTGATGGAAATTGTTGTCGTCATTTCAGTTTTTTTTTTTTTTATACAGACTATCATATTAATACCAAAGTAATGATGTTTCTGTTTGATAAAAACAAAAACAAAAAATTCTGTGTAAAATGTTTTTCAGAAGCTACTATTTGTGTCTGCTTAGATGTCACACGTCTGTATGTTGTAAAGTGAGGTCTACTTGTGTCTCAGATAATGTATGTACAAGTGATAGAACTGTTTGTCAAAGGCTGGTCTCCTGTGGAAATGCCACTGTCACATGTGTTGTGTTTAGATTGCAACACTAAGGCGGATATTGTATTTTTCTAACTTAAGTAATTAACGTATTTTCTGAGTTGATACAGAGCTGTCATTTGTGATTTAGAGGGATACCAAATTAATGACACTATATATTGAAAAATCAGTCAAACTGATATTTGGTAATGAATCATAAAACACAGTACTGTCTGGTGGTAGGATTTTAAATAGCAAAATTTTACTAAACATTTGGTTTTTTTTCATTCTGTCTTTCTTGAGCAGTGGGCTGGAAGAAATGTGGTGAAATGCCACATCTCAATACTCCCTTCAATTCACACAATGAGTTATTGTCTCTGATAACTGATAACTAGTTACTGATAGAACAGCATTTCAGTGTTAGTGCCCTGGAGTAAGCATCACATTTTCTGCTCGTTTGAGTGAAATTATAATGCTACCAGTGCAGTTCACAGCATCTCTATGTGTTTTTAGGACTTCCACACGCTTTCACACCAAACTTCAGAAGACACCATAAACCAAAACTGTAGTAGCTGATTTTCAAAATGTCCTTAAAAGACCTCACACACCAAATATGAAGCTCGAGGCAAAAAAAAAACCTCTTGAAAAGATAACAGATTGTCTCTCAGCCTTTTGTATGTGCTGAAGTTTTTTTTTTTTTTATATAGAAATAATCTTAAACACATATACAGTTCGACTGGAGTGCTTTATTTTTCCAGTTCCACAATGCAGCTATTGTAGTCAAGTCCAGGGGTTTTATTGTCATTTTCCTCCTTGTGATGGGAAGAAAATTAAATGTAATGTCTCTTTAGCTACAGTGCAGAAACATATAGGGCAAGTGACTGTTAAAGGGATAGTTCACCCAAAAATGAACATTTTGTCATTACTTACCCTCAAGTTGTTCTAAACCTGTATGAGTTTCTCTCTTTTGTTAAACACAAAATATTTTAAGGAATGTTAGTAACCAGACAGTTGATGTTAGCCATTGACTTGCATAGAAAAAAAAAAAATACTATGGAAGTCAATGGGTGCCGTCAGCTGTCTGGTTACCAAAATTCTTTCAAATATCTTTTTGGTTTGAAACTGACACCATTCTAAATATTTACATCTGAGAAGAGCTCACAGTTATGGTGCGGGGCGTGACATTTCACAAACACGCGATGAGCACTGCCAATCATATCATACTGGGTCAGCAAATCAATCACAGCACATTTCGTATTTCGGAAAGAGGGACTTCATCGAAACAGGAAATAAATGGTGCGTTTGGGCCAGACTGGGGAGAGAGGTGCCATAATCATGTATTGTAACACTTCCCATAGTATACTGAGAATTTTAGCCTACATCAAGAGAAATAATAGATCTTTTTAAGATCATGCGTAACATTGATAGATTTTCTGGGAGGTCGTTTGACTCTAGTGGCTGGAATTGGGGTTTTAGGAGCATCAACAGATAACAGGGAAGTAACTTGAGTGTAAGGTTGGTGTCTGGAGAAAGAAGGTGTACTTGTAAATCGCAGCTTTTTTAATTGATCTTCCCACCTCTCGTCTTTTCTCAGAAAGCAGTCAGCCACCACTCTTTCCAACTTCTCCAGAGATTTCTGGAAATGTTCATCCAACTCTGCCAAGCTAGCGTCCACGGCTTGTTTCTTTATTTAGAAAACTTGTTTCTCTATTTAGTGTCCCTTCTGTACTCTATTACCAAGAGCCAATAAATCCACCTTAAGTTTGTCTAAATCTGCTTTCATAATTTGCATGTCATTAACATCACATTCATCTTTATCTACATCATCAACTTCATCATCAACATCAGAAATGTAATGAGAACTCAACATGGATGTTACTTCAGCAGTGGGATTGAGTCTTGTAACAAATGGACCAGCCGAGAAATCTATATTAGGTGTTACCCCAGCAGTATCCACCACTTTGTCAGCATTATTACTGGGAGTCGATGCAACTTGGTTGTTAATACAAGTAGCATCTTGAACAGTTGACATTTGTGTCTTACTCTCTATTTCCTCCATTATGACAAATACACTGTATATCCATTAAAGTAAAACAATACAACTTCCCCGTACGGGCCATCACTATGTAACACTTCCCGTAGTATACTGAGAATTTTACATCGAGAGAAAAAATAGTTATTTTTAAGGAAGTAAAAGTAAATAAAGGAGGTAAAATAGTTACACACACAATTCGTTCAAGCACCAAAGTGTATATAACAGATTTATAAAGCTTACGAAGACAAAATAAACCCAGCGTGTGTGTTTTCACATGAGTGCGGACGTGAGGGCAAATATTTTTTCAGTCCAGCATGTTGATGCAAAGTTTGAATCAGTCTCACCGATACGGCAGATAAAGTCTGTGAGCAGCTTCGTGAAGACCGTGTCTGTTTTAAATCCTCAAAGGTGAGCCATCCAATCCAAAAACACCAATCCCCACAATAAGACAGATAAATCCACCTACATATTTCGGTCCCAAACTCTAGTCCACTCAAAAATCCCGGGGTTTGATATGAACGTGCAAACAATTGCCACCCCATGACGGTCTGTTCGTTCCCTATATACTACTATCTTCCCTCTATAGGATGACGTGTTGTTGCACTATGCGAGGTCACCTTCTGAATCTCGCGAGAGTTCGTTACAGAGCTAAAGACCTTTACATGTAAAAACAACATCCCATGAAGACATTATAATGACTACCAATACATAGGTCAATCACAATATAAATAATCTACCTCTTATGAGGCTTTGCTACAGTAAAATAATGTTTTTTAAACAATCAAGCATGAAAGCATATCTAATACACCCAAAAACAATATTCAAGACTTTTTAAAGGGCATAATTGGACCTTTCTAAGCCCACCTTTTCCAGGATTTTTTGTAGATATTTTAAGGTATTTCTAGGAACATTATGATTTTAATAATACCAATTTGTAGGTGTTGATGACACAATATGACATTGGACTCTGAAATGTGTAGTTTAACTGATTTTCTAAAATGTTTCTTTGCAGTGTGTGTTCAGTAACTGGTGATGGCGGTGTGTGTGTGGATGTTGTATTTTGTTTGGCTATGCAAATGTTCTTTATTGCATGATATCTACTTGTAGGTATAGGATGACATGTTTCCTGCCTCATACACATACACACTAGTCCCCTTGAAGTAGTTTGATTAGCTCAGTTTCTTCAGCATGTTGACATATAATTCTAATTGAAACATGAAATCAGAACATTTAGTTTACGTCACAGCACAGCAAAGTTGAACTTGACACCTTGCGACAGCCACAGTTGTAACAGAAATTAAGCATAATATATTTTCTTTAAAACTTTAACATTAGTGTATAATAATATCAGTTACAGTTGCTACAGTAAAACCAATGTTTAAAATTGGTAGTGTTGTTTGAAAAGCTTGTAATTTATGTTGGTGCATGGCTCCAGTGTTCTCCTTCTCAGTGTCATTTATAACACTGAGGCTGTCAATTTGTTTGAGATGTTTGACCTCCTCCGTAATACTTTAAAGTAGAATATTTTGTCTTTTTTTTAGCCGAAAGTTGAGAGACTGTCGATTTTAAATCTATATTTTCTGAATGTGATGACGGGTACTAAGATGACGTCATCACTACTGTGATTATGGCAGTATGTTAAGTCTTTACAAACTGTTTATGGACTTATGTTTCTTTACATTTGTTATTTATGGTTTTGTGTTTCTGTTGGCTATGATGCAGTCTATTATGTTGATGATACAATTGTTTAATCTGGTTTATTATTCTATAGTGTTCAATTATAATAAGTTTAAGATATGCTGTTTGAGTTGATTGCAGATAGGTGCACATATCAGCGGTCATCACAACATTTTATGTCTACTGTAGTTTTCCTTTGATGTATTTTTCCCATTAACCACACAGAGACAAGTTGTAGTTATGCATTTTGTTATTTATTATTTCAAATCTGTATTTATTCCCACATTGCAAACAGTTGCCCCACATGCTGTCTACTCACCGTATCCTGTTCCTGTGACTCCTCAAAGGAGGGGGCGGGACCACACCTTCCCTTTTCCTTGTGTTGGGTTAAACCATTTCTATTAGTTGGGGAGGGAACTTAACTCTTGTGATGTAGGCAGGGATACATGTCCAATGGTGTTTACATGTTGTTTAAATTGCTGAATCAGTTTATTTAATTTTTTTTTTTTAAGTTAAATGGTTAAATTGTCATATGTTTAGGCTACAAAGGTTTTGGTATTGATGCCCCTGCAGTTGGTATGGTCTTGGGTGTAATGAGCTTGTCCTAGGCTATATAAACCAGTCTAAACTGAACCTTGGGAGGTAAAGACCGGGTCATATGGCTGAATGTATCCATTGTAGAATTGCTGCCTTTAGCAATTTGTTTTCTTGCGGTTGTTTATACCTCAGAGTCAAGTGTATATTTATTTTTTTGAATATTTAATTTTTATTTAATTTTGTCATTTTTTCTTTGTTCACCTCACTTTGAATTTGTAAACTCCTACTTCTCCACTGGCATTGAATAAAAATCATCTTTGGATGATATCTGAGTCCTGAGCCTATCTACCACCTCTCCTTGATCTCTATGGGACACGTTATGACACTGAAAATAAATTTTGTCAATATTTTTGAAGTACACTATATGACTATAAAGCTAGTAAGAATGATCTAAAGACATCAAAACTTTATTGTGATGCATGGGGTCTGAATCACGGTTATAAACAAGACACTCTAATTTTGTTTTGCTTCCACTATTTTGTTTCCAAACCCCAAGTGTGTTCAACCGTTTAGCCATTCACTTTACTTTTTCTGAGAGAAAAAAAAAGCTCTTTACTTTTCCTGAGAGGAACCTCTAAAATAATTCTTCTATAATTATGCAATATTTAGTTGGTGTGACTGTTGTAATTGTCTGGGTAATGATGTTAACTTAGAAATGTTATATTTTAAGTTTTTAAAGGCAAAATGTGTTTTTTGTTTGCTAAAATATTGTTGTGCATGGTTGTTGTATCTTTTACAAAAAGTCCTACTACTCGATTAATTGCGAACTTTTCAGATTTCTCATATATAATTGAAATTGAAAGTACTAATTAAATTGTTACTGAGTATTAGGTCTTGTTCACATTTCAAGACCATATAGGATCATATTGGCGTGTTATTAATTTGACTCCTTTTTGTTCATTTTGGCCCTTCTGTGGCCCCTCCTTTAAACCCATCTACTGTTGCCAATGCTTGAATGGAGCATTAGTGTGTGTGTGTGTGTGTGTGTGTGTGTGTGTGTGTGTGTGTGTGTGTGTGTGTGTGTGTGTGTGTGTGTAGAAGTAATCCATTGAGTGTGTTGATAAAGGGTGTCAGGCGTGTTAATCTCTCCTGTTAAGATTACACAGCTGAACGGATTTGAAGAGTGCCAGAGCTCATAGTCTAGCTTTACACTGGAGCTACTGGACCATAGGAAAGACTAGGCAAATCCAAGAACAATCATAGGCTACACCTGCTCTTTAGTTATCATCCAGCTTTGTTCAAATAGTGCTTACACTAATAACTGCTGAGGCCAGAGCCTGAAGATACATGCAAAAATGTACATAAAAAACATCAACCAACATAATTAAAGTTAGTGTTAGAGATACAGTACATGTGTGTGGATTAATAGTATTAATGATTACATATTAATTGTATTAATTATTATTAATATAAATATCATTAAACCCCTAAATTGGCAGTTTACAGTAAAACATCACGATGGACGATGATATCGGTCCACATCACATTTGAATGTGAATCACATTTTATTTGACTATATCTCTTTACATAAATATTGGAATAAATAAAGGAAACTTGACACGCAGGACACGATCCCCGGTCTCCTTGGTGAAAGTCCTGTGTTGAAAGTGTTGTAGATTTGTCAAAATATCTCAAATATACAATATTATCCGTGCTGCTGAGTTTTGAATCCAAAATATGTAATTTATGTTATTAGTGCAGAACCCAATGGGACTTATTTATGAATCACGAGCAGAATTATATATATATAATTCTACAATACTTACAATACTTTTTGCAAATAAAATATATGGCCGTTTTAGCCGTTTTACCATTTAATTCTTAATACATACTAGTGTCTATTTTCATGGTACTACTACTTATTTTTAGATACTAGTATCTATTCCATTATGTATTAGTACTTATCCATTAGCTACTAGTGCTTATTCTTTAGGTACTAGTACCTTTTTAAAGATACCAGTACTTATTCATTAGATACTATTTCTTATTTATTAGATACTAGTACTTATTCCAATAGTGTCTAGCATTTAATTATACTTAACTTGCTAAGAAAAATTAGAACTAGTCATTTTTTAGTTACTTGTAACTTTTTAGACCAAAGATATCCTGAACTTAATTGGGACTAGTACTTTTTAAATTTGCATTTCTGCTTAGTATGCTAATAATACATTGAATATTAATAAACCAATAACATATAAGAGAGATAACATATAAGATATTAGACAGGATAAGGAAATAAGAAATGGCACTCAAGGTGATATGAATAATTTCAATATTCTTTTATCCATATTTTATATATATATTTAATTTATTTTAATTTATAATTTATCTATTATTAAGATTAATTAGTTAACCAATTAGTTAAATGTAATATATATATATTACATATTATATTTTTTTTTTATTAAATTTTTTGCCAGTTGGTCTAATTTCTGGAAGGCCCATTTTACGCATTGCATTTTGTATGTGTGTGCGTGTGTGTGTGTGTGTGTGTGTGTGTGTGTGTGTGTGTGTGTGTGTGTGTGTGTGTGTGTGTGTGTGTGTGTGTGTGTGTGTGTGTGTGTGTGTGTGTGTGTGTGTGTGTGCGTGGAAAAGGTATAGAAGAATAGGACCTATATTTACAACTATTTATGCCATTGTGTTTCATTGTTTGGCAGTTCTCAAGTTTCTTTGATGTTATAGTTCATTCATAGCATTCTTGTACCAGTGATTCACCACTGTCAGCAGGTGAATTCACTGTATTAGAGACACCAACCCTTAAGAAACAGTGAATGTACAATCAAATTATTTTCACTAATAATAAAACCATCTCTGGTTTTGCTTCTATCTGATAGAAGAACAACTTAAATTTAAGACACGCATGTCGCTTGCACGTAAAGTGCTAGGTCAGGAGTGGAACAGGTCTTGATAGTTGCCCCTTTTTTGGCCCAACCAGACCTAGTTCCCCTCGACAGCCCTTCCTAACTTCCCCTGAATACATTTCAGGAACGGGGCATGATGGCAGCTGCGTTCAGACCCCTGGAGAAGTCCAGGCTGGTCCTAAAAGTGGATGCGGAGGTTCAGGTGGTTACCGCAGGAATATGTGGTGGTCACCATCACTTCTGCGAGAGCACCACCTAAGAGGAAGTGTTGCTTATGCCGAATAGAAGTGGAACCTATTCGTTTAGTGAGTCTTCTCTCCGTGAAGAGATCCTGAAAGCGTTCGGTCATTTCAGTGCTCTTTTTCCTGCAAGATGGGTTGGAGTGAGGGCTGTGTCCTCCACCCTCAAAATGATGTTGCCTCTATTTTTCTTTGAAGCACATCATGATGCAGTATCTGGGAAGCACGTCCTGATCGCCAGGTTCCTGAGGGAGCAACTAAAAGTTGCGCCCCTCTTTATCCTCTTGGGTCTTATCTCTGGTGCTACTGCACTGCAGAGACAGCCCCTGAGCCACTGCAGGCAGTGAGTTTAATTCTGTTTTTTAAGAAACAGTTCTCCTGCTCGCATGGTCTCTACTAGAGTGTAGGGACTTGCTCGCTTTCGGTCAACGAGTTGTGCCTGGAATTCGGGATGGCTAACTCTCACTAGCTGAGACCCTGGCCTGGATGTGTGCCCAAGGTTCCTACCTCTCCCTAAAAGGTGGGACCAGGTGGTAAACCTGCAAGCGCTGCCCCGGAGGAGGCAGACGCAGCCCTGGCTTCTCTGTCCGTCCGCTTCATTGCGGTTATATGTGCACAGAATGCAAGCCTTAGGACCTCAGACCTGCTCTTGTCTGTTAAGGAAATCAGCAGAAAGGGAAGGCTGTTTCCAAGCGACGTTGGCCCACTGATAAAGGTGGCTGCCTTCATCTTGGTGTTAAATACCGAGATGCACGTGTCCACTTACGTGGTGAGCTCCTCTGAAGTAAGTGGTGCTCCCGCCTAGGTGTTGACACAGTGTGCTTCGCTGACAGATATTCTAGAGTTGGGGGCTGCGAAGTGTCGGTTTGCTGCGCCATTCCCCTCCTATGGACTGGATACATGCGCCATTTTTGCTCCAGTTGAGTTCCTTTTAACTGAATCCTGTCGAGGTCCTCCATACCCTCCGGCGACGGACACTCGTATACACTAGTGGAACTTGTGCTAGGCTGAGTCCATATGTTGCGATCCCCACGGTGATCCCATATGTGTATTCTTCCACGATACGACTCCCTATGGCGAGCCCGTGTCTTCCCTTGGCAGAGTTTTCTGCCGCCACTGTCCGGTGAGTAGCTCCCCCCGGTTATTGGCTGGAGCCTCCCCAGTGACATTCCAAATGTTGTACTGCCCGTCAATTCGCCCAATCCAGGAGGATCATGAGGCTTCTGTCCAGGCACTGGAAGGTGGCAGTTCTAGTGGCGCTTTCAATAGATCCCCATTCAGTCGACGTTGACTATGTCTGACGTTCTCGACTGAAAGGGAACGTCCTGGTTCATCCTGAAGGAGGGAACGGAGGACGTAGTTCCCTCGCCACTACTGCTGGACCACCGCTGACTCCGGGGGCCGATTGGCTCCTCAGCGAAAAAGCAACTGGTGCGTGCGTCCACGTCCGTGTTTATACCCGCACGGCGGGGTGGAGCGTGTAATCACGCACACCAATGTTGAATTGGCTTGATTAAACAGTAGTACGAAGAAGACAGGCTCACTAGGCGTGATCCCCATTCAGTCGACGTCGACTACTGTACGTCCTCCGTTCCCGTGGGTTGCATACGCAACCAGGACGTTATTCTGTTTTTGAAGTCGTCTATTAATTTTTGACTAGTAATTATTCCAAAAGTGGCAAGTATCTTTTAAATTTTATTAGTAAGTATTAATTAGATACTTGAACTTATTTAATATATACTAGTAGTTATTCATTAGGTATTAGTACTTATTTATTAGACACTAGTATCTTTTGTAATTGTTACTAGTAACAATTTTTATCTTACTAGTCACAACTGCTTTTTACTCGTCATATGCTAGGACTAGTCAGAATGGCCACTGCAGAGTTCAATAAATAATATTACTAGTATCGAATGAAAAAGTAGTACTTATTAATAAGTACTAGTATCTAATGAGTAAGTAATAGTGTCTAATAAATAAGTACTAGTACCAATTTAATAGGTACTAGTATCAAACGAATAATAACTATCTTATGAATAAGTACCAGTATCTTTTAAAAAGGTGCTAGTAACTAAAGAATAAGCACTAGTTGCTAATGAATAAGTACCAGTACTTAATGATACTAGTATCTAAAAAAGTACTAGTAACATGAAAATAGATACTAGTACGTATTAAGAATTAAATGTTAAAACGTCTTGTCATATCCCTGATGAGGTTGGAGAAAACTTGACGAGTTCAGAGACCATTCCTTCATACAGAATCTCTCCAGATCCTTCAAATTCCCAGGTCAATGTTGGTGCTTCTTCTCTTCAGTTCACTCCAAACATTTTCTATAGTGTTCAGGTCAGGGAACTTGGATGGCCATGGCAAAAACTTAAAGGAACACTCCACCCATTTGCATTAAGCTTTGCAATGTTAGAAACTAGGGCTGTCACTTTACGTTCCAAAATCGATTGCACAGTCGATCGGACCAATCACCGCAAGTTTCGAAAACCAAAATAAGGAATCGATTTTAATGGCCTTCTCTCGGAGCGCGTCCAGCTCGTCACGATACACACACATAACAGCAGATTATACTTCTGCATAATGTGTCTCTTTTTACTACAAAACTGTGAATTCTGCCGGTATTCAGACAGTCTCATGCATACAGACACAGATTCGGGCTACAGTCTACAATCGCCTTCGTAGACGAAATTTGTTTGACATTTCTAACTGTATACACAGCCATGCTGAATCCTGCAGTGATGTTTCTCATTGATGTTATGGCAGTCCACTCTGCTTATTGTTTTTCGAGAATGTTGCGCTCCTGTTTGTCATTGTGCACGAAGCTTCACAGGAATATTGCTGACTTGTGCGCGTCTCAAGCGCCCTCTTTACGTTCGTCCTAATGCCTGTTAGTCGTCCGTGGATTTGCCCATATTTGGCGTTTAAAATGGAAACGTCTTTAGACAGGGAAAATCGATTTTACAATCGATTCAATGAACACTTATGTCTAAAAAATCGAACATGATTTTTTCACAAAAGTGACAGCCCTATTAGAAACCCAGTCATACTATTGAATGGTCGTGCAACTTCCTCCTACTTACACTTCCTCCTACAATGACGTAAAAATCGTAATTTTGCTAATTGTAGGAGGAAGTGTAAGAGGGGGGGATTTCTGTTAAGACTACAAGCACTAGTTCCCATCCTTTCAAACCCGCCCATAGGGGGTTGGACCTAATGCGATAACAGACCTATCACAGATCAGTGCCAGTGCGTTTGATTTCACCATTCATTGTTTACATGCACACCTTTTGTTTCAATCTAACTGAATTCATTCCGATTGGTGAATTTGAATGTAGTGTTTACATGAACGCTAAACAAGTGATCGGTTGATGTGCGTTTTACCCTTGCTAAGAAAATACACAGTCCTCCTTGAGAGATGGCCCAGGAGTCTCACAGGCGCTCATCAGTAATCATGCCACCGGCTTTTGCTTTCTACAGTCGCCATTCATCATGTTTACTGTGGCGAGCAGGACGAGGCTAGGGCCGTGGGAGAACGACGCGAGGCCGGTGGCGTGATCGGTTGATGTGCGTTTTACCCTTGCTAAGAAAATACCTGCTCCTCCGTGAGAGATACAAGACCAGTGCGTCTCACAGGTGTCGGTCATCAGTAATCACGCCACCGGCCTCGCCTCGTTCTCCCGCGTCCCTAGTCTCGTCCTGTGCGCGACTGTAGAATGCAAAAGCCGAATCCCGGACATTTTGTGCGATCTCAAAAACCCGGGCGGACTCACGGAGACTAACGTTAGTACTAGCTTAGCTTTGTTTACAACTGCTCTCTAACCGGTAGGCGTGGCTTGGGAGTGGCCTAGTAGAGCAGCGAAGCAGCGAAGCCTTTAATTTTGTGCTCATTTTTGTGTTGATTTTAATGTTGTTGTTTTTTGGATCATTGTCCTAGAAGATCCAACCATGGCCCATTATAAGATTTCTAGCAGAGGCAGTCAGGTTTTGATTTTTTTTTTAATCTAGTATTTGATAGAATCTATGATACCATGTATCTAAACAATAAGTTTATCTGAGCAAGAAGTCCAGGACCTCCGACAGAAAAAATAGACCAAAAATTCCACAGGTCCAGCAGTATATTTATCCTTAAGCACGGAGTACTTTTTATCCCTGTGTGCACCAAACCCATCTGGTGGGTTTGCTGCCAAAAGCCTTTTTTATTTTATTTTTTTTATCTGGCCACAGAAACCAGTCATGTTTGAAGTTCCATTAGTGTCTGACAACAGAATATGCTGGAGTTTATTTTTGGATGAGAGAGGAGGATTTTTCTTGAAACCCTCCCAAACAACTTGTGGTGATGTAGGTGCTGTTTGATTAGGCTTTCTGGCCCCAAGACTCAACTAATCTCTGCAATTCTTCATCTGTGATCCTTAGAGAGTCTTTGACCACTCAAACTATCCTCCTCGCCGTGCATTAGGATGATATAGACAGACATCATCTTCCAGGCAGATTTGTAACATCTATAGTTGATTGGAGCTTCTTATTTATTGCCCATATATTGAAAATGGGAATAGTCAATGCTGACATCCATCCATTCATTCTCCAAACTGCTTGTCCTATGTAAGGGTTGTGGGGATGCTGGAACCTATCCCAGCGTTTTGGGCCAAAGGCAGGGAAACACCCTGGACAGATGGCCAGACTATCACAGGGCTAACACAGACATGCACACATTCACACCCACAGGCGATTTTAGCCTCTCCAATTCGCCTGACCTGCATGTCTTTGGATTATGGGGGAAACCGTACTGTGAGGTGATAGTGCTAACCACTGAGCCACTGTGTTTGCCAGATATGTTACAGCAAAGTGTATGTGCCCCTCGTGTTTGCCTTTTAAGAATTAATTTTCATACCAATGTATTCATTCTCTTTCACATTTTCTTTCTTTTTCAGCTCATCACAGCTTATTATGAGTAGAAGAAAATTGAATTACTTTATTATAATTATTTTTGTAACACATTAATTTAGGGTCTAGTTCTCACTATCAACTAGGCTAGTTGCTTATTAGCATGCATATTACTAGGATGTTGGCTGTTTATTAGTACTTATAAAGCACACATTAATGCCTTATTCTACATGACCATATTCTACATCCCTTAATCCTACCCAATACCTAAACTTAACAACTACCTTGCTAACTATTAATAAGCAGTATTTAGGAGTTTGTTGAGGCAAAAGTCGTAGTTAATAGTTAATAGTGAGAATTGAACACATATAAAGTGTGACTATTCTTTCTCAAATTAATGCTTTGATCCTCGGATATTATGGATTTCGATTCCTGGGAATGCATGAACTGATAACATTTGAGAATATTGGAATACCTCTGATGCAAAATCCTCTAAAAGCTACCTGTCAAAAATGAGATAATAATATTGAGTGAATGCTCTCCGCACATAGTATACGTTCATCAAATACTTTCACTTCAAACTCACTAAATCACAGCCTCAGCCCATTCAGAAATGCCAGTACTTGGGTAGAAATCTATACATAGGAGCCTGATAAAAATGTTAATATTAAACAAAAAATTTAGACGGACTTAGAGGCTTTTGCATCTGAAATCTTAGTTTATTATTGGATGAAATGTGCTAGGAAGAGAAACTGCTCATCATTCTACCTAACCATCACATCAATACCTTGTGATACCTACTGACTAGACATAATGATTGCCAAGTCGTACATCAGGGTAGGCATTTCACAGAAGAACTTTCTTTGGTTAGCAGAGTTGGGGATAATTGAGGCAAAAGATCAGTGTTAAACGTCATGCAACACTGTGTAATCTGCACAAAGATTAAGAGTAAAGGCCTTTTTATGGGCTCAAATTCCCGCCAAATATATAGCGGTCACGTATAAAAAAATAATATGCGTGAATCAAAAATTTAAAAACACATGTAAAAATATATTGCACAAACTGAAAAAAAAAATGCAAAATGATCAGAATAGCAAACAACGTGGTCACGGATCAAAATATAATAAGCGTGAATCAAGAAATAACAAGCATGAATAAAAACTTTAAACACATTAAAAGTTATTTTGCACAAAACTTAAACTTATGGTCATGCTTTTTTAAAAAGTATGTTTTCCTTGGTTTTATTACTGTGTACTTTGTGCTTTCTTGCATTTTCTGCTCATATTTTACTCTTTTGTACGCTTGTGCTGTTTTTTTCTTCGCTCTTCTTTCTATGTTCTGCGCTTGCTTTCCCAAATGTTGCAGTTCGAGTTTCATGTAAATTAGGGCGGGCTTAAGCGTCACCATTGGTCCACTAGTTCTAGATTGACAGCTACTCCTCTAGCCAATCAATCGAAGAGGGGAGTTGACGTCACACCAATGCGACTCGTGGCTACTGATGCTTACTTGTTATACAGGAGAAGACGACCATCAACTCAGTTGGCAAAATTTTTTCTGTGGCAGAACACCTTTAAACTGCATGTGTGCCTGCAACTCAACCTGTTGCCGGTATATACGTATACCTGGCAATATGGTATCGTTAAATTTGTCATCCTAACGACGACCTGTTACAGTTATGCCTGTCTGATGATCCATCATTCACCTCTAATGCACTGGACCTGGCACCGCGAGCGTCGATCTTCTCCGAGCAGTAACTTGCCACCACCTGGCCGTTTTACTTTCATATTTAATCAATAACAAGGATGGGTAATGTCGGTCCTGGGTGCAGAGTTTAGCTCCTCCAACCCTAATCAAACACACCTGAACCAGCTAATCATCGTCTTTAGGATATTTAAGACAGGTGAGGTTTTTAATCGGAGTTGACGCTAAACTCTGCAGGACAGCGGCACTCTAGAAACAACGTTACCTATCGCTGATGGAGATGTTGCTGTATTCAAATTTTAAGCTATATTTAAAACATTAATCCTAAAGTAATATGCAATTATGTAGCTATGTAAGTAAACACAATAAGTTTGTAATAAATCACTGTATTAAATTCAACTGGTTTCTGTATATCTTCTCTGTAACACAATCATTTTCAATAATCTTGTCAAATTTGGCGAGGTTAATAAAAAAAGGTAGGCACATTAACATTCTCATGTATCTCAAAAAAGATGAATTAAATTATTTATGTCCAGAGTTAAGATAGCTTTACTGCTTGAAAGTCTTTGTAAAGTTAAATTGAACTGCCGTCTTCCCCTGTATAAGTAAGTGCAGCACTCCTGAAAAGGAGTAAGGATTAAAGAAAAATGAAATAAAAGAGAGCGCAGCAGTGCTTCTTTGTTGTTATATTTACTCAGAATGAAGTGCATCACGGGCGCGGGCACCACCCACTGAAGTGGGTGATCACGCTGGTATGCCAAGCGAAAATAATTTAATAAATGCACATAACAAAGCACAAATAAGAAATTGAACAGTATATAAAAGTATTAGAAAAATAACATTTTAGTATATTATAATGGGATTGAAGAAATTGTACAAACATAAACAGCTTGTACTCCTACATAAGCATCAGTAGCCACGAGTCGCATTGGTGTGACGTCAACTCCCCTCTTCGATTGATTGGCTAGAGGAGTAGCTGTCAATCTAGAACTAGTGGACCAATGGTGACTCTTAAGCCCGCCCTAATTTACATGAAACTCGAACTGCAACATTTGGGAAAGCAGGCGCAGAACATAGAAAGAAGAGCGAAGAGAAAAACAGCACAAGCGTACAAAAGAGTAAAATATGAGCAGAAAATGCAAGAAAGCACTAAGTACACAGTAATAAAACCAAGGAAAACATACTTTTTAAGAAAGCATGACCATAAGTTTAAGTTTTGTGCAAAATAACTTTTAATGTGTTTAAAGTTTTTATTCATGCTTGTTATTTCTTGATTCACGCTTATTATATTTTGATCCGTAACCACGTTGTTTGCTATTCTGATCATTTTGCATTTTTTTTTTTCAGTTTGTGCAATCTATTTTTACATGTGTTTTTACATTTTTGATTCACGCTTATTATTTTTTTATACGTGACCGCTATATATTTGGCAGGAATTTGAGCCCATACCTTTTCACACCAACACGAAAGTTCGGCATGGATATTCGGTCCACTTCAAAAGTTGTCTTGTTGCTTAAAGGGACAGTAGTATAATATGTTACACATTGCAGGAGTGTGCTGACTTTAGCTATTTGATATTATAGTGCCATGTAAAATAGTTGCCAAAAGTTATGTCTGGCCTAGGAAAATTGACATCTTCACCCCTTTATTCACATATTATGTGGTTGACAGACCTGGACTTTTACTGAAGTCTGTGCTGTGTGTTTACTGAAAAAAAGAATTGCACACCGGTGTCCACACTGGGCGCTAACAGCTTGATGCTGTCCACACTGGATGTGGCTGTTGCAAATCCATTTGTCCTTCATGTCAGAAGTAGCGCAGGAGTGTGGAGTACGCCAGAAATAGAACAGGGTGTCAGTTTACTGTTGGGGATTTGTCGTGTTGCATCGTGCTATATCGTATCCAGTGTGACTATAACACTGATTATAATGTATTCTTTTGTCATGTCACACTGCTCGCGTGGTGTAGACAAAGTGTTGAAGTTTTGTCAACCACTTTTTATTTACTTTTTATTTTAATTTTACTGTTTTTAAATTTAAACTTTTTTTTTCTAAATTATTTTTTAAAAGATTTTATTACCATATGAAACCAATAAAAAATACAAAGCGTACATTTATGAAAACTTGGTATTTACTGTAAATTTACTGGAATGTAAATTTATCTGTTGATCCACATTATTGTATCTATAAAATGGTTACAATAGAACCTTCCTGAATATTGTAATAATTGCTGTCTCTTTGAAATATGATGCTGGTGCTGATTTCAACAGCCATTCATTCCATTCATGAGTCAGTCATTCATGTTGGTCTGCTAACTCACACTGTACATTATTAAATTACTGATATTTTAGCATTGTCATCCTCTGTAAAAAACAAAACAAAAAAAAAACAAAAAAAAACCCACACACATACTGTATACACATACTCAAACCAGATCAGGAAGAGTAAGATGGCCTGTTAACATTATTTACGAAACTTAGTTTGAACTATTCGCTCAAATCTGTTTACCAGTGTTTTACAGTTTATGTGTGATTTTTGCAAATGTAACACACATCTTTCTCTATCTCTTTCTCTCTCTGTCAGTGTGCTGTTTTGTGGTCCATAAACGTTGCCATGAATTTGTCACATTCTCATGCCCTGGAGCTGATAAAGGACCAGACACCGATGTGAGTATGCAAATACACACACACACACACACACACACACACACACACACACACACACACACACACACACACACACACACACACACACACACACACACACACACACACACACACACACTTACCTGTAAATGTTTCTCTTTCACATTTGACAACTTTATGTGAACTTGGTAGAGACCTATGACACAGGTACTTTGTGTGTCTCCTCTAGCTTGATAGAATAATGCTAATCCTACAAAATACACGATTGCACGAATGCTTTAAATATTTTAAAATAATATTTAAGGTTAAAACAACTTGACTGAAATATGTGGTATTCTAATACTTTCTCCTATGCCAGCCTAATATGCAGAGACCACTATAAGTAAACCATTCATAGGTGAGTTGGCAGTGGGACTGTTTTTTTCAATGACTGACTGGTGGTGTTTTATGGAAGAAAGTTTTAAAAACAATGTTTATTTTTGCAGTTATGTGCGGTGGTGCAGAAATTACATACTTCAGCTCTTAACCAACATGTTAACCAAATGTATTAACCTTAATGCGTTTACTACTGTAGTACCACAACACTACTAGTATATTATATATAAAATGTTTTATAATATTTAATGTTGCATCTTGCTTTTTGCAGCTGTATATTTGTCCATAATATATGTATATAAACCTAATTTTGTCTGCCTTAGAAGCTGCAGACTTTTTACACTCAAATTATCAATCTAAGCAAACATTCTAACATGACCATAAAAACTGTATGCGTATTTGTAAGTAGTGTGTGTGTGTGTGTGTGTGTGTGTGTGTGTGTGTGTGTGTGTGTGTGTGTGTGTGTGTGTGTGTGTGTGTGTGTGTGTGTGTGTGTGTGAACTCTCTTGGCATGTGGTGTAGTGGTGGAGTAACCAGAGATTATGTCAGAATGTCATTCAAGCTTCTCAGACACTCCTTTTTATAGAGCACGGCATGGGAGACTGTCATACTGTAGCCATGGAATAATTCTCAGTAAGAACTGCTCACAGAATCTGTGTATAGACTGAGTTTGTGTGAAAACTGTTTAATAGAGCACTAAGTCTTTCCAGTATTTAAAGTCTAAACAAAGGTTGTGAAGGGCAACACACACACAGTCGTCTTCATTGTGATTAGCTAAAACTGCAGGAGTAATAACATTGCAAATATCTTTGTGTTACTGACCTTGAGAGCTCTCTGCATTTCATCTGTAAATGAATACCCAGCTCCTGAGAGGGGTCAGACCAGCTCACATCTGTCTTGAGGAAAGAGCTTTAATTGGTTGAGAATTTCTGTTGTTTAATGTACACACAAGTTTAAACAGAACAAGCTTGTTAATATTGTAGAGGCTTATTCTCCTATTGACTGGCATATAATAAAAGCCAAATGTTGTGTTTGCTTGCTAGATTAACCCTCTGGGGTCTGAGCTGTTTTCTGGGCCCTGGAGGTGTTCTGACATGCTCTGACATTTGTGCTTATTTCTGTTACTTGTGACATTTTCATAGCTAAAGTCTAATTACACTGTATTCAGCACAAACTCTGCTACAATAATATATCAGCAGCATGTGTGTAAAAGTTTGTTGTTTTCATGACATTTATGCGTGGTTTGTGAAAATACAAAAAAAAAATTCTCACTGAAATAAGGTCATGAAACCCATACTGATTATTTCTTCACGAGACTTTTGAAAATTGTATGACGTAGCCTATAATATTTGCTCTAAAACTATGTGAAAATCACCCTGACTGCTCATTCAGATAAAACAATATATTGATTAAAAAAATTTACGACGTGTTTTGTGTGAAAAAGCTTTATGCGGGAGCTCATTAATATGTAAGCTTTTCACACCTGAGAAAGACAAAGACCCTCCCCTAACGGCCCTATTAGGAGCTATCAGGCCCTATCATTCTGAGCAACCTTGCACAAAGAATGAGGAGATTTAAAAAATAATGGCTTTTAGATTTTTTGGATTTATTTACAACACAACATAATCCAAAGATACACAACAAATGACAAAAAAGCACTCATTGAAAACAATTATCCAAAGACAGAGACCTTTGTGCCATTCCTAAAAACATTGTACATACCTTCCATTTCCAAGTTGTTTGATTTTCACTTTACCATGTTCATGTACAGAGACTCATGTGAATGTTGAAGTCAGCAGGAAGTGGCATCTGGGCCCTGAAAAAAAAAAAAAAAAAGTGAACATACTGATATCAAGAGAAAGGCCTGCATGATTTTGGGAATACATTTTAGATTTTTCTGGTTAAAATTAATACACACACACACACACACACACACACACACACACACACACACACACACACACATAAATGTTTCCAACAATATATAATATAATGAACACCAGGTTTGTTGTGCCTTGTAGGCATAGGCTATGCGCAGTGCTGCATAAAATAATAATAACAATAACCAAATCAGCCTATAAATCTTCCAAAATATTTCAGTAACAACTAAGCTAGAGAAAAATATATTGATTATCATGTTACTTCAAATGTTTCCATTCGTTATGATGATATGAAATGAGATAATAGTAAAAACATGAAGCCGTTTGGTGCTTTTCAAACGCGATCGCGATCCAAAATATGATACATTCAAACGCGATCGCACTCAAATATAAAACATTATGGTTACCATATACATATCTACATTTGAGCAGATATCCACAAACACAGTAACAGTAAACACGGGTCTAAATATTATAATATTCACCATATATCTAGCAACAGTTCAACTGCAATGTGAAATTTATGCAACAATAACAAACTAATATGTAAGAATTTCTTACCTTACATCTTTCTTGTCTTCAAATCGCGTTCTTCTTCTTCTGAGGTAGCCTAAATCCAATGTAAGCTCACGGCGCGTCTTTCAAACTCGACGAAAAGCAGAGACTTGTGCGTGTTTTGGTGTTTTGTTTCTGAGGTAACGAGCGCGTTCGCGTTCAATGTGGAGATTTGCATGTGAATGTCTTTTGCGCGAGTGGGCGTGTTCAAATTAAAAATAATTAGGAAGCGTTTGAGAAGCTGGACATCTTGTTGGTTTTATACAAATTACTTAAACAGAGAATATTTGTTTTCAGTTTGAATCCGATCATTTAAAAGTACACACTTAAATGTTTATAAAGGTATATGGCTCATAAATGTGTGACAAGTATTCGCTGAGTTTTGTTTCAGTTTATAGACGTGCTCAAGAAAAAAAAGTTCACCACGACGGAGAGGCAGAACGCACACCCTGTTTATTTTCTTTATTTTACAAAAACACAATGTTTTGATTTGATTGTAAGTGGACACATACAAAAGTAAAAATATCACAGATTCTTTTTTATATTTCTTTGTTCTGTATGACTATAAATGACGGAGTAATTTAAGTTTATAGTGCTACAATGTGAAGAAAATCCGCGCCGGCGCGTTTGCCTACCTCAGAGGCTTAATGCTCCTCATTAATGGTACTCTGATTGGGATTTTTAACTGAGACTGAAGGGTTTTTGATAGTGATTCACATAGACTGATGTGCACTCTGTAATTTATTTCTGTAAAATGTATGATTAAAGTAATGTTCACCTTATGAGTGACGGTCTACCAGCAGGTTTAGAAAAAAGTTTTATTTTACATACTGCCCCTTTATGGAGAGCTGTCATGTTAAGATCACATGACCAGCCAGGTCTTGCAGTCTGAGAGTTACTACTTTCACTAGTACACCAACAATGTTTACATTAAGGTGCTTTACATTTTACATTTACATGCTTTACATTTAAATGATAAACAATGGCTTTAAAAAATAATAAAAAAACAGATAAAAAATAAATACTATTTGCAATATTGAAGGGAAATTTCTCTCACTATTCACTGACCTTCTTGTCATGATGATTTTCAAAAACCCAAGCAGGTGAGGTGACAATAATTGTTGGAGTGTGTTCCATTAGAATACACCACTCTTAATATTCGGTGCAGGGAAAGTATTGAATAGAATAGATCCAACAGATGTTTTATGTATAAAGGAGAGCACACTGATTGACATGAAAAAAAAAAAAAACCCGCACTGTGCGCCGTACTTGGTAGCCTTGTCCGCCTAAATGAATTATAAATAAACATAACAAACTAGTAGGCTATTTGCAGTATATTAAATCGTGTTTGACCTAATTATTTTGCACTGAAATGAGTCTGACACATGAGTCTGTCGGCTCTGACAGTGTTGCATCACGTGCACCTGCGCAATATCAGAGCCTATGATTTCCGAAAATAGTACTATGTTGTCAACTAGTGATATAATCACAAGAACTTTTGAGGAATATGCAACATAATTTAGACAATTGTTTTTGTCATATGTATTATAATAACTGACAGACACTATCATTTCAGCCGCTCTGTGCAGCCGCTCTGTGGAGCCGTAAGGAGCTCAGCTTCGCGGCTGAGACACGAATAGACTATTAACTTTTTAAAAAATAGTGCCACACTGCCGATGTCTTTGTTGACATGGTAGAAGAGGACTGACTGACTATGAATTAAACGCTCTCACAATTAAATAAATAATATTCAGCAAACCTAGTAGCCTACTTTCTTCAATCTGTCTCTCTTCTCCAGTGGGTTGGGCTAATCCAAAAGAAGTGAAAACAAGGGGGGTGTTCTGAAGACAGACTGTTACCTGTGAAACAGGGGTGCTCTGAAAACACCCCCATTAGCAATTAATGCTTTCCACCTGATGAAATGAACGCGGCAAAACTGATGAAATGAACGCGGCAAAAAATCGACCAATCAGAATTTTGGTCGAGCCAGAACGTATCGACCAAATAATCGACTAATCAACTGGGAGATTACAGCCCTAGTTAACATTAGATCACTAGTTTAGTTAACGTGAATTAAGAATGAACAATACTTTTACAGCATTTATTGATCTAAATTAATGTTAATTTCAATATTTTCTGATACATTATTAAAATCAAAAGTTGTATTTTTTAACATTAGTTAATGCACTGTGAACTAACATGAACAAACAATGAACGACTGTATTTTTATTTACTAACATTAAAGTGCCCCATTATGCCATTTAAAGTTTCCTAATGTTGTTTTGGTGTCTCCTTCAACGAGTTTACATGCATCAAATGTAAAAAAAAAACGGTTTAATTTTCTCATAATATACATTTGCACCTCACCCAATTTTCAATGATTCTCAAACGACTCGTCAGATGAATCAATTTCTCTAAATCCCTCCTTTCCGTGAGCTACTCTGCTCTGATTGGCCAGACAGCTTAGTCTGTTGTGATTGGTCTACCGCGTACAGCGCACATGTCAAAAACACAAATTAAACTGACCGCTTGAGGATGGATGCAAAAGTGAGTCAAATCTGTATCTCCCCCTTGTTAATATGCCCAACTTTACAGCAGAAATGTGTTTACAGCCTGGTGCAAAAAGTGGTTTTGGTCTATATAGCTAATTTTGCCCTTCATGACAACTGTGAGGGGGGTGCATTTTTTTTATAACTCATTGGTTTAAATTATATTAAGCCTTAAATTAAAGTTCTGCATTATTAAGGGCGTGGCCACTTGAGTGACAGGTGGATTGCCGCTGCTGTCACTAGCCGTTTGTCTGCTATCTGTTAGCCATCACGTCACCTCAGCTAATTCCAGCTGCTGAACTTGGCATCTCTGCCGTGTTTGTGCTTTTTTTCACGCATTATACCTTCGCCCACGCTGTTGGATTCCGTCGTTGTCGAGTATCAAGAGAACATATACTGCTGTGGTATCGTGGTAAAGATGAATTTTAACCACTGATTCTGCACATGCTCGTCCTTGGGCAGTGTAAAAAAACTGGCTTTACCTTCACATTGTAGAGCACAGCGCCGTCTTCTAGACATGATGCTATCCAGCATCCACAGGAATCAGCTGCAGTGTTTGAGGGCGTTCAAGTTTTCCCTGGTGTCTGCACGCACAATAAGTGGGCGGGCAATATGCTAATGTTTCGTCTTGACGTCACAACAAAACGGCTTATGACTTGTTTGAAAAATGATTAATTTCATTGACTCAGAGTCGACTTTTACTTTTGAAAGACAATAACTTTATATACGGTGCACTTTCAGATTTAAATCTTTGCAGGATGTTTTCATTCACTTAGAGCTATGTTACACACTACATGAAAGGTCATTTTCAAAAATCCATAATAGGTGCACTTTAACAAAGATTTATAAATACTGTAACAAATGTTTTGTTCATTGTTAGTTCAAGTTAGGTAATACATAAACTAATGTTAACTAATAGAACCTTATTGTAAAGTGTTACCAAAAGGATGACAGGTGTAAAATAAAATAATTGTGACTAATTTGATTTCTTAAGTGATACTCTCAGTGCAGTAAAACACATTTCATAATTTAAAATCCATTCCAAAGAATTCAGCATTTTCTCACACAATTAGTGCATGCATTTGTACAGTTTGTGTGTACATTAGGTTTACTAATGGCTTCTGTGAGGAATTTTCCTCCAGCCTGTTGTGTTGTGGTGTATTTGTGGTTACTTTCTTCCAGCAGCTGATTCTGCTTTCATGGCCCTGTGTTGTCCATAAGACCTCTCTCTATCTCTGTGTGCTTAGCAGGGTTTTTTTTTCTTATAGAAAATCTCCATGCCTCATTGATTCCATTACAAATCCATTAGCTCCCTCAGCCCTCTGGAGGCCTGATCTTTAGGATGTCCTTAATGCTGAGCATCAATGAGCTAACTACACAGGCTCAAACAGGCTTTTGTTCTCCCAGAACATGGACCTTCCTGAATTTAAAAGAGAAAAAAATCAACAACAACAACAACATTGTGGGATATTAATATTAACTATAAACATATTAATTGCTTTATTTGCCATGTTTGTAGAAAAAAGAACATTTATGAATGAATTCAGACATATTGAAAATAATATGTTGGGTATCGTTCTGCTTTGCTGGTTTAAGAGCTTAGTGTTTATTGTAATATTGTGACCCTTATGTTTTTATTATTATTACTTGCATGAATTTACATGTTTAAATGCTGGTTTAAATGCTGGAGTAGGCTTGATGGAGAGCATGTGTAATGCATGCTCTTCATTCTTCCCACCTTTACACTGCTTTGATAAGCATTGTGTTAGAAATAAATAATAATAATAATAATAATAATAATAAAACAGTTTACTTGTTTCACCAGAGACAACATAATCAAGAAATCAAGATTTCAGTGAAATTAAACAGAAAATGACATACACAATAAAATAAAATAAAATAAAATAAAATAAAATAAAATAAAATAAAATAAAATAAAATAAAAAAATAAAATAAAATAAAATAAAATAAAATAAAATAAAATAAAATAAAATAAAAGGTACTCTGCTCTATCAGTGCTGTTTTATAGTTCATCTGCAATAGTTAAAAAACAATTTTATCTATTTTTTTTAAGTAATACATCAGCTCACTGAATTATTAATATTATAATATATATATATAATATTTAAATAAATAAATAAATTACAAAATGAATTAAAATCATTGATGTAAATAAAAAAAATGAAAACGTTATGAGTATAAACTCTCAAAACATTGTAAAAAAAATTAAATAAAATAACATAGCAGCATATAGCAGCAACTATATTTGCTTTTGAAGCTTAAAGTGAGTGATAAATAAGTAACTATGCTTTTGAATTTTGTTTGAGTTGTCAATTGTTAGCCAGAAGTGGCCAAGAGAAGTCTGATTTTGCCTAGGTACTGTATCTAATGAGTTACAGTGTGTTGTCCCAAATGCCACCTGGTGGATAATATGTGAAGCACAATATATATATATATATATATATATATATATATATATATATATATATATATATATATATATATATATATATATATAATTCTAAGACTTGAACCCTTTCTTTTCAGTAGAAGTGTATCAGTGAGCTAGGGGCTGGAAGATGTTGGATGTACTGTCTTAGAGGTGAGAGGACAGATATTGTCAATACAGGAAGGTAAAGAAGAGCAGAGAGTATGGCCCTGTCCCAAATGACATACTTCATATGCACTTAAGCTATTGTGCACTTACAATGGCTGCCGCGTATGTGACGTTAGGTTCACAAGACCATAGGGAGTCCCGTTTGTCAATTTAGGTTTCAGAAGGATGCCGATATGCGTACCCTTGATGCACAATTTTGAGGCCGCGCTTAAGCGAGCTACGCAGCAGACATGCCCCCTCAGATTTTTTAGCCAAATGGATTTTGAATGCAGCTTCCAAAATACAAACATATTTTTACATTTGATACAGTTCAGTAAATTCAAATCTGCATTGGCACTTCACTGGTGCTAAGCCAGAGACTGACAGGCTCACTTGTCATGCATCGCAACTGTTCAGTGTTTTCAACCATTATAATGTGGAGGCGGCGTTAATAATCCTTTCAAATATAATCTGACGACATGTTTTAAACGTGAGTAATCAGCACTGATAGCAGCATCGATAGCAGCACGAAACTATCACTTGCCGGAACAATCGGTTATCGGCAAAAATCCATACGGATACTTTTTCACAATTACACAATTACCCGCTGTCATTACACAACACGAGAGTGATGGATAAATCATGAAAAGAATGGATGCTAACATTAGAAGTACATCAAGTGGTTAAAACAGTGGAAAAATACACTTATATCTGACCCAAATGTTTAATTTGGATTAGTTTATACCGGGTTTATAGTTTATATCACTTTTATGCATTTGTTATGCAGCGAAGTTTCAAATTATACATAGCTAGTGGCATGAGAAAGCAAACTAATGTGTTCATGCAGCCAACAGAAACATATAAACAAATCAGAAACAAATTTGATTTCAGTTCTTTTTTTTATCGTCACTGTAACACATATATTGCTATTTTGATTAGATAATCAAGAGTTCTAAAATAGAAGCAAATAAAGCGTGAGAGTATACATATAATATACATATGTGTCTAATTTCAGTGCTATGGCCTTTGTGTATATATTTAAAGATGGCCATCTGTAAGCATGACTTACTCATAGATTTGTACATTTTAAAGTTTTATCTCTTAACATTAGTTAATGAACTATGAGCTATCATAAACAATGATCAAGGGATAATTAATATGTTAATATTTTTATATTTAAAAAGTATAGTACATTTTCATGATTCAGTACTGTTTTTCAAAGCTTTAATAAAGTTCAGCACTATTTTATGTGTTATGTTTAGTTTTTTTTTGTTTTTTGTTTTTTTTTTTTTTCATTCAGTATCCATTTTTAAAACTATTGGTTGATTAATTGGTTATTGGCCAGCGTGGGCCAACCTACTTATCGTTATCTGTAAAGTCCACTATTGGTCGACCAGTTTTATTGATATCAGATACACATAGTGGTAACTATAAAGTTTACTCTATTTTTTTGCCAGTTCACCGGCCACTTACTTTTTTTTTGGAGAAGTGGATGAATTTACGTGTTTTAATGCCCGCCCACATGTGGAAATTGAATATGCAAGCCATTTATCCATTTTCTACCCCTGAACCTAAAAATCTAAAATCAAGCCAAATTCTCGTTTCCCCCCCTGTTAAAAAAAAAAAAAAAAAGTGCCGTTTTCTGATTTTTCCACTTTCAATATTAAATCGAAAAATGAATGAACGCATGGACCACGACATAAACTCCAGGGGCCTCATGTACAAAGACTTGCGTTGAATTCATACTAAAACATTGCGTACGGACCCAAGCATGTAAATGTGCGTTCGCACAAAAAAACCCAGATGTATGAATCTCTGCGTACGAAGGATCCCACGCATATTCTCTTTGTACATCCCAGTTAACGTAAAATTTAGTGCACATGCACGAGCACAATGCCCCACCCAGTCTCCTCCCTTTAATTAAATTAATTTAAATATGGTAATGAGTCCACTTTGGCAAAAGAAAGCAGTAAGAAAATGGCGGCAAGAAACGAAACTTTACAGAAAGGGAATTAGAGGTGCTACTATCAGAGGTAGAAACGAAAAAAATAAAAAAATAATTTGGAACTTTGTCCTCCGGAATTAATAACAAAAGGAAAAAATATGAGTGGGAGAGTTTGGCTGATGCCGTCAATGCGATGGGCTCTGAAAGTCGCACTGTAGTAGACAGTACAGTTGAGACACTTTTTGCGTTTTGATTTTTCACACAAAATTAGACACTGAAAAGAAGTGAATTTCCACATGACATGCCACATGACATTTCATTAGCTTGTAGACTAAGATATTATCAATCAATAATACCCACAAGTAGTTTATATTTTCCACAATTATCTCATAAAAATAAGGTGCTTTTTGTCTCAACTTTGTCTCAACTGTACCCATATGTGGTACAGTTGAGACAGTGCATGGTACAGTTGAGACACCCATTTTTAATGATGTAAAGGTAACTAACCATTCATTGTAAATATAAAAAATAAAATAATAAAGAAAATAACAATTGGGCAACATTTTTGTTTATTCCTCCATTTATATTCATTCATTTTATTTAAATTAGCACTGGTTAAAATGTATAAAGCAGGAACAAGATATGTAACAATATTAGGGCTGTCACTTTACGTTCGAAAATCGATTGCACAATCGATCGGACCAACCAACACAAGTTTCGAAAACGAAAATAGGGAATAGATTTTAACGGTCTTTTCTCGGAACGCGTCCAGTTCGTCACGATACGCCCGCAGCGAACGCGCATCACACAGCAACTCTCGCCTCATTCGCGCTGCAGGAATTTTTTACGCGCGTAACGCGTCTTTGCATTGACTTAACATTGAAATCACTCGCGCCTGACGCACTATTCGTGTCCGGTGTGAACACACCATGACAAACACACATTATACTTCTGCATAATGTGAATTCTGCCGGTATTCAGACAGTCTCATGCATACAGATACAGATTCAGGCTACGGTCAACAATCGCCTACGTAGGCAACATTTGTTTGACTTTTCTAACCGTAAACACAGGCATGTTGAAGACTGCAGTAATGTTTTTCATTGATGTTATGGCAGTCCACTCTGCTTATTGCTTTTCGAGAATGTTGCACTCCTGTTTGTCATTGTGCACGAAACTTCACGCCAATAAATCAACAGGAATATTGCTGACTTGTGCGCGTCTCAAGCGCCCTCTTTACGTTCGTCCTAATGCCTGTTAGTTGTCTGTGGATTTGCCCATATTTGGCGTTTAAAATGGAAACGTCTTTAGACATGGAAAATCGATTTTACAATCGATTCAATGAACACACATGTCTCAAAAATCGAACAGGATTTTTTCACAAAAGTGACAGCCCTAAACAATATTTATTAATAATACTCAGTTTAAATATCACAAATATCAAATTATATTTTCATTTGCGTCCTATGCTGGCTAATTACGACGTTTAACCTGTTATCATAACACTGAACAACTAAACAGTGTGTTTCCTAATAGAACTCTATCGGAACTCTCTACTAGATATGGGTCTCAACTATCCCCCGCTGGCCACCTCGCACATTTCTCTAAATTTTGCAATTACCTTGCATGATACAATGTCATGAAATATGCCAGTTTTTAGGGCACAGAATAACGTTTGTGGTGATACCAGTTACGTTTAACAGTCACATAAGGATAATAAGCTATTCATTGTGGAGAGTGCATGGTGAAGTGAACGTCATATCTTAGAAAAAAAAAGAAAAAAAACTTTTCCCGATATCTTTGGATCGGAGATGCGTCCGTTGTTCAAATTTCCCACGATCAAAGAGGACACTAATACGCACGTGCACAGCAAAAAATCACAACTTGTGCTTACTGCAAACGCAAGTTATTTAAGGTGTCTCAACTGTACACATGTCTCAACTGTACACGGTCCACCCTAAATAACCCTGATATAAAGGTGGACGTTACCATAGACTAAGGGTTGTATCAGTTTGCATGCTTTTATATGTTCTTAATTAATTGCATAATTGATAGAATATTCCCATAAGGCTTGTGTGACAATATATGTCAATTATTTTATAAATTGCAAATTTATAGCAATGCTTAGACTTGTAGAACAATTCGTTGTTTAATGTTTGCAACTTCACTTCATTGCCTGTAATAGTCGCCAACGGACAAAAACAATGAGAAATGTATGTACGCCAGACATGAAATTGGCGTGGAGGAACGCACATTCTCGCGTTAATTTCACTGTTAGTACATACGACCGTGAGCGTGAAAGCTGGCGTACGCAAAGTTTTTGTGCGTACGCAAGATTGATACATGAGGCCCCAGGTCCGTGTACTTTTGCGTCCATTCCTTTTTCCTTTTTTAACTCGTAATTGAAAAACAAAAACATGCTTTCTTCTTTATTCAGTTTTAGACTGGTGAAAAAATATTCACATACAAACTTATTTTCCTTATATGTGACCCTGGATCACAAAACCAGTCTTATGTCGCACGGGTATATGTGTGGCAATAGCCAACAAAACATTGTATGGGTCAAAATTATAGATTTTTCTTTTATGCCAAAAATCATTAGGATATTAAGTAAAGATCATGTTCCATGAAGATATTTTGTAAATTTCCCACCTTAAATATATAAAACATTTATTTTTGTGAATGGATGCAGCACTATCGCCAATAGAAATGGACAACTTTAAAGGCAATTTTCTCAATATTTCGATTTTTCTGTACCCTCAGATTCCAGATTTTCAAATAGTTGTATCTCGGCCAAATATTGTCCTATCCTAACAAACCATACATCAATGGAAAGATTATGTATTCAGCTTTCAGATGATGTATAAATCTCAATTTTAATAAAATTACACATAAGACTGGTTTTGTGGTCCAAGGTCACATATACAATGCTTATTTAATTGAAAATCAAATAATTGACGTACAACTTTTTTTTCCATTTTACAAAAATGCGAAATTTGATTTCTGTTTTTATTTGCGTTGACCCGGAACATTTAATACGGAGCCCGGGAAGTCACCAGTGGAAAAAAAAAATATATATAATAATCTGTGGCGACGGTTTTGCAATACGTCCCCTCAGTTTATAAACCGTAGCCTACTCACAAATTCTTAAACTGTTTCCTCAGTTTAACAAATCGTGCACACGGATTAATAAACCGTACCCATACGTTCCTAATCCACGCTTCAGATTTGTAAACCGTGCTTTCAATTTTTGCAATCTGTACCCACAAATTCACAAACCGTGCCCACGCTTTCGCGATCCATTTTCATGGGTTTGTAAACTGTACTCACAGATTTGTGGCCCCTCCCTCAGTCTGTGCCGGTTGATTCAACCAGGCCACCAGTTTAGGTGCGGGATGCATTGCATTGCACTGAAAAAAACAATAAGTAAAATTTGCTTAATTTTTCTTTGGGAAGTTTTTGCACAAATATTTTTTAAGTAAATTTCACATATGGAATTAAGTAAACTCCACTTAACTAAGTTAAGTGAAAGTAACAAAGAAAATAAGTTATTTTAACATGGCTAGTAAAAGGTTGAGTAATATCTATTTAGTTGAAGTTTCCGTATATGATATAACTTTGAATTAAACCACACTTTTAAAGTATATGCTTTACTTAGAAATATGTAAGTAATTAACACAAGAGATATTGTGTGAGACACCATATGGATCAGAATTTGCGTTTCATGTAAACGCAGAGACCTCAATACTTGGTAGACAATAGGCTACACAATTACGGTAACATTTGATGGATCGTTTTGGTGTTTGAATGTGTCTTTTTGAGTAGAAAATGAACTCCAAATGTCACAATATGGCAAGTTACTAATCCTAACAACAAAAGCAATGATAAAATAGTGTAAAAACAGCTGGAACAGTGAAAAATGGGGCTGCAATACCGTATGGGATTGCAGCCCCATCTCTCAAAAGTACATCTACATACCTCAATATTTTTATTAAAAAAAAAAAAAATCTTTGTAATGATTCTTTGTCCTTTTATCGTATATTTTATTTTCTCCACTATAAGCAAATAATATCAGGTGAGATACAAGCAACCCAAAGCAGACTTGCTGTTTCTGTCTGCTAGCATGCAAATTACTGTACTTGAAATTTGAGACCACATCGCAGTCTTTATAAAAAGAGAGTATTTCTCATTTTGACTTTACATTTCATGTGATAGTTTTGTTCACAGGGATTTTTGATTTCGTGATAGTAAATGCCTGGGGCAGCAAAAACAGTTTTTGTGTGACTGATGCTTTTATAAATTTTATACCCAATAAGATGGTGTGTAACAATATAATATATATATATATATATATATATATATAATAAACTGGCCTCCAAAAGTCTGACATTAGTCGTCGTCATTTACTACTTACCTTACCTTACCTATAGTACTTGTCATCTGGTCAATTGTACCTTGTTGAATCTTGTCAGATCTTGCCCCAGTGTTTTGCGCTGCTGCGGGTTGCGCAAAGCTGCTGAAGAGGTCTTTGCAATATTTGTATATTCCCAGCTCTTCTCAGGTAGAGAGAGAAAGTGGTCTGCCAGAACAGATCCTTTGAGCAGGCGCCCTACTCTGATTACCACAGAAGTGACCAGAGGAGCTGTCCTGACCAGGATTTGAACCAGTAAATCTTCTTAACCATTCATGGTGAGATCGTGAATTTCCCTATTAAATCACAAGCCTGCCACTTTTTTGAATACTTGCACATATTCAAATGCAAGTCAGCTCTGAATCAATTGAAAAACTGTTGCTTTAGCATACTCCAAAGTTCACTGTAGAATTGTTTTGGTGTGGCTGTGAATGTGAGCTTTGGAAATGGTCCAGGCAATTGTATCGCATTGGTATGACACCCCCTAGTTAGCTTGACACTCCATGAGAAAAAGATGGTAATTGGCCCTATAAATAAAACATAGATATGACAAGTGTGGTACCCACCTGCTCAAAGTAGCAACAGAAACAACTGGTCAGACAAAAGAAAGGAATAATGGTGTAAGAAATTGAAGATACAGAAAAAATATGCGAGAAGAGGAGGAAATTATGGAGCAATAAGACGGAGTGTAAAGCATGAGTTATGAACAAAGTATGAATAAACATAGCTAAAGTTGATACCACCTGCTAAGAGTTGACTTTTAAAAGGTCAGGCTGAGCCAAACCAAATTCTACACTCACATTTACATCTGCTCAACTGATGACAAGCGCATGACAACGAACGTATTATGTTCAAAATTCTCCGACATTTGTTGGTCAAAAACCTTGTAACTCATTTGAGCTTGATTTTGGTAAAATGTTAATAATATGATTCATGCAAGTGTCTGATCATATATTCCTGAAATATGTATAGCACTTTTGGAGATACAAGGTTTCTGCCCTTCAGCAACTAGGGAGTCTAAAAGAAAAGAGATCAAGAACCACTGGTTTAAGCCCATTATAAGGCCTGACTATATCCACATTTGTGTATCTCCATCTGTTTGGATTCTTCTTAATATGTTTACACATAATAAATAAATTAGGAATATTTTTACTTAAGTAATATTTTATTACGATATTGCTATCTTTACTCAAGTACTTCCTCCACCACTTGTCTGACACATAAGAATTTGTCTTGAAAACTCATGATTACATTCTCGTTTTGCATGCTATTTGACCTACCTATTATATAGGTAAGGTATGATGGTAAGGGATTTACATTGCTTTTCATTAAAACCATCTGTGTTTGGTCATTACGTTTTCTTCTATTGAAGTTTGAAGTTCTTTTTCTCTGTACTGTCTGGGTTAGGGCTGAACGATACATCGAATTTTCATCGTCATCGCGATATGAACTCGCGCGATGAACACATCGCAACAGACAGCCTGAGCCTCACTCACTCACGCGCACACACACACACTCGCTCACTGGCACGCACACGCACGCACACACACACACACACACACACACACACACTCACTGTTGCTCGCACTCTCACTCACTCTCGCTTACATACTCAACCTGTCGTGGAGGACCGTTAAAAAATTAAACATACTAGTCTTTCTGTCGTGATGTCGTGAAGCATCGCAGATGCGACGTAGGTTGTCGTCCACTATGACACACTATACGAGATGAAACGATCGAATCTTGCGTCCCGATGCCCGTTGTCGTTTACGAATCCCCACGACACCCTACGTCAAACGGATCGTGCCAAAATCGCGCTAAAATCGTGTAATCTGAACCAGGCAGGTAATAAACGTTTGACCTATCACGCAAAGAACCTATTAAAGCACTAAGACATGGGAACAGTATAGCTAACATTCACATTTGAATATTTATCACAAGTCATATCGTCATCGCAATATTAAACAATGTTATCGCACATTGCAGCTTTTCCTCATATCGTGCAGCCCTAGTCTGGGTGTCACGGATACATCAGCGTCAGCGCCAGACCTCTACACTCCGCCCACTCGTTCTACATCCCCTGAGTTCTGATCATCTGCACCTGTCATCATCACCTGTCGCCAATCTCCTGTCACTTCACTCACTGTTTAAATACACCACCAGTTCCCTCATTCAGTTGTCAGGTCTCGTTGATTCAACATCGACATTCTCAAACTGAGACGAAGACATTACCACTTACCTGCTTTGTATACTCACCTGCATCTTCGGATTACTCAGCCTGTCCACCGGATCTTCTGTCTTCATCTGCCCACCTGATTCAGACTGTCTGACTTCTTCCGTTCATCTACAACCTGTAACAGATAAGAGATTTTGTCAGTTCCATCTCATCCATTGACTCACCCAGATTAGTCCACTACTCGTCAACTTACCTGCCGTGACTGTTCCTTTGTGCAAATAAACTTCCTTGCAAACTTTACCTGTTTGTGTTGTTCTGATTCCTGACACTGGGATCCTGAACAGGATTTTTGAGACCAACAGCTCTTCAAGCTATAATGACTTCTTTCAGGATGTGGCCTTATTTGTGTGAGATTTGATTGGCTATTGCCATGGGAGCTGGGAGACTCATCACGGAGGGTTACTAGCAGCAGGAAGTGATTGGTTGGTAGGTGCGGCTGTTAGTGGTGAATGGGTTCCATCTACCAAATGTCAGGAGTTAGAAGAAGAGGCTTGAGTGGTGGCAGCTGGGAGTCGCTTTAGCGCACTTTATAACCCCAGAGTGATTCTCGCAATGAAGTCTGACATCATACATTAATTACACCAATGCTTGGATTTTTTAACAATTGGTATAAGGATATAAGGAATAATTTTCCTAAGCTGGTATTACAAAACCTCTGCTCTTTCATTGTGCTCCTTTCGCTTTTTTTCTTACAAACAGGCAGAATAATGGCAGAATAATACACTGACTGGGGCGTTTATTCGTTCATTGTTTCTCCCTAATAATTCAGTGTATCTGTTTTTAAGGGCTCTTATGCTCTTTTTGCGTATACATTGAGTGCATGTTTTCTCTGCGTTATCTATATTGATTCATTGTGATCCATGTAGTGTATTTGCTTAAGTGTTATACATACAAATATTTACATAACAATATTTAGAATTGGTTTTTGTTTGTTTATAAATACAGCTTTTCACTCTTTACTGTCAAAGAGGATGTTTTTGTTTTATAGTTTAGTGACTTTTCAATCAAGTCTACAATGACTAATGTATACAAAGTGATGAAACTTTATGTCTTGGGTTGCCAGTGTAATTTGCCTCCTCAGAATAAATGAATGAATCAATGAAAAGTGTGAATAAATAAACACTTCACTGAGGTGTGTGAATAAATGAGAATGATCTCTGAGGTGTGTGAATAAAAAATTATACTTTAATGAATAGTGTAATATGCAAGTAGATGTCTGGGAAATGTAAATCACCTGAAATCGTTGTGGGCCCCCCATGGCCGTGGATCTCGGAAATCTTTCCCTGCTTAATAACAGCCCTTATCATAAGTACTGTATGCATAGCAAATTCTGAATTATTTCAGAATGCACTGTAAGTTACATTGTGACATGGCATGGGTCTTTTATCTATTCACACACATTAGGGCTCAGAATGAAGAAATAGCCACTGTAAGATGTAAAGCAGGTCTGTATGAATGGCATCAGTCTAAAACTAAGCCCAGTATCACTGTTTGACTGAACCCATAGAACATTCTCCCTTATATCACAGGCTACAGCTGTAGCTGCGACTATATTTAGACCCCTTTTCCACAGTCACACACACACATATACATATTCTTCCCTGGCTTGCAACGTCTCTGCCTGTACCACCTACAGTGCATCAAACAGTGTCTGTCACACACACCCTTTGTGTTTGTTTGTGTGTGTGTGTGTGTGTGCGCGCGTGTGTGTGTGTGTGTGTGTGTGTGTGTGCGTGTGTGTGTGTGTGTGTGTGTGTGTGTGTGTGTGTGTGTGTGTGTGTGTGTGTGTGTGTGTGTGTGTGTGTGTTCATGTTTTTCTATCCCGGTGGGGACTTCAACCTGAATGCACACAGACTCATGGGGACTCGTGTCACAGTGGGGACCTAAATTGAGGTCCCCATGGGTAAATAAGCTTATAAATCATACAGAATGAGTTTTTTTGGAAATGTAAAAATTCAGAAAGTTTTCTGTGATGGGTAGGTTTAGGGGTAGGGTTAGTGTAAGGAGATAGTTTGTACAGTATAAAAACCATTAAGTCTATGGAGAGTCCCCACAGAGATAGTAAACCAGACATTGGTAGATGGTAGTGAATGGTTGAAATGAATGACTAAAGTATTTTTTTTTTTACATTGTCATACGATTTAAGTCAAATAACATTTATTTATATAGTAGTGCTTTATACTAGAGATGCATCGATGTATCGGCCGATAAAAGCTATATTTTTCACTATCGGCCATTGTTTAAAAACAGCCGATGACCAGTGTCGATTATATCCTGTCAATCAAAAGGGTGTGGAAAAACATGTTCGACAGCAACTCACACTGTGTGTGAAGAAAATCTATCATGTTGAATTTAGGGCAAGTTAATGCGAAAATAACGCAATAACAGTTAAAAACAGCTACATACCAGCAGGTTCTATTTGAACCTAGTTCAAGCCAGGGTTGCCAGGTCTACAGTTTTTCCTACTAAACATTATTTGTAGCACATCTCATCCAATAATCGCAAATAGCTCTGTGCTTTGTTACTTCTAAGAAGAAATAAAGCCTCATCTTTCAAATTCTGTCCATTTTATCACGAAATTCTAACAACAAATAGCGTTTTGACGCTCTTAAATGTGATGTGACAGATCGCTGTAGCGCCTCAGTTCAAGCAGCAGCGCGGCCTTTCCTTCCACTTTAATACAAGTTATATCTATAAAAACATGCATGAATATCAGAATGTATGTTGAAAGATACAGAACTTACTGAAATCCGTATCATGACTCATGTAATCTCTCAATCTGTGTTTCAACCGCAGAAATATGTCAATAAAACAGCTTGTGAACAACGTCACTTGACGTTGCATTTACCTCAGGAAAGTTATGCAGTTTTCACAGTTCGTTAGTTAGCTATAAAAAAACTAAAGAAGAGCTTATTTACTGTTAATTATACATTTATGTTTGAATAAATTTGCCATGAAGACAAGTGCTTATGAAAACTACCTTATATGTACAACTGAGTTGTATACAAACATATCAGTTTTTATTTGGATGTAATTATTATATCTGAAAATTAATGGGAGTTAAAAATAATAGGCCTACCTCTGTTGTTAATTGCATCCAATATTATAGTGTACCAAATGAGAGGGTTCCCTGTATAGTTTGCAGCATTATTTGGGAGAGATTTTATTTCCATAAGGAAAACAAACTATCGTCATTGGCCGATATCATTCTGAATAATCGGCTAGCGGTATCAGTGCAGAAATTTCACATTGGTTAATCTCTTTATACAATGCATATGGTTTCAACGCAGCTTTACATTAATAAAGCAGGAGAGCACAATAAAGTATAATAAAGACAATAAGAGTTAATGTTGTAAAATTCATCAATTATGAAACAATTTCAATTTAAGCTGTAAAGCATCTCTACAGAAGACAATAGTAATTTTTCAGGTCAATTTAGTTCAATGCTGTTTCAGTTCAGTTCAGTACCTTTTTTGCAAAGTCCATCAATTGTGAAACGAGTTCAATTCAGCTAAAAGCAGCTTTACAGTCAATAGTTTCATTATTCAGCTCATATCAGTTCAATGTTGATTCAGTTTAGTTCAATAATAGTGTCAATGTTGCAAAATTAGTGTCATTATCCAGCTCAGTTAAGTTCCATTTTCATTCTCAAGAAGTCAAGTCAAGTCAAGTCAAGTCAAGTCAAGTCAAGTCAAGTCAAGTCAAGTCAAGTCAAGTCAAGTCAAGTCAAGTCAAGTATATTTGTATAGCGCTTTTCACAATACAGATTGTATCAAAGCAGCTTCACAGTATTAAATTAAAATAATACAACAAGGTTTGTTTCTAGTGGAATTTATTGATTGATAAAATAAAATAAAATATCCCCAAAATATCCCCAACTGAGCAAGCCAAAGGCAACAGTGGCAAGGAACCGAAAAACTCCATCAAGTGACCTAATGGTGTCTTAAAACTCCATCAGGTGACCTAATGGAGAAAAAAAAAAAAACCTTGGGAGAACCCAGGCTCAGTCGGGGGCCAGTTCTCCTCTGGCATTTATGAACTAGAGGCCGGATTGTAGTTTGAACTGTAAGATTAAAAATATTATATGAATGCCTGGCCGAAAAGATGCGTCTTTAATCTAGTTTTAAACTGGGAGAGCGAGTCTGAGTAACGAACAGTATCAGGAAGGCTATTCCAGAGTTTTGGAGCTAAATGTGAAAATGATCTCCCTCCTTTGGTTGATCTGGATATCCTAGGCATAGCTGCCAACTCTCACGCATTCACCGTGAGACACACACAATTGACACTTTTCACACTCTCTCACGCCACACATCCATTTTCTCACGCACAGAAAAATCGCGAAGCAAAGAGGACACGGAGACCGACAGACTAGACAGAGCAGGTTACTTATGATATTTAAAAAAATCGCAGCTCTCAGATTCTGTCACTTTCATTACGAAATTCAGACAATAAATACCGTTTTGGCGCTTGTAAATGTGACGCGACAGATCCCTAGCGGCACGTGATCCGATCATCTCTAGCTGATAGTAAATAACATTAAAACACAAATGAACACTGTTGAAAGATACAGTACAACTTACCGAAATGTATATTCCTCATACATAATATCGACCAATCAATCAAACAAAGGGGTCAATAAAACAGCTGGAGAACAATTATGTCACACAACATTTACCTCAGGAAAGCCATTTAATGACCATAATAATATAGGCTATAGCACGTTAGTTGGCTAGAAAAAAAGCTATAGAGAGTATTTTGCTAAATATGTGTACTATATTGCATATTTATTATATAAATATATAAATATATAAAATATAAAAAAAATGTATAATAAAAAAACGCATTCCTATTTAATTTGTGTTATTTTTTACCTTAAATAATACTGCCAGCTGATAGGGCTCTCTGTATGTTTACAGCATTAGGTGAGTTGTTTTTTTCTTGAGAAAAATGAATGCCTATCTTGTGTAGTAGCCTACCTAATATTTGTCCAAATGAGTCAATATTAAATCAAATCACAATAATTGAATTGAAATAATAAAAAAGCGCAGCTTACCAGAAATTGAACCATGTAAACATTGTAACATGTTGTCACTAAACCTAATAAAATTCAGTTTAGTTACTAAAATGTTTTGACAATCACAATACACTTGTGATGCAATAATTGTTTTTACACTAGGTATGACCAAAAGCCTTGAATTTATTGATCTTAAAGCTCCAGTATGTGACTTTGGTATTTGACCACAAGAGGGCGCAGTTTCCAACAATAACAAAGGCGAAGCTTGATGACGCTATGAAGGAGGTGACGATGGGAGATGTCGTTTTTAATGTTTTCACAATCTAGCGATATATCCACATGGAATTAATGAATCATGATCACGGATGGGGTAATTTAAATTCGTTTTTGTATTACCTGTATGTCTGATCGTATTATTTTATGTCATCATAATTAATGAACTGCAAGGAACGTGAAATGTTATGCTATATTATCCCGTTACAACATACAGCTATTTGTCAAATGATTTGTTTGGTTAATGTTGTGCAGTTTTACGTTTTTATGGTTAATGCCGTGTTGTTTAACGTGTTCAAACCAATATCTAAAAGTAAATTTGAACGAACATTTGCAAGTAATGACTAAATATATTTTTTTAACATCATATCCGATTGTATTTAATTGTACTGCCATAATCTCGGTCACCACACGTGATAAAAAGCCTTACCAAAGTACAAAGAGCAATATAACTTTGTTTATAAGTGCTATTATTGACAGTTGCATGTCTTACCTGTCTACAATACACTCGCGAGAGCAGATCGTCTCTGTCAAGTCCAAGATTGTCGCGCAGCTCTCTCCATCTCGAAAACGCCTGCCGATATTTATCCAGGTTTTATTCCTCCGTTTGTCACACAGTCCGCGACTCCGCGTGTATCCGAATATGGACGCTTTCGTTTTGTTGGCACTTCAATAAAGAGTTCGTGATCCATAACAGCTATAACCATACAGTCTATGGCTATAACGCTATAACCACCACTTCCGCATTTGACCATGCGATATTCCGGTGTGGTGGGTCATATTTTTTATTTTATTCTTTTTTTTATTCTTTGTCAGACGTCTTTATTGTTTATGGTGATAAGAAAAAAAACTCAATAAAGTTGTTGTAAAAAAAAAAAAAAAAAAAAATCCGGTGTGGTGGAATATCCTATCACATGGTCCACACCGGAAAAAAGGATTAGAGCGGACATTGCGTCACTGAGGCGCGACATTTCTTTTCCGGGACGGCCAGTTATTTAAAATCGGAATTTCTCTGAAATAAAAAATCTTTGGAGACTTTTGAGATATTGTAAGTACACAACTGGAGGAAATATATCACACTGTGCAAGTTATTTTTGGAAATTTTATTACAAAATTCTTACAGATTGGAGCTTTAAAGAGCGCGATGGATTATAGGGTGATAGAAGATCCGTTAAATAGACTGGAGCTAAGCCGTTTAGGGCTTTATAAGTCAGTAGCAATACCTTGTAAATAATACGGAACTTTATAGGTAACCAATGCAGTGATGATAAAATCGGTGTTATATGATCATATTTTCTTGATCTAGTAAGAACTCTAGTGGCTGCATTTTGGACTAACTGTAGCTTGTTTATTGAGGATGCAGGACAACCAGCTAATAAAGCATTACAGTAATCTAGTCTCGAGGTCATGAATGCATGAACTAGCTTTTCTGCATCAGAAACTGATAGGATATTACATAGCTTACCATTGTTTCTAAGGTGGAAAAAGGCTGTTTTTGTAACATATGAAAATATGATTTTCAAAAGACAGGTTACAGTCGAGTATAACACTCAGGTCTTTTACTGTAGAGGATAAAGTAACAGGACATCCTACGGTGTTAAAGTTGTATTGTAAGAGGTTTTGTGGGCGTTTTTTTGAACTGATAAGTATTACCTCTGTCTTGTCTAGATTTAATAAAAGAAAATTACGCATCATCCAATCTTTTATATCTTTAACACACTCTGTCAATTTGGATAATTTAGCGTTTTCATCCGGCCGTGATGAAATATAGATTTGAGTGTCATCAGCATAACAATGGAAACTAATTCCATGTTTCCTTATAATATTTCCAAGTGGCATCATATATATTGAGAATAAGAGAAGGCCCAACACAGATCCCTGCGGCACTCCATAGTTTACTGAAGTTATGATCGATTTTTCTCCATTCAAATAGACAAAATGGTAGCGGTCTGATAAGTATGATCTGAACCAGCTTAACCCTCTGGGGTCTGAGGGGTTTTTGGGGTCCTTGAGATGTTCTGACATGCCCTGACATTTGTGCTTTTTTCAGTTGCTTATAAACATATTAATGGCAAAGGTGTAAATTCACTCTATTTAGCACAAACAGGGCTACCATAATATATGAACAACTTGCATGTACATGTTTGTATTTTTGATAGAATAATGTTTATGCATGGTTTTTTCAAAAACAAAAAACTAAAGTTTCTGAAATAAGGCCATAAAACACATTCTAAATATATGTAAATAAGACTTTTGACAAATGGATGACGTTGCCTAGAATTTTTTCTTCAAAATTATGTGAAAATCATACTGCCTAATCATTCACATAACACAATACATTGATTTAAATCTTGTAAAACACTTTTTGTTTGGAAAGGCCATATGCGGGTGGGCGTGATTCACACCTGTGGAGTCAATGGGGCCCGCATAATGAGGCTGCATACGTAATGAGCCTTTCATTCAGGTGTGTGAATGAGCCACAAAAATGCAAGGACAATATATAACTGGTTTGTTGTTTTTTTCCACAAATTTTGCTTGCAAATTGTACAATATTCAAGGTAAACATTTCTAGTAATTGTGCAGTTAATTGTTCTCATACTGTATTTTCAGATTTGGAATATATTCTCTTCCCAAATGTGTCACTAATAAAGCATAATAAAATTATTTAAAGAGAAGGCTTATAATGACCTTTTAAGATTTTGTTTACATCTTTCCTTATATATATATATATATATTTTTTTTTTATATACAATTAAGGTTATACAATTACAACAACATTTAAAATTGTAACAATATTTCCAGTGTAATCTTTCTTTGTATTCGCGATTCATATTAAAACAGTATTTTTGCCAGCTGTAGTAGCTCCACAACAGCGCGCATCTGTGCATTCGTTCGTTCATTCATTCATACACAGAAACGCAATTCATATTTAAACAGTATTTTTGCCAGCTGTAGTAGCTCCACAACAGCACGCATCTGTGCGTTCGTTCGTTCATTCATTCATACACAGAAACGCAATTCATATTTAAACAGTATTTTTGCCAGCTGTAGTAGCTCCACAACAGCACGCATCTTTGCGTTCATTCATTCAAACGCGATTCATATTATTTAAACAGTATTTTTGCCAGCTGTAGTAGCTCCACAACAGCACGCATCTTTGCGTTCATTCATTCAAACGCGATTCATATTATTTAAACAGTATTTTTGCCAGCTGTAGTAGCTCCACAACAGCGGGCATCTGTGCGTTCATTCATTCAAACGCGATTCATATTATTTAAACAGTATTTTTGCCAGCTGTAGTAGCTCCACAACAGCACGCATCTGTGCGTTCATTCATTCAGATTAGAACAAAGCAAACAGAACTGACCTAATTCCTCAGCGGGATCCGTTTGCTCCTCGAAATGATACTTCCAGAACTTCTGAGCTAAATTTTTGCAGGATTATTATCAAGATAGTATTATTCCTCACAGCATCGTAAAGTACATAAGTCTGAAAGTGAACTCGCGGTGTGTTATCCAGCTGATGTGGGCGTTTCACAGGTTTGTTTGGATCGCCTCACATTTGCGTTTGAATAGCGCGCGCTCTCCGTGGGTGGAGCACATTAAAACTTAATTAGCTGAGATGAGAACGACTGACATCTCTCTCTTTGCATACATATTACATAAACTGTGAATATTTGTTTTTCATAAAAATTACTTCATTTAAAAGAAGAAAATTCAAGCTTCATGCCTGTGTGACTGTATGCCTGTTTGACTGAGTATTCGCTGAGTTACAGTTCATTTTCGGACGCGTTTCAGAATTGACTTCACTGACGGAGAGTAGGCAGAACTCGCATCATGTTTATTTTTCTTTATTTGGCAAAAAGCACAACACTTTGTTTTTATTATGAGCATACACAAAAAAAAATACACACTAAACAGGATCGATTGATGTATAACACAAGCATATAAGATAAAAAATATTATTTTTTTTTTTATTTTTTTTTGCACTCATACGGAAAAAAACGAGCCTATCGCGCCGGCGCGACAGCCGACCTCAGGGGGTTAATGCTTGTCCTTGAACACCAGTATAATTTTGTAGTCGATCTAGAGTATTGTATGATCTATAGTATCGAACGCAGCACTAAGATCAAGTAAAACTAGTATTGAGATACAGCCTTGGTCAGGAGCTAAAAGTAAAATCATTTGTGATTTTAACGAGCGCAGTTTCAGTGCTATGGTGCGGCCTGAATCCAGACTGAAACTTTTCATAGATGTCATTTTCTTGCAAGAAAGAGCCCAGTTGAGCGGACACAACTTTTTCTAGTATTTTAGACATAAATGGAAGATTTGAAATGGGTCTATAATTTGCTAGATTATTATGATCTAATTGTGGTTTCTTAATGAGAGGTTTTATAACTGCCAGTTTAAATGTTCTTGGAACATGACCTAAAGATAAAGACGAGTTAATCATATTGAGGAGAGGCTCTTCCACTACAGGTAACACTTCTTTCAATAGTTTAGTTGGTATAGGATCTAATAAACATGTTGTTGTTTTAGATGAAATGATAAGTTTATTTAACTCTTTTTTTCTATAGTTGTAAAGCACTGTAATTGTTCTTGCGGGGTGATAATTGAGGCTGAATAATAAGGCGCGATTGAAGATTGAACGTTTACAATTGTGGTTCTGATGTTTTCTATTTTCTCAGTGAAGAAGTTCATGAAATCATTACTACTAAACTGTAACGGGATATTTTGTTCTGGTGATGTCTGTTTATTTGTTATTCTAGCCATGGTGTTAAATAAAAACCTTGGATTATTTTGGTTATTTTCTATTAGTTTGCGGAGGTGCTCAGCCCTGGCCGCTTTTAGGGCCTTTTTATAACGTGACATACTGTCTTTCCACGCCATTCTAAAGACCTCTAAATTAGTTTGTTTCCATTTACGCTCTAAATTACGGGTTTCTCTCTTTAGAACACGCGTAGTATTGTTGTACCATGGTGCTTTAATTTTCTCTCTGACGTTTTTTAATCAAATTGGTGCAACAATATCCAGTGTTCCAGAGAGAATGGTGCTCATAGTGCTAGTTAGTTCTTCTAATTCATCTGTTTGTTTGGGTTCAGGCAGCAGCTGAGACAGATTAGATAAGCAATTTGAGAAATTATCTATGGTGGATGGAAGGATTGTTCTGCCTGGTCGATAATGCGGCGCCGCATGACATATTTCAGCAGTATGTAATATGCAAGCTACCATATAATGGTCAGTGACATCATCACTTTGTGGAATGATATCTATATCGGTTGGATCGGTTCCATATGATATAATTAAATCGAGTGTATGATTAACCCTCTGGTATCTGAGCTGTTTTCTGGGCCCTGGAGGTGTTCTGACATGCTCTGACATTTGTGCTTATTTCTGTTACTTGTGACATTTTCATAGCTAAAGTCTAATTACACTGTATTCAGCACAAACTCTGCTACAATAATATATCAGCAGCATGTGTGTAAAAGTTTGTTGTTTTGAGATAATGACATTTATGCGTGGTTTGTGAAAATACAAAAAAAAATTCTCACTGAAATAAGGTCATGAAACCTATACTGATTATTTCTTCACAAGACTTTTGAAAATTGTATGACGTAGCCTATAATATTTGCTCTGAAACTTTGTGAAAATCACCCTGACTGCTCATTCAGATAAGACAATATATTGATTTAAAAATTTTACGACGTGTTTTGTGTGTAATATGTAAGCTTTTCACACCTGAGAAAGACAAAGACCCTCCCCTAACGGCCCTATTAGGAGCTATCAGGCCCTATCATTCTGAGATTTATTTCATTCTGAGATCATTCTTTTAGATTTTTGGGATTTATTTACAACACAACATAATCCAAAGATACACAACAAATGACAAAAAAGCACTCATTGAAAACAATTATCCAAAGACAGAGACCATTGGGCCATTCCTAAAAACATTGTACATGCCTTTCATTTCTAAGGTGTTTGATTTTCACTTTACCATGTTCATGTACAGAGACTCATGTGCATGTTGAAGTCAGCAGGAGTGGCATCTGGGCCCTGAAAGAAAAAAAAAAAGTGAACATACTGATATCAAGAGAAAGGCCTGCACTATTTTGGGAATAAATATTAGATTTTTCTGGTTAAAATTGCTTTTTAAAATTCACAGAATACACACACACATAAATGTTTCCAACAATATATAATATAATGAACACCAGGTTTGTTGTGCCTTCTAGGCATAGGCTATGCGCAGTGCTGCATAAAGTAAAATAATAATAACATTAACCTATAGCAGCTTGTAAATCTTCCAAAATATTTCAGTAACAACTAAGCTAGAGAAAAATATATTGATTATCATGTTACTTCAAATGTTTCCATTCGTTATGATGATATGAAATGAGATAATAGTAAAAACATGAAGCCGTTTGGTGCTTTTCAAACGCGATCGTGATCCAAAATATGATACATTCAAACGCGATCGCGCTCAAATATAAAACATTATGGTTACCATATACATATACATTTGAGCAGATATCCACAAACACAGTAACAGTAAACACGGGTCTAAATATTATAATATTCACCATATATCTAGCAACAGTTCAACTGCAATGTGAAATTTATGCAACAATAACAAACTAATATGTAAGAATTTCTTACCTTACATCTTTCTTGTCTTCAAATCGCGTTCTTCTTCTTCTGAGGTAGCCTAAATCCAATGTAAGCTCACGGCGTGTCTTTCAAACTCGGCGAAAAGCAGAGACTTGTGAAGTGTTTTGGTGTTTTGTTTCTGAGGTAACGAGCGCGTTCGCGTTCCATGTGGAGATTTGCATGTGAATGTCTTTTGCGCGAGTAGGCGTGTTCAAATTAAAAATAATTAGGAAGCGTTTGAGAAGCTGGACATCTTGTTGGTTTTATACAAATTACTTAAACGGAGAATATTTGTTTTCAGTTTGAATCCGATCATTTAAAAGTACACACTTAAATGTTTATAAAGGTATATGGCTCATAAATGTGTGACAAGTATTCGCTGAGTTTTGTTTCAGTTTATAGACGTGCTCAAGAAAAAAAAGTTCACCGCGACGGAGAGGCAGAACGCACACCCTGTTTATTTTCTTTATTTTACAAAAGCACAATGTTTTGATTTGATTGTAAGTGGACACATACAAAAGTAAAAATATCACAGATTCTTTTTTTATATTTCTTTTTTCTGTATGACCATAAATGACGGAGTAATTTAAGTTTATAGTGCTACAATGTGAAGAAAATCCAGCAAAATGCGCCGGCACGTTTGCCGACCTCAGAGGGTTAAGACAATGAGTTGGTCCGGTGACGTTTTGCTTGACCCCAAAGGAATTTAATAAATCTGTAAACGCAGCCCCTAACACATCATTTGGATTATCTACGTGTATGTTAAAATCTCCAACAATTAATGCTTTATCGACATTGACCAATAGATCTGAGAGAAAATCTGCAAACTCTTTTAGGAAATCAGCGTAAGGCCCAGGCGGTCAATATACAGTAGCCAAGGCTAGAGATAATTGGGATTTTTTCTAACATCTAAGAGCGTAACATTTAGTACAAGTACTTCAAACGAAATAAACTTATAACCCGTTTTCTGAGTAACATTGAGAATATCTCTATAGATTGTTGCAACACGACCAATCAGACGGGGCTCATGCTTATAGGAGTATCCAGATGGAGTAGACTCATTTAGACCGAAATAATCATTTGGTTTAAGCCAGGTTTCAGTAAGGCAAAGTACATTGAAGCTATTATCTGTGACTATTTCATTTACAATAACTGCCTTAGGTGTGAGTGATCTAATGTTTAGAAGACCTAGATTTAGAAATTGTTTTTGTTTACTAATAGCAACATTTTCTGTTTTAATAACAATTAGATTTTTCCTAGATCCTGCAGTAGACACTGCATGAAAAGAGGTGTATCCGGACCAGTATACTCCTGTATACACTGCTGGAATTCGGAAGAATCCGGGAGTATACTGGCCGGATAGCTCAAATTCCATGGGTCTGTATATATCCGTATACATCCGAAATGATACCAAATCGGATGTATGTTGTGGACGTATACTCCCGTGCTACAGCCATTTGTTGCCATGGCAAGTAATCCCTCAAAGGTTTTTTCAAGAGAACATTTTCACACCTTTGTGCACCTTTTGGCCTTCCCCCCTATTGGTCCTTTTCTTTTAAAACCACTCCCATTACCCAGACCACTATTGGAGGACAGGATACATTGAAAACCCAGGAAAGTGATTTGATTGGTTACTTTTAGAACATAACCCACCCTAGGCCTTTTCGCACAGTGATTTGATTGGTTATAGGCCAGCTATGCAGATATTGCTCAGTATACACTAAACCCCCCTTACCCCAATTTTAATACATTCAAATATAATTTTAAAAACACACACAAAGAACAATGAGAAAGTCTGACATTTTTATTAAGGTAAATAAAACATTACAAAGAGCATTATAAACAAGCATTAAAAAGGAATGGGGGAACAAAAATATTTGAGGGGATGAAAATTTAAAGGAACAAAAACAAATATAACATGAACATTATAAACATACATTAAAATGAATGGGGAAAAAGAAATGTTAACAAAGGTGTAAAGGAATAAAATACAAAACGTGGAGATCAGCAACATGCACATCAAAAAGGAACAAAGTATACAATATAAAACAATTTAAAATCAATAAATAAATATAGAAATTAAAGTGTATATATGTAAATATTAATTTTTTCAAACTGCCATGATGCACTGGTGGTGTGACGTAGCGTGGGTCAGCCTCTAGTCTGGTTTGTAGTACCTGGCAGAGAGCAGATAACTCTGTGGTTCTGTTTGGTGGAGACCTCAGCATCCACACTGGCCTTCCATCAACAATAGCATCTTCATCAGACATCAGTTCTATTGTTGCAGTCTTCCACAGTTCCCTTTATGTGTTGGGTTTGTACAACACTGGACATGGTCTCCAGCAACTGCAAAACATGACAGTAATTTAACCACTAAAACACAGAGAGGAGGACAGTTACATTCTGAAGAAGAAAAAAACAACAACTGCTTAACCAGTTTCTTAACTTACCCGTCTCTTTCTTTGACGGTTCTTTGCAGTGTTCTTCATAGTGTTTCTTTTCTTGGCCTTTTCAGGCTGAGCCAAAGAATACTTCCTCCACAAAGTCTCAAAATACGTCTTGCAACCTGTTAAATAAATCATAAATAAATGTAATGCCAATAAAACTAAGTAAAACAGAGGACATTAAAATGATTACAACATCTTTAAGATTACCTTTTGCACATTCAGGGTCAACGTCTGTAAAAGTTGTCCTTAATTCTTTGAAGAGATAAGTGGTCACAGCCAGGTTATGTGATGAATTTATTCTGGGGGAAAAAGTTGCAGGCATCATTAATGAAATTCAGTTTTAGTATTTCAAATCCATATAGTGGTAGATTAAACTAACATTTACAGTATACAATACGCAGTCTTACCCGGTTTGTGGATCGTATTTGTGTGGGTTGTTCTCTGAATTATGGAGGCACTTTACGGGTTCCTGTAAAGTTTGAAATTAAAAAGCGTTTAAATGGATTCACAATCTGCAAGAACCTCAAAAGTGAATTTTCAGTTTGAATAAGTTGGCCATCACAGTAAACATAAGAGACAAAACATATCAGTTCATAAGTCTTTAAGATGTCACTCAGCGCCTCTGATATCTTACCGGTTCGTGCCGCCTTCTGCCTATACAAGGCCACCAGTGCAGGTGTGTGTTGGTCAAGCACAGCATAGAACTGGTTCCGTATGTTGACGTTTGTGATGCGTTGGAACTCAGCACAAAGCTACAAAAACAAACAAAAATAATTATATAAAAAGACTAATACTCGATTTGCAACAGAAAACACATTTGTGATGCAACATGTTCCGTTAAAATACATTGTTGAGCAACATGGTCACATGCAAAGTGATAGTTCTTACACACAGTGAATAGTGGCATTTGCTGTTCCATTTGAATGTGATACATATTAAAAATTTGGCAGTGAAATATGTGTGAAGAGTGGCAGAAAAGAGAAGTGAGTCTGTTTTACCTGTGATTCAATCCGAAGAGCCGGCCATTTCCCCAAGAAGTCCTTCACCTGCACAGATAAAACAATCAATATGAAACCAGTCAAATTATGCAATCAACCTCTTTAATGACAAATTAATGATACAGAATTTCAAGTGAATGTAACTTACCGATAAAGTTGCTCTCTGGTGACAATGTAGGTCTGCACATGCACACAAAAACAGACAGCAAGAGATTTAATTTTTAAGAGACGTTTGATTGATGCTAATGAATTAGGCTCCAAATAAAAGAAATGGTGAAAAATAGTTACAGACTAAATTAACATTTGAGTCACCTTGATTTTGGGGATGCTCACTGCACTCCTTCCACTTAAACCTATAATGAAAAGACGTTTGTAAAGGGTTTAATAAAAACTTGCATAGTTCATTCGGTAACTATTATGTCCATAACCTTAACTTTGTTTGAGTAAAAGTTAACGTAACTGCTAACGTTAGCCACTAGCTCATTTGGGTGCATCAGCATGTAGATAACATCACATTGAACTTGCCAGAGCAGGGCGCTTAACACAAACAGCAGCAACACACTCAAAAACAGAAGGACTATCGCTTGCTGAAAAGAGTTATTGACTAACGTTAACATTATTGCCCTGCCACGACATTAACAGTACACAGGATATTATCTGTAACTAGCAGGCGGACTGACGGCAATCGCGCCCGCGGCACCGCGCTTCCAACTTAAAAATAGCCTCGTCTAAGTCAAATATCACGTGTAATATGATATTCTTACAATATTACAACAAGCAAAGTAGTTTTGAAGTGTTTTGGTTTACTTACAGTTGTTTCATTCTTGATACACGTCGCTCAAGAGGGTAGCCATCTTGGACAGATTTTTCAGGTAACGTCAGCTGCACGTCATGACGTCATATCACGTGATCGACAGTACACTTTAAAATAGTGAGTAAACCAGCGGTGTTCACTCAGAAACGCTGAGGCACACAAACATAAAAATACATAGGCTATTTGTTCATAGACATTAATAGTTTAAAGGTGGATTAAATCAGCAAGAGATTTTAACTGTAGTGACCTCGGTCTTCACTTCAGTGGAGTAGAAAAGCTCAGGTTCCTTCTACCTTTTTAATAAATATCAAGTCACCTTTATTTATACAGTGCTTTTTACAATACAGATTGTTTCAAAGTAGCTTTACAGAGATAACAGGAAAGTAATGCAAGACAGTTTGTTTCCAGAAGAAAATAGCTTCACAGTCCAGCTTAAGTCAGTTCAGTGGTGATTCATTTTGTTGTATAAATAAATAAATAAATAAATTTAAATGTGGATATATATAGCCACTTTGGAGAAAACCGTGATGTCATCGTCCAGCTCAGCTCAGATCTCATATAATAGTGTCAACGCAGGCAGATCAATAATATTGTTGAATATTAAATTAAATTTCCCCAACTAAGCAAGCTAAAAGCCAATTGACCTTTCGCCGGCCCCTCCCCCAAAACGGCCATTGTCCAATCACACATCATAGCAACCGTTACTATGTGAGCAGGTCCGACAAACATTAGCAAGATGGTGAAGCATGCGCCCATCACTGTCTATGGCGCCCATGGCGTTTGTAAATCGGACACTACATACCCCGAGAGATTGTCTGCAGGAGTTGTGTTCTTTCCATTCCCAAAGCCGAAAACACAACGTGAGCGGTGCCTACAATGGATAAAACAGTGTGGACGGCCCCAATCCCAGTTAAATGTGTCGAACATTACGAGGCATAAATACGTCTGCTGGCTGTGGTATCGATGGCTACTTAAAGTTTTTTTTGTTTTGTTTTTCTAATCTGAAAAACTCCTATCTGTAACTCAAAAAACATAATATTGTCTGAACCGCGAGTTTTATGATCCGTTGCCCCACTAATAAATATTATGGTCTCAACCGCGATTTTTGTGATCTGTTGTCCCCCTTATAAATAGTATGGTGGTAAGTGCATTATGAAAGACAATCAATGAAAGTTATTTAGATGCAAATTAAGGCTATGTCTGGTTAAACAGTTATTGTGTGATTTCGTTTATTGTGCTTTGTCAACTTGAAGCATGAATTTGAGAAAGAAAATCATTTTTGGAAGAAAATGCACCACATACTTTTGTCAATGATATAACGTTAGGCCTAAGTTAGCTAAAAGATTGTATAAGCTTTCAGTTCATCTGCCTAATTGTAGTTGAAAAGTCAAATTAAGCTTGATTATATACTGTGACTGATCAAATAAACTACAGCATCGGGAATAACGTTGACCCATATGTGTTGCAGCATTTAAAATTTTAGTCATAGTGTTATGCGAAAAAACACACATAAGAAATTATTGCTGACAGCACTTTTATTTTCAGAGACAGTATTTTCTTTCACACAAAAACACAACAGTAAGTGTCTTACATTGCTTTTAAACACTTGTTTCCTTGTTCTTTGCCATAATCACAAATGATGCGTATGAACACCGGTAAGCATTAGCCTCGATAGAGACGTAGTCGTGTCTCTTCATTGCGTATTTTTATATTATAATATATCCCTCCACTGCATACTGTAACCCTTTTTGCCTCAATCTGGAGGATATCGCGGAGGTATTGCTCCAAAAAAGGTCACTGACACGCACGGGTATACCTTTTTCCGTCATGGCAATCTGTCGCGCTGGTCGTGTTTGACCATTTGTTTGTCGGACGTAGCAACAGTAACTAAGGGGGGCGGGGCTCGGCGAAAGGTCAATTGTAAAAAAGGTGACAATTGTTGTTGCCTGCAATTTGTAAAACTTCACAATAAAATTTGAGATATTCTGAAATGTTTGGTTCATTTTTCTTTATTTGTTCCATTAAATTTATTGCTGGGAAAAAAATTAATCGCGATTAATCGCATCCAAAATAAAAGTTTGTGTTTGCATAATATATGTGCGTGTACTGTATATAATTATTTTGTATATATAAATACACACATATGCATGTATATATTTAAGATTTTTATTTTTTTATTTTATTAAATTATTTATATTTATATATAATATAAATTGTGTATAAATGTATATACAGTATATACATGCAGATATTTCTTAAATAAATACATGCATATGTGTGTATTTACAGAATAATTATACACAGTACACACACATATATTATGCAAACACAAACTTTTATTTTGGATGCGATTAATTTTTTCCCAGCACTAATTAAATTCCTTTGTTAATTTCATTAAATATTCAGATGTTTTTGTGAACGTATATGTTCAGACTGGGTGTTTATTTTGTCCTGTTTTTATAAAAAATATTTGATTAAGAGACTTTTTTTCATGCAGTGGTTTTAAGGCCCTGACACAGGCGACGTGAGCCAACCCTAGAGTCGGCTTTAGTCATTGCTAGTTCTTTGACGTCGGTTTTGTGTTTCAGGTCCTTAAAAATTTATTTATTTTTCTGTACAAAAAGCTTGTTTGCTTTAGCCTATAGTAATCCAGAGATAATTCTCAACCCTGAAGTCCTCCCTGGCCACCCCTCCCTCTGAGAACAGCCAGCACCTTTAGTGTCAGTCATTAACATATGAAAGGTCTTCACACCTAACAGTTGTCAGTCCTCTCACACCCAGCAGTGTTTCAGCTGAATATGTCCGTGAAATTTCACGGATTCCTGTATATGTCCGCATATGTGAGGTTTCCGGGTTTATCTGGAAATATACTGTTCCATGTTACTCTGATCCGCTTTTTCCCGCATACATCCGGCAAACATCAAATTACACAGGAGTTTACCATGCCCGTATTTTGCCGGATTTGAGTCTTTTCATGCAGTGAGATTTATTATTTGATCTCACTAAACGAGGAATAGACACAGTTTCTATGCAATGTTCTACACTAGTATTTATATCAGTTAAATTGGTGCAGCAGAGACTATGATTTGGACTTTTGGTAACTAGTCATCTAACGGTATTTAACATTTTGGAGATGTTATCCAACAGAAGATCCACTCCGAATCTGTTTGGGTGTAAGCCATCGGCACGGAAAAGCCTAGGACGCTCCCAAAACAGATTCCAATTATTTACAAAGAGCAGTTTCTGCTCATTGCACCATGACATTACCCATTCATTTAGCGCAAATAGTCTACTAAACTCTTCATGTCCTAGTCGGTACATGGGAAGCGGTCCTGACACAATAATCGTTGTTTCGGGCGATGTGCTGCGTACCGTATCGAACAGATTCCTGAAGTCTTTCTTTCTCCCGCATGCAGGACCACAGTTCCGACGTGCTCATCACTGTTCAGAATTTCGGGAACGCGAGCGGCGATTTCAGAAACACGAGCACCAGGAAAGCAGTGACTGTGCACCTTACTTTTACCTAACGTAGCGTGTACGTGTCGAACGATGGAATCGCCAATGATCATAGCATCGCGTTCTGTTTCGCGAAGAGGGGAGAAGCGGTTTTGTGTGGATAACTCGAAAACCGGGAGGGTCGGAGAGAGTCTTGGTCTAGACCTGACTCGCGTCTTCCGCTGCGGAACCATCCAGGCTTCGTGGTGGCGTGTTGGAGCCGGAGTGAACGATACCATGGCTGATCGCGACCTTGGCGCTCGGGACCGATGCTGAGTAACGCACGGAGTAGACGAGGTCGGAATCAGCGGGTTAGTAACGTTAATCACTGATTTGTGTGCATAGGCGCGTAATGTTTCAAGAGATAACCGCCGGTCTCTTAGCTCGGCTTGTCTCACTAAAAGGTCGTGGATCTGTTTCTCAACAGCTTCCAGCTCGGACTGCAATGCGTGCAGCTCAAATGTGTCCTCACCTGCACCAAAAGGTAGACTACTTACATCTGATATATTCGCCATTTTAACAGATGGACAGTAAGTTAGCAATGACGCTACCAGTGATGCTATCAATATTAATACTAATTTATTAACTCTTGGATATAATCCGTCTTTTTAGTGGTACGGGTGTAGAGTAGACGCACGATAGGCGAAAAAAAATGTTTGTAAGTGAGTGTGGAGAAGACGCGTTCAGCCGTGATCCACGGACGTAACCTATAAGAGTATCCAGCGTTGGATCACTAATAAGCTTGAGACGCGTCTGCTCAACAGTCTTAAGAAGAACACAAACCTTTTCACACAAGAATTACATCTACTCGTTTGGCATTTCTCTTTGTGTCTTCTAATATTGTAATATTCTTAAATGTAATTATCTCATCATTTGCTGTCAGAATATTTGCATCACATTTTTTAGCGTTATTTATGTTGTTTTTGACATGTGGTTTGTGTTAATCTTGTGTAGTTATTGTTTTATTGTGTAACTATTATAAATACATATATTTATGAACTATATAGCATTTATAATTTTCTATATGTTCTAGAGTTCACAAAGATATTAATAGTATTTTCAACTGCCATGCACAAGCACACACCCAAACATGTATAATTTTACACACACACACACACATACACACACACACACACACACACACACACACACACACACACACACACACAAACACAGATTATGGGGAGATATCAAGTTTATCCACTGCGGTATAGGAACTGAAGTCAGGATTAAAACTGCCACACCTTGAGTGATGCATTAATAATAAACCTCAGAGGATGGTGGGAATGGGCTAATTAGCACAAGCCTCAAATGAAAGACAACCCCCCCCACCCCACCCCACCCCAACCACTTTGATCTAAAATATATGCCACTATCACATTATACTCTGTGCTATCATAAAATCTCAGCCACACCAACATCAGTCAATATATTTACATATTATAATAACCATTTCCCATATTTAAATACGTATTTCTGTTAAATGTCCCTACAAATGAGTGCACCTTATGTAGGGAGTAAGCTAGTGATGTTTTATCTGGTCCGGGAGCCTTGATTAGAGGTAAAGAAAAATATTCATAAATGAATCTCAATTGTATTTTGAGTAAATTCGCAAATTTCAAACATTGATTTTCTAAATGTTCATTAACAACATGATGTTATTGAAACAAAAAAGCACCCGGACAGTTTAGGAAGTTGCAGTAGAGTGTCCACAAGCAATGGGGGAGAAAAAAAGTGGATTTAAAATGCAACAGAAAAAAGCCAGTCAACCATTTTATTGAAACTATTAATTTAATAATGAACTTGTTTATAACGAATTGCTGAGACAAGGTTATTTGGTGACAAGGTTAGAGGATAATATTTGCTCTTTTAATGGATATGTGCTACATGTTACAGAGTCTATGATGGAAACTACTTACCTTTCTTCTTTATTCTGTTTTTATGTCTCATGCAGATGCAGTACTTTTTTGTTTTCTATGGGGGACAAATATCCACTCCGCCATGCTAAAGGGGAATGCATGCCATATTGGCTATGAATAAGCATTCAAAATAATGACTCATGGCCTAACTGCCAGAGTCAAATTCCCCAAAGGTACACATCAGCGCTGTTGGTGACATTACTCCCTACATCCATTGCCCAAGCTGCATGCCTAAACATGGAAGTTTGATTTTCCTCAACTCACCTCACAGGGGCAAACAGAAGGGCTTGGCCCCAGGGCAGAGCTCAAAGGCTTGGAATCACTTACCTACTGAAAGATTCTTTTAAGGGAATATGGCCAGAGGCAAAAAGAGACCCTGGCCTGTCACTTCAGGGGGACATAAAGCATCAACCCCTAGAATCAACAGGGAGGCTGACTTCCACTTTCCTAGCTTAGTCAGCCTACAACCTGTCTGCCTATGCAGAATCTCTAGATTATTCACTCTCACAGAGGCCTCCAATGAGAAGGTATTACAAAAGGCAATAACCACTCCACACTAGGGATGGGTACTGGTGAGAGTTTTTCATTTCCTGAAAGAGCAACACAGGTGCGTTTGCGTCTTTTTCAAGATGTCATTCCACCCGTGCGTTTCTGGATGTGGTCGTTCCCTGTCCCCCTCTGACAGTCACATAATGGGCAATTTCCACCAACTGCGGAATGGCTGCGGATCCGCTCCGGAATGGCGGCAGTGTCAATAGGTTTCCATTAAATTCAATGTGTGTATTTTCACTAAATAAAACATCCTGTTCATTTTCAAAATAAAATACACCGTGCTCACGGCGGATCATATTTCCCTGCACTACACCTTGAAAACGTCACTAAGTGGGTCTTGTGGAACAGCAGTGACTTCCCTGGCCTAAGCCCTGTCCTATCTCGCCTCAATAATGCGGGGGGATCAGGAGGCTTTTGTCTAGGCACTGGAAGGTGGCAGCACTAGTGGCGTTTTAATAGGGATCCCAATCAGTTGACATGTCGACTACGTCGAACGTGAGCAACTGAAAGGGAACGTCTTGTCGCCACTATTGCTGGACCACCCCTGACTCCGGGCTCCGCTCGGCTCCTCAGTGGAAAACAAGTGGTGTGTGCATCCACTTCCGTATTTATACCCGCACTGTGGGGCAGAGCGTGGATGCAAAGCTCGCACGCCAATGTGTACATTGGCTCGTTTTATCAATACTCGAAGATGACAGGCGCCCTAAGCGTGATCCCAATCAGTCGACACGTCGACTACGTCTCCGTTCCATCCTTCAGGGAACGAGGGTTACACAGGGCTTAAAGTATTCCGGCACCATGCCGGATCTCCGGCGTGCGGCCGTGAGGGGAAAAAAAATTGGGAACTTGCATGCGGTTTAATATTTTCGAGTCAATTGATTTCACCTACCAATCATATGAGAGGATCGCTGCTCTAACTAACGTTACAAGCCTATCAGAAGCAGAGCAGGGCGGGTCCTGGCAACACAGTGTGATTGAGATCCATACGTTAGCGTCGTCGATGAAAGCATGGAGCGCAAGTTCATAAAGCCCGGGGATGATGTCTTACCCACGGGTATAATTTCCTATGCGGACGGGGGGGCATTGTGATTTTTAACCGCAAACTTGAGACTGTTAGATAAATATTAAATGTAGAACATTCTTTGTAGCTTACTAAAAAAAACATTCTGTGTGTAGGCCTACCATGAAAACGAGTCCACTTCAAACCGCAGTATTTTCTGTCAGCAATGTATGAAAAGTGCTTTCAACGTCAACGCATGCGATTCATTTTTGTCCAGCTTGAACGTTTTAAAATATTTAACGCAGCATCCATCCGTTTAAAACCATTCCTGCGCGACAAGACAAAAGAGAACGCGCTTTCAGTGAATGTCCTGACACGTACGACGCACAGAAAGATGCTCGCCAGTATCGAGTTCTCTTTCGCGCTTGAACGAACAATAACACACACATTTATGCCAGAATGTCCTCTTTGTCGAGTATCCTCACAAGAACAGTCTTAATGAGTTAAATAAAATCTTAAATGGAAGTAAATGGTAGAGAGAATGAGATGTGAGATCCTGTCAACAGCGGCAGATCTTAAAGTGACAGGAGCCATTAATTCTGTCTGTCAGTAAAGTTGACCTAAAGAACAGAGGGAGCAAGAAAATTACTCACTGCTCTTGACTAAAGAACGCTTGTAGCTTTGATAAGGATTAATCTATATTTAATTTATAATTTATGCAGTGCGGACTGTTTTATAACCTTATTCAATTTCTGTATGGTACAGATAAATATGACATGTATTATGGGTTTAATGACGATTGTCTTAAGTTCACTTAAATTAAAAGTTTTAATTTTTTTGAAGCCTAACGTTTAAAATTTTTGGGGAAATCATTTTCATCGAGAAATCAGTAGCTATAATATTAGTGATACTGGCTTTCATTCATAAAAATATGCCATTAAGATACAGCTGTAATACTTGAAAATAAATGGTGCGTCTAGTCCGTCTGCCCCCCCCAAAAAAGTTCAGGCTCAGGAATTTTTTTCACTTTAACCCCTGGTTACATGCGTAACCGAGACGATCTCTCTCACACAGAGCTACAGCGCGCACAACAGGAAAGTCCCTGCTTAATGAGTGATGATGGCTGAGAGAACTAAACATTCAAATTTCTGATTACACTTTAGGCCTGTGATATTATCTGATTTCAATGATTATAAAAAGAAGATATTTGAGATAAAATTGTTTGAATGTAGCCGCATTCCGCTTAGTGCAACTTCCTTCCGTTCACAGCGGTGCACATTGGTTCCTACCTAAAACCCAAACTTAACATCAGAATCAGCACAATCCGTGATTGTTGTAAAATGCAGTCTCTACTGTTGCTAAATTGCGGGATGTGTTTGATAATAAAAAGAGGTATAAAAGAACAATAATCCGTGCAAGAGAAGCTGTTTCCAACTTCAAATTCTGTGTGCGTGTGCGCTCCGAAACGGACCACAAGTAGACAAGCAAATTATACTTCAGGCATTGTGTCACACAAAATATGTGAAAATGACCTGCTTAGAGAGTAGTAACTAAAACACAGTTTATGTCTTAAATGGGTGTAAATAGTTGGGAGAATATGATGTGTATTATTAGATCTGCATTCGGTCTTAAAGGGGCAGCAGTCTAATAAATCTGCTGACAATTGCACCATTAATGTGAATCAAACAAAAAAAGACAAAGAGAAAATGAGTCACAGCTCTTGAATAAATAACTTAAGTTTTAATAAGCATTAATCTATCAATGTATACAGTGAAAATACAGTGAAATCTAAGCATTGTTATTTGACATTTTTTATTTTTTTTACATTGCTGTTTCTTTTGCTATAGATATTTATTTTACATTTCAGAATATAAATGTCCATGAGGATCATAACCAGTTAACTTGACAATAAGCATCAGACGTAGCTCTACGGGAGCGGAGTACTCTACATAGCGACCCTCTAGACCGAGGGGAGTACTGGCCAAGCTCTGAATTAAGTTTATCAAGGAGGCTCACCAAGAGTCCTACAACTCTATGTTGATATGCAGAGTTCTAGGGAGCAGAGTACTTAACATAACAACCCTTTATAGCAGGGGAAGTACTAATCAAGTTCAGCCTGAAATCAGCTTGTCAAGGAGGCCCATAGTAGGTCAATCAACTCAACAGCGAATTAAGAACTCTTGCAGAAATCTCACAGAGAGAGCCCAACCACTCAAAACTGTCATAAGCATTGGCTTAGAACTGTGCGCGGAGCTCTAGGGAGTGTAGTACTCTGCATAACTACCCTCTAAAACGAGGGGAGTACTAGTCAAACTCAACCCTGCTTGTCAGGGTGGGTACACAGGCCTATAAATTTGAGCTCTAGAAAGTGAATCACTCTACGTAATGACCCTCAAAAATGAGGGGAGTACTACAGCACTCAACCATACACACAAAACAGAGCTTAAAAAGTGAAAGCCTCAGCAAAAATGACTCTCTAAAACTAGAGGAACACACTGAAACAAACACACACACACACGCACACACACACACACACACACACACACACACAACAACAACAACAAACTACCCACATATACCCCTATTGCAACACTCTAAATACGTACACGTACGTAACAAGACCTAACCACACTCTATGCCAGATACTGTATTATCAAAGAGGCTCTTATCCAAAGAGCCATACACCTAGACAAAACTGTCTATGAAGAGCCCTGGAGAGTGGAGCTGTAGGAGCAGAGGCCTCAGCTAAACAACTCTCTAAAATGAGAGGAGGCCTAACAACACACTGTACCAGAGACAGTCTCATCCAACAGGCTCCCAAAGCCAACATACTGATAACACTGTTTGTGCGGAGTTCTGGAGAGCAGAGGCCTTAGCAGAACAACTCTCTATAACAAGAGGGGGCCTAAAGACAGTTAACAGAGGAGGCTCTCCAAGAGCCTACAACTCCAATACTACTATCTGTACGAGGCTCTGAGAGATAGAGCCCTGGGGAGCAAAGGACTCAGCAGGATGACTCTTTAGAACAAGAGGCAGAAATGCTCAACCTTAAAGACAGTTAACAGAGGAGGCTCTTAAGAGCTTACAGCTTCAAGGCACTGTCTATACAGAGCACAGGCCTCAGCAGAATGACTCTCACAAGTGAGACGAGGCCAAACTACACTCTATACTAAGGACTACTAGCTATGCAGGGGAGCGGAGACCTCAGCATGACGCAGAGATGAAGTCTCTGAGCTAGAGTCCAAGTCAAGTCTCAAGTCTCTGAGCTAGAGTCCAAGTCAAGTCTCAAGTCTCTGAGCTAGAGTCCAAGTCAAGTCTCAAGTCTCTTGTCGTTATAATAAGTGTTGCATCACGTACAGCGACCCATCCACACTGTAAAAATAAAAGGTGCCTGGAGGAACCTTTTGGGGTTCTTCACTTTGCCACACCGGCGGAACCGTCTGTAGATCCTCTAGGCACCCTTTAAAAAGGGCCGGTTCTCTGAGGAACCACACAGGTTTCCTGAGGAACTCTTATATTAGGCACTGTGTGGAACCACTTTGGGTGCCTCCAGGAACCAAATTTATTTATTTTTTTATATTTAATTTCATGTTCTTACTATGGTTACCTTTGACTTCTATTATAATAAACAAATTGAACCAAATATAAAATAAGAATTGTTTATTACATATTTGATATTCATTTTTATACATACACTTCCATGCACATGAAAAAAAAAGCTAACTATAGCTTAATATCAATGAATACACAAAAAAAAGTATAATACAAAAGCAACATGAATAATCAACCATGTATATAAAATAGATAAACAAGAAAATACATCTCAACAAAATGCATGGAAACACATATGTTCCACGAAATAAATCAATGTAAAAAAATTACATTTTGACTAATTAAAAATGTCCATCATACTTAACTTTAAAACATTTGTGTTTCAGTCCGATGGTTAGTCTGACATCACTGTTTCCAAGTCCAAAAGCTCTATCAGATGCCAAAAACAAACAAACATTGCTAATATGCACTCATTGTGCTGTAATATTCCTGAAAATTATGATCCTAACCTTTATCTCTATACCGAAATCTCAGATGGTTAGTTATTCAGCTATTTTGAATCATAAAATGTTGAAGTCTGGGATGCCGTTAGACTGGAGACTGTAATGTACACTGTGGCTTTTGAAAAGCTTAAATGTGTGACTTGAATCAACAGTGTTCATAAATGGTTGTTGAGTATTCTCATGAAACAAGATAGAGGAAGTAGAAGTAGAGGCTTCGACCTGGACACAGTATTCAGGTGCTGTAAAATTATCTGTTGTTCTGTGAATGTTCACTGGTGAATTCCAGTCATTTCAATAAGAATCCACACGATCAGCAATTTCGTTTGTGGTCAAAAATGTCACTATGGGACCAAGTTGGTGTGAGGTAGCCTACTTAAAGAGTTAGAAAAGTGAAAATGTACAGCAGATTTGTTTTCCGTTTGGTTTCCCTCTTTTCTGGTGGATGGTCCAGGAACTTCAATGATTTTCAGGTCTACATGAGGATTTTTATTCTTGATCAAACTTGTATTTCAGCTTACCGAGATCCCTGCAAAGTACAACATTTACTGTTAGTAATGTTATTAAAGTGATAGTTGTGAAATTTAAATAATTTCATCAGCCTTGTGACGTTCCAAACCTGTATGACTTTATGTCTGTGGAACCCAAAAGCAGATCTCAGGCATAATGTGACCCCAGTCACCATTCAGTTTCACTGCATGAAACACAAGCAGAAAAAATTGTGTAAATCATTCATGAAACCATTCTTATGTACACTTGTCTAGTTCAATTCAATGCAACAATTTATGTAAAAATTGTTAAGCTCCAAAAATGCCCCAGAAACGATCCTAAAAATAATCAATGAGTTCACAACTCATGTGTTATGGGTTGTGTTGTAAGTCTTCTGAAGCCATAATAGCTTTTTCCTTCTTTTTTTTGTCGGAAAAGACTAAACTTGAAGTTATAATTCAGAGTTAAAATGTCTTATATTCAAATGCAAATGATAAAGATATAAGAAAAAATGCATAGCATTATTTGTGAACCAAACCTGTGATATTATTTTTCTGAGTAACATGAATGAGATTTGAGAGCATGAGGGAAGATTTTCAGAGAATAACTGATTAAAAAACACAAGTACACAGTCAAACAATACAATTTCACACAGAGAAAGTTCATAGTAATAAAGTACAGCATGTGGTGCAGGTACTTACTGTAATTCAATGTTGCCACTGAAATGTTCAGATTATTTTAGAAATGTACTGGTTGTGCTGAGGAAACAAAAGAACAAAGCTGATTATTCACAACATAATATTTATTGACCAGTAAATGTTTTTAAAATGGTAACGTATTTGAGAGAATGAGGGCACCTGTAGTAAGTAAAGTTAGGCTAAACAAAAACAGCAAACTATAACGTTAACCTGTTTTTGTTATTCATAACAAACGCCAAGAATCAGATAATTTTCTAAATTAGTTAGGCTATATCAGCAATTTGAAGACACAGTTGTACAGAATATGTTGAATTGAATGACTAAATCAATATAAGACAATAAGTCATCATTTCCATTTGTTTATTAGATCAACGTAGTTAGCATCGCGGCTAAAACCTTCATACCAGATACTGTGCAATAAACGAGTGGTAAACACTGTAAAAACTTAGTAATGTATAATAAATTTAGTTTATATATATGTGTGTTTGAATATATAGTGAGTAGTAGACTCTGTATTTATATTTATTTGGCGAGTTTACAAACCTTGTAATGGAGAGCCGAACAAACGGCGGAAGCTTTGATGAGAGGAGCCGTTACTTTCATGATGACGATCAGCTGAGCTTTGTTGCGCGCGAGGATCAATGAAGCGACGACAGCGGAGGAATAGCAGCAGTTTCGTGACAGAATAATACTTTTCTCCTCCTGCTTCTTCTTCTTCATATAATATTATTATTATTTAGTGTTGTTGTTTAAGGTTTAAATTACTTAATAAAATAGGCCTATACTAAATATATGTAAGCTACCCAAGTGAAAAAGACTAGGTTACTGTTAAATGTATTAAAAATGCATTAAAGTATATTTGTATTGTAGGTCTACTAAAAACACACTCAAGTACATTTTTAATACATTTAATAGTACGTCTTTTTCACCTGGGTATATATACTGAATCAAACGTAAGTAGCCTATAATAATAATAATAATAATAATAGGATAATAATAATAATAGAATAATAATCTAATTCTGGCCTCACTGAACCATTGGGTTCCTCCAGATGCTGGCTTTAACATAAGAGATCTTACAGGAACCACTTAAATGTTAAAAGATCTTCCAATAACCCTTTTATCGCATTCAAGTTCCTCTATTTTCCCCCAAAGCACTTTGAGGTCTCATGGTAATGAAAAGGTGACTCCAGAACCTCTGAAGTAAATACAAAGTGCTTAAAGGATCCCATAAGTTCCAGCAAGAACCTCAAAGATTGTCAATGCTCCTCCAGTAACCCTACTATAGGAGAAAGAGCTTTGAGGCACTTAAATTACATTTTTAAGTTCCTTGAGTATCCGACAAGATATTTGAGGCTCCTTTAGTTTTTACAGTGCAGGCTGCTTAGAACACTGCATAGCTATAAGGAATTCACAGCATGTAATATGTTATTATGACTCCTTTATTTATTAGCATACAGTATCAGCTTTGATTTTGATATATAATCAGTGTAAACAGGCTATTGCAACATGACAAAAACTGAATTTTATTAGGTTTAGTGGCAACATGTTACAATGTTAACATGGTACAATTTCTGGTAAGCTACGTTTTGTTATTATAGCTTGACACAAATTTCACAATTTCAATTCAATTAAATTCTTGTGATTTGATTTAATATTTGGATAAATATTAGGTACACAATATAGGTGTTAATTTTTCTCAAGAAAAAAAATAAACTCACACCTAATGATGTAAACATAGCTACAAAGAGCCCTATCAGCTGGTAGTATTACTTAAGGTTAAAAATAACTCAATTAAATATAATGCATTTTTTATTATTATTATTATAATAACAACTTTAGTAAAAGTAAAATAAAATACGTCAAGTAAAAATATAATAAATACGTAATATAGTACACATATTTAGCAAAATACTCTCTATAGCTCTTTTTTTCTAGCCAACTAACGTGCTATAGCCCATATTATGATGCTTTTCTGAGGTAAATGTTATGTGACATTTGTTCTCCAGCTGTTTTATTGACCCCTTTCCGCGGATGAAAAACACTGATTGATCGATATCATGTATGAGGATGGAATATACATTTTGGTAAGTTGTACTGTATCGTTCAGTGTTCGTGTTTATTTACTATTAGCTAGTAGAAAGGGTCGGTTCACGTGCCGTTAGGGATCTGTCATGTCACATTTACAACCGCCAAAACGGTATTTATTGTTTGAATTTCGTAATAGAATTGACAGAATTTGAGAGCTGAGTAATGAAGTAAGTAACAACCTTAGTAAGTAACCTACTCTGTCTAGTCTGTCGGTCTCCGTGTCCTCTTTGCTTTGCGTTTTTTCTGTGCGTGAGAAAATGGATGTGTGGCGTGAGAGCGTGTGAAGTGTCAATCGCGTGAGTCTCACGGTGAATGCGTGACAGTTGGCAGCTCTGTTGAAGTTTTTAAACCCAAGCTTAACGATGAATGGCACAGCAGCCAGCGGCCGGTGCAGTCGACATGTTTGTTGTCCTCTCATGTGTGGCCGCGCGCAGCAGATACATAGTAGCCTACGTCACGTGTTACGTAGGCAGGTTATAACGGAGGGAGGGGAATAACAGCGAGCTCATCAGACGTTTACTAAAAATAAACATTGTTCACGAGTCCCGCAGCTCAAGTCCGAGTCGAGTCTGAAGTCTTTCGAGGACGAGTCTCAAGTCGTGTCTGAAGTCACTGTGTGTGCGACTTAAGTCGCACTCGAGTCTGAGTCTCAAACTCGAGTCCCCATCTCTGGCATGACGACCCTGAAGTAAGAGGAGGCCTGACCATACTCTACCTCAAAGACAGTTAGCCGAGAAGGCTCAAAAATGAGCCTATGACTTCAGATGTACTGTTTGAATGGAGCTCTGAGAGCGGAGGCCTCAACAAACTTGACTCTCTAAAATGAAGGGAGACCTAGTAAAAATAATACTATTTATGTGGAGCTCTGAGGAGCAGACTCTCCAAAATGAGAGGAGGCTCTAATTACACTTTCATTAACCCTCTGGGGTCTGATGTGTTTTCTGGGTTCTGGAGGTGTTTTGACATACTCATTTGTGCTTATTTCTGTTACTTGTGACATTTTCATGGCTAAAGTCTGATTACACTGTATTTAGCGCAAACCGTCCTGTGGCGGTAAATTGCGGGTGTGTATTTGCAACCTCTTACCGCTAAGAGGCGCTACAATCACAGACCTTGCAAAGTGTCAGTTTATTCTCTCTATTGCGTAAATCTGCCGCTGCGCAGCAGCTCATTGAGAGCGATTGAAAGCTGGTAGCAGATCAATTCAAATGAAACATTTAACGAATTAATCACAATACTGAAATTTACTGAAATTAAATTGAATACATTTAATAATGAAAAATATTAGGCTACATCAACAAGGCTTTGCAAGAGCATAGACGTTAACTTGACTGCATTCAGAAGATAGCTCTGTGGTCAACGCATCAACATGAGCCTCGCGGAGCTTCAACCGATCCAAGATCGAATCTCAGAGTAACCGACAGTGTTTTATGTTTTACCGTTCTTGATGCTTAAATATGTAACTGTTTATTAAAGTCAAGAGTTTTGTTTAATTATCAATTGTACATTACAACATAAATTTGCTACATTCCATTTGAGCCGCTGCACAGACGACAAAACTTATTAAGGAAAATTGTCAGCCGATCGCACCAGAAAATGAAGATGATGAAGCTCGTCTTTAATCTGCTAAATTATTGTTTTGTGAATCAATCACGAAATTGAAATGACTGACAGTGATACCCGGCAATAGCAACGGAAGGCATTTTTCAAAACAGATCGAGCAAATCAGAAAAAGACTTTCAATAGCCTACAGTAGGCTATTGCTTTCACACACACACACACCCACACACACACACACACACACACACACACACACACACACACACACACACACACACACACACAAAAAGAAAAAAAGTAAAAGAACACTCCCAAAAAAACACATTTCAATGTTTAAATAAAGTGTCGGGACAGTTTATTTATTTAAAACAGGGTTGCATCGAGTTTAGAGTTTATTCCCTTTGCGATGCAAAATAAGAAACACAGAATCTTATTCTTGCGACAATTTACATTTGTAATGCCAACGAAATTGCAGCTAAGTTAAAAAATTAAAACGGTACAAAACGAAAATAGTTCAAAGCAACATAAATTAAGAACAGGCGTTTTTCTTTGCCTCTTTCTCGCGCTGGATCTCATTTTAGTAAGTTTCTTTTGTCTCCCTATTAATTAAACATTTCAGGGTGAAAACACACCATACAGCTGATAATACTGTATATGCCACTGCGTGTCATCCACACAAATCACGAAAGAAAAAACTGTAAGAAAAATAGCCTTCGTTGCTTCAAAGACACAGCATGCCTTGCTAGGTTGATCGCGAATTAAAGAGCTCTGTATCTGCTAAATTGAAATTGTGTGTGGAAAGCCTTCAAATACAATCAATAAAACTACAATATTTATAATTTAATAAGATATAGGGCCTACATATGGACTTTTGTAGATTTTGAGATTTATCCTTAAAAGAATTTTGCCTTTGCCTGCTCATCAGGCTGGCTATCTGTCACTCTCCATATGAAAGACAGAACATTAACACACCTATTGTCCTGCACCCCCACGATAAAGCAATACTTCCTTCTCCAAACCCCCCACAGGCTAGTTTGAGACACCAAAACAAAGATTTTGCAATTCACACTTAAATCGCTATTCTAGACATTAGCAATAGGCTATTAAAGTGTTGATAATGAAGGAATTAAATAATTTAGGCTATGTAGTAATATATGTCTGTCATATGTTTATTACTAAATATTTAATTATTTCAATAACTGAAGAGTTATAATGGTACTTCAGTTTGGGCCAGCTTTTTCCAAGCAAAACTTAATACAATCTTCAAATGCATGTTCATTTGTTGTCATGAACAAAATGTTCAACTCAATATTAAATTCCACAGGGATCTTTGAATCCTTACAACCAGGGTGCTATTTGTGAATAAAGTTTTTTATTTTTTATTTTTTTATTCAAATAAATCTCGAACCACAGTGCTTTATTTTAAAATAACATTTATAGAATAATTATGAACTTAAATGAAACAATATCGCAACATTGACAAATACATTTATTTGATCTGAATTTTAATTCAGGGCGATTTAGCCTGATTTAATTAGAGCAAGATTTTCACCATTTCCTTGTCCTTTCCTCATTGGGAAGAGCTCACATGATAGCTAAACATGTTTGAGTAGATCTTCTGTACTTCTCGGTTTCATATGGATTTCATAATCAGGCTTTAGACATAGCCGATTAATTTCGTATCGTGACTGAGCTGAGGCAAGTGGCGTTCGGTTCACTTTTGTGATGCGCAGTTCACGGAGACAGAGACGACAGACAAACTTGTTGTTAGCCTAATATGAATAAAAGTTTACAGTTTTGAACGATGTAGGCTACTCTACTCTTATCTGTGTGACCGAAAAAATACAGAGTAGCCTATTAAGTTATTTTAGCCGTTAAGAGTAAAATAAATCCAAATGAACACGCCGCTGCGTTTGTTGAACACTTCAACATGCCAGAATAAAACCTGGCTTTAGAACAATGCATAGCGCCACTCGTCTTGCTATGCCAAAACACTAAATTATAAACTTCAATATTTCGTTCAAAACAATCTCAAACCGCTTTGTGACATTTTGAAAAGCCACGCATGCATTACGGCCACTGGAACCATGAACGTAACAGAATACTGGTTCTGATTTTATTGTTTGTAGTTTAAACGCGCCTGTTGCATATCTTTTATCTTTTATATATTTTATATGGTTTATTGGTGAAATAGCAATATATATATATATATATATATTAGGGCTGTCAATCGATTACAAATTGTAATCAATTAATCGCATGATTGTCACGAGTTAACTCGTGATTAATCGCACATTTTTTATTTGTTCTAAATGTACCTTAAATTTATACTTTTCAAGTTTGTAATACTCTAATCAACGTGGGCATGGATAAATATGGATGCTTTATGCAAATGTATGTTTATTATTGAAACCATAGTCAACATAGAGCATGAAGACGAGACATGTTTCAAAGGTCATAGATGTTTTTCAAAGAACTTGTTCATGTCTATTAGACACATGTACAAAAAACAAAGAAATACCAGGTTCCCATTACTTCTCTTTCTTTGCACTGAGCAATTAACACAAACATGTTTAGATTTTTGCATGACAGGGCAGCTCTTCTGAAAATGCTAAATGTACATTTATTATTTATTATTAGGCTACATTATAGTTTGTCTCTCTCTGTGCCCATTTCGATGAAGCTAAATTCTCAATAAAACTGTTTTCATTGGTATATTTTACTGTTTTTGTTGTCAAACAACGGAATGAATATGAAATGGTGACTGAAACGCGACCCATTAAGACATAACCAGCTCTCCCTTCCAAGATGTTAATCTGCACAAAAATCCTGATAATCGAGCCGTCGTCTGATGGGGGTCAAACAGAAAATACGCGCTGCGTTAGATCGAGTGTTAAAAAAAATAGTGCCGTTAATATGATTTTGCGTTAACGCGTTATTAACGCGCTAACTTTGACAGCCCCTAATAAATATATTATCGGCACTATTTTTGCCGATAGTTTTTGCCGAATATTAATAATATTAACGGCACTATTTTTTTTAACGCTCGATTAACGCAGCGCGTATTTTCTGTTTGACCCGTGGGCGTGGCCCAAAACCTAGTTGGAGAAATGGAGATACACAGTGTTGCCAACTTAGCGACATTGCAGACCCATTTAGCGATTTTTTCCCTTCAACAAAGCGCCCAAACCTTATTTAGTTTCTGAGAATCTACCGGTACCGCCGGTAGGCTACTGCTCTCCCAGCACGCGCGCGCGCGCCTCTTTCTCTCGCTCTCTCTCTGCGTCTCGCGCTGGAGAGAGGAGCAGCGCTTTAATTCAGTTAAACACAGATATGATGTTGCTTCTCTAATTTTACATGCAAGTATAGCCGAAATCGCAAAACAGATATTGTGTTTATCTTATGTGTATTTGATTTCATCAGACGACGGCTCGATTATCAGGATTTTTGTGCAGATTAACATCTTGGAACGGAGAGCTGGTTATGTCTTAATGGGTCGCGTTTCAGTCACCATTTCATATTCATTCCGTTGTTTGACAACAGAAACAGTAAAATATACCAATGAAAACAGTTTTATTGAGAATTTAGCTTCATCAAAATGGGAGAGACAAACTATAATGTAGCCTAATAATAAATGTACATTTAGCATTTTCAGAAGAGCTGCCCTGTCATGCAAAAATCTAAACATGTTTGTGTTAATTGCTCAGTGCAAAGAAAGAGAATGGGAACCTGGTATTTCTTTGTTCTTTCTACATGTGTCTAATAGACATGAACAAGTTCTTTGAAAAACATCTATGACCTTTGAAACATGTCTCGTCTTCATGCTCTATGTTGACTATGGTTTCAATAATAAACATACATTTGCATAAAGCATCCATATTTATCCATGCCCACGTTGATTAGAGTATTACAAACTTGAAAAGTATTAATTTAAGGTACATTTAGAACAAATAAAAAATGTGCGATTAATCACGAGTTAACTCATGACAATCACGCGATTAATCGATTAAAAATTTTAATCGATTGACAGCCCTAATATATATATATATATATATATATATATATATATATATATATATATATATATATATATATAACAGAACTGCTTTTGAAATTACGATTGGAATTATTATAGGCTACAGATGTAAAGTCATTGTATAATATTTGTTCCTTAGTGTAAAATGGAAATGCATGGTAATTTTATTTTATAAATATAAGCAAAAAATTATGGTGTAACTATGGTGAGTTTTAGAACTAGACAAATCTCTATGCATCAGTAATAGTCTATAAAATGCATTATTAGGCTAATATAAAAATTACAGTAGTCCAAGTTGGTTCGGGATTTGAACCCGTGTCTTCTTAATGATCGAAACGTAAGTTCTACCACTCGGCCATGACTTCACTCGTTGCGAAAAGCCCAAACGTTCCAATGTGTGTTTGCTCACACGAGCGAGAAGCACTTTTCATTCGTCTCATTCCTCTATAGAATAGTACAAATAATCAGCTTCATTACACATAATTTACTTTTGTTTGTTATTTTTGGTATTAAATTTGTTTTTGTGTGTGTGTGTGTGTGTGTGTGTGTGTGTGTGTGTGTGTGTGTGTGTGTGTGTGTGTGTGTGTGTGTGTGTGTGTGTGTGTGTGTGTGTGTGTGTGTGTGTGTGTGTGTGTGTGTGTGTGTGTGTGTGTGTGTGTGTGTGTGTGTGTGTGTGTGTGTGTGTTTTATCGCACTGCTCCCTGGGGAAAAGGCTTGTCGCCCACCGACGTCTAGGTCTACAATATGAAATATAGGTTTCGTTATCGTCTCTATTTTTAATTTGTTATTCTATTTTTCTGGCCTTATAAAATGTTCTATTCTGTTTACCATAGTTGTAGTATTTCATCCTTACTGTAAATTGACATTAACCCCACTTAAGGCAATTGAAAAAAAAATGCAGCAATTGCTGCTGTTTTGCACAATATCCCTTTGCGCCACCTGGCGGTCATTTCGCGAATGACTTTGAAATGCGACTGGTTTATTTTTGCCGCGGTAGTTTTGCCGCGGTGGCTGGCGCGGCGATAATAGGCATTCTGGTTGAGTACCATCTGTATGTCAGCAGCATGTATGTAAAAGTTTGTAGTTTTGAGATAATGACGTTTATGCGTGGTTTGTGAAAAAAAAAAAAATCACTGAAATAAGGTCATGAAACCCATACTGATTATTTCTTCACAAGACTTTTGAAAATTGTATCACATAGCTTAGAATATTTGCTTCAAAACTATGTGAAAATCATCCTGCGTACTCATTCAGATAAAACAATATATTGATTTAAAATTTGTAAGACATGTTTTGTGTAAGAAAGCTTTATGCAAGGAGGTGTGAATCATCATGAATATTGATGTGTTTCACATCTGAGAAAGACAAAGACCCTCCCATTATGGCCCTATCAGGTGCTATCAGGCCCTATCATTATGAGGAACCTTGCACAAAGAATGAGGAGAGATTTAAAAACACAACATAATCTAAAGATACACAATAAAGGACAAAAAAAGCATGTTATTGAACACACTGATCTAAAGACAGAGACTTGAACAGTCACACACCTTTGTGCCATTCCTGAAACATAGTACATACCTGTCATTTCCAAGGTGTTTGATTTTTCATTTTACCATGTTCATGTACAGAGACTGATGTGCATGTTTAAATCAGAAGGACTCATCAGTGGCATCTGGTCACTGTAAAAAAAAAAAAAAAAAAACCTTAACAACTGTGAGCATGCTGATATCAAGAGAAACTATAGGGCTGCACAATTTTGGGAATAAATTTTAAATTTTTCTGGTTAAAATTGCGATTTAAAATTGACAAAATACACACACACGTACACACACACACACACACACAAATATATATATATATATATATATACACACAGACACAGCTGAACTAAATTAACTAATGCGGTTGGTGATCATGCAAACAATGAGTGGCGGGAACCTGAACACAATGAACACAGAAGGTCCAGAAACAGACAGACATGTGACACACACACACACACACACACACACACACACACACACTTAATTGAGAACTGATGCCATGGGCCAAATTTAAATACAAACTAAAATATAAAATTCAAAAAGGGCAGGTGCTTGAGCGCCACTTGGAGTCTTATAAATTACTCATTACCAGGTGGTAAGGGTCATTCTGGGTGGGTATACATACTAGGCCTGGGTATTGATTTTCGATTCAATTTCGATTTATAAGCTTTCGATTAGATTCCGATCAGGTACAGCACATGGCAAATTTTCTCAAGGAAAAAAAATCTCTCAAAACTAATGCTGTAAACTATACAGGAAGTCAGTTGTTTGTATACAATTAGTTTGTATACAAACACTTAAATTACACTTAAGGAAGTTTAAATGATAAGGTTATAATACTAACTTTATAATTACATAATTATGTTTCTACTCCATTTTTTTTTTTTATTGGTGACTCATAATTTTATGAATTTATCAAACAATATAGATCAAACATACATTAAATATTGAAGAACAGTAAAAAAAAAATATATATATATATAATAAATAGGTAATATGGTGTATATATTTAGCAAAATGCACCTCTCTAGAGTTCCTTTTTCTAGCAGACTAACGAGTTTATCACCATGGTCATTGAATGGCTTTTCTGAGGTAAATGTAACATTACGTGACATTGTTTACAAGCTGTTTTATTGACGTCTTTCCGCAGTTGAATCACTGCGCAATTACATGAGACATGATATGGATTCTGATGTTCATTCATTTTTATTTCTCACTATAGCTAGTAATAAAGCGGAAGAGGTGATCCGTTCACATGTGCTTTGTGCTACTGCTTCGCTTGATCTGAACAGCGATCTGATATGCCACATTACAGAGTGCCAAAACAGTATTTATAGACCTAATTCAAAGCAGCGCCATGACATGTATGGAAGTGAGACTGTGAAGGATAAACTTAACGTTTTTTCAATGTCATCCGCTGTAAAAAGCTATAAGCTCTTAGATCACTTATAATTTTTAACAGCTCATGTTGTCTGAAGTTTTTTGTCTACAGAAATTTCTAGTAAAGATATTGAATATAAATATTGATACTAAGAATAAAGACATTGAAAACAAATAAATAAACATACAGCTCACCGAAGAGATGTATGTCTATCCCTCACAGCCACTTTCATTCCGGTTAAAAATCAAAGATGGCACTGCTGTGAATAAGGTATATTGTTTGAATTTCATAAATAAAATGGATAGAATTTAAAATATGAGACTGTTTCATATAAAAAGTAACAAAGCTTATTGTGATTTTTTGGATGGGAGGAATTTCAGATTTGACTATCTTGTTCTTGTCAGTCACTTGGTTTGTGTGCTGTTTTTATGTGATTATGTAGAATCAACTGAACTATATGTTTAGCAGGAAAAAAAAAAGATGAGAGGTTTTTAAAAATCACTATAATCTTCTTTAGCTTCATGTCCTTGTAATGCCTAGTTTATGGTGGATTAGATTGTAATGTCATGGATGGTCTTGTCATGTGTTTTTTTTTTTTTTTGCTTTCTCCAAACCAGTTGGGTTAATGCAGTACAATGGCAGTACATTGTGATTTACTTTAAGGCTTAATAAAGCACCAAGAATATAAGATAAAGGTGCATTCAGCTCGCTGATTATTTTCCTTCAAACTGTTTTAGTGAAAAACCACATAATATTTAAGCTCTTTTTACACTAAAACCAAGGCGACTGTCATTGTTCTTCTTTAGACATGCGCACTAATTTATATTGCGATTGTAATACATTTATTTATCTTAATTTACCATACCATACCATACCATACCATACCACACCAGTTTCAGAAGGCATGAGGCTTTCATTCTATTACATTTTTTAATGGCTATTTTGATTTAAGTTGGATTTTAATGGCCATATTATATCATTATAATGATTTCTGTAGCAACATAGATGCAAGTGTTAAATGTTGTAGTAAGCCATTATAGCTAATTATATTCAACCATTCATGAAATATTCATTCATTTTTAATAATGGATGGTTTTCTGAAGTGAGGGAGTGTCTTTAATGTTTGGCTATGGTCAGGTCTCTGAAATTAATCCCATCTTTTTTTACGTTATGTCTGAGGCCCCGCTGGATTAGACATTCTCCTTCCCTCTCTATAATGTGTTGCTACAATTAAAACCCCATGATCAATGCAAAGAATTTAAGGCAAAAAAAAAAAAAATACTAATTTTCCCACTGCAGCTCTGTGTCTTCAAAAGCAAAGGCGTTTTGCTTGATTGTGCCACAACTGATTTTTTCCCCAGACATTTTACAAAGGTGGAGAATAACACAAATAAACTATAATGTTTTATGTGCCATTATATGATATGCCATATGGCATAATATATGGCATATATATATATATATATATATATATATATATATATATATATAGTTTTTTTTTTTCTTAAAGATAAAAAATCTATCTCTGCTAATGCTTTAAAGTATATATAAATAAGCCCTTACTTACACATTTCTATAATATTAAAGGTTATAATTAACAACAGAGCCCAAACTATTAAATTTAGTTGCTATTTATTTTTAGATATTATAATCAGCACTCACATAAAAATTTTATGCAAACATGTAAATTGTATACAAGGCAGTTTTTGCATTAACTTCTAAATCTAGTTATAAAATGATGTTAAAATATATTCATTTACACAGTGGCCATCATAACTTGTTTTCATGACAGATTTATTTAAACATGCATTAAATAATCAAGACAGTTTAAAGGGATAGTTCACTTTGAAATAAAATTTTGGTATGTTTTAGCTTACCTCAAGGGCATCCAAGATGTAGGTGTCTTTTTTTCCGCAGTAGTTTCAATTTTGATATTTTTAGGTCAAACCGTTCTTGTCTGTCAGTCATATAATGCAGGTCTATGGTCACTATCTCAAAGAGCATGCACAGTGAAGTCCAAATTACACAATTCCCCATCGTAAGTACACATTGATGGCCTACGACACGAAACGAGCGGTTTGTGTGAGAAAACGAACAGTATTTATATCGTTTTTACCTCTTGTACACATCCGAGATCACGTCCCGGCGCTTGATAAAAATATCAAAATTGAAACTACTGCGGAAAAAAAGACACCTACATCTTGGATGCCCTTGAGGTAAGCTAAAACATACCAAAATTTAATTTCAAAGTGAACTATCCCTTTAAGTAAAATATAATCAATACATAGGCTAATATAGTGCATATAGTGAAAGAGTTAATTTCTCTAGCGAACTAACATGCTGTGGACACTGCCTGAGATAAATGTAGATGCTACGTGACATATTGTTTACAAGCTGTTTTATTGACGTCTTTCCCCGGTTGAAACACTGATTGAGCGATTACATAAGGTACCTTTCAGTAAGTTGTACTGTATATTTCAACATACCTTCAAATGTTCATTCATGTTTATTTTGTAACTAGCATTAAAGAGTAGGGGTTACTGCGTTATCTTGCGCTCCGTGCTGCAGTTTGAACTGAGGAATCTATACAGTGATCTGTCACACCACATCAAAGAACATCAAAATTGCATTCATTGTTTGAATTTTGTGATAAAATGGAAACATTTTTGAGAGATGAGACTTTGTTTATTATCGAAAGTAACAAAACACAGAGCTTATTGCGATTATTGGCAGTTAATGGTGGTTAAAAGTAGTTAATGGGCTACAACTCTGTATTCGTCGGTACACGTGTACTGAACCGAAAGACACGTATATATATATATATATATATATATATATATATATATATATATATATATATATGTGTGTGTGTGTGTGTGTGTGTGTGTGTATATATATATATATATATATATATATATATATATATATGTGTGTGTGTATATGTATATGTATATATATATGTGTGTGTGTGTGTGTGTGTGTGTGTGTGTGTGTGTGTGTGTGTGTGTATGTATATATATATATAAATGACTAAATGTATTTGTGGTTGATGATATTCTGATGTTATAGTTGTTGTCAAGTCAAGTCAAGTCAAGTTTATTCATATAGCGCTTTTCACAACACAGGCTGTATCAAAGCAGCTTCACAGCAATAAATTAGAACAATACATCAATGTTTGTGTAGTCCCAATTTAATTAATTAAATCTATTTTATCTCAAAAGTAAAGTGCAAAAAAGAAAGTAATCTTTAGTCACAGGAAGATTCTGAAATAAATGTGGACTATAGTAAAAAACATCTCGGTTCTGGGAATCTGAATCTCAGAATCTGCCCAGGGAAAGACACTGGTTTGCAGACAGGGAAACCAGACCATGGAAGAATACACATGTGGGATTCTTCCCACAGTTCCCAAGAGGAAATCACAATATAGGGACATCTAGCCCAGCACAGGGGCTGACCAACCGGACATGCATCTCAAGTGCTGGGCCTGGCATTGGACGCCTCTGCTGCGTCTGACTGCCAAAGGATGCTCGGAGTGATCGAAAATGCCTGCAGGTCCCCCACCCTCTTAATGGACACGAGCACTGTCTTAAGGGACAGGGATCTTAAGCTTGGTTGATTGTAATGGCTCAAGGGCACCGCTCGGACCAATATGTGCTTGTCCTGCAGCAACAGTCGAAACCAGCACAGGGCCAGCAGTACAGCTAGTAACTCGAGACAGTTAATATGCCACTGCAGTCGAGGTCCTGTCCAGGAGCCCAAGGCGGCGTGCTCGTTGCATACGGCACCCAAGCCTATTCTTGAGGCATCTGTCGTGACAACAACGTGCCTGGACACTTGTTCTAAGGGCACTCATGTATATATATATATATATATATATATATATATATATATATATATATATATATATATATATATATACACAGTATATATATATATATATATATATATATATATATATAAATTAACTAAATCTAAATTAATAACTTTTTTAGAACAAAAATGAAACATCACTGAAACGCTATTTATCTCTGTAAAGCTGCTTTGAAACTATCTGTATTTTAAAAAGCGCTATATACATAAATGTGACTTGACTTTACTTGACAGACCGGTGTGATGATCACCGATGTGATGTGCTGAAGGGCCATGCCATGTAGCCAGTGCTCAAGCAGTCTCATAAGTCTTACAACTGTGGATGTCATATGCCCCAGGAGCCTCTGAAATTGTTTCAGTGGAACCGCTGTCCTGTTCTTGAATTAATTTAGAGAGTTCAGCACTGACTGAGCTCGCTCGTTTGTGAGATGCACCATCATATTGACCGAATGCCCACTTCCCTTGGTGGGGCAAAGGAAGCCTCTGTGACCTTTGTAAAAATGCAGGGAGACAGGAACAGCCCGAATGGGAGGACCTTGTATTGGTATGCCCGACCCTCGAAAGCAAACAGTAGGAACGGTCTGTGTCGAGGCAAAATCGAAACATGGAAGTACGAGTTCTTCAGGCTGATTGCTGCAAACCAATGTTGAGGGTGAACGCACGTGAGGATGTGTGTCGCATTTCCTCTCACATTGCACCTCATGTGACCCAGAGATTGAGGAAGCATCTTTTATTGAAATTTCGGCAGAACAGAAATAAACTTTTTTCAAAAACAAAAGATTCTCCACTGAGCCCTCCTCCTGGAAAACAGTAGTTCCCTCCATCTCTGGGTCACCTGTCTCACGGATGTTGCTTTGACAACTGCTTGGAGGGTTAAACGGCGGCTGAGATGCGTCGCCTTCCTGCGGGTTGCTCGAAGTTGCAGCCTAGATGTTGCCTGCTGCTTGGGCCACACAGGATCAGATGTAGACGCCACAGGGAGACGCCCTTGGTGGCGGGCAGGTGCATGGGCAGCCCTCGGCGGTCTGGTACTAGCAGAATCCTGGTGGGGTAAGGTGTGCTTGATCGCCTCCGTCTGCTTCTGTAATGCAGAGAACTTCTGGGCAAATTCCTCCATGCGAAGGACCCGCAGACTCATCAGAAAGCTTCACAGCCTGTGTGGGAGGCGTGGGAAGCCCATTGGAACTGGCCCGGTAGGAGAGCTCCCACTATAATCCGCAGATCATCCTGCCTATTAACCGAATTGGTTCTCTGTGGTGCAGAGAGACCAGCACGGGGAAGAACGGAGGGGACTCCACCTTTATCAAGGTATTGGAGTCTCAATCTTAACATCACAATGTCATGTTCCCACAGTGAGAACAGACAGGGACAGAAAGCTACCACATCCAGAAACACACAGGTGAAATGCCATCTTGAAAAATATACCCGTGCTTTGCTCTTTTAGGGAAACTGCTTATTTCTATTGAAGCACCCAGGGGTGAGATCGCTGCACTGTGCAATCATGGGGCAAAAACACAACTGAATGCAGCTTATCTCCAACCATAGATCTCCTCTCAAGTGAAGGTAGTGCTGTAAAAACAACCTGAATGTTGAATGAGCTGAATGAGTGAGTTTCCGACCATCTTAAATAGCCGTATGTCCGGGGGAGTGGCTTGTCATGCAAATATTACTCGCCATTTTCATTAGCCCATTTTCTTACTACCAGAAGGTCACTGGGCTCCCAAGTGAGACCCCATAACATCAGTCATCAGCGTAACCTTGAACGTGACTGACTGATAGGGAATGAAAATTCTGTCATAATCTACTCACCCTCATCCCTTTCTAAACCGGTATGATTTTTGTTCTTTTGTGCAACACAAAAAAAGTTAAGCAGAATAATAGGAACATATAAAAGGAATATATTTCGGAAGCAGTGCAAGCATGAATACAGTATCTCACAAAAGTGAGTACACCCCTCACATTTCAGCAAACATTTTAGTATGTCTTCTCAAGTGACAATACTATAGAAATGAAACTTGGATATATTTTAGATTAGTCATTGTGCTGCTTGTATAGCAGTGTATATTTACTGTCCTCTGAATATAACTCAACATACAGCCATTATTGTCAAAATAGCTGGCAACAAAAGTGAGTAAACCCTAAGTGAACATCTCAAAACTGTGTCCAAAGTGTCAATATTTTGTGTGAGCACCATTATCTAGCACTGCCTTAATCCTCCTGGCCATGGAATTCACCAGAGCTGCACAGGTTGTTGCTGGAACCCTCTTCCACTCCATAATGTCACAGTACATATTGGAATCCATGTTTCCCTCAATGAAGCACAGCTCCGCAGTACCAGCAGCACTCATGCAGCCCCAAACCATGATGCTACCACCACCATGCTTGACTGTAGGCAAGACACAATTTTTCTTGGTACTCCTCACCAGGGCATTGCCACACATTCTGGACACCATCTGAACCAAACAAGTTAATCTTAGTCTCATCAGACCACAGGACATGATTCCAGTAATTCATGCTCTTGGACAGGTTGCTTTCAGCAAACTGTTTGCAGGCTTTCTTGTGAGCCAGCTTCAGAAGAGGCTTCCTTCTGGGACAACAGCCATGCAAACCGACTTGTTGCAGTGTGCGACGTATGGTCTGAGCACTACCAAGCTGACCTTCCGCTTCTGCAACATCTAAAGCAATGCTGGCAGCACTCATGTGTCTATTTTTTTAACCCAGCTTCTGCACCTGACGCACAGCACGGGACTCAACTTCTTTGATTATTGACTCTTGTGAGGCCTGTTACGAGTGGAACCTGTCTTGGAAAACCTCTGTATGACCCTGGCCACTGTAGTATAACTCAGTTTCAGCCTAGATTTACAGTAAATATATACTGCTATACAAGCAGCACATTGACTACTCTAAAATATATCCAAGTTTAATTTCTATGTATTGTCCCTTGAGTAGATATACTAAAATGTTTGCTAAAATGTGAGGGGTGTACTCACTTTTGTGTGATACTGTAGTATGTCAGAAATAGAATGGTTTATCTAGTTCCTGTTGATTCTCAGACTTAATCTCCTGACTTATTCTCTCTCTCTTTCTGTGTCTTTTTAATCTGTGTAGGACCCTAGGAGTAAGCACAAATTTAAGATCCACACTTATGGCAGTCCCACATTCTGTGACCACTGTGGATCTCTTCTATATGGGCTCTTACACCAAGGAATGAAATGTGACTGTAAGTACAATACTAAACATTTTAGCTCAGAGAAAGCGATTTAAGATCATTTAAGAAGTTATTTTAGATGTAGCCCATAACTATATCAATATACAGTATATGCAGTAATCATTTGATTAATTATTGGAATATTTTATACTTTAAAATAAATGTTAAAATGTTACATGCAAGATATAATGTGTTCACAGCCTGTGATATGAACGTCCATAAGCAGTGTGTGATGAATGTGCCAAGCCTTTGTGGAATGGACTTCAAAGAGAGACGAGGGCGTCTTTACATGAAGATTGAGGTGATCGGAGACAAAATGCATGTCACCGGTGAGTTTCGCTGTTTTTCCAAGATTAAAGATACAATAGTGCAAAACATGTTAATGCTGTTGCATATCTCTATTCTTCATATTCGTTATATGTCCTTTTTGACACATCCATTCCTGTACAACATAGAGCCCTGCACACAACATGCAGAAAAAAAAACGTAAGTGAATTAAGAAATTGTTGATCGGCTTGGCCCTCTGTAATTTCACAGCTGGACCACAAAAAGTGTTAGGTGGAAAAATCCTAAAATGGAGAAAACAGACATCTACATACTGTGACACAGCACAAACTGAATGGGCAGATTTGAAGGATTTTATTTACTCAAAAAGATATAGATGTTTGTTGTCAAATTATAAATCCTTAAATAACATTAGAACTGTTTACTTTTTATTTAAAAAAACATTTTTCCTTTTTAAACATAAAATATTATACAGGGCTCGCAAAATTTCTAAATCGCTGGTAGCCCTTCGGGCAGGCACTGTTCAGGTTTTGGTAGCCCGAAATGAATTTTACTAGCCCAAATAAAAAGAACATTTTTACTGTAGAAAATTGGTTAGGAGTCAAAACATGAATCAAAAACTTTTTCAAAACATAAATATCAACAATTGGACATAAAATTATCAAATTAGAATCATCAATACAAATATGCATCTGGTTCTAACTGAACTGAAATTTGTGTGACCAGTATGGAACATGAATCAGTCTGTGTCGGTGGCTCAGTCCCCAATGAGGGTATGATTAAAAAAAAAAAAAAAGGTAACACTTTAGTTTAGGGTCTAACGCTCCCTATTAACTATATTCATTAACATGCAGATGGCAGGGTATCACTGGGGTCCCGAATGTGAGGTAGGTTAGTTAGGGGGGTTTGGGAGCTCCCCCGAGAAAATTTTGATTTCTCTGAACTACATATGTGCATTTTAAGATGTTTTGAAGGCCAAAAAAATTGGATAACAATAGCTTTAAAACCATGTCAGCGGGCAGTAGATTATTTGTCAATACCTGCTCTCACTTCTTATCAATCACTCTTTCTTTTTCTCCTCATCTTGCCCTGTCTCTTCCCCTCCTAAAGCTGAACTTTTTTAATTTACTGAAGGCTACAAATTGTATTATATTAATTCTCAACATGTACACATTCTAGTGGTGTAACTTTGTTTTAAAATGTGGGTGGGATAGGACGTTGCTAACACAATGCTAAATCATAAATCAGATGTATGTACTATAACATTACGATGTTTAGCAATCGATTTAAATAGTGCATTGGGTTTAATTTGTGGTTTAATGAGGTCTAATATATGTTGTTAGTGTCGAGAATATTCACTGGAATGGTCCAGTGGTAGAACTTTTGCCAAGCGTGTCAGAGGTTCTGGTTCTAATCCGCACTCGTATAAGTTATTTTTTTTTTCTCATCAAAACCGATTATGTTTATCAGTGGTTGCATATCAGGCAGGGACACGTGCATTTTGTGTGCATTTTGTTTTGTATTTTCACTGGAACGAATAGAGAGTCTCCACAACAGATTGAAGCACTCGTCCGAGTGAAGACTGTGCGTCCCCGTCCCCCTCTGGGCGACCCCCTCATGTGTATTTTCACTGTAAGCCTCTCTGAGCATGTGTCTTTCCCTTGGCAAGCCACCTTGCCAACCTTGGGGTTGAAATATTCCACCTGCGGCTGGACACCCCAGAGATTCTCCATATGCAGCCCCTCTGGGTCATATGTGTATTCTGTAAGTCCACCCCCTTTCGGGGTGGCACTGATTGCATATTTCTGCTGAGATATGCTTCCCAGTGTACCTTGGCATTCCTGTGTTAAGTAGGAGTCCTTCGTCTGTGCCAGTCTCACGACAGGGATCTCAGACTTACGCAGGGCACTGGAAGACAAAAGAGAGGTGGCGTGATTAGACTGGGAATCCCCATTTCGTCGTCACTGACGTAACTCGCAGTGACCACCAAAGGGAACGTCTCAGTTACATATGTAACCCTCGTTCCCTGAGTGGGAACGGAGACGTTACGTCTCCCTGCCACTTCCGCTGTACTGCTGGAAACGACCTGAGTTCAGTCTCGGCTCCTCAGCGTGAAAACATAACTGCGATATACCCACAAGGTAGGGCGGAGTTACGCATGCAAATCCCACAGACCCATTGCCATTGGCTCGTTTTCTATATCTCGAAGAGGAAAGGCTTTCTTTGCGAAAGCCCCATTTCGTCGTCACTGACGTAACGTCTCCGTTCCCACTCAGGGAAAGAGGGTTACATACATAACCGTGACGTTCTACATATTATGTAAAAAAATAAAGATTTCTGAAATGTTTTTAATTTAATATTACATTCATTGACACTGACATGAATATATACCGTACATACCCGAATATAAGACGACCCTGAATATAAGACGACCCCCCATTTTCCAGACTTTATTTTTGGGGGAAAAAGAGATTTTTGTGGAAAAAATCTGGTTTTCAACAGAAAATAATTTTACTTGAAAATTCTAGTGATAATTCATTAAAAAAAAAAAAAAAAAAAAAAAAACCTTTTAACATCATTCATTACATGTTTGGATTATTAATTTGTCACAAAATAAAGTGTACTCTGTCAATGAGTTCTCTTGTGATTGGCATCGCATCTCAACGTTTTTCTATCACATATTCATAGATTATATCATCAAGTTCTGCAAACTTGCCACTTTGAGGTCCACGGAAAGCTTTCCTTTGGCTGTTGGTATTTTTTAGTCGTTCTTTTTGTGCTCGCCACCTCCGAACGTTGCATTCTGTGACTCCAAATTTTTTGCCAGCTTTGCAATTATTAGATGATTCCGCCTCAGTCACAACCATAAGTTTAAAGTTGGTGTCATAACTGTTTCGAACGTGTTGGTTTATTTTACCAACTTTTGAAGCTCTTTTCTCAAGATGATCTCTTGACTTCTCCATGGCAACACTTTACTGTTTATTTAATTCATAACACTGTCACTAATTGTGTAGCCTATCGTGTTGGCGCCCTCTACTGTTTCCCCCTGCTTTCTTCCTTTCCCCCCGTGATTTTATCTATATCGCGAATATAAGACGACCCCCCCATTTTTCAGCCTATTTTTAGGACAAAAACCTCATCTTATATCCGGGTGTATATATATATATATATATATACAGGGTGCGATTTGTGAAAAAAACAGAGGGGGGGATGTTTTGAAACATTTTTATTCATAAAAATAAATCATGAGAACATGAAACTGCATTTGCTGCCCTGGACCCTTTTCATTGTTCCCAGCTAGCTATCAAGAGTTTTCGTGCTGAAAAATTACATATTACAAATATTTGTACTTGGTGACATTCTGAAAAGCCGTACATGGATCAAAGCTAATGGACAGGATCAGATAAATCAGAGCTTAGATTCTCTGCCCGAGCCCGAATTTGACCCGACCCGGGCCGGGCCCTTGATCCAGCACTTGTGTTACAAAAGCAACACGTCACTCCTCCACTCGCACGCATCACACCGGGCCCGGGATAATAAACTTTAAAATTATTTATTTAGTTTAAAAAAAAATCTATATTATTCTAAAACCTTGTTGAATTAAATTTGAGTTGTAGCCTACTAGGCCTACTCCTTCTAGGCCATCCAAAGTTCATTCTTGTTCATTTTCTGTGTTCATCATTGTTCACGTTTTATTTTTATTTTTTTACGTTTCTTCATTCGGATCTATTTGCAATCCATTTCATTCTGAATAAACAAACAAGTCAGTTTACATGATTTGTCCTTGTTGCATTATTCATTAAGATAATAATTAATAAATGCACACACAATTGTCCGTGAACTTGATAAATGTAGCAGATATGTTTTACTATGCACAAACAAATGCCTTTCAACGTATGTGTGCAAAATTCAGAAGTAAATAAATGTGCAGAAATTTGTACAGAGATTCTGTAGGCTTACTATAGCCTATGGGCCCTATTTTAACGATCTGAAACGCAAGTGGCAAAGCACAAAGCGCAAGTAATTTTGTGGGCGGGTCTTGGCGCTGTTGCTATTATACCGGTGGGATAAATAACTCTTGCGCCAGGCGCAAATCTAAAATGGGTTGGTCTGAAGTAGCTTCATTATTCATAGGTGTGGTTTGGGCGTAACATGAAATAAACCAATCAGAGCGTCATCTCACATTCCCTTTAAGAGCAGACACGCTTTTTCTAAAGCGGATTCCTATTATAACGGCGGATTTGCCAGGCGCGCGCCAGGAATGGTTCACAGCCAAGGAGAGCAACGCTCTAGTCAGGGACGTTGGGGATGGAGAAACCCACCCAAATTAACTTCGGTTAAAAAGGCGTATGATAATTTGGGTAAATGTGTAAGCTAGATGTATGCTTTTATAATAAATTGTATATCTATCTATCTATCTATCTATCTATCTATCTATCTATCTATCTATCTATCTATCTATCTATCTATCTATCTATCTATCTATCTATCTATCTATCTATCTATCTATCGTAATAATGTATGATTTGCAAAAATGAAAACTGCTGCTTCTGTGTAGATGAGAGAATCAAAGTGTATGCGCGTTGTGCACACGCTACATTGATTATGGCCAAGCATGCGCCCTTAAAATAGCATATGAATAACATGCGCAACGCGCCACTGACTTTAAACTATTTTTTCCTGGTTAGTGGCGCAATTGTTTTCTAAACCTGCAAAATAGCATGAAGGAACGTTTGCGCCGGAACACACCTCCTTTTTTGCGCTGAACCGCCCAGGGAGCGCAAGTTCATTCCCTAGTTTAGCGACGTGTTTCTGTGGAGGGAAAAGCGCGCTTTGCGCGGGTGCAAAATAGGAATGATACATGCGTCGGTGTACAAAGTCAATTGCGCTGGGTGCAAGATAGGGCCCTATGTGTTGTAGCCATTAGCCTTAATAAGCTAATTGATTTTCATATTTGTTAAAATATTATAATGTTATTTTTTTCTATGTTGATTTATGAAAAGTGAACAGCACGAGTAAGATAGGATGTGCAGTATATCGGGAGACTTGGAGTGGGTTAGACATGATTTTGACCATTTCATTAAGTTTTGTTTTGTAGAAAGCCTTTCTTTAAAGTGAATTTCGTTTTGTATAAATTGTATCTTAATTTTAATAATTTTTTTAATTTAATAAATAAGAAGCAAATATAGCAGGCTATAATCATGGAGGCACCGGCGCGCCTTGCACTGCACATTAACTGGAGCGCATCTCATCATAAATTAACTGAAACTAAGTGTATGCCTCACAGAGAATATTAAGAAATATATCTAAAGAAAGCTTGACATGTCTTTAAACGAAACAATTCAAAACGAAAAAGAAATAGGCAACTCTCTGATGTAATCCATGCATTTCTCCATATAGGCGCGTTCACTATACGGAGATGGCGATCGTCAACTTCATCTTTGCTTCATCTCAACTTCCCTGGCGCCACCCCTGGTTATAACGGCCCACGTATTAAAAAATGGTCGGGTTTAAATCGGGCTCGGGCTCATAATTACAGTTAATGTGTCGGGCCGGGCTCGGACACAACGTGCACGGGCTCGGGTAGGATCAGGCTTGATTTTGAAGATAAATTAGCCACAATGTAATCTATTGTCTCAGAAGGCTAGCGCTGACAGTGGGTGGTCCATTTCGGATTTTATTGTTCTATCGCACTGACAGTTCACATTACAGCGCTTTACTTAGTTGAATAGGCTAGGCTACTTCTATAGGCTATATCAGCCGCTGCTGAACCACAGAAAGTTAAACCATCACAGTAGAAACAGTTTTACTGCTGCTGTTAAAGTAATAACATTATCTGTGTTAGTCAATTCGCCTCATTCGGGCTTCGCGTCTACCGCGCCGCGCGAAACGCCTTCGCGCCGCAGGACCTCTAGACGCGCGTAAAGGCGTCTTTACATTGACTTAACATTGAAATCACTCGCGTCAGACACTCAAAAGTGAGTGAGTAGGCCTAATCAAAAAACCTTTGCTTTAGCCTCAATTGAGTGAAACACCGTATTTGTAACTTCGGCCATTCTCAGTGGTGTGACTGGGACACTTGCTTGTCATCATAGAAACAGATAATCAGATTGTGATGTTTTTATTCCCGCTTCAGTAATGTGCTGAATATGCGGTGTAAAAAAAGACCTGCAACCGTCTCGCAAGTGTTGATAGGCTATTACTCGTGAGGTGTAACCAATCATATAGTGCCGTGGGCGGGACATTGAGCAAGTCTGCAGAGTGATTACAGAGAGGCTGCGGAGCCAGTCAAAGTAGCGCATTTTAAAATAAAATTGACTTTAAACAAACCACGGATCCGTGATAAGTTTTGTGATCCGCCTCGCCACTAGTGTAGTAGCACTGATCACTTTGAGGGGGGGATAAATTTATCCCCACCCGGGATAAAAATAATTAAGCAGAGGCAGGGATACATTGACCAGAAAGGGGGAAATCCCACGCATCCCCCCCGGCAAATCGCACCCTGTATATATATATATATTATTATTTTTTTATACAGTCAGTGAAATTTTATTTTTGTTTGAGTCTTGTGTCATGGACGTTGTGTTAAGCATTCCAATTTGCAATGCGCATCAGTTGGGTCTGTGAACAGTCCAGTCCATTGGTATGCTGTTTGAGGCTGTGGCTAGGGTCAAACTTAAGCAACTACAATCTAGCCTTGTTGATGAAATTAAATGAAACTTTGTACTTTTTTTTTCAGAGATAATATGGATAATTCCAGATGCTGATTTTGTGATACTCTGTGTTGTGATGTCACTAGCCTGTTACCCTTAACATTACATTTGGTGTGCATAGCATTTGTACAGCTGAATTGAGCTCTGTATTATAACAGTGCTGTCAGTCGAAGAGCCTGAAGGCCCAAGTCTGCCGGAGCTGCACCTGCACAATCAGCCTGATTACAACGTGCCAGCTAACCACACACACACATACACACACACACACACACACACACACACACACACACAGCTGCAGTGTGATTTAGTCTGTGTGACGTTCACTGGCTGAGGAAGAAAATGCCATTAGCAGAATGTCAGACCGATGAGTTCAAGAATAGATCACAGGCTGCATTCACACTCACACAAATGCGCTTGTACATATAGAGGACAGTATTTGCTTATGCATATGTGTATGTTTTTGGTAGTGATGATGACATTGTGTGTTATCTATGTTGACAAGTCAAGCTAAATTTATTTATATAGCTCTTTTCACAGTACACATTGTTTCAAAGCAGCTTTACAGAAAATCATGATGATAATATTTATAATATCTTAAAGGCAGGGTTTAACTTTTTCCCAAATTTGTTTAAACTGTCTTTATATACCAATACATAATTAAAATGTAAGTACTCTGAAAAAGAGAGTATAAAAATTGAGTGTCTGTAGTACTCGCAGAACTGCAATAGACCGATTTTCAGTTGGTAAAGATGGTGACGTTTTATGTGGGTGGAGCTTAGGTGGTGGCAGAACGATCCCTAACCGGCCGCTTCACTAACGTTAGTTTGCAAGTTTTGTTAGCTTGTTTTTTAATAATGACTGGAGAAAATCCGATTTTATCTTAATGTGCAAGGTCAATCACTGTCCAGGACCGCGATTGTTATTTGCAAAAGTTAATTTTAACGGACATCCCAGATTGGCTGACCCGTACACGCTCAGTCAATGAATGGACGATCTGACAGGATTAACGTTAACGCTACCTCCGGTTGACTTCTACACCTACCTGATAGAGAAACTGAGGGCATATAAATCTTTAGATGCCTATAACTGTACTAAATGGTCACGTTACGTACAAAGACTTGTGTGGTAGCCTACGATCCGCAGTTCTGCCTAGCCAGTGCCACGGCCAGACACAAAGACGACAATGTAAGTGACATTACGGTGCAATTTTAACAATGTGAATATTTTCTGGAAATAAAAATTCCAGATACAGCATATTGATTTTTTTAACTATGTATTTGATTAGCCTTTCTTACCAGGTTCTTCAAAAAGTATAGTCACAATCAATCAAAACAATGTATAAAATCATAGATAATTCACAAATAATCACAATCTTTAAGAAAACATTATGCGATAAAATTTCAAATTGGAGCCTGTACTCCGTCGATTCTTGCACCCAACAAGTGCAATTCTATTGCCGCCTCCAGTTTTCCATTTGTTTTGCCACCAGCTAACGCCGTGACGTAACTGTGACGTCGGCTCGAAATTGGTCTTTAAACACAGCTACTTACTCGATTAACTCCCACACCCTCCCTTCTGGGCTCCTTCCAAAGCCACGCCCCCAAAACACATGAACGCGCGATGCCGACCGCTCAGCTGGAGGACGCTGTAACAAAATTCAAATTCAAGGAAGGAAGAGGACAGGGTCGGCTTGCGGAGCTGTGGGCGTGTTTATTTATGAATGAAAAAAAAAAAAAAAACAACAAAAAGACGCGCACACTGTCGCTGTAGCAGCAAAGAGAAAAGTCCAATGTAATCAGTGATCGCATCCTCGCGCTTCCCGCACTCGCACTCTCACTATCAGCCCACAGATCTCCGCGTGTCTCTCTCCATGAATGAGGTTTCCCGTCCCTTATGTGCGATCTCTCCACGCCAATCACTGAAACAAGACACAGGTGTTTGTCATTTGCACTTGACCCACTTACGCCGCACCTGTCTCCCGATCCTCTCTCCCGTCACAGACTTCGCTAGATCACGCCCCCCTTGCCACAGACACGTTTGCCAGTGCTGAGCGGAGAGGAGCGCAGTGAATGTAGTGACATCATGTCAGAATCACATGTAATAAAATACCTAACTTTATCATTATGAATATAAACAACTAACATGGCTGTTAGTACTCACTATCGATTCTTCCTAGCTTCCGTGCCTCTTCCCCTTCTCGAGTCAAACAGGTGCACGCATGTGGGCAGCTCCTGTAGCGGCAGGGGTGGTAGCCATGGTAGCGAGGGAGAGTGACAGTCACCCAGCCAATCATTTCAGTCATTCCGAATGGAAATAAGTAGCTGTGTTTATTGCAGTCATGCGAGGACTACAGACACTCAATTTTTATACTCTCTTTTTCAGAGTACTTACATTTTAATTATGTATTGGTATATAAAGACAGTTTAAACAAATTTGGGAAAAAGCCTCGAAAAAACCTGCCTACCCCACCTTTAATATCTTCATGCCGTATAGTCACATTTAGCAGACTGGAGCTGGGCAATAATATAGTTTACATTTTGTGACAATACAAGCAATCAAGCATTTGATATCAGCCTACACGAGTATAAGACATACTTATATATTAAACTTTATATAAAGAGCTGGGTGAAAATATATAGTTTGATTTTGAAACAAAATAAAAAAATCAGGGAGTTGAGATTTGCTATATATGCTATAACAGTTCTGTATGCTAAATCAAATATATTTAAATACAGTCAAATATATTTAAACGTCTCTACAACCATGTAAAGCTTGAGGTGAGAAGGATGACAAGTTAGAAGAGTAACATAATAATGCAAGCAGAAATATCTGGAAATATCTAACCAGAAATGTATGAGTCTGTTTAACCCCCTGGGGTCGGCGGTAACACCGGCGATACCAGCTCACTTTTTTTCTTATCAGTACAAAAGAGTCTCTAAATAGTCTGTTGATTTTACATGTAAGTGTTATACATTAATCAAAACGCTTTAATGTCTTCTTTTATTTGTTTACATTCATAATAAAAACAAAATGTTGTTTTTTTTCGTAAAATAAAGAAAATAAACATGATGCGCGTTCTGCCGTCTCTCTCAATATGAAACTCATTCTGAAACGTGACAGAAAATGACACTGAGTTCTATCTATTGTTTAAGTGTACTTCACTATTGAAGTGTCACTGTTATACTTGCATCATAAATAGTGCATATTTTCAATATTTAACCCTCTGGTGTCTGAGGGGTTTTCTGGCCCTGGAGGTGTTCTGACATGCTCTGACATTTGTGCTTATTTCTGTTACTTGTGTGACATTTTCATGGCTAAAGTCTGATTACACTGTATATAGCACAAACTCTGCTACAATAATATGTCAGCAGCATGTATGTAAAAGTTTGCAGTTTTGAGATAATGACATTTATGCGTAGTTTGTAATATTACAAAAAAATTGTCACTGAAATAAGGTCATGAAACCCATACTGATTATTTCTTCACAAGACTTTTGAAAATTGTATCACGTAGCCTAGAATATTTGCTCCAAAACTATGTGAAAATCATCCTGACTGCTCATTCAGATAAGCCAATATATTGATTTAAAAATTGTAAGACGCGTTTTGTGTAAGAAAGCTTTATGCGAGGAGGCGTGATCACATCATTAATATTTAAGCCTTTCACACCTGAGATAGACAAAGACACTCCCCTAACGGCCCTATTAGGAGCTATCAGGCCCTATCATTCTGAACAACCTTGCACAAAGAATGAGGAGATTTAAAAAAGAATGGCTTTTTGATTGTTTGGATTTATTTACAGTATTTCACAATTGCTAAGACACATTTCTTGAAACCTTCACCCATATTCTCAAAACTTTAAACACAAAACCCAGTCTTTAAACTACATTCACAAAACCCCTGACTCTTCTGGCAAAATCAAACACTTGCCTCAAAACCATTTGATCTGTGCTCAAAATCAAACTATGCTTTCAAAACATAAACACAGCCAGTCAATATATAAACACTCATCAGCATTCATTAGAAACTACATCAAAAAATTGAGAACACAGCGTCCAGGGCATGTAGTTACAGAGAAAAAAATATTTATTGCATATAGAAAATAATTTTGCCATAAATAAAAGTAAATAATTCACAACTCAGTACAGCAAATATATTGCATACTGTAAGTACTGCAAGTAATACAGTATTGAATGTCTGTATTTTCAGTATAAAAATAAAGTAAGCCCAAAGAAGAAAGACAACTCTAAATGAAAAGCGTATTACACAAAATATTGTGCAATTGCAAAATCAAAGTCAATGAGAGCCTCTTGCTAATGGGAGAACAAAGGAGTCCTTCCACCCTCATTTGGTAGTCTTGCAATTCTACAAAAGTGAAAATGCTCTTACAAATCTATACATACAGTAACAATAGTAATGGACATCACATTCATATGTAAAATGTATTGTAAATCTTTTTTTCTTTTTTCCCCAGTCCCCTGACAAACTGATGTACTGTATCAAATGTATACATTACAGTTTTTCTGAATTACTAAGACACATTTCTTGAAACCTGCTCTCCTTTTCTCTAAACTGTGAACACAAAACCCAATTTTCAAGCTACATTCACAAAACCTCTGACTCCTCTTGCAAAACCATACATTTGACCCAAAACCATTTTAACTTTATTCAAAATCACTCACTACCGTCAAAAACCACACAAAACCAGCTAATGTGCAAACACAACTTAGCAACCATTACACACTACATAAATAAATGCAAAACACTGTGGGATAGCGGGAATCATTTTATTCTTGTACTCAGATTTAAGCAAAAAGAAATAAAATAAAGCTTTTAAAAAAACTGCAGCAAAAAAGAGAAACAAAAGTTATGTAAAGCAAAAAAAAATAAGACATGTTTACAGCATTTATTCTGCCTCAGGATCACGCCTCTCTGCTGGGTGAGGCCACAGGACTTCATCCACGTCACATGTCAGAATTCTGTAAAAAGAACCCCATTTAGTTAGAAGTATACACATACACACACATTTTATTCAGTAAATGTTTTCAAAACACAGTACCATGGAAAAGTTATGTCTCATTGTCCCCTTTCTGAGACAAGTATACTTTACCTGTTTTCTTCTCTGAAGGTCCGGATTATAGAAGCCACTGAGAACCTGCTTAGGTTTGGTTGCACACGTTGCCCTGCCTCCCTCATAGTCATGCCATGCCATGCACCAGAACATGATCTATGACAGTTGCTCGAATGTCATTTGAAATTATTGATCTGCTTGGTCTTTGTCCTCGCCCACCACCTCTGACACAGACTCCTCTTCCTCTTCCTCTTCCTCTTCCTCTTCCTCTTCCACCTCTTCCTCTGTTCTGCTCCATTGTTGGATCAACTCATGCCATTTGCATTTGACTAGGCTTAAATACTGTTCTCTAATTGTGTGCACTGATTGGACACATGTTTTTTCAATTTTGAGTGGTAGTGTGTAAAGAATGAGAACAGTGTGTTAGTTGTGTTTAACTTCTGTAGCCTGTATGCACCATTCTGGGTACAAGTGTATGACACTGCAAAGTTGTGTTCTGTGTTTGAGAAAGTGTTTAGAGTTTTGGTAAATGGGCGATTCAGATTCACAAATTGTGTCCTAAACAGATGAATAGTGTTTAAGATTTTGACAACAGTGTGATTGATTTGATAAAAGAGTTTTGGCAGTTGCCAGTTTAGTTTTTACAATGGAATTTAGTGTCTTAGCAATTCAGAAAAACTGTAAACTTTCAGTCACACAAATTAGAAAAACAATACATTTACCTGTTCTCTTCTCTGAATGTCCTGATTGGTGGCCACAGAGAATCTGCTCAAATTGGGTTGTACTCTTTGTCCTGCTTCCCTCATTGTCATTCCATGAACAAGAACATGAACCTATCACAGTTGCCCGAATTTGATCTGAAATGACTATTCTTGGTCTTGCTCTTCGTTGTCCTTGTACTCTTCCTCCTCGTCCACCACATCTTACACGAACTCTTCCTCCTCTGCCTCTCACATTGTTTCCATCCATTGTTGGAATCAACATTCAACGTACCTGGGCCCCTGTGTACTCTGAACTGGCTTATATTCTAGACAACTGATTTGATCACATCATTAGAAACAAGTGCGAACAATTTTGAGTTGTTGTGTGTAAACGATGACAGCGGTGTTGTAGTTGTGTTTAACTTTTGCCACATGTATTTACCATTTTGCAACACAGTGCAAAATGTGTTTTAGTGAGTGAGAATGTGTTTAGAGTTTTGCAAAAAGAGTGGATGAGATTTGCAAACAGTGTCTTAACTACCTGAACTTGTTTAAGGTTTTGCCTACAGAGTGACTGATTCGACAAATGGGTTTAGGCCACTGAGCATTGGGTTCAGAGAATGGGGTTTAGTGTTTTAGCAATTGTGAAATACTGTACAACACAACATAATCCAAAGATACACAACAAATGACAAAAAAGCACATTATTAAAAACAATGATCCAAAGACAGAGACCTTTGTGCCATTCCTAAAAATATTGTACATACCTTTCATTTCCAAGGTGTTTGATTTTCACTTTACCATGTTCATATACAGAGACTCATGTGAATGTTGAAGTCAGCAGGACTCAGTGGCATCTGGTCCCTAAAAAAAAAAAAAAAAAGAGTGAACATACTGATTACAAGAGGCCTGCACGATTTCGGGAATAAATTTTAGATTTTTCTGGTTAAAATTGCTTTTTAAAATTCAGAGAACACACACACACACAAATGTTTCCAACAATATATAATATAATGAACACCAGGTTTGTTGTGCCTTGTAGGCACAGGCTATGCGCACTGCTGCATAAAATAATAATAACAATAACCTACAGCAGCCTATAAATCTTCCAAAAGATTTCAGTAACAACTACGCTAGAGAAAAATATATTGATTATCATATGTTACTTCAAATGTTTCCATTCGTTATGATGATATTAAATGAGATAATAGTAAAAAGATAAAGCCTAATGTTTGGTGCATTTTGCTTTTCATACGCGATCGCGCTCCAAAATATGATACATTCAAACGCACAGCATGCTCCAAAATATGAAACATTATGGTTACCATATTATACATATCTACGTTTGAGCAGATATCCACAAACACAGTAACAGTAACAGCGCGCGTGGGCGTGGTCAAATTAAAAATAATGAGCAAGCGTTTGAGATACTGGACATCTTGTTGGTTTTATACAAATTACTTAAACAGAGAATATTTGTTTTCAGTTTGAATCCGATCATTTAAAAGTACACACTTAAATGTTTATAAAGGTATATGGCTCATAAATGTGTGACAAGTATTCGCTGAGTTTTGTTTCAGTTTATAGACGTGTTCAAGAAAAAAAAGTTCACCGCGATGGAGAGGCAGAAAGCACACCATGTTTATTTTCTTTATTTTACAAAAGCACAATGTTTTGATTTGATTGTAAGTGGACACATACAAAAGTAGAAATATCACTGATTCTTTTTTCATATTTCTTTTTTTTTCTGTATGACCATAAATGACGGAGTAATTTAAGTTTATTGTGCTACTATGTGAAGAAAATCATATCACCATATATTTTGTCATATATTTTACATTACATGTTAAATGTAAATATATTTCACACTTAACATCATATGTTTGTTATATTTCAGAATATATTTCAAAATGATAAATATAAGTGAACAACAATGCAAATATATTTTGATGTATTTGGAATATATGCCACATATATTTTTGACACTTTAAAATATATTTCAATATATTTTTTTTCTGTATGGGTTATATTAAATGTGGGTTTTTTTCCCCCACAAACTAAATCTGTGCAAAGTGCAAACCCTGCCCATGGTGAATTCCATTGGTCAATGCAATCACGCAGTCACCAAGAAAACAAGAAATGTTCAGAATTCATGGATTCATTTCTGAGTTAGAAATTGAGGATGCATTCAAATGGGGAAAAAAACAGTGGTTTAGGTTAGGATTAGTGGTTAGTTTTATTTTATTTTATTTTTCAGCATTGTGTAGGCAATCAGCATTGTGATTGAAATGACTAATGAAATCTTTAGAGTTGGATACAGGATGAGGTTTGCACTTAACTGGTTTGCATAAATAGTACGTTAAATATAAGGGGGTGTCCATCTACATTTGTCTTTAGTGTACATACGGGGGGGCTTGAACTGTTTTAGCGGGGTCCAAGGGCTTGCTCAAGTTGCTCCCTTGTGAATATTTATTTGTTTGTTTGCTTAATTTATTTTAGCAAAATGGTCTTTTGTGGTATCATCCACACATCCAAAGTTGGTTGATAACATAACTGCAATAAAATAATAGCCTAGTTATCAAATACTTGTTTATATAGGATATATTATGTATTTTATATTGATTAAGCTGTACAGTTTTGGTTATTGAGGGGATTACCACACCCCATCTTATTTCTGAATGGCAGCAAATCCCTGTACAACATATTGTAGAAAGGCTTTCAAAAAGAATGGACGTTGTTTTGGAAGTGTGATTTCCATGCATCAGGGAGGTCAAACACTGACATTGGGTGATTAGTCCAGTCATTTTAAGCCAAAATGGGGGTCAACCTTCGAACAAATTGCAACAGAAGCAAACTCAACTGATTTTGTATCCTCAATATGTCCTGAGTAAGGAAAAAAAGCCCTGAAGAATCCCATTAGGGTAAAGTTTCGAAAAAGACCTAAATATACATATTAACATACTATTCATACGCCTATTCATTCTTTTTCTTATGTGAATAGGGTAAAAAATGTAACCTTTAGATATCACCATGAAAATTACTGAGTTGATTACTTGCATCAAGACAAACAAAAAATGTATTACGAGTTTTTTTTAATTGTTTGTTAACATGGACAAACGGTGCATAATCTAATTAAGTATGTGCTAATTTGCATAATTACCACAACAGGGTCTAAACATTGGGTATAGCCAGGTGAAAATGTCTTGTTGAATCTTGTTGACACATAACAGTAAAATACTTAATGTTAAAGGGATACTTCAGGATTTAGCATTAAGGTGAGACACGGCAGGCAAAAACATCGTTTTTTTTTTACTGGTCAATTTTGAGATTTTTGGATATTTGTCTTCAATAACATGTCTTCTTTCAGACTTCTTTTGAAAAAAAGTCTGAAATACACATATAGGTCTTTATTTTATTACACTTTGTCTGTTTGCGTCTGTAGATTTCTCATAAATTCAACAAAAGTTTGCGTTCTTAATCCTCCCGCTGCTCTGCGATCTCTGCCGGAAGCCTGTCATGACAAGCACTGTTAGGAAGCTCTCTCTCTTGTGTACAATCCTGTCAGATCCAAATATGGTAATTTCCTTTTTATCAGCAACCAATCGTGAAAGTAAAAGGGCTGAATGCGCAATCTCATTGGCTGATGAAAAATCTTTAAAGGAGTCATGGCCTAGTATTACCTTGGATACCTACTGCTGTATTATAGTCTTTCAGGCCCTTCTAAAAAAGAAAAGTGGAAAAAAAATAAACACAGAGCTCCTCAGACCCTTATTTCTGAAGGCATTATTGTCTCGCGAGATCTGATGCGATATTTTGGCTGTCGTGGACAGTCATTTTAATAATGCAAATGAGGGGCGCGTTGATTGGTGGCAGGAAGGAGGGGGTTGACACCGCAGGTGACGCTTTAGCATATCATTACAAAATGACATCATGGCGCAAATTATGAATGAACCCGACCCGACCCGACCCGAAGTATGAGGCGCCGTTTAGGGCTTAAATCAAACTTCATTCACGCACAGATATATGAAACACGCTTGCATACATACTAAGTAGTCACACATACATGTATATGAACTCTCCACGCACATACTCATATGAGACGCGAGCACACACACACAAACTCGCGCACATACTCATATGAGACGCGAGCACACACACACACACACACACACACACACACAAACTAGACGGCGCCTCATATATAAGCGTTAGGCAATCAATATACAATAGCCGAATTCATGATGATCTCAGTCATTTGTTGTTTGCAAAGTAACGTTAGCAGCCATTCCCCATGTTTACCTCGAAGCTAATACTCCTGCTAGCATACAATAGCCGCATTAGCAGTTAGCTGCTGTTTGTTACACAGAGTAGAGCAATAAAAACACATTCTTACTGTTTCAATTGCAGGCAAGTGTCTGATTGTTGAAAATGGCCCCTTTTTCCCGAGCTTCGATGCCAACTTCGCCTGATATTGCCTCAAATTTGTGAAGGATTCCGGCGTAAAATGTTTAGTTAGCACAGACACATAACGTTAAGCCAGTGGGAAGGGTTGTAGGAACCGCGTCATTAAAAATGAATTTAATCCACTGGTCCCTGACAGCTTGGTCCGTTCTTGGGAGAGAAAACACATTTACATGTTGATTCTGGCAGTCAACAACAGAGCAACTCAGTGTGCACTACGTTTCTGCTTCTTTCTCGAATATGAATATGAGGGTAGCAGGGGCGCCAGGGCGCACTTCCTGTGGCAGGTCTGCGGTGTCCATATATGGTATATCCTGCCCCGTCATGACGTCAAGTCGGGGCTGAAATCAAAATCTCGTATTTGAGTGCGCGTGCACGCGCGCTGGTTTATGAACCCTGGGGTAAACGAACGCTTCACTTTTAAATATCGACTTCCCGGCCAGTGTATAATCGTTAGGCAATCATAACATACATTGATTCTCGAGGAAAAGTGAAAATTGCAGGTCATGACTCCTTTAAAGCCTGTTTTCTCAAAATGACTTTTCTCTCATACTCCATACACCGATATACACCAAACTTTCCAGTCTTGTACCTAGTTATATAATGAAGACATTTACAGAGGGATTTGTAAATATATTATTCCTAGCCTGATTTATATAACATTTTATTCCAAAAAACATGGCGAAAATAATTTGTATAAGGCTATTGACAGTATATTCTGATTTACAGGATAACAAAAGTAGATATCCATAAATTCCTCTGTAATTTTTTTCCCATGTAATATGTGAACACAATGAAAAAATAATTTTTAACCTGGCTTTATCCAATACTCAGATTTCATTTTTTTTTATATATGCAAATTAGTGCATATTTGATTAGATATTGCCTAATTTGCATATTTAAACATTAAATTACAGACAACTTGTAATACATTTTTTTTCTCATCTTTATGTAGGTAATCAACTGGGAAAGTTTCATGGTGATATCTGCTAGTTAAAAATGTTACCCTATTCACCTGTAGTGTCTCGCCTTAAGCTTTGTATTAGTAGAAAACCTGTAGTATTTTCGAATTACCATGCTTTCCACCCTCATATCCCCCTGAGATGAGAGATTTATGTATTTTTTGTCTGGAAAAAATCCTCCGATGACGCAAAAATCGTCATTTTGCGTCATCTGAGGATTTTTTTGGCCAGAGGCTAAAGACTACAGCCAGTAGAAGGGGCTGTCCCACATGTTTTCAACCCGCCCAAAGGAGGTTGGATCTCACTCACAGAATGTACACAGTGTCCGCCGTCTTTCTTTGGAAGCTAAGCTAACAGGCTCTTGTTCTGTGGAGTTAGCTGAGTAGTAGGAGAAAGCTGAGTAGTAGGGGTTACCATCCTCTTTTTCCCGGTCATGTCCGGCCGTCGAGATCGTCCAAAATGTCCGGGATTCAGCTTTTGCTTTCTGCAGTCGCCATTCATTGTTTACATGCACACCTTTTGTTTCAATATAACTGAATTCATTCCGATTGGTGAATCTGAATGTAGTGTTTACATGAACACTAAACAAGTGATCGGTTGATGTGCGTTTTAACATTGCTAAGAAAATTCCGCTCCTCCGTGAGAGATAGCCCACGAGACCGGTGCGTCTCACAGGTGTCGCTCATCAGTAGGACTGTCACTTTTGTGAAAAAATCATGTTCGATTTTTGAGACTTAAGTGTTCATTGAATCGATTGTAAAATCGATTTTCCCTGTCTAATGACGTTTCCATTTTAAATGCCAAATTTGGGCAAATCCACGGACGACTAACAGGCATTAGGACGAACGTAAAGAGGGCGCTTGAGACGCGCACAAGTCAGCAATATTCCTGATGATTTATTGGCGTGAAGTTTCGTGCACAATGACAAACAGGAGCGCAACATTCTCGAAAAACAATAAGCAGAGTGGACTGCCATAACATCAGTGAGAAACATCACTGCAGGATTCAGCATGGCTGTGTTTACGGTTAGAAATGTCAAACAAATTTCGCCTACGAAGGCGATTGTAGACCGTAGCCCGAATCTGTGTCTGTATGCATGAGACTGTATGCATGAATACCGGCAGAATTCACAGTTTTGTAGTAAAAAGAGACACATTATGCAGAAGTATAATCTGCTGTTATGTGTGTGTGTCAGAGCCTGCAGTCGCTGTGTGACGCGCGTTCGCTGCGGGCGTATCGTGACGAGCTGGACGCGCTCCAGGATTCCAGTTTTTGATGGGCCAGACCAATTGTGGGTGGGCCTTAAATTAAAAACTTTAAATAATAATAAAAAAACATTATCCAATCACTGCTTAACCTAATAAAAAAATATTGAATAATATAGCCTACTGTTATATTATCTGTGCATATACATAATATAGATTTTAATAGCTTGATGCTCTTTAAATATTTTGTTGCATTGTTAAAGGGGACCTATTATGCAAAATTGACTTTTGTATGGTGTTTGGACATAAATGTGTGTTGGCAGTATGTGTACACAACCACCCTACAGTGATAAAAATCCACTCACTCCTTTTTTTTTAATCCCCATAAATCATAAGCAGTCTCTCCAAACGACCGGTTTTCAGAATGTGGCTTTAGTGAGATCACTAAAGCCACAGGCCCTGCCCACGAGTGTTGACTGACATACCGTTATAACTTAGACCCGCCCTGATTGAGTTCACTGCGAGTTGTACACATCCGCCATTGCTGCAGCAATGCACTCACGAGAAGCGTCGAAGCATCTCCCAGGCGTTGAAGGTGTTGTAGCTGAATGTATTCATTCACATAGCTCTCTCTATTTACTCTTGAAATCTGCCAGCCACTGAAGACGAGGTGGATTCATTTTGTTTTCAAAGAAAATGCTCCCTCAACTCTACAGAAATTTATGTAAATTACTTATGCACTTCTTATACTGTTTACTCAGCTCTAACAGTGATTTTCTGAAGAAAAACTGATGCTTCATCTTTTGTGTGACATACAGTAAACTTTATTAAACTCGTCAGTATATTTTGTGTCATTCAGACAATTCAGATCGTCAGACAGAGTCCTACAGCAGGCTTGCATTAATAGTGTATACAAGCAATGCCAAATAGGTTATAATCGTAATTAACCCTCTGGAGTCTGAGCTGTTTTCCGGGCCCTGGAGGTGTTCTGACATGCTCTGACATTTGTGCTTTTTCGAGTTATTTATAAACATATTAATGGCAAAGGTGTAAATTCACTCTATATAGCACAAACAGGGCTACCAAAAATATCTGATCAACATGCATGTATATGTTTGAATTTTTAAGAGAATAATGTTTATGCGTGGTTATTGGAAAAAATAAAAATGAAAGTTGCAGAAATAAGACCACAAAACACATACTAAATATGTGTAAATAAGACTTTTGACCAATGAATTGTGTAGCTTTGAGTTCTGGCTTCAAAATGATGTGAAAATTATCCAGCCTTATCGTTCTCATAAAACAGTACATTGATTTGAACTTTCTAAAACAGTTTTTTTGTCAGAAGAGGTTTATGCATGGGAGGGGTAATGGCCCATCAATATTAATGAGATTCAGACCAGGGGTGGGACATACACTCTTCCAGTGGCTAATGGGCCATCAGGTGCCTGAACAAAGAAGAGGAGATTCAAAGGTTTTGTTTTTCAATCTGTTTTATTGTAATTCCTCTATGTGGAGGAACTAAATGTTCTAAATTTGCTCTAAGCAAATCAAATGTGAGCAAAATAAATTAAATTAAATTAAATGCAGTTGCCTTGGAAGCTTGAGCATTTGTGTTGTGGCACAGAGTTGACACAGCACTTTCTGAAAAAAATTGTTTGAATAGACTCATAGGTGAATGTGAGTCTACAGGGCTCAGTTGTGGTCCAATTTCCCGTGCAGGACAGAATTGCACAGTCTGCGGAACCATGTCAACATCAGTCTCTGTTTTCCATGCCAGAGTGGACTGCCTGTTGCTTGCATGCTGGTTAGACTTGGCTCTCTTCGGGACAGGTGCTTGGACATGTTCATTGTCACATCTGTAAAAAACAAAAACAAAAAAACAAAAAACACATGAGCATGCAACACAATAAAAGAACTTGTATTGTCATTATCAATCACTAATGGCCATGGATAAAAAAAGACAACGGTTTTTGTCATTTCACGCAAGAATAGGTATAGGCTACTTTTATATTATTATGATGTAAACACAATTAGGCTACATTTCATCTGTAAAATATTACTTATATGTACTTACTCAGTATGATTCTCGATCGCACTGAGAACTGAACGACACCTGCGTGCCCCTCTGCGAGGTGCTGGAGAAGGAGAGCTTGAAGCAGACACATTCCTAAAAAAATAAAATTAAAATAAAACTGTTAGCATACATTATTCAAAGTAAACTGATGAGCAATTGATGGTTATGGACCATTGATGGGCCATATAGACCGCACACATTTAGTGAAGCACGCAATAAACGGATCGTTCGCGAACGACACATCACTAAAACATTTACACAGTCTGTATTCAAAAACATCTGCAGCATGATAAATACTGTCATAGGCCAACCAAAACCAGAACATTTATATAAAAATATAATGTATTTAGACAGTATCACATATTTTACCTGAGGCTGAAATATAGTTGCACTAAACCACATAGGCTATAACCTATAAGCAGATATTCGCAAACAATCTACATTATGCATAATGCAGTATTTTAGCATGAATCAGTGTCATAAGCTAATCAAAACTGAGTGAAATATATTTAATATACAAATATGTTTAAAGAGCAATATCACATTTAAAAAAAAGTTTACACTTGAGCATATAAGTTCCACGGATGTTAGGGATATTGTAAGGCAATCGTTCCTGTAAGTTGTCAAAAGCTAGCCAAAACTAGGGAAAATATAGTCTGAAAATTCAGAAATTAAATATATATAAAGTTCTATATTATCAGAAAAGGAATTATATAACAGTAAACAACTTACTCTGAACTTGTATCCTCTGCGGGATCAATTCGCTCTTGAAAATGCTGCCGTTCTTCGTCTGAATTACAATCTTCCTCTGAGGAAAAGGTGAATTCTTCCTCGCTGTCCAGAATCATCTGAAGGGCGTCTTTGCCGGAGAAACGAGCCATCCTCTCTAAACACGATGAATTATCAGTGAATCTGATCTGATGAAACTTCGTGTTTTCAAGGCATTGATCAAGGCATTCGCACACGTGTGCGAAGCAGAGATTACCTAAACTATTTACATGTGAATAGCCGCCGGGGGCGGGGAGGCCTCAGCTCATTAGGAGATAATGAGGGAGAAGGAAAAAAACGCACCTCTCCTTGCTTTCAAACGGATTACATGAGTTGAAAACATTTGTTTTTTATATTAATTACTTCACTTAAAAGAAGAGAATGCCAGCTTCATAAAGACATATCTCACGTGTCTGTGTGAGAAGTATTCGCTGAGTTACAGATCATTTTCGGACGCGTTTCAGAATGACAGAGAGGAGGCAGAACTCGCATCATGTTTATTTTTCTTTATTTGGCGAAAAGCACAACACTTTGTTTTTATTGTGAGTATACACAAAAATAATACACACTTAACAGGATCGATTGATCGATTGCTCACACAAGCATATAAGATAAAAAGTAATATTTTTTTTTTTTTTTTTTTTCACTGATAGGGAAAAAAACGAGCCTATCACGCCGGCGCGATAGCCGACCTCAGGGGGTTAAACTAAACTATACCTGTTCCAACTCCATACAGCATATATTCTCTGACTCTGTAGGCATTTTTATGGTCGAAATGAACACCATTACTGTGACTGTCTGTTTTATTATTATCATCTTCCCTGTTCTGGCTCTGATCGCGGCTGCTTAGGCTCCGCCCCCTGTGCCGTGAACCAGCAGCTCATTAGCATTAAAGGAGAAGCACTAAAACAGTGTGTTTTTCACAGACCCAAAAAATGATTTAAACGTGCTGTAAATAAAATTCTGTTGGGTATTTTAAGCTAAAACTTCACATACACACTCTGGGGACATCAGAGACTTATTTTACATCTTGTAAAAAGGGGCATAATAGGTCCCCTTTAAAAGTTTCGGTACATAGGACGGACCTATCCGCGATCGCTCTCCATGGTTCTGACCAAAGAAGAGCGCTTTGGAATCTCCATTATGCATCATACGCATCATACCTGTGCTGCATTTTCCGATAACATTGTCTCTTAGCGTGCTACGAAGACTCTTAGGGTATAACTTAACTAAAGGTATACTACCACTAAAGGTATATCATTGCTAGGCGTCTTCAGGGCTATCATCCACTCGCGAGGCAGAGGCGCTGAAAGGCATAGGCGCTGACGCCCTCCTAGCAACGGCGCTGTTTTTGGTAAAACATGATTTTGACGACTTCATTAAGTTTTGTTTTATAGAAAACTCTTTTTAAAAGATTTTCGTTTTGTATAAATTGTATCTTAATTTTGATCAATGTTTTATCAATCAATTGCCCATATTTAATGAATAAGAAGCAAATATATAGCAGACAATGTAATAAGGCGCCGGCATGATCACTTGCATTGCTTGTGCCTCACAGTTTTGAGAAATACAGGCTATATATTACAGAAAGCTTGAAATGTCTACTTTTAAACGAAAATATTCAAACCAAAATAAATAGGCTACTCTCTGATTATGTAATCCATATGAAATGTGCATTTCTCTGGCGTTCATGGCGAGTCCGCATTGTCAACTTCATCTTTGCAGCGACACAGAAAACACCAGTTTATTACTAAACAATTAAATGTCTCCTTGCTAATTTAGACACATTCATAATCATTACTTTAACCGGTTCTTTGTGGCAAGCTTTATGCGTGCGGTCATGAGGGTTATTATCCTGTAGGCTATAGCCTATTTAAGTAATTAAATTAATATAAAGGGGCGATTTGTCTACGAATGGCTTAAATGAACAACTACTAGTCGACTAGAAAAAAATAAATAGTCGGAGGCAGCCCTTATTCTACATATTTTCGAACCAGTTAGTTGAAAACGTCGGTCGGGTGCGGGTTGTATACATTGACCCGTGCATCACTGATAGAGGCAGAAAGAAGTACTTTAGAAACTAGCCTTTATTAATTTTTAAGAGATGGGGTTTGGGGCTGGGTCCGTTGGACTGTTTCTGGGGGATGTGTCAAGTCATCTTCATTTATATAGCACTTTTAACAATGTAGATTTGTTTCAAAGCAGCTTTACAGAGATAAACGTATAACTTAAGGTAACAGAGATTGTTTTGGCTTTATAGCGGTTCTTTAATCAAATTATTTTCCAGCTAAAGTTATTTTTGATTGATTCGCTTCCGTCGCAACGATCATTTGTTATAAAATTTGGGGCCGCTAATATGACACCATTCTCTCTACACAGACTTTAAACGCAAACCTGTGATAAACGCTGATGGCGTTCACATGAGCATTAAGAATTGGTTCTATAGTTATGTGCTAGACATGTGCCGGTATTCTGTAATGCGATAAATCGCGGTAATGAATATGCACGATATTGTTATCGTGGGCACTTCAAAATTCTGTGAAAAATAATAGATCAGAATTTATATTTATAGAACGCGCATTAGCTTATTTTCCAGCAACCGCTTAAACAAACACTGCGTATATGCTGCGCAAAACTCGTGCGCATCCCCACATGAAGCGCTGTGTGCATGCGGCGCAGTGTGCACGATCTAGTCTAATGTAAACAAGCCTCACATGGAGAAGAAGCACGGCGGAAGGAGGAACGCTGCCGTCGATTTATCCCCCTTCTAAAAGCAGAACTGCCAACTCTACGCATTCAGTGTGAGACTCACGCAATCGACACTTTTCAGACGCTCTCGCGCCACACATCCATTTTCTCACGCAGAGAAAAATCGCGGAGCAAAGACACTGATACCGATAGACTAGTCAGAATAGGTTACTTTTGATGTGAAAAAAATTCTCAGCTCTCATGTTCTGTCCATTTTATTATGAAATTCAGACAATAAATACCGTTTTGGCGTTTGTAATGTGATGTGACCGATCGCTGTAGCGCCTCAGTTCAAGCAAACCGATCATCTGTTACTTTTTATTTCAAGATACAGTACAACTTACCGAAAGTTATTTATGCCTCGTACATAATATCGATCAATCAGGGTTTTTCAGCCACTGAAAGAGGTCAATAAAACTGCATGACAACAATTATGTCACAGAACGTTACATTTACCTCAGGAAAGCCATTTAATGACCAACACGTTAGTTGACTAGAAAAAATAGCTATAGATAGAGAGCGAGGAGTATTTAGCTAAATATGTGCACTATATTACATTTGTATTATATTTTTACTTGTGTCATAATTGGTATTATAATGAAAACCAAATTATATTTAATTGAATTTGTTTTTTTTTTACCTTTAATAATGCCAGCTGACAGAGCTCTCTGTATGTTTACAGCATTATGTGAGATATATTTTTTTCTTGAGAAAAATTTACATGTAGACTATCTACTGTAGCCTACCTAATATTTATCCAAAGAGTCAATATTGAATCAAGATTGAAATCAATTCCCAAGAATTGAATTGAAATCGTGAAAAATTTGTAAAATTCTGTTTAGTTACCAAATGTCTTGACAATTACACCTATTGTGATGCAAGTTGTTTTTTTTCTACATCCCCCCCAATCCATCCGTTTTTCTTGAGCAATTAGAATATCGTGATAATACCGTATACCGTGATAAAAGCTCAATCAATTAATCGCAGCATGAAAATTTGATACCGGCACATGCCTAGTTATGTGCGTTTAAATATATGTGCGCAGGTTTGTAATTCCCTACAAACCAAGCCTAAACAAAGTACTGGTCTTTCCTTATAAATTTTAGAAAAGAGTGTCTGAGGGAAGAACAGGAGACAATGGTAAGGAAAATGCAGAAGACAAAAGGTAGGCAAAATAAAAAAGAATCCCCAGAAACAGTCCCACAGACCCAGCCCCAAACCCCATCTCTGCAATAATAATTAATAAAGGCTGGTTTAAAGTACTTCTTCCTGCCTCTATGTATTAATGCTCATGGGTAGCCTAAATGGCTAATTTTCAGCATATGAAAAACAGAAGAATAAATTAGACTGAATTTCAAAAAATGTTTTACTTATGTTCTGACTGAAACTCCGTCACTTTTTAACCCTCTGGGGTCTGAGGGGTTTTTGGGGTCCTTGAGATGTTCTGACATGCCCTGACATTTGTGCTTTTTTCAGTTGCTTATAAACATATTAATGGCAAAGGTGTAAATTCACTCTATTTAGCACAAACAGGGCTACCATAATATGTGAACAACTTGCATGTACATGTTTGTATTTTTGATAGAATAATGTTTATGCATGTTTTTTTCAAAAACAAAAAACTAAAGTTTCTGAAATAAGGCCATAAAACATATTCTAAATATATGTAAATAAGACTTCTGACTAATGGATGACGTTGCCTAGAATTTTTTCTTCAAAATTATGTGAAAATCATCCTGCCTAATCATTCACATAACACAATACATTGATTTAAATCTTGTAAAACACTTTTTGTTTGGAAAGGCCATATGCGGGTGGGCGTGATTCACACCTGCGGAGACAATGGGGCCCGCATAATGAGGCTGCATACGTAATGAGCCTTTCATTCAGGTGTGTGACTCAGCCACAAGAATGCAAGGACAATATATAACTGGTTTGTTGTTTTTTTTCCACAAATTTTGCTTGCAAATTGTACAATATCCAAGGTAAACATTTCTAGAAATTGTGCAGTTAATTGTTCTCATACTGTATTTTCAGATTTGGAATATATTCTCTTCCCAAATGTGTCACTAATAAAGCATAATACAATTATTTAAAGAGAAGGCTTATAATGACCTTTTAAGATTTTGTTTACATCTATCCTTATATATATATATATATATATATATATATATATATATATATATATATATATATATATATATATATATATATATATATATATATATATATAGGTTTTTTTGTTTTGTTTTTTTAAGGTTATACAATTACAACAACATTTAAAATTGTAACAATATTTCCAGTGTAATCTTTCTTTGTATTCTCAATTCATATTAAAACAGTATTTTTGCCAGCTGTAGTAGCTCCACAACAGCGCGCATCTGTGCGCTGTTTCATTCATTCATAGAAACGCGATTCATATTTAAACAGTATTTTTTGCCAGCTGTAGTAGCTCCACAACAGCGCGCATCTGTGCGTTCGTTCGTTCATTCATTCATACACAGAAACGCGATCAATATTTAAACAGTATTTTTGCCAGCTGTAGTAGCTCCACAACAGCACGCATCTTTGCGTTCATTCATTCAGATTAGAACAAAGCAAACAGAACTGACCTAATTGCTCAGCGGGATCCGTTTGCTCCTCGAAATGATTCTTCCAGAACTTCTGAGGTAAATTTTTGCAGGATTATTATCAAGATAGTATTATTCCTCACAGCATCGTAAAGTACATAAGTCTGAAAGTGAACTCGCGGTGTGTGTTATCCAGCTGATGTGGGCGTTTCACAGGTTTGTTTGGATCGCCTCACATTTGGGTTTGAATAGCGCGCGCTCTCCGTGGGCGGAGCACATTAAAACTTAATGAGCTGAGATGAGAACGACTGAAATCTCTCTCTTTGCATGCATATTACATAAACTGTGAATATTTGTTTTTTATAAAAATTACTTCATTTTAAAGAAGAGAATTCAAGCTTCATGCCTGTGTGACTGTATGCCTGTTTGACTGAGTATTCGCTGAGTTACAGTTCATTTTCGGACGCGTTTCAGAATTGACTTCACTGACGGAGAGTAGGCAGAACTTGCATCATGTTTATTTTTCTTTATTTGGCGAAAAGCACAACACTTTGTTTTTATTATGAGCATACACAAAAAAAATACACACTAAACAGGATCGATTGATGTATAACACAAGCATATAAGATAAAAGTTAATATTTTTTTAAAAAAAATTTTTGCACTCATACGGAAAAAAACGAGCCTATCGCGCCGGCGCGACAGCCGACCTCAGGGGGTTAAACATTTGCCTACTCTCTCTCCCTTTCTACACAGTTCTGCTCTCTTTTTTTTTTTTTTTTAAGAAAGTTGCTTCATTTTCATTTTCCCCAGAAACCAGTCATTCAGCACAATTGTGGGTGTTTGTGTTACATCCAAATTCACTTTCACACACCTATGGCTAAGCTCTGCCAGGCTAGAAATTGTTGTGGTCAGTTAAATTAGAGCCCCTTTTAAATGTAAATGACATTTGTTTTAGAATGTCATGTCTTTAGAAATAAGGATTTTTTGCTATTTTATTATTCAATTTCAGAATGTGCGTTAGATGTTGTAATCTGTCAGTGTCTACTTCACACACAAAAATCCCTCCACAGATTATCCACATATAGTTTTATTGTGCCCTTGTGTTTCATTATATTCACTGCCACAAATTTTAGTGGCGCACCGCATGTTTGCATTTACCCTTTTGGTTGTGACATTTTTATATATTCAAATTCTAACCTTTCTGTGGATTTGAGTAAAGGAAATGTGTGGCAGGTCTTTCCTTGTTGTCTTATGCAATTTGTGTGTGTTTTGTTTGTGTGTGTGTGTGTGTGTGTGTGTGTGTGTGTGGGTGTGGGTGTGTGTGTGTGTGTGTGTGTGTGTGTGTGTGTGTGTGTGTGTGTGTGTGTGTGTGTGTGTGGTTCAGGTATATCCTATGTTTTTGGGAATATCCAAAATCCTTGTTCTTGTGGGGACATTTTTGGTGTAGCCTATAAAACATACCAAGTGATGTTTTTTGGGTTTTTTTTTCTGTGATGGGTAGGTTTAGAGGTAGGGTTAGGGAATAAAATATACAGTTTGGGCAGTATAAAAATCTTTATGTCTATGGAATGTCCCCATAAAACATGAAAACGCCTAGGTTACGACTGTAACCTCGGTTCCCTGAAGAGGGAATGAGCGTTGCGTCGAGATTGAAGCTATGGGAACGCTTTGCGAGATGATATCTTGAAGCACATGTAAAATCAGTCCAATGGTGTGGCAGAACGTCAGATGCAGGTGACGTCACGAACCAGGAAGCTATAAAGCCTGCTTGAAAACAGAGAGTGTCAGCTTCGTACAGTCTGAAGCAGTCGCTGACAGGCATGAAGGAGATATGGCAAGGTGACGCAATGCTTGTTCCCTCTTCAGGGAACCGAGGTTACAGTCGTAACCTAGGCATTCCCTTTCAAGGGAACTTGCGTTGCGTCTAGATTGACGCTATGGGAACGTCTATACCAATGCCACCATAGCTACGAATGTCTGTCCAGTGTGAAATCGAGCGAGCAGCACTAGGACAACAGTACCTAAGACCCTGGTGTAGAGTCCAGGTCCAGAGAATAAAACCTGACGAAAGTGTGCGGTGAGGACCAGCCTGCCACATCACAGACGTCTTGGAGGGAAACACCAAGGGCCTTGGAGGCCGCCATACTCCTTGTAGAGTGAGAACGACTCATAAGCAAGTTAGATAGCCTCAAACACCCACTTGCTCATTCTTTGCTTAGATGCGGGGGGGCCCTTGTTTGGGGACCCAAAACACACAAACAGTTGATCAGTTTTACGCCACAGGGCAGCTCTGTGGACATAAGCATCTAAAGCCCGGACTGGGCAGAGCAAATTATTCCTTTCCTGGTCCGGATTCTGGAAGGGAGGAGGACAAAAGGCCTGCAGAACAATAGGTCTAACCACATTGGTAGCCTCGGCAGCCTCGGGATGAGAACGACGAGGGAGGAGTTTCTGAAAGGCGGCTGCCTGTTTAGATGCCTCTTGAAACTTCTCAACAGTGGAATTAACGGCGTCGCTGAAGAGGCCAGTAGTGGATAGAGGAGTATCCATCAGAAAGTTTTTCTCTTTCTCCTTAATATTACTGAGGTTGAGCCACAGATGCCTCTCAGTGGCCACCAGGGCTGCCATAGAACGGCCGATGGATTTTGCCGTCTCCTTGGTGGCCCTGAGGGAAAGATCTGTGGCTCGACGTAGTTCACAAACTACCTCAGGTCCAATACCTCATCCAAATCTCCTAATAATTCTGCCTGATAAGCCTGCAATAAAGACATGGTGTGTAAACAGGCTGCAGCTTGGCCAGCGGCAGAATAAGCTTTGCCCATCAGCGAAGATGTAGTTCTAACTGGCTTGGTGGGCAGTACCAGAACCTTTAGGGAAGATGCCGTCGCTGGAGAGAGATAGCTTGCAAGTGTCTCCTCCACTTTTGGCATCTCCCCATAACCGTGCTTTCTGTAGTTAGATATAGAGGAATAGTTTGAGGTTTGGGAACTAAAAACTCTATATGAAACCTGTTTCTCCCACGATCTCGACATCTCGGTGTGGAGATCAGGGGAAAAATGGTAGGCTCCGGCGTTGAGGTTATGACCTAGTAGGCAGGAAAAGTTCTTCGAGTTTACTTTTCGAACGAACGTCCTGTTTATCAGCTGGCCAATCGATACTCAGTCTCTCTACAGCTCAAGTCGAAGCTCTTCGAAAGCATGAGACTGAGGTGGCGAATCCTCAGTTTCAGCCTCAATACTGACAACATCCAGCTCCTCAGAACTGGATAATTGCAATATTGGTGCCTCCATCGGGGCGGAAGGAAACGCAGCGCGTGCTTCCAAACCCTGAGAAGAAGCACTGGATCTATCAGGTGAAGGCTGAGATAAGGCTGGGCCCGTCTCAAACCCCTTAGTGAAATCCATTAGTGAACCCCAAGACTGCGATCGCTGCTGTGCCTCGGCAGCAGCGGGACCAAAGCCCTGGGGAACGCGAGCCTGAGCGCCCTCGCAAAAGAACACCAGGCGGGATTGGAGCGTCCGCAATGGAAGCGAATCGCAATGCTGACAGCCAGCACCCTCGAGTGCTGACTGGGCATGCTCCTCACCCAAACAAGCAACACAAAGAACGTGTGTGTCCCCATCCGTTATATAACACGGGCAGGGGTGCACACACTGTCTAAACTGCTGCTTGCTCGCCATAATGCTTTATATATATGATGATATAAAGACAAACAACACCAAATAAGACGTGGACAGTTTCACTAAGAGCGCTACTGAAGACATAGAAGCTGACGCTCTCTGTTTTCGAGCAGGCTTTATAGCTTCCTGGTTCATGACGTCACCCGCATCTGACGTTCCGCCACACCATTGGACTGATTTTACATGTGCTTCAAGAAATCATCACGCAAAGCATTCCCATAGCGTCAATCTTGACGCAACGCGAGTTCCCTTGAAAGGGATCCCAATATTTGTGTGTGCTATTTGGTCATGTGTACTCATATAAAGTAGCATTCTAAACCAGACAGACAGTTATTAAATGCTTTCATATAAGATTGTTTCAACAAAGAACATCAAGACCTGCATGTGCATTTCTGCTTTGACAGCATGGCCCTGATCTGGAATGTTTTGTATAATATGAAGTCACTTCTTCATATTATGTCACTGAGTTTATGAGCATCACTGATCTATTTTATTTACATATTTCTATTTTTGTAATTCGTCTCTTATTTGGCATGTTGTTGTGTTGCAGTTGGAGAAGGCAAGAACATGATTCCAATGGACCCGAATGGATTGTCTGATCCATATGTAAAACTCAAGTTAATTCCAGACCCTAAAAATGAGACGAAACAGAAAACAAAAACCATCCGTTCTTCCCTGAATCCAGCTTGGAATGAGTCATTTACATTGTGAGTCCCAACATTTTATTACATCCTGAAATTCAGGATTAATGTGTCATTGGTTTTAGTTTTATGTTCATGAACATTGTATTATTACTTTATGTTTTACCCATTTCTATAATCTTCCATATAGGTTTACTGTAGCATCAGTTTTAATATATGGCTTTAACTGCTTTTAGATCATGGATCTTTAACTGATGGCTCATGGGCCAAATCTGACCTGTCAAACTTTGTATATAACCCTCTGATTAATTTTAATGAATTCACTGATACCTCACTAGCTACGTTTACATGGACACCTTTTGGTTTAATCGGAATGAAATCAATACGATTGATGAATCCGAACACGGTGTTTACATGAACGATAAATAAAGTAATCGGGTTGATGTGAGCGTTTATATGTCACAAGTTTCAAATCGGAAAAGATTTTTTGACATGCGCTCACTGCACAAATATACAGAGTTTCCCGCTGTTCGCGCATAACTATTCTCCTATATTGGTTCTTTATTTGTTTTAAACAGCAGACGAAATATTAATCCGTCTCTGGTCATGATTTGGAGACAATGAGCATATTAACCGTTTTGCCGTGCTGCTTATATTGATCACACAGTAAAAATGCCCAAAACCAGTCGTCTGTGGATGATAATCCAAAACAAGGACTGGTTGGACGTTGTCCTGCTTCACTTCACAGAGGCAGAGTGAAAGGAGAATTTTAGAATGACGGGACACTTTTTTATATGACACTTTATTCAACAGGAAGAACAGCTCATTCCGCGCATCATACGTCATTATACTATTTAACATCATTGCACATGCGCAGTCCTTTCAGTTTTGTTTTTCAATCCGATCAAGTGTTTACATGTTCTCTCATTCAGATTACAAAAGGAATAAACCACCCCTTTCAATCCGATCGAAATTTCATTCGGATCGAGCTCAATCGGATCGATTAAGGTGTTTACATGAAGGTTTTTTAGTCCGATTGAGCTGTCAATCCGATTATAAGTGTCCATGTAAACGCAGCTACTGATGTGTCACTGATGAATCACTGATGTCCCTGATCCATCAGAGCCAAGGAGGACAGACTGATTCATAGCTTTAAAAGACATGCATATGCATACCAAACATTTAAAATAGCAACTATTTATATCTTCCTGGAAAATAGCATGAAATAATATGGCATATGCTAAAAATTAAGAAGATACAGATACATTTTGTTTCTTAAATGAAACTTTAAATATAAAAGTTATTAAAGATGTCTCATGGCTGCTCACTGGTATAGTGGTGTGAACATTTACAGAGTCACTTCCATAGAGTAGGCCTGTGCACAAATCAGAAAAAGGTCACAAGTTCAAATTAAAGGATATATATTAAGTGTGGGGGCAAATTTTATTTCATGATTTGATTAACTTGATCTGTACTATACAGCACTATAATAATATATCCCCCATCTAGTTGCTTAAGAATTGTTTTCAAAGGGCTGACTCTCCAATCAAATGTATGTATGCAAATTAAGTGAAAATGAAGTAAAATATTTCATATTCAAAAAGAGAACCTAAACCTGCCAACATGCAAACAATTTGATAGTTTGTTTGTTCAGAAAACGTCTCAGGTTACGACTGTAACCTATGTTCCCTGAGAACAGGGAACGAGACACTACGTCAGAATGACGCTATGGGGAACGCCTCAGGCGTGACAGGTGTCTGAAATCAAATATCATCTCACAGCAATCATGCTGACCGGCGACAGCCCGTGAATCATTAGCGTGAATGATTAACGTGCAACCTGCAAGTATAAAAGGGGCGCTTTGCAAACATGACAACATCCTATCGTCTGAAGGGACTGTTGCAGGCAGGCCCCGAGGCATGGCAGGAAGACGTAGTGTCTCGTTCCCTGTTCTCAGGGAACATAGGTTACAGTCGTAACCTGAGACGTTCCCTTTCGAAAGGGAACTCTACACTACGTCAGAATGACGCTATGGGGAACGATATACCAACGCCACCATGCTAAGGGGAGTGCATGCCAAAAGGCATTGACAACTGTCAGAACCGGCAATTCAAATGAACGCTAGTACCACTCACCCCCAGGTCACACTGAGCTGTCAGTGACAGCACTCCCTACGGTCATAGCCCAAGCTAAATGACACCACAGAAAACCTCCATAAACATAGTTTAGTGAAAGGTCTACCTGGGCCTGCTCAAGGGCCAAGGACCACAACTTCAACTTCTTAGAAGGGGTCCCTTCTAGGGAATGTGGCTAGGGAACCTGAGGAACCCCAGCCAGTCACTATTCAGGGGAACGTGCCACCTGAAACGCCACCAGGCAGGCCTGACCTGGTGTCACTATATAAGACACTACAGTCTGGCCACTTCCTGTCTGTCCGAAGACAGAGCCTCTGGACACTTGCCTTTAGGAAGGCATCCAACCCGAGGGACTGTGAAGCAGGCAGTGAACCACTCGGACCGGATCTCAGAGACGGGATATCCTGGAGAGTATGACTCAGCATAGTGCTTACAACCCTTGCCAGCGAGGGGAGTTTCTCTACTCAATCCACGGATCAACTCAGTGTTTGTGTTTCAAAACACTGAGGAGGCCTGTGAGGGCCTAAGGGCTGATCTAACTGGGAGGCCTCAAGAGAGGCCTACGACCGACTGACCAGACTCAGGAGACCACATACTCATACTGACCCTCAGTGAGGGGAGGAGCATTAGATCTACCTGGTAGGCAACCAGGCTGTAGCAGGAAAAAGAGGTTCCAGGAGGGAACCCGTAGCAGAGAATAAAAACTTGAGTCGAGCCAGGGCGCAAGCTCACCTCCGCTAGCTGCCTGATAAGGTCTGCTAAACTGAAAGTAAGCGGCCACTAGCTTACAAAAACCCAGCACCACTGTGAAACTACTCTCAGGGAGACCTGGAGAGGCCTTACTACCTGACAACCACAGTATGTGGGAGCTCACTTTCAGAGAGGCCTGGTGAAGCCTACTATCTGATAGCCACAGAACGTGGGAGCTCACTTTCAGAGAGGCCTGGGGAGGCCTACTACCTGACAACCACAGTATGTGGGAGCTCACCTTCAGAGAGGCCTGGTGAAGCCTACTATCTGATAACCACAAAACGTGAGAGCTCACTTTCAGGGAGGCCTGAAGAGGCCTACTACCTTAAAGACCATGCTAAGTGGAAACGCACAGTAAGTGGGAGCTAACCCTCCAGGGAGGCCTGGTAAGGCCTACTACATGACAACCACAGTATGTGGGAGCTCGACTTCAGGGAGGCCTAGTGAGGCCTACTACCTGATAACCACAGTGCATGGGAGTTCACTTACAAAGAGGCCTAGAGAGGCCTGCTACATGACAACCACAAAACGTGGGAGCTCAACTTAAGGGAGGCCTAGTGAGGCCTACTACCTGATAACCACAGTGCATGGGAGTTCACTTACAGAGAGGCCTGGAGAGGCCTACTACCTGACAACCACAGTATGTGGGAGCTCACCTTCAGAGAGGCTTGGTGAAGCCTACTATCTGATAACCACAGAACGTGGAAGCTCACTTTCAGAGAGGCCTGGAGAGGCCTACTACCTGACAACCACAGTATGTGGGAGCTCACCTTCAGAGAGGCCTGATGAAGCCTACTATCTGATAACCACAGAACGTGGAAGCTCACTTTCAGAGAGGCCTGGAGAGGCCTACTACCTGACAACCACAGTATGTGGGAGCTCTCCTTCAGAGAGGCCTGGTGAAGCCTACTATCTGATAACCACAGAACGTGGGAGCTCAAGAACAACCACATTAAGTGGAAACTCAAAGTATGATGGAACTCAACTCCAGGGAAGCCTGGTGAGGCCTACTACCAGAGAACCATGACATGAAGGAGCTTACTTTCAGGGAGGCCTGGAGAGGCCTACTACCTGAAAACCACAGCTGACAGTGGGCCAGACTGGCAGTCCAATTGACTGTCTATGGGGCTTTGCCTTCAGGGAGGCCTTATGAGGCCTACTACCTGATAGTTCAACCTCAGGGCCATTCTTAGTACCACAGTATGAGGGATTCAGCCCTCAGGGAGGCCTAGTGAAGCCTACTACCTGATCCCCACAAAAAAATGTGGGAGCCCATCTTCAGGGAGGCCTGAAGAGGCCTACTTCCTGAAACAGTCTAATCAGCTGGATGTGTACTGCTGCTGGGGACTCGCCTAACAGGGAGGCCCGGTCGAGCCTACTAGCTGATAGCGAGTCTTTCTGCTACTTTAATGAACACTGCTGGAACCATACTAATAAAAAACTTTCCTAAAGTTTTGACCTAGTGTATGCTCCACAATGTTGTGACCCACCTCCGAGGAGGCCTGTTAACCCTCTGGGGTCTGAGGGGTTTTTGGGGTCCTTGAGATGTTCTGACATGCCCTGACATTTGTGCTTTTTTCAGTTGCTTATAAACATATTAATGGCAAAGGTGTAAATTCACTCTATTTAGCACAAACAGGGCTACCATAATATATGAACAACTTGCATGTACATGTTTGTATTTTTGATAGAATAATGTTTATGCATGTTTTTTTCAAAAACATAAAACTAAAGTTTCTGAAATAAGGCCATAAAACACATTCTAAATATATGTAAATAAGACTTTTGACAAATGGATGACGTTGCCTAGAATTTTTTCTTCAAAATTATGTGAAAATCATCCTGCCTAATCATTCACATAACACAATACATTGATTTAAATCTTGTAAAACACTTTTTGTTTGGAAAGGCCATATGCGGGTGGGTGTGATTCACACCTGTGGAGTCAATGGGGCCCGCATAATGAGGCTGCATACGTAATGAGCCTTTCATTCAGGTGTGTGAATGAGCCACAAAAATGCAAGGACAATATATAACTGGTTTGTTGTTTTTTTCCACAAATTTTGCTTGCAAATTGTACAATATCCAAGGTAAACATTTCTAGTAATTGTGCAGTTAATTGTTCTCATACTGTATTTTCAGATTTGGAATATATTCTCTTCCCAAATGTGTCACTAATAAAGCATAATAAAATTATTTAAAGAGAAGGCTTATAATGACCTTTTAAGATTTTGTTTACATCTATCCTTATATATATATATATATATATATATATATATATATATATATATATATATATATATATATATATATATATATATATATATATATTTATTTTTTTTTATTTATTTTTTTTTTATACAATTAAGGTTATACAATTACAACAACATTTAAAATTGTAACAATATTTCCAGTGTAATCTTTCTTTGTATTCGCGATTCATATTAAAACAGTATTTTTGCCAGCTGTAGTAGCTCCACAACAGCGCGCATCTGTGCGTTCGTTCGTTCATTCATTCATACACAGAAACGCAATTCATATTTAAACAGTATTTTTGCCAGCTGTAGTAGCTCCACAACAGCACGCATCTCTGCGTTCATTCATTCAAACGCGATTCATATTATTTAAACAGTATTTTTGCCAGCTGTAGTAGCTCCACAACAGCGCGCATCTGTGCGTTCATTCATTCAAACGCGATTCATATTATTTAAACAGTATTTTTGCCAGCTGTAGTAGCTCCACAACAGCACGCATCTGTGCGTTCGTTCGTTCATTCATTCATACACAGAAACGCAATTCATATTTAAACAGTATTTTTGCCAGCTGTAGTAGCTCCACAACAGCACGCATCTTTGCGTTCATTCATTCAAACGCGATTCATATTATTTAAACAGTATTTTTGCCAGCTGTAGTAGCTCCACAACAGCGCGCATCTGTGCGTTCATTCATTCAAACGCGATTCATATTATTTAAACAGTATTTTTGCCAGCTGTAGTAGCTCCACAACAGCACGCATCTGTGCGTTCGTTCGTTCATTCATTCATACACAGAAACGCAATTCATATTTAAACAGTATTTTTGCCAGCTGTAGCTCCACAACAGCACGCATCTGTGCGTTCATTCATTCAGATTAGAACAAAGCAAACAGAACTGACCTAATTCCTCAGCGGGATCCGTTTGCTCCTCGAAATGATACTTCCAGAACTTCTGAGGTAAATTTTTGCAGGATTATTATCAAGATAGTAGTATTCCTCACAGCATCGTAAAGTACATAAGTCTGAAAGTGAACTCGCGGTGTGTGTTATCCAGCTGATGTGGGCGTTTCACAGGTTTGTTTGGATCGCCTCACATTTGCGTTTGAATAGCGCGCGCTCTCCGTGGGCGGAGCACATTAAAACTTAATTAGCTGAGATGAGAACGACTGACATCTCTCTCTTTGCATACATATTACATAAACTGTGAATATTTGTTTTTCATAAAAATTACTTCATTTAAAAGAAGAAAATTCAAGCTTCATGCCTGTGTGACTGTATGCCTGTTTGACTGAGTATTCGCTGAGTTACAGTTCATTTTCGGACGCGTTTCAGAATTGACTTCACTGACGGAGAGTAGGCAGAACTCGCATCATGTTTATTTTTCTTTATTTGGCAAAAAGCACAACACTTTGTTTTTATTATGAGCATACACAAAAAAAATACACACTAAACAGGATCGATTGATGTATAACACAAGCATATAAGATAAAAATTTTTTTTTTTTTTTTTTTTTTTTTTGCACTCATACGGAAAAAAACGAGCCTATCGCGCCGGCGCGACAGCCGACCTCAGGGGGTTAAGACCTACTACTCGGTAGTGAGTCTTCTGCCCGAACTACCAGGGCCAACCAACGAAGGTGAGCTGGCCTAGGAGCCCTATCTTAGGGGCTACCCGGTCAAGGAGGCCTGCTGGGGCCTACTACCTAACTGTGCAGCCTTCAAGGCAGAAAAACTGTTACTACAGCGCTTACAGCATCCTGGTACCTAACTACATCGCCAAAGGCAGTGTACTCAGCACAAAGCAAAACCCTCATAGCAAGGGAGTACAACATACGCCACTCAGCCTAGTGGAGGCCCCATTTCAAGGGCCTACCTACTAAATGCATGGGCGTCCGCGTTTGAGTTCAAATACCGGAATGAAATGTAGTTAGAACTCCCTGCCCAACCGGAGCCATCGTGGTGTGAGGTAGATAATACAGAGCTGAGAATGGATTACTCAAAACTACCCCGCGTTTAGTGGGGGAGTAACACCATATGCCCCTGAAATGTTAGACAGGGAGCGGGCCTGCAAGTGGCTCCAAAGGGTAACAGGGATTTGTCCTGTGCCCAGCCTGGGGAAGCGGGGCTTGCATGCAAGCCAACCAACCTTCACCCCTCGTTCGAGTGGTTCAGCTCAACGGGCTGAGTGGAGCCAGCTCTAGAGGCCTAATCCAAGTAGCTCTGTTCGGCAGGGTCTGGCAAACTATCACATCGCAGAGCGAAAGACAGCCTAACCCTGCCTGAAGGAACATACCTCAACTACCACCCTGCATTACTCTACCACCCCTGAATGCAGTGAAAGGGGCGGGCCTTGGCCAACAACTCCCATTTAAGGGAGGAGGCTGAAATCTAGGGGAGGAAGCCTAACACATAATGAATGTGGCAGCTATACTTAGCAGAACGCCTCCAACATCCCAAACCTAGCCTAGGCCAGCTACAGAGGCGGCCCGGGTTAGGGCCGACCTACAAGCATAGATCTACCTGAGAGCTCGGAGGAGCCACAGCCTACTTGATTGAGAGGCTGTAAAACACTCACCTACTGACACCTTACAGAGCTCAGGGGAGCGAAGTACTCAGGATACCAATGTCACAAACCAATAGGTAAGACATAAGATCTATCTGAAGCGCCAGCGTCAGTCTAAACCTAAAGCAAAAAAGTTCTTTTTTTTTTTTTTTTTTAGGAAGACCAACTACTCTACCCCAGGGTGGCTAACAGCCCTGCAGCTAAAAAGAAATGAGCGGTGGCCCACCACGCATAAAAAATGTTATGACAGGAAGGCCATCACATACTCAAAACGGAAGCCAATTTTCCTTGAGCTTCTCGTTAGATCGTTCCAGCCACCAACTGGGGAGGCTTCAGGGCCCTGAAGTCTCGATACTTTACCTTTTTCCTAAGAATGACCCCTAGGTCTATACAGGGAACAAGGCTTCTGTAGAGAGATACAAATAAGTGTTAGTTATACACACAAATTCTCCAAAAACCAAAAAAAAGTTCACCTGCGGCGTGCGGTCATACCCTTACTTCCGCTGAGCGCTGCTCCGCTTGCGCTGAATGACCTCCCTTAAGTCCCTCTTCTTGCGGGAGGCTCGCCTTCTCTGCGTCCTACTCCTCCCTGGAGGGGGCGCACGAGAGGCAACACTAGACCTCTGGCCCTGTCTATGGTCCTCGGACCAAGACGGACCAGGTCCTCCCGCCTGCCTGGGCCGGGGCCCGGATCTCAGCGGTATACAAGTTTTAAATGCGGCTGAGCGCGCCTTCGCCTCCCTAAACTTTCCAACCACCGCCTCAACGGAGGTGCCGAAAAGTTTAGTGGGCGAAACTGGTGAATCAAGGAGAAGGGCCTTTTCCCTCTCCCCGATATCAGCCAAGTTGAGCCACAGATGCCTCTCCGTGGCCACCATCGCCGCCATCGACCGGCCGATCGCGGCAGCAGTCTGTTTAGTGGCCCGGAGAGACAAATCTGTGGTCCGGCGCAACTCAGCGACCGCCTCAGGGGACAGCCCCGTCCCCTGGTCGAGATCCCGCAGCAGATCAGCTTGGTAGGCTTGGAGCACTGCCATGGTGTGAAGGGCAGCACCAGCCTGACCTGCTGCCATGTACGCTCTGCCATTCAAGCGAGCCGTGACTCTAAGAGGCTTGGATGGCAGAGTCGGAGCTTTTAGTGTCGACGCCCGCCCAGATACGAGATAGTTCGCAAACGTCTCGTCAATGGGCGGCATCGACACATAACCATACTCCCCGATCCCCTCAACATCAGCGAAATTACCCCGCTGATGTCGATGAATACGGGCCGAGTATGGTTTCTCCCATGCCCTCTCGATCTCAGAATGAAGATCCGGAAGGAATGTGAGGCTCCGTTGAGTTGGTGGTCTATGTTCAGGGAGAAATCGATCGTCTAACCGGCCGCGAGCGATCTCTCCCTGAGCGCGCCGCCATGGCAACTGAAGCTTGTCAGTGGCGCGCTCCATAACTTCCACCAACTCAGCGTACATGGGGCAGGATGGCTGACGAGGTTAAGGATCTGATTCATCCTCCTCAGCCATCTCTTGCCCAGCCTGAAGAGCACTCGCTGCAGTATCAGTAGGAGAATCTTCTCCGTCATCCACCTGCAGCTCACTCTCGTCAGCCGATGACTCGTCGGAGAGGTGAACAACCCTCTCGAGACTGTCAGCGAGCTCCATCTGGGAGCCCCATGAAGAGCGTCGCCGCTCTGCCTCGGCACGAGCGGGACCCGATCCGCGAGGACCAGATGCTGAACTCTCTCCCCTCGAGAAGAGAGCCAGACGAGAGCGGAGCGTTCTCATAGGAAAACACTCACAGTTTGCGTGCTCTTCACCCAGACAGTACACGCACATCTCGTGAGTGTCACCCGGCGACAAATATCTTGGGCACGGGTCAACACATTTGACAAATTTCTTAGGACTTGCCTTGGACGTGCGTTTCATTTCCTTGCTGGAGTAGACGTTTTTAATTACAGACAAAAACAGTCCCTGAAGACGAAAAAGATGTTGTCATGTTTGCAAAGCGCCCCTTTTATACTTGCAGGTTGCACGTTAATCATTCACGCTAATGATTTACGGGCTGTCGCCGGTCAGCATGATTGCTGTGAGATGATATTTGATTTCAGACACCTGTCACGCCTGAGGCGTTCCCCATAGCGTCATTCTGACGTAGTGTAGAGTTCCCTTTCGAAAGGGAACTGAATTCAGCATTTAGTTAAGTGTGTGAAATCATGTTTATCTTTTTGAAGGAATTTATAAGCAAAACTTTATCATTGTAAATATTAACATGTTATTATTTACAAAAATAATATAAGTATTATAACAAAAGTGATAAGATAAATAGAAATAGAAAACAGTTTGGAGTTTTTAATCTGGATAATATATATTGCTGAAAGAGAGCAGATGGAAATCCCTGCTTTAGAATGATGAAGGGGAGTGCTAATGCAATGCTTCATCCTGTATGCGTGTGTGTTCCAGTAAGCTGAAGCCAGCAGATAAGGACCGTCGGCTGTCTGTGGAGGTGTGGGACTGGGACAGAACCACCCGCAATGACTTCATGGGCTCAATGTCTTTTGGTGTGTCCGAGCTCATGAAGTCCCCAGTGTGTGGATGGTAAGGATATGTCTCTTTGTCTCTTTCTTGCAGATCTTGGAAAGGTCTTGAAAGGAAAATTATTTGGTCATTAATTTTGTTCAGCAGTCTCTTTCTGCCATTATTAGTTAATGTCGGGATTAGTTAATTCCTGCCCATAAAGTCGGGAAAATGTAATGGATGTTTTTGTTCACACATTAAATGTTGCAATGATGCCAAAACACAATTGTCTTCAGCAGACAAGATACAGTCGTAATCAAAATTATTCAACCCCCATTGCAAATCAGGTTTATTGGCAAAATTTACAGACTTCCAGCTGTTTGCAATGAACAAATCAAACAAAAGTAATTGATATAGCTCAACACAACAAATGTTTCAAGTGGTTTCCTCAAATTTAACTGAAAATGCTTTTAATGACTTTTAATGACTTCTACTAACTTTTCTTGGCTGGCAAGTTTCTATCCCATAGAAGCCTATGGAGGAGTGAGACAGCTCTCAGATTTAATCAAAAATATATTAATTTGTGTTCCGAAGATGAATGAAAGTTTTACGGGGTTGGAACAACATGAGGGTGAGTAATTACTGACAGAATTTTAAATCCATTTTTTTGGATTAACTGACCCTTTAAACACACCTGGTGAAACTAATGAAGCACTTGATTGGTTGCATCAGGTGTGCTTGAGACAACACCGGGGGCACGTTCAAGTTCAAAACGGTGCGTAACGTTTTGCTACGGTTTCCGGGTTGAACGTCATGTTTCCTGGAAACGGCGTGCACCGGTGTGCAACAGGGTTTGAGATACGTTTTCTCTTCTTTGGTGGGTGTGTCAGAACTGCAGTCCAATCAGCAGCAACATGTATATAAAGCATGCGGTATTAAAGTGAACTTGCACAATGGGTTCAAGGAAAGTAATTTACAAATGTGTTCGATGCAGCTCGGTATACGCAACAGCTGAGGATATTAGAAGACATGTTTGTCGTAAGTTTTATTGTAAAAATATAGGATATCAACATAATGATGTAGTTGTTTATATTTTTAGCTTCATTGCAAGTGTATGACATTTAGTATAGAAATAAACAATTGTAATTAAGTGCTTTTCCTAAAAATGAGAAAGAAAATACAGGGTATTAAAACAGTATGAACTACAAATAAAGTCAGTATGTGAGGCTAAATAGATGTGTTTTAGTCTGAATTAGGTAAGATGTGTGCTTCCATTTCAGTTTCCACAAATCCCTTCACTCAATTGGGATGTTCTCTTTTGTTCTGGGCGGCAAGTGCAGTAACTGTAACATTGGGCATATTTTGTAGTATTAAACAAATATTTATACCGACTTCATCAGACTCCGAAAATTCTTCACAAAGAACACAAAGAATGGCCTTCTCAGCTGCCATAGTTGCAGCTCTTGCGTCATCAGAACAGTGTGTTCAACGCATCACCGTTTCTGTTTAAAAAACGTTGTGCAACGTTTTGTCGGGGCTGAATGCAGCCCAGTTTTGCAGATTTGTGCTGTTGTGATTCTATTCAGGGGGTTGAATAATTTTGAGACTGCAGCAGTCATTAAAAGTTGCATTTTCAGTTGAATTTGGGGAAACCACTTGAAATATTTGTTGTGTTGAGCTATTTCAAATACTTTAGTTTGATTTGTTCATTGCAAACAGCTGAAAGTCTGTGAATTTAGCAAATAAACCAGATTTGCAATGGGGGTTCAATCATTTTGATTACAACTGTATAGTCTATTTTATGGACTACTTTTTAATGGCCTTTAATAAAACTTTTTTTTTTTTTTTTGTCATTAGAACACATTTCTTTAAAAAGTAATCGTATTAATTTATGCTGTTATATAACGGCATATACAGTATATTTTGGGGAAAAGGTTTGGAACAACATGAGTGCAAGTAAAAACAAAATGGCAGACTTTTTATTACTGTGCAAGTTATTTTTGTCTAGTGTTAGTGTTCTGAAATTATGTGATATTATTTGGTATTATTTTTTTAAATATTATTTTGCTGTGGAAAACATGATATTGCTTTACAGACTCAGAATGAACCTTAGGCAGTAAACAAAACTGTGGGTACTTGAAATGTGCTTTGATGGATATCATAAATAAACATTCATAACTTGTACCATTCTCTTTACCTGGGATGCAGGTACAAAATGTTAAATCAGGAGGAGGGAGAGTTCTACAACGTGCCCATTCCAGATGAAGATGATGAGGATACTGAGCTCCGACAGAAGTTTGAGGTGACTCTTTTATTATCCTTATGTGCAAACAAATTTCTCTTTGTTTTTTGTTCTTTAGGAAAAATATTTTGGACATTTATTTTAAACAGAATTCAGCCTGAGGCTCAACTAACAGTTCTAATTGCTAATAATAAGCTTTTGTTAACTAAACATGAAGGATGAGAATTTAATAATTATTTAATGGCTAGAATGAGCAGGTTGGTAAATACCATCAATAAATGATTAGAGCCCTTAGAACGACTACTCACTGCTGAAACTAAAAACTACTGAGAGACACAGCAAAAGTTTAGTGTGAAATACCTTGTTATAATTTATTACAAGTAATTAAACAGAGTAAAATTATTTGACAATCAGATCTGTTTAGCTGGTTATCTAGAGCTGATCTGCCAGTATGTTATAGCTGTTGTTTTTATGTATCTGTCAGATATTTTGTTTCAGTGGAAACATGATTAGAATATATTAATATTGCATATCATTGCTTTCCTGAGACATATACTGTAGATGTTTGTACACATAGAAAAACATTACAGCTGCCTTGGGGTGGTTTATATATATGTGACCCATAAAACATTTAAAGCTAGATGCACAGTAGATGAGAAGCACAATACCACATCAGTCACCATTGGCTATTAGAATCAGTTTTCTTGTAATTCATTGGTTTGCCAGATGATGGCAGTGATTTCTTTTCTTGTTTTTGTTGTTGTTTTTTTCTGTTTAAGTGTTTGCAGATGAAAATCCCACCAGCATATGTGCTTTAGGAGCTAAACTCCCTTAGTTGTGGTTAGGGTTTTAGTATTGAGAATTACTGTAGATTTACATGGGCTATTCTATTTTATTCTATTTAAAAAAAAAATAAAAAAAAAATCCTGTGAATTTTCAGCAGCCATCACTCCCAATATACAGTGTCACATGATCTTTCAGAAATCATGCTGATATTTTTGTGGAAACTGCGCTACATTGAAAAGTTTGGGCTAAATAGTATTATTTTATTTTATTTTATTTTATTTTATTTTATTTTATTTTATTTTATTTTATTTTATAAGAAGAAATTACAACATTTATTCAGCAAATAAATGCTGTTGTTTTGGATTATCTATTCATAAAATTTTTGAGTGTTCTATTCATCATTTCTGGGTGATATGTTAACTGTCACCCCCTTTTTTCGAGCATAGTTCTGAATTTAAATGGTTGGAATTTATGGAGGCTTCTGAATACAGACTTAAGGTTGGTCTATTTAGAAAAGTGAAAGCAGCATCAAAAAATGAATGTATAAAAGTTATGAAGTTTATGTTTACTGTAAACTAAACTTTTTATTTTATACAAAATATATATTTTAAGAAAAATTGTGGACTCTAAAATTGTTAGAAAATCAAAGTCATATGTCTAGTTGTGATCCAAATTTGAGCCCTCTAAAAAGGGTTTAAAGTACCATATCTGTAATAAAGTCCAATTTCATAACATAATTAATTTTCACATGATGAATTTTAAGTGTTTAAGATATGATGATTACTAAAATATTTGATAGGGGAAAAAAGGCAATACAAAAGCAAGCCAAGTGTCCTGCTACTGGGACATGGACAGGTTCAATTCTAGAACTGTAGTAACCAATTCATTACTTACTGTCAAGCCTTTAAAACCTTTTTCAGACCACAGCCAAATCTATATAAAACAGTCTGAAACATCAACCAACTCAATCAGGACAATGAACAAAATAATATAATTCAAATGGACAGAAAACCTAATTATACCAATGTCATTGAATGTACAGAAATACTGTACAATCTCTACACATTCTCACACTCTCTATACATTTATTCCAAGTGCATATTCTGCATCAGTCAAGCAGTGAAAGATCTAAATGACATATTTTACAAAACAGAACAAAAAAGTGATTTGAGAAATTGACTCTGAAATTGGACTCTGGCAGATGGTTTGATTTAGACTGTAAGGCTCTGAGAAATGTATCCAACCAGAAAGCTCAGTCAAGCTCAATTTCAACAGGACCAGTTTGAAAAAAATTATAAAATAATAGTAATCATAATAAAAATAGAACATTTGGAAAGATCAATTAAAGCAAATCAAAACCCCTTAGATTTTCCCATAACAATGAAAGAATTGGAAGATAAATGGCAAGTCCTCGAGCACAAGAAAGCCTGTGGTGTTGACAGCATCCTGAAGGAGATGCTGAAACACACAGCGCGACTTCAGTAAAATTTTTCAGTGATGTTCTGTGTAGTTTTGTTTGTTTGTTTGTTTGTTTGTTTGTTTGTTTGTAGATCTGGTATCAGGGCCTTAGCCCCACTTACAAGAATGAAGACAAATTGGACCCCAACTACTACCGAGGCATATGTATGAACAGTAACCTGGGAAAGGTTTTCTGCAGCATTTTACACAAGACATTTAGACTTCCTAATGAAGTGCAATACCTTGAGTAAATGTCAACTTGGTTTCCTCCCAAAATGTTACACCTCTGACTACATTTTCACACTACAGACACTAATTGATAAATATGTACAGCAAAACAAAAGACGCTTGTTTTGTAGACTCTAAAGCAGAGGTGGGAGTAAGTCACACATGTGCAAGTCACAAGTAAGTCTCAAGTCTTAACCTTCGAGTCTCAAGCAAGTCCAAGTCAATTTTGTGAAAAGCAAGTCAAGTCAAGTCACTGCTTTATGTCAAGCAAGTCAAGTCAAGTCATAGCTTGGGTCACAAGTCACTGGCAAGTCATACAAACGTTTGATGATTTCACTGAATTTATATATTAAAATAAGTTAAAACTACAGAAGTGGTGGACTATGGTTTTATTTGCAACATTTTTTTTTAAAGGGGTCATATAATGGTACATGCACTTTTACAAGTTGATTGTACTGAAATGTGTGTTAGCAGTGCCTGTACACAACCATCATAAAATGATAAAAATCCATCCAGTGTTTTTTTTTTTTTTTTATCTCCTTATATGTTTGACCCGCCCCTCCCACGATTGGTGATTGACAGCAGCATTTCAACACAGACCCGCCCTCGCTCATGACTGAGCTGTCAATCATCATAGTCCGCGGTCCGCTCGTCATTGTTGATACCCTCACTGGAGCGCTGTCTATGAGCAGAATGGCGTCTGCGATTGTGTTCTTTGGTGTAATAAGGAACACAGCAGTCATTTTGATGTTCCTAAATCCGAACCGTTGAAGATGCAGTGGCTGAGTTTTGTTTTTGAAGGGATATGCCCAAAGGATTGATGCGGGGATTCCCTCACGGGAATTCCCCACGATCGTCCATGCTTTCATGTTTGCGCGAATCATTTCACACCAGACAGCTTTACAAACGAGAAAAAACGGATCGGTACCAACGAGTTCCTGCTGAACCTCCAGATGAAGTGAGTGTAATGTTTTATTAACCTTTATATTAATATTTATATTAATCTTTGCAAATTTGCAAACCTTGCTGCACACTTCAGATGAATGTGTCTAAGGTTTACACTCAGGGTACATTACAGCATGTTTTCTATGTACGACGTTCTCAATATAATTCATAATCCCACGTTTATAATGAACAACGCGTTATGGTTATTTCAAACGGTGTACGCACAGAACAGAGGGGCGGGGTGAGCAAAGCTCATTATCATTTAAAGACACATGCACTGAAACGGCGTGCTGAAAACAGAGCTGTTTTTGACCAGGTAAAATTAGTGTTTTCTTACAATACTAATGAGAATTTTTAATTAAAGTATATTACAAACTTTTAATTTAGACCCTAAAGAATCATATTAGCTTGTACAAAAATGGCATTATATGACCCCTTTAAATATGCATTTCCACATACAGCTAAGTGGTTAGCCTACTACAAAAAAAATATAAAAAAAAATAAAATTTCAAATTACATAGCCTAAAATGTAAATGTAACTGAAATTAGGCCAACATTAAAGGTATAGCGGAGGATTTTCTTTTTCCGGGTGGGTAGTGTAAACTATTGGTCCACCTAAGTGTCAATCATTCTGGTGATATGTTTACGCAAGGCCGTCGTACGTGCTCGTCCCTTAGTTTTCGCTTTCTGCGCATGCGCACTTTCAGGTGTTTATGTGTGGTGAGCTAGAGCTCAGCCATTCATTGAAGCTCGCCGTTTCACCGGGTCCTTTGAAAATGTCTGAGGGTCGCAAGAGAAAAAGTTTGTACGAACTGTATGAGAAGAAGAGAAAGGCCTCAGAAGAGAGAAACAAGATCAGAGTGTTTTTGGGAGATTGTTTCACACGATGGCGTGCGCTGAAAACACAGGTTGGGCTTCCCACTGATGCCTCAGTCGCGAAGTTTCTACTTGACAGGTAAAGTTTGGCATGCTATTTGGAGAAAAAGTGCAAATCTTCTTTTGGAAAGTAATCTTGTATGAGCGATGCCGACAGCAACTTGTAAACAGAGCGTGCACGAGGAGAACCTCGCACACGTTTAATAGGCGTTCCCTATCGGGAGCAAGAGTGTTGCGCATGTGCATTTTTTCAAAAAGTGGAGAGGGCGGTTCTTATCTAAAATTCGGAAAGATCCTCCGCTATACCTTTAAAGCATGGAAAAATAAATATGCCTCAAACATTGCAGAAGACCATTAAAAGGTATTAAACAATTCACAATTCAAGTATAATGGTTCCTATGCCACCAAATGGCATTCTTCAAACTGGCATCCCCTTTATAGAAGTTATATATTTTTAATTATGAAGTTAAAACCGTCAACAGGTTGCGCCAAATCACCGTCTTAATGTACGAGTCATAGAAGCATTCATTCAACTGATTTGTTCAAAACGGCAGATTGGTTCTGGAACTAAGCAACTAGGTCACTGAATCACAAATACGCATAACTCTTTCTGTGGCTTGTTTGGAACTATATTGTCATTGGAGAAATAGAGCAAAAACAGAGAATATTTGGAATATTATGTCTAAAATGTCACATCACAATATTCACTCTTTGTTTACTGAACTGTTTTATAAAATCATTATCACATTTGCAATCGCGCCAATATTCTGGAATTTTTTTTTTTTTAACATCATATGTTATAATTATAAAAATAACTCATACTAGGATAATTTTCCACCACATTTTGAATTTTGGGTGCATATTAATTCTGCTGGCCTTTTGCCCCCAACCCCCTGATAACATCTAACCCTGCTTTAAAGGTGAACTAAGTAACTTTTTTATCTTAACCGAACAGCTTCGGAGTCATTGGAATGGTTATATGACTGTTTTCGGGTTAAATGGTGGTCTTCTCGCACCCCTCGAGCGCCTGTGAGACGAAAAACCATCCTTGCAACTTTGGGGCGGCGGGCCGGCGGCCGCAGCATCAGGAAGTATCGCGTGATATCAGGTCTCGCGATGTAACAAACTGCTTTACGGCACTGCACACATATACTATCTAAACATTTATATGCTAGCCTTCTGTGTATTATACATACCTCAGTGGACATGGCTCCGTGCGTTCGCCGGGTTCTTTGAAAACAAATGCACATGACCAGCGGGAGAAGATGGGACGAGCCAACGAGTTTTGACGACAGTGTTGTCAAATATCTATTCCGAAGCTGTAGGGGGAGCTCTATCGAGAAACCCATGAGCAAAAAGCGAGAAAACAGCGAAGAAACCGGCAAAGCCGCATGATGCAGCTTTAAGAGAAACATAAAACACGACAAAACATTAACAGTAGTGATGACAAAATGAGGCTTCCTGAAACACTGAGACCTTGCAGCCCATTGCTTCAGCCAAAGGTTCATTACTCGAAGCTTCATTCAGCATTGCTCACTAGTGACACCTAGCTACTGTGCAAAGAAATAGCAGACAAATTAATTCATTCTGAACCAGTGTTGCGCCCCCCCCCACTCCCTCCCTCCCAATGTATAATTTATAAAAATACTTTTATAAATAAAAATATTTATTTATTTATTTTGTAGGCCTACTCACTGTTGATGTCTGTAACCTTTCATTTGCAATAATAAAAAGACATGATCAGACATTTGTCCATTACTGTGTATAATATAAAATATGTATCTTTCTCTGTCTGAATTTACTTGTGCAGAGTCACACACATAGTTAATTAATTATTCATAAATTGTTTGGATAGTGACAGTATGAACAACAATAGTGACACTGTGTTGAGTGCAGTGCTTATGTTAGAGGGAGTGTAATAAAGTACATTTATTCATTTAGCAGATTATAGATAACAGATTGAAGTAAACTGCATCAGAATAGTCCAGAAGGAAGGATTACAATAGATTTTTTATTGAGAAACAGGATTATTTCAAGTGTGTTGGGGTTTAGATGATTCCTCTTCTTGGACAAAATCTCTCTAGCCTTGGAAAAGATCCTTTCACAAGGAACAGAGGATGCAGGGGAACGTAAAAATGGCAGTGGTACAAATGAGGACACTGATGCTTCTGTTGAGCCCAGACAGGGGAGGATTCCCTCTTTCTTGCTGACTCCATTACCAGGAAAAAGAAGAGTCACAAAAAGCAAACAAATCCAAAAGGGCAATCCAAATCAAAAAGCAGTCCAGTCCAGATGCAAAAATCCAGAGCAATCCAAATAATCTTATCTAATTAATATAACAAGACTATAATATAGCTAGGCCTACTATAATAATAATATACTATAACTATTCTAACCTGATAATGTAATAATATACAGCCCTCACATATGACACAATAACAACAATGACAATGATAGTTTTCTAACTCTCTGACTCTCTGACTCTACAACTGCTTCTACTACTGCTGACAACATCCACAAGGTGGCGTGAGTTTCGAACCGCATTTTATCCGGAAGTGACACTCAGACCGAACAGATGACGTATCCACACAAACCGAGGCCTCGTTTGTCAGTAGTCACGTGATTTTCACGTTAACAACACAAGCCTCGAATCGCGGCTTCATCTGGCACGCCCACTTTTTCTCGACACACGCTCCGACGCCTCGCTTCAAATGTCACATCACTAATTAACAGTTTTCTATGTTGTTTTTTGTCATTGGAGAGAACGACATATTTGGCTTTAAAGCATGATTTGAAAGAAATGTGGCAAATGTTAAGCATATGCCATCATTAATTATCATTTGAATATTGACAACATTAAGCTACATTTGAAAACATAATTGTGTATAAAGAGGCATGCTGTTTTGACCAATATTCTCGCTAGATTTAAAGATAAATCTAATTAACTATAACAAACAGGTTAAACAAGCCATAGCTTACTTTTAGACGTGGTGAATGAAGTTCGACTGTTCGAGGTTGTGATGGTCGTCCGATAACCCTTGCCTGTTATTATGCGTAGGCTACAGCAAATCTTCTTGTATGAATATGGTCAATTTCTAGTGTTTATATACAAAAAGAAACGATGCTGGGAGATGTTTTTGTATTCAGCGCGCTCACCGCGATGTATGTTTTTTCTGGGCTTGTGCAGCGTGACGCAATCTCGCAGACTCTGATGACTGGCGTCAATGGTTCCGTTGCTTTCATTTTGTTCATCAATTGATGTTGCTATGATTTATATAAAAATGTATATCAAGTAATTCTCGAGTCATACAGTTCAAGTCAAGTCAAGTCTCGAGTCATTGGATCTCAAGTCAAAGTCAAGTCGAGTTATTTTCTTAATTTAGTCAAGCAAGTCTCAAGTCCTTAAATTTGCGACTCGAGTCTGACTCGAGTCAAGTCGTGTGACTCGAGTCCCCCATCTCTGCTATAAAGTTTTAGTTTCAATCTGGCATGAAGGATTATGGGCCCTATCTTGCACCCAGCGCAATTGACTTTGTACACCGACGCATGTATCATTCCTATTTTGCACCCGCGCAAAGCGCGCTTTTCCCTCCACAGAAGCACGTCGCTAAACTAGGGAATGAACTTGCGCTCCCTGGGCGGTTCAGCGCAAAAAAGGAGGCGTGTTCCAGCGCAAACGTTCCTTCATGCTATTTTGCAGGTTTAGAAAACAATTGCGCAACTAACCAGGAAAAAATAGTTTAAAGTCAGTGGCGCGTTGCGCATGTTATTCATATGCTATTTTAAGGGCGCATGCTTGGCCATAATCAATGTAGCGTGTGCACAACGCGCATACACTTTGATTCTCTCATCTACACAGAAGCAGCAGTTTTCATTTTTGCAAATCATACATTATTATGATAGATAGATAGATAGATAGATAGATAGATAGATAGATAGATAGATAGATAGATAGATAGATAGATAGATAGATAGATAGATAGATAGATAGATAGAGAATTTATTATAAAAGCATACATCTAGCTTACACATTTACCCAAATTATAATACGCCTTTTTAACCGAAGTTAATTTGGGTGGGTTTCTCCATTTCAATGTAACTTCTCTCTTTTACGGCCGTGACGAGAGCGTTGCTCTCCTCGGCTGTGAACCGCTCCTGGCGCGCGCCTGGCAAATCCGCCGTTACAATAGGAATCCGCTTTAGAAAAAGCGCGTCTGCTCTTAAAGGGAATGTGAGATGACGCTCTGAATGGTTTATTGCACGTTACGCCCAAACCACACCTATGAATAATGAAGCTACTTCAGACCAACCCATTTTAGATTTGCGCCTGGCGCAAGAGTCATTTATCCCGCCGGGAAAATAGCAACAGCGCCAAGACCCGCCCACAAAGTTACTTGCGCTTTGCGCTTTGACACTTGCGTTTCAGATCGTTAAAATAGGGCCCTATATCTAATACGTATTGACCCGGAAAAATTCTGTGAAATAAAGTGCCTCCTTTATGCAGACGACCTGGTTCTCCTGTCACCCACTAAACCTCCAAAACACTAGTTATGATTTTTCAGAAACACATTCACCTGGAATGCTATTTGGCGCTAAATTGAGAGTACACTGTGACAAACTACCTGAGCACAGTGACTGATGTGAAATTTAGGAAAGCGTTGACGATGTGTAGACTCAGCAAGCACAGTCTGATCATTGAGGCAGGCCAGCGCAGACAGACATGGGTCATCCACTGCAGGTCCGGGAGTGATGAAAACAGAGAGGTATGCCCAAAATATGAAACCATCAGAAACCACTGTTATCTCAAAATTAACAAAATATTTCCCCAATATAATAATTGCATTCCAACTGAAAATGTACCTTTATTCTCAGCAAAAAGCACAATATGTTAATATAGACACAAGATTTGTGGATTCCCGAGGAACTCCTGAGAGACCAACCACAAACAAGAACACCTAAATAACATTTGATGAAGATACTCACACCCCAAACCCCCCATTGCATATGAATGTAGATAATGTTGAACTAATTATTCAGTTAATAAGTTCATTAGTAAACTTACATTTCTCCTCTTATATTGCTTGTTCAAATCATTTTAAAGGTGGTATCAGCGATTTCAGGCCCAAACATAAATGATCACATTCATCTAATATTTCGCTAGCTGCACGCCCCATAAGCATGCTGTCAAAAAAACGCGTCTCTCTAGGTAGCCTAGGCTCAGAGATCTGCACACATAAACAGTTGGTATCAACATCACTCAAAACCAAAATAAATAGTGTTCCAACCAATCATCGACAGGGGCGGGTGTTGTGAGGTTTTGCGCTCGTGCACAGCTGCCTATGACGGCTGCATGCGAAAACCTCACAACACCCGCCCCTGTCGGTGATTGGTTGGAACACTTTTTGTTTGGGTTTTGATTGTTTGGCCAAACAGACTGAAAACAGCTGTTTTTGTGTGCAGATCTCAGAGCTTAGGCTACCTAGAGAGACGCGTTTTTTTGACAGCATGCTTATGGGGCATGCAGCTAGCGAAATATTAGATGAATGTGATCATTTATGTTTGGGCCTGAAATCGCTGATACCACCTTTAATATGTTGGCAATGCAAAATTTACATTTTTAATTGCAAAAAAGATTGTTGAAATTAATTGCAATTAAATATTTTAAATAAGAAAATAATATGACGTTATAATTAAATGTCATGAACAATTTAGGCCAATTTATCTCAATAGCTGATATTTTAGAATCTCTTTTTCTTTTCTTTTTTTTCTTTTTTTTTTTGCTCACTACGGCTCTCCATGAACATATGTTCTATGCCAAATACATATCTCACACATTTAAAGTTTGAAGTACTCTATGAATCACATCCCTATTCAGTTTACTTTATGTTTGTGCATTGCGCTTGTTTTTTTTTGTTTGTTTTTTTTTTTTTTTCACAAGCTTCACTTCTGTAAATCAGATAGAAAATTTAGAGGCAGGTGTTTATAATGCCACCTCTATCTCATTTTTAATCAGTGTGTGTGACACCCCATTAACCCAGGGTTTCTCACTTACAACCACATACTGAGTATTCATACTTTGCCGGAGGTAAGTGCACATAACTTTGGGTGGGAAGATAAGATAGATATTGTCCATTCACGCTAGTGTGTTACTTGTCTGCATGTATATCTCTGTTTACCCCTCTGATGTGGTTTCAGGATCAGACATTAGAGGACCTTGGGCAGGTGCGTGTCAGTTGCAGCGTGCAAATATGTGTGTGTTGATTGGCTGGCTGGTTTTGTGCCCGTTTCATTTGCATCACTTTTTTTATAAAATGGTCGCTACATTAATCCAGCTTCATCTTGAAGTATGTGAGGGTATGAAGACTTCTTCCAGAGAGTACTTGTTGTGTGTGCCTGATAGGTTCCACATAGTTGTTTTGTTTTGTTTTGTTTTGTTTTGTTTTGTTTTGTTTTGTTTTGTTTTGTTTTGTTTTGTTTTGTTTTGTTTTGTTTTGTTTTGTTGTTGGATGTACTATATTTTTTTATACGTCAAGACATTATTCACCTCTATGCACAATGTATTTCTATATAAAATATTAGAAATATTAGAACAAAAAAATATGCAAAAGCGTTGGTGCCATCTAGTGGGAGAAGTAAAGAAAATCGTATGTGAGACCGTGGTTTAACCACTAGATGCCTGTATTGCATTTAAGTAAAAAAAGAGTGTGCTGCCTTTTTTCAGCACACTGTATTTTGAGTCCCTGTAGTTCCTAAGTCTACTTCATTGTGGTTGATTTGTAGATTTTACCCAAAATAATGCTTTATTTTGTTTTGTTTTGTTTTGTTTTTTCGACCGCAAAAATCACAAGTGTAACTATTTTTTAAAGACCATTTATTTTTTTCACAAATTTATTTTTATTTTTTTCAAGTTGTATACCATTAGTTGAAATTTTTAAAATGACAAATTTTGGTCTTAAAATGACCAAAGACCACCAGATGGTTAAAGAAGCCCTTGTCTCACAGTTGGCACTAATGAAGACCCCTTATTCATACTTTGCACGTGACGTCAATGTCGACAAGAATGTCGTTTTCCAGCAACGAAACCCAGTAAACTAATCAAGGATCTTGCCAGGACATCGCCAGTTTTACTATACAAAAGTTGGTGTTTTGAGGTGTAAACGACATGTCAGATAATTGTTGTGCGATTGTTTGGCTAACCGCAGATGAGATAAGCAACCTTCCGTCTGTGCAATGATCATTCCATCACTCAATCAAAGGTAATTTCAACATTTGTTTGAATACAATGGGTGTATGATCATGTAATTAACCGTGTCTTTAAGTTAGGCCTACCCTGTAGTTTCGTCAATCAACACCACCAGCTGGTTCGGCGAGTCAGCTGTTTGTGTTATGAGTCTAAGCTAGGCTGTAACTGTACGTTCACACCGCCGCCGACGAGAGCGGCAAATTAATGAATGACTTCCGGGCACTTTGACGCTCTCGCCGGTGGCGTTGTGAACGCACAGTAACAGCTGTCGTCTTTTGCTAACAACAACAAAAGTGTGTGATAGGTGGTTTTGAGGTTTGTGATATCTATGGTTTTCAATGAGAACCAGAGATGACCCAACAGTAGAGCTAGATTATTTATGGAGGAATTATTACTGCTCGATTATCTTAAAAAACCTTGTCTGCTTTACACAATTTAGCTACCTTGGAGTTAATCCTAGTCAATAGTTATGCAGCTAGCTCGCTAACAGACTTGATAGCTACTAGAAAGACCTGGAACTACAGGACTCTACTTTGAAAATACCAGTTTGTTGCCCGCCAGGTATCCATGGTAGTCACGTGACTGCAAAGTATGAATTGGGGCATCCAGCATCCAGTGTCAAAATGTTTTGATGAACATGCATTTTTTGACAATGTAGAGTGTAACCACATCTTAAAATTCACAATGTAAAAAGGGTATCTCAGATGAAGTGGTGAAGAATGTGAAGATGTAAGATGTAAAAACTTGAGTTCAAGGTTAACACTATCACAGTGTAGGGAGTTTGATCTTTGTTGGCTGCCTTAATAAGCACCTTTCCTCTGACAGCAGCTACCGTCTCGGTTACGTATGTCGACATATCAACTGATTGGAATCACGCTTAGGGAGCCTGTCATCTTCGAGTATTGATAAAACGAGCCAATGCACACATTAGTGCGTGAGCTTTGCATCCTAGCTCCACCCCGCAGCGCGGGTATAAATACAGAAGTGGATGCACGCACCACTTGTTTTTCGCTGAGGAGCCGAGCAGGGGCCCGGAATGAGCAGTGGTCCAGCAATAGTGGCTACAGGACTACATCTCCGTTCCATCTTTCAGGGTATGAGGGTTACATACGTAACTGAGACGTTCCCTTTCAGTTGCTAACGTTTGACGTAGTCGACGTGATGACTGATTGGGATCCCTATTAAAACGCCACTAGTGCTGCTACCTTCCAATGCCTAGACAAAAGCCTCCTGATCCCCCCGCATTATTGAGGCAGATAAAGGATAGGGCTTAGGCCAGGGAAGAAATTAGGAGAATCAGGCCCTTCCTATCAGAACATGCTACTCATCTCCTTGTCCAAGCACTTGTTTTATCCAGACTTGACTATTGTAACGCTCTCCTGGCTGGTCTTCCAGCTTGCACAGTCAAACCTCTGCAACTGATCCAGAACGCCGCAGCTAGAGTGGTCTTTAACAAGCCGAAAAGGGCACAGGTCACTCCTCTCCTCACAAAATTGCACTGGTTGCCAGTTGCCGCTCAAATCAAATTCAAGTCACTGACGTTTGCCTACAGAACAACCACTGGTTCTGCTCCCTTTTACTTTAACTCTTTACTTCAGACTTACGTGCCATCCAGGAACTTGCGCTCTGCAAGTGAACAACGTCTTGTGGTGCCATCTCAAAGAGGCACAAAATCTCTTTCTCGGACCTTTACCATGACTGTTCCCTGCTGGTGGAATGATCTGCCTAACTCAACCAGACCTGCTGAGTCCATAGCCACTTTCAAGAAACGGCTGAAGACACTTCTTTTTTGACAGAACTTGATCCAGTAATACTAACACTTTCTCTACTACTCTATTCTATTCTGTTCTATAAAAAAAAAAAAATCTGCGTTAGATTAAACTGAGAAGGGTCATAGCACTTGCATAGTGTTGTCCTACTGTTAGTTTAACGGCTTCTATTGTTCTCATTTGTAAGTCGCTTTGGATAAAAGCGTCTGCTAAATGAATAAATGTAAATGTAAGTCACTGCTGTTCAGCAAGACCCACTCAGTCAGACTTCTTAACACTGGGAAAGCGTGCCCTTTCGTTGGAAAGGAATATGCTGCGGAAGCCACATCCTTACCGTAGGGAGGTATACATGTGGAGGATACACATATGGACTGGGCGTTACCAGGCAGTACAACATATGGGATGTCACTGAGGTAGCTCCAGCCTATAACAGGGGGTAGACACACTGGTCAGTGACTGCAGAGGGGGCTCTGCCAAGGGAAAGACACGGGCTTGCCGCAGGGAGACGTACCGTGGAAGAATACACATATGGGTTCGCTGTAGGAATCACAACATATGGGCCCAGCCTAGCACAGGTTCCACCAGTGCATACGAGTGCTAGGCCTGGCATTGGACGGAGGAACTCGACGGTTCGGCTAAGAGGAACTCTACTGGAGCAAGAATGACGCACATATCTGGTCCACAGGAGGGGAATGGCGCAGCAAGCCGACACTTCGAACTGGGCTTACAGTGTAACTGGCTTCATGTGAAGGGAGCACACAGGAAGCAACCAGCTTGACACATAGGCTATTTTTCTATTTTCTAGCGAACGCGTTTGGTGTCGCCCAACCCGCAGCTCTACAAACATCTGTCAGCGAGGCACCGTGTGCCAATGCCAAGAGAGAAGCTACACTCTCATTTTAGAGGAGTGGGCTCGCAACCCAGGGGTCATGATGCGTCTTGGGATTGATACGCCAAGACAATGGCATCCACTATCTTTTTGTTTTTCTCAGTGGTCCAAACTCTGCTTGAAGACAGCCTTTCCCTTCTGCTGGTCTCCGTAACAGACAAAGAGCTGGACCTGTGGCTTTGCGTTCTGTCGATGTTAACCGCAGGAGCGGACGGGACAGAGAAAAGCCAGGGCTGGGTCTGCCTCCTCCGGGGCAGTGCTTGCAGGTTCACCACCTGGTCCCTTTTAAGGGGAGAGGTAGGAACCTTAGGCACATATCCAGGCCGGGGTCTCAGGATAACGTGAGAGTTAGCTGGCCCAAATTCCAGGCACGATTCGTCGACCGAAAATGTATGCAAGTCCCCTACCCTCTTGATAGAGGCCAAGCAAGCAGGAGAACTGTTTTTAAAGACAGGACTTTTAACTCAGCTGCCTGCAGGGCTCAAAGGGAGGCCTCTGCATCTCTGCAGTGTGGTAGTACCAGAGATAAGACCCAAGAGGGTATAGAGGGGCGCGAGGTGGATTCAGTCTCCTCTCTCCCCTCAGAAACCTGACGATCAAGTCTTGCTTTCCCACGGATTTCCATCCACTGCGTCGTGATTTGTGCAAATAGAGCAACATACACTTTGAGGATGGAGAGAGACAGCCCTCGCTTCAACCCATCTTGCAGGAAAGAAAGCACGGAGTGATTGAACACCTTTGGGGGGTCTTCTCGGAAGAGAAGAACACCATTCAACGAATAGGTTCCACTTCAGGGCATAAGCAAGCATGGTAGAGGGTGCTCTCGCAGAAGTGATGGTATCTACGACCTGTTTGTGGTAGATCACCTAGAACCTCCGCTTCCTGTCCTTTCGGGACCAGACAGGGAGTTTCCAGAGGTCTGGACGCGGGTGCCAACAGTGCCCCGTCCCTGAGAATGTCTCAGAGGAATGGGTCAGGGAGGGCTGTCAAGAAGAGCATAAGTTCGAGGAAAGTAGGTCCGGTTGGGCCAATAAGGGGCAACTAGCAAGACCTGCTCCTTCTCCTCCCTGACTTAGCACAGTGCTGTGCAAGAAGGCTCACTGGGGAAACGCATCATTGCGGCGGCCTCGGGGCCAGCTGTGTGCCTGTGTCTCCGTGCCGAGGGCTCTCCGCTCGGTCGGGGAATAAACAACTGGCAATGGGACGAGTCCGGAGAGGCAAACAGATGTAACTGTGTGGCCCCGAAGTGGTCCCAGAACAGCTGGAACGCCTGGGGATTGAGTCTCCACCCTCCCTGTGCCACAGGCTGTCATGAGGCCTCATCGGCGGCACGCCTGACCAGGCTCGAAAATTAAGTGGAATGAAGCGGTCCTCAGAAGCTTCTGACTTCATAGGAGGAGGTGGCGGGTGAGTTGCGACATGCGAGGGAAGTGTAGCGTAACGGTCGCAATGTTGTCTGTACAGACCAGTACATGCTTGCTGAGCAGCGGCATTTTTGCGGCGTCTCAAAGCAAGGTGTAATGCTATCAACTCGAGGCAGTTGATGCCAATGCAGTCGGAGGCCCGCCCAGACCGAACTAAATTGTACAGCCGAGTCTGATGGTACGGAGGAGCCGACCGGACCAGTTGGGAAGCACTTTCCAGGCTTCTACAAACCGGGCCAGGGAACCAGGGGTACCACAGACGTACCCAGTGTGGGGCAGCTAGGTGGAGGACAGGGACCCGGCTTGGAAGACCCGAGGGCAGCCTGAAGCGGGGTCTGAGTGTGCGATGCAACACCTACCTGTCTCCACGGGTCGGCAGGGGGTGCGTGAGAAGGCATAATCGGGTCCTCGAACCTCACGCAGCTGTCGGCTGGTGACACAAGAAAGGGGCTGAGGGGTGCAAGGCTTTACAGGGTCGCACACCGTCAGTCTGGCCATCATGGGACCCAGGAACAGAGGAATTTGCTCTTTCTTTGACAATTCGGGTACCGCGGAACGGTAAACATCTGAAGAGCTCGTCCCCCCATCCCTGGGTGGCCTGTGTCAGGGGCACTTGGTCTTATGCTGCCTGCGGCTGGCTCAGCGCTGAGGCCTGGTTAGAGGCTGCTGCAGAGGCCTAGCAGGAGCGGAAGCGGCGGCAGGGGGACGCCCTCTGTGACATCTGCCACCGGCGGCGGGGAGGCAGCAGCTGGCCGCTGGGGCAGGATGTGCCGATTTTCCTCTGTTGACACCTGGACAGGCAGAGAACTGTTCGGCGCAGATCTCCACTGCGTCATCAAACAACCCATCCTGGGAAATGGGGAAGTCCAGGAACCAAACCTTGTTTGCGTCCTTCATATCAACCAGGTTGAGCCAGAGATGGTGCTCCTGGACCACTAGGGTGGACATCGCCAGACCAATCGCGCAATCTTTAACGCTAGTGCCCCAGAGGGCAAGGTCGGTTGCGGTGCGGAGCTCACCTATGATCGCACGATTTGGTCTACCCTCATGCATGTCCATGAGTGCCTTGGCTTAGTAGACGTAGCAACGCCATGGCATGCAAAGAGGAAGCGGCGTGCCCACATGCTTTGTAAGCTCTGCCCGTAAGAATGGACGAGAACTCACAGGCATTAGAGGGGAGACGAGGATCCCTTGTCCAAAAGGCAGCGGCCGCCAGACACGGACAGACTGCTCCACTGGAGGGAGAGCCTTGTAACCTTTCAACGCTCCTCCATCAAGGGTAGTGAGGGGGAGGAGCTACTCAAGCAGTTTCTGGCAGAGAAAGGTGCCGTCCACGACCTGGTAAGCTCTCCATGCACTTCGGGAAAGAAAGGCACTGGGGCGGCGGGCTGAGAACCAGCGCGGCCCGCCCCGAGAAACCAATCATCCAACCGAGACTGTTCGGGACACGGTGAAGGATTCCATGCGAACCTGACAGCCTCGGCGGCCCGTTTCAGCATAGCTGACATGTCTGGATCTGGATCTACACTCCCAGAGGGATATAACGCAGCCGAGTCATCATCTCCAGAGGCCAGCTCACCCTCCGATGCTGCAATCGGAATCCTGTCCTCTGGAGGGGCCCGAATGAAACGGCTGGTCGGTCCATTACAGAGGGACCAGCGCACTCAACGGGAGGCTCCACCGGCTGCGGTGTGATAGAGGAGTGAGTAATGAGGCGTGGTAATGGGGACTCCACCTTCGCGGATGAAGGCGAGTCTCGATCTCAACACCGCGATAGTCATGTTCTCGCAATGAGAACATGAACTATCCACAAAAGCTGCTTCAGCATGCTGTAATCCCAAACACGTGATGCAACTAATGTGACCGTCATAGGGGGACAGGGAACGACCGCATCCAGAAACGCACAGGTGGAATGACATCCTGAAAAAGACGCAAACGCACTCATGTTGCTCTTTCAGGAAACGAAAAACTCTCACCAGTGCCGGAGCACACAGGGGAATGATCGTGGCAACACTGACAGGGATGGTGCAGCCTGTACCAGTGAAGCACTCACTTGAAGTCATGAAGATCGATCGGCTCCGAAGCGAAAGACATGTGGTGCGTGCATCCACTTCCGTATTTATACCCACGCTACAGGGCGGAGCGTGGATGCAAAGCTCGCGCACTAATGTGTGCATTGGCTCGTTTTATCAATACTCGAAGATGACAGGCTCCCTAAGCGTAATCCCAATCAGTCAACTCGTCGACTATGACGAATGTGAGCGACTGAAAGGGAACTTCATACTATCTTGATCTAATGTTGGGACAAATCCACTGCTTTATAAAACTTGCATTGTCATGAATATCGCCATCTGAGTGCCTATAACTGCTTCTATACACCATCTAAGCAATTCAATACACTCCAAGGCACCTGATACGCTGGCCTTTGTATTCTATAATTCCTAACCTCCAACTCAGAGGGCTCAAAAAATGTTTAGCAACACAGAAGGCTGAAAAGGTTCCTGACTTCAGAGCTTGCTTATACAGGTCTCCAATCTTTGCTCTGGAGTCTCCCCTCACTGTCATCCTATAGCTGTTCCAAAGTTTCCTGTAGCTGTTACAAACTAGCTTGACAGATGTTGTCCGTATTCACCACAATCTCATTGGACTCATGGCTGGCTAGTATGGCAACAACTTCCTCACAACCAAACGTTAGAGCTTCTTGTGTTTAGATAACTCACCTATCACCACAGCTATGCCTTAAACAGGACTAAGTCCAGTGAGTGGTTATTTCACAAAGAACTTAATCAAAATATATTACAATCGCATTATATTACTGGCACTGTCAAAACACTAGAATTTAAAACATTCAGTAGGAAAGTTCAGACAAAAACAAGAAACAGGCATACAGTATATCAAATTTAATTTGTAAATAGTAATTTGTAAAAAAAAAAAAAAAAAAAAAAAAAAAAAAAAATAGCTCATGTCCGTCCAGTCCGGCAGCTTGGCAGAGAATCTTGGCCCGCTGACTGACTTCTGCATGCTGTGATGGAAAGAATTTCATCTGCCTTAGGAAACTGCATGGGCACTACCAGAATTAATGAGGAAGGCAGATTTAGAATGAGCCTTGTTGTGTATTGATTGTGTTATATGACATTGGTAGGAAGATGCTGCTGCTAAGAGTGGATTATGCTTTTTTGGGCTGCATCTCTAAAAGCTTAATGGGCCTTAGTCAGGGTAGACAGACACAATATTTATTTTTTCACAAAAATGTTAGTCATTAAATGTGTTCAATGGGTTGGAAAGCAGGTTTTTTTATTATTATTCAACGCAACATTGAAAATATGTTTTTCCAAAACAATTCCTGGTGACAAACTCTAATGAACGTGAAATTTAGACATAATTAAGTCAACCCATTAAACAGACTGTGCATTTGTCTCTATCATAGCCTCATTTTCATTTGCAAAAAAATTAAAAATAAATAATAATAATTAATACATTTTTTAAATGGATTCTACCAAGACTAAGGTCTACTCACACCTTATAAATGACAGAAAACATGAAAACATGTTCCAGCATCACTTGCATATGGGATTCCAAATGCATCATGGGAAATTTTCAAGCATCTGAATTTTGCCTTTGACTTGTTTTTAAAGTTATTGTTTGTCTGTGTGCAGAAAGCCAAATTGGGTCCATCCAAAAAAGCCATCTCCCCTTTCGATGACAGTGGGTCCAGTTTACCTTCCAGCAGTATAGATAGAGTCAAGCTCACAGACTTTAATTTCTTGGCAGTTTTGGGAAAAGGCAGTTTTGGAAAGGTGAGTTTACAACCACTTCCCCATTATTAGGTGTATTACTAATTGCACACCACTCTTTACTCACCGCCATATGATTGGCTCTCCCTTTCTATATGCAAATTCAGTCATTTGGTATATATTATTATTTATAAGGCTATGTAATTGTTATTTTTCCATTTTTTATGATCCACAAATGAGGTGCGTATGGACTATGGTCCCAGGAAAGTGTGCTGATTGACTGTTCCTAAGGTTTAGTCTGAAAATATGTACAAATGCTTTTTTTTTTTTGTATTACCAATATTTATCCATATAAACTGTATACCTGCATATTTATTTATTTATTTGGTAATTTTTATTCTGTGTGATTTTAGGTGTTGCATTTGCATCATGGCATTTCGTTTCAAAATGACTCATGACAAAGTTTTTTTTTTTTTTTTTTTTTTTTTTTTTTTGAAAATGGTTTGGTTTCATAGGTTTGCTAATGGCCCTCACTCGCAGTTTGAGCTTTTGCTATCTCCATACTCAGGTGATACTTGCTGAGATGAAGTCTACTGATGAACTATATGCTATAAAGATCCTGAAGAAGGATGTGATCATCCAGGATGATGATGTCGAATGCACCATGGTGGAAAAACGAGTTCTTGCTCAGCAGGATAAACCTCCATTCCTCACCCATCTCCACTCCTGCTTTCAGACTGTGGTGAGAAACTCTCTCCTTGAATTATTATTTATGCATTTGGTGGACTCTTTTATTCGAACTGGTTTAAATTGAATTCAAACAGAAGCCTATGTAAACAAGTTGCTTTGTCTGTGGGCTAAATGGTAATCCCACTAATGGCACTCGCATACAAAACATCTGCCTTTCGGAATCAGAAATTGTTAGAATGATTCAATACTCACTAAAATCCTGCATTGTTTTTGTTTGTTTGTGTTTTGTTTGTGTTTGGCAACTGAAATACAGATTTAAAGCGATCACAAAAAGTATTTAGACACAAGTTATCCTAAAATTATATTAATATTTTTGCGCATATATACATATATATATAGTTTAGTTGGCTAATGCAAAGATATTCATACAATTTTAGGATAACTTGTGTCTAAATACTTTTTGTGATCGCTGTAAACGTGTATTTCAGTTGCCAAACACAAACAAACAAAAACAATGCAGGATTTGTGTGAGTATTGAATCATTCTAACGAATTCTGATTCTGAAAGGCAGATGTTTTGTACATATATACCTATAAATGTTAACAACATAGTCATTACAAAACGATACAAACAATTTTTTGTGGTATTCCCAATTTGTGAATGTGATACTTTGTTACAATACTTACTGTATGAGGTTTCGTATGTATTTATTTTAACATAGTCACATTTCATAAAAAAAAAAAAAAAACCTTAAAAGCATTTATGTACAGGGCATGTGAATTGACAGGGCGAATGAGAGGGATCCATTTACTGAAGATTTTAATAAAATAACTAGAATTCAAGCCACCAATACCATAACCAGCAAGTGAAAAGCACAAAATCAAAGTTCCTAACATTAGGTAACATTAGGTTACATTCCAAAAGAAGGCAAATAAAAACTCAATACTTAAGCAATAATGTCTTCTGATGGTGAGGTGACGGTACAAACTGTTGTTATGACAGAGAAAGAGAAATGAAAGAGAGAGAGCAGATCTAAAGTCGTTAATATTCACAGACAAGAAAAAAAATGTATGTTAAATCTTTTAACTGAATCAACCACCAAATGATGAAGGGTTACTAGATTTTTGTCCCAATCTGCAGAATTTGGTCAGTCAAAGGTGACGGATTTCACAAAAATTGTGTGGTGTATATGATGAGCACTGTAACGGGGTTTAGATGTTATGGGAAGAAGGAGGCGGGAACCGGCGAACATTTAAAGATTTTAATAAATAAACACACAAATACAAAAATGAAAGTAAAAGCCAGCAGCCCCTCACGGACGACTGCTGGCAACACAAACCAAAAACAAAACATGAACTAAAACACAGGCCTGTCCTCTCTCCCTCTTCACTGTCGTCGCTCCTCCTTTATGCCTCCGCTCCTCCGTGAGAGATGCGAGACCGGTGCGTCTCACAGGTGTAGCTCATCACAATTACGCCACCGATCTCGCGCCGTCCTCCCACGGCCCTCGACCTCGTCCTGCTCGCCACATACCCCCATCGCCCCTCGCAGGCCGGGGGGTACCACCGAGGCTGCGCCTACTCCCCCTCCCCCCCTCCCCGGGGGGACCGATCACGGCGGCTGCGGTACCTGGGGGTATGGACAGACGAGGCGAGAGTACAGGAGACGGAAGCATGAGGAGCGACAGAGACGAGAGAGGGGAGAGAGGAAAAAAAAAAAAAAAAAAAAATCTTGATCCGGTTCCCGGACACACTGCCGCTCGGTCCTCAACCAGCTGAGAGTCACTCGCGGTGCCATGCGATGGTACTGGACATCCGTTGGGGAACAGCTCGACGCTCCTCCGCCTCCTGGCGGACGGCGATGGCTCCTCCGGTTGAGGGCAGCCGGCAGCGAGTCTCCCGTTCCCTGCTCCGCCCCCATCATGGCCGACGGCAACAGGCTCCGGCCCACGGCAAACGGGACTCCTCCGCTCCCTCTCGGACGGCAGCCACCCCTCCTCGACCCAGGAGCACGGCAGCGAGCTCGAGCTCCGTCCCCCCAGTTCTTCCATCGCTCCAGCACCATCGCCTCGGGCAGCAATCGGCGGCCATCGCTCCCTCGTGCTGCCCGACCTCCTCAGCACCGCGATCCCCCCCAGCAGCGAGGGCTCTCCGACAGCATGTCCCTCCTTCTTCCCGGGTTTCGGCACCAGTGTAACGGGATTCAGATGTTACGGGAAGAAGGAGGCGGGAACCGGCGAACATTTAAAGATTTTAATAAATAAACACACAAATACAAAAATGAAAGTAAAAGCCAGCAGCCCCTCACGGACGACTGCTGGCAACACAAACCAAAAACAAAACATGAACTAAAACACAGGCCTGTCCTCTCTCGCTCTTCACTGTCGTCGCTCCTCCTTTATGCCTCCGCTCCTCCGTGAGAGATGCGAGACCGGTGCGTCTCACAGGTGTAGCTCATCACAATTACGCCACCGATCTCGCGCCGTCCTCCCACGGCCCTCGACCTCGTCCTGCTCGCCACAAGCACATACTGCCATTTTTAGTGTGATGCCCAGTATTTATTTATTTTTTTCTGTAACCATTTACAAAGTCAGCAAGTGTTTGATGCGTAGTATGAAATCTGTTCATATTTTAAAAGTTGTGTAGTGTATTCCAGCCTTTTTTAAATATTTTTTTCGACTGTAATATTTACCATTCATAAAATGATTGCAATATGATGTAAGAAATTAGTAATTAGTAGCTTGATATTATTTATGATATTCAATTCATATGTTCATATAAGTATATATTGCATATCGCAATTCAATAAGTTTTGATAATTTAACTTTTAAACTTTTAGACAAAGCCTTTTAAACAAGTCCAACGCCAAAGTTTGTCTTAACAATTTCATATGTAGTTGATTTTGATGTAATTTTGCCATAGGATCGTCTGTATTTCGTGATGGAGTATGTTAATGGTGGTGATCTTATGTACCACATCCAGCAAGTTGGCAAATTTAAGGAGCCACAGGCAGTGTAAGCAACTCTCTTATTGTATTTATACCATTGTGCATACCATATCTGGAATTCTTGGTTTGAGCTTTAAGCATAAATCACTTTATGTGTGTTTGTAGACTAAGGTGAATTTATGTAAAATAATCTGCTTGTTGTTGCAGGTTCTATGCTGCAGAGATTGCTGTTGGGCTTTTTTTCTTGCACAAGAAAGGAGTCATATACAGGTGAACACATAAAATGCACATTCAAATCCACATTCAGATATTTCTGTCAATAGTTTCAAAGTGTCAGCTATTTGGCTGAAATCGGCAGATTGACTGCAGTCATTTATAAGCCAATAATTGGCACTTATGGCACTAGGGTAAAATAAAAAAGGACCTGAAGCTTTTATATGTTTGTCTGTCAAATGGTCAGTGAGGTCCTTAGCCTTAAGAAAATGTTAAATGTAGGGGTGTCCATGGTTAACCAATTAACCGCTAAAAATTGCGTAACCGAGTGAAACATTTTGCTCGGTTAAGTGGCATCAATGGCGTGCATTGAATTTAGTTGTAATACATTTTTGCATCACCAGAGACCGCTAAAGCGCTCCCAGACATTTGTAATGTCAGAGCCCGTCTACGGAGAGCCTTGGCACTTCCTATTATGCCGAGTTCAGACTGCACGATTTTCAAAGTAGTCGGGTCACTGTTCTTTTCACACTGCATGACTATCCAGGGTAACATTCAGTTGCTGGTGTGTTCACACTGCACGATGCATCGGCGACAGGAGGTTTCACACTGCATGACTTTCAGGAGGAAGAATCGCCGACAACTTCTGTCTGGTCCGCAAACTACGTTTCGCAACCAAACACACGCGAGAAGTGATAAGGAAATAACGCAAAATCCCACGTGCGTAAGACCGCAGTTCTCGTGCGAGTTTGAAATTGTTATTAAAAATGATAGCCTGCAAGAAGCTTGCGATCTAAATTGTCTGTGCACTGATTTGCAGCGAAAAGGAGAAAAAGAAAAACATTATGCGTGAGGAAATGGCTGGGAAGACAAGGGGAGCAAGGACTGTGTGTTCTGCAAAGAGAGTTTGGGGTAAATAAATAATGTTGCAATGTGCTGCTGTTGCTGCTGGTCAAGCAAATATTTGTGCTTTGTTTCTGTTTGATATAATTGTAAATATATCTATTAAAATAGTGATATTGTGGTCTATAACTCCTCCCCGAACTCCCCGCTGCTCTGTATCTTGCTCTCTCATTGGCTATCGGTCATCGTCGATGTAGTTTTCAGTCAGAACACTTTTCACACAGCAGGATTTTGAATCGCCGACAGGTCCAGATATTTAGCATGCCAAATATCTCACGGGCGTCGGCGACTCGTCAGTGATTCTCTCAGATCGCGTCTTTGCTCATTCACACTGCGTGATTGTCACTCGCGTGAACGAGCACCGATTTGCCTGTGATTTCGGGCATTTGTCGGCGATTTCTCAAAACCTGTCGGCGAGCCGAAATCGGGGCTAAAATCAAGCAGTCTGAACTCGGCAATAGCCCCATTGTATTGATCTTGGTTGCAGTTCCATTAGAATTCCACTGGAGGTGATCGCGGGCCAGTGCAGACTGAATGGGAGTCTATGGGGCTAGATGGCTAAATGTGTCTCTTTCACCCGATTGCCGTTTTCGAAATCTCAGATTTTATTGTAGGTTTTGCAAGTTCAACCTGGGTTATAGGTCGAAAGTTGAATGAACAAGTACTTATTAGGACCCAAGCCCTGAAAGGGCGAAGGCCCTATTGTTTCCGTAAGGATTATTAGGGCCCAAGCCCTGAAAGGGCGAAGGCCCTATTGTTTTCGTAAGGATTTTTTTATTTTTTTATTTTTTTATTCATTATTTTTTTTTTGCCTTTTTGCCACTTTTGGGGCCCTTATCATGCTCAAAAACTCTTGAAACTTTGCACACAGGTCAGAACCCGCGGCCATCAGGGCCGGACTGAAGCTGGTACCTGGGCGTGGCAGGGGGGCTCGACAGCGCCCCCTGGAATGGGGTCCGAAATCTTGGTCCATATATCAAACACGCTTGCATGTAATAATATGAAACTCAGTACACATATAGATCTCATCGGGCCGCACAACTTTCGTGCTCGGAAGTCGGTTATTATACGTTGTTTGGAAAACGCATACAATGGAATGTGAAATACTCCTCCTAGGGATTTCATCCGATCGCCACCAAACTCGGTGAGAATAAAGTCAAGACATTGAGGATAAATTCTTGCGAACAGATTTTTGATATCTCGAACGGTTTGGCTGTGGCGAGGAAACGAATTTATGGCGAATAATGGGACACAGGAAGTGTGTTATAACTTCTGCATACATTGACTGATCTTGATGAAACTTCAGCAGTGTGTTCGTTGTAAGAGGCCGATCACATGGATGTGACTATTGTGAGTCAAAGTTATAGCGCCACCAACTGGCAGCAGGAAGTGTGTCACTTTCAAAATGCTTTGAAATCACCCTCTTCTTTTTACCTGATTTGCTTCAAACTTTATGTGTATAATGTAGACACACTGCAGATGTAGACCTGTGAAAGGATGATTGATATCTTAGATATTTTAGATATCAAATTTTAATATTCTTTTCGGATGCGTTTGAGACTCTTAACATGCTTGAAATTGGATGAAACTCGACAGACATATAACACTTATTAGCCAGTAGACATGTGAAAAGTTTCAGAAACGGGCGTGGCAGGGGGGCTCAACAGCGCCCTCTTGAACAGGGTCTGAAAACTTGGTCCATATATCAAACACGCTTGCATGAATTAATATGAAACATGGTACACATATAGATTTCATGGGGCCGAACAACTTTCCCTCTGTCAAGTTTCACGCCAGCCCAACAGGAAGTCGGCTATTATGGGTTGTTTGGAAAACGCTTGCTGTGGAATGTGATGTACTCCTCCTAGAGAATTCATTCAATCACCTCCAAACTCAGTCAGCATGAAGTCAAGACATTGAGGATGCTAAATTGCGGACGGATTTTTGATATCTCGAACGGTTTGGCCATGGCGAGGAAACAAATTTATGGCGAGGAGAGAGAGAGACGAAGTGTTATAACTTCTGCAAACATTAACTGATCTTGATGAAACTTTAGCAGTGTGTTCGTGGTAAGAGACCGATCAGATTGATGTAACTATTGTGAGTCAAAGTTATAGCGCCACCATCTGGCAGCAGGAAATGTGTCACTTTCAACATGCTTTTGACAAAAGTGGGGGGGTTAGTTTTAACTACAGTAAAAAAAAAATAGTTTGTATATTGTTCTCATCAAGCCGGACAACTTTCTAATTTACATTCATTAGCTCCAGCCATCAGGAAGTCAGATATTTTGGTCTGAATGTGGATTTTTTTGCAAAATCAGCCTCTGAATTTTTAGCCACTCCTCTTAAAGTATTTATTTTATTCCCACCAAACTTTTTCAACATGATGAAAATACATTAAATATGCTAAATTGTGAATGGATAATAAATATCTCAAACGGTTTTGCTATAGTGAGGGACTAAAGTAATGTACAAAAAAGAAAAACTAAAAGCTTCATCTTCTAAAAATGTAATTAAAAACCATTTATTTCTATATAAAAGTATACAAATATCACAACTAAACCCATTTTATTCTTTTTTTTTCAATTTAATAATAATTTATAAGTTTAAAAATAGTAATTGTACTATTTAGTCCCATAAAAGTCAAGTCATACATAGGGCTATACTGCCCTCTTGTGTTCAAAATCAGGTAGGCCTATTGTATCTACATAAAAATATACTAGGTTTGTGACGGTGAGAATATTTTACCACTGGTTAATCTATGAGTGACACCGCTGGGCGCTTTTGAATCGCCTACTTAAAAACGAAAGTAAAATATGCTCGTCCGCACTGACATTGATAGTGGTTGAGCGAGCGTTTCAAATGAATTCCTATGGAAGTAGGAATTAACTGAAAAACGTTCACTCTTTTCTGCTCGTTACTCGCTGTGGATGCGCACCGTTATGAATGCCCGTGCAGCCATGAGCATTTTAGTTTAATTTTACAATTAGCGCCTTTCGGGGGGTGGATTGCTTGAAATTATTTTACAAAAGCACAATGTTGTGTTTTATTGCGACTGTACACACATATAAGTTAACACTTTGCAGTTTGAATGTCGTCCTGTATAATGACGGAGTATGTTTTTATGTGTCCACTCTTTAATCGCGCCCACGCCACACACACACACACACATAGACTTAATGGTTTTTATACTGTACAAACTGTATATTCTATCTCCTCACACTAACCCTACCCCTAAACCTACCTATCCCAGAAAACTTTCTGCATTTTTACATTTCCAAAAAAACTCATTCTGTATGATTTATAAGCTTGTTTACCCATGGGGACCTCTATTTAGGTCCCCACTGTGACACGAGTCCCCATGAGTCTGTGTGCATTCAGGTTGAAGTCCCCACCGGGATAGAAAAACATGAACACACACACACACACACACAAACACACATTCCAGCATTGCAATCTTGACATCGCAGCCTGTTCATTATAGCCTTAATAAAATATAATAATAAAATAGTTAACCTAACATATAAAAATTACAGTGCTCTAAATAGTCAGTAGTACAATTCGTACATTCACAGTAAGCACCGCTCCACTGTGATGTTTCAAGCACATTTTTGCGCGTGTGAAGAGGATGATTTTTTCCGTCGATATTGGAACACGAGTGAAGAACAAAGCCTATAATAAAAATAGTTTAGCATCCAAATACATCGCAAATGCTGAAACATTTTGATTCTAATGAGAGGGTTACGTGAGCCCAACAGTGCTTACTTTCGTTTTTATTTTTACATTAAATTGAAAAGATTTGTTGTGGAATATTTTGAGTGTATCATAAAATCAGAATAAGGTAATAAGGTTTCTGTCTTTTATATATGTATAAAATATGTAAAAAAAATAAATAATGAAGTGCAAAATTTCAAGAGTTTTTGAGCATTTAGGGCCCCAAAAGTGGCAAAAAGGCAAAAAAAAAATAATGAAGAAGAAGAAAAAAAAATATATATATATAGCTGCGAGCAGCGATGAAGGGCCAAATTAAGGGCTTGGGCCCGTAATCGCTGCTCGCAGCTATATATATATTTTTTTTTTTTCTTCTTCATTATTTTTTTTTTTTTTGCCTTTTTGTCACTTTTGGGGCCCTAAACATGCTCAAAAACTCTTGAAATTTTGCACACACGTCAGAACCTGCGGCCATCAGGGCCGGGCTGAAGCTGGTACTGGGGCGTGGCAGGGGGGCTCGACAGCGCCCCCTGGAATGGGGTCCGAAAACTTGGTCCATAAATCAAACACGCTTGCATGTAATAATATGAAACTCAGTACACATATCGATCTCATCGGGCCAAACAACTTTCGTGCTCTAAGTTTTACAAAAGCCCAACAGGAAGTCGGTTATTATATGTTGTTTGGAAAACGCATACAATGGAATGTGAAATACTCCTCCTAGGGATTTCATCCGATCGCCACCAAACTCGGTGAGAATAAAGTCAAGACATTGAGGATGAATTCTTGCGAACAGATTTTTGATATCTCGAACGGTTTGGTCGTGGCGAGGAAACGAATTTATGGCGAATAATGGGACACAGGAAGTGTGTTATAACTTCTGCATACATTGACTGATCTTGATAAAACTTCAGCAGTGTATTCGTTGTAAGAGGCCGATCACATGGATGTGACTATCACTTTCAAAATGCTTTGAATTCACCCTCTTACTTTTACCCGATTTGCTTCAAACTTTATGTGTATAATGTAAACACATGGCAGATGTAGACCTGTGAAAGGATTATTGATATCTTAGATACTGTTGCCGTGGCAACGCATCAAATTTTAATATTCTTTTCGGATGCGTTTGAGACTCTTAGCATGCTTGAAATTGGATGAAACTCGACAGACACATAACACTTATTAGCCAGTAGACATGTGAATAGTTTCAGAAACGGGCGTGGCAGGGGGGCTCAACAGCGCCCTCTTGAACAGGGTCTGAAAACTTGGTCCATATATCAAACACGCTTGCATGAATTAATATGAAACTCGGTAAACATATAGATTTCATCGGGCCGAACAACTTTCCCTCTGTCAAGTTTCACGCCAGCCCAACAGGAAGTCGGCTATTATGGGTTGTTTGGAAAACGCTTGCTGTGGAATGTGATGTACTCCTCCTAGAGAATTCATTCAATCACCTCCAAACTCAGTCAGCAAGCATGAAGTCAAGACATTGAGAATGCTAAATTGCGGACGGATTTTTGATATCTCGAACGGTTTGGCCGTGGCGAGGAAACAAATTTATGGCGAGAAAAGAGAGGAGACGAAGTGTTATAACTTCTGCATACATTAACTGATCTTGATGAAACTTTAGCAGTATGTTCGTGGTAAGAGGCAGATCAGATGGATGTAACTATTGTGAGTCAAAGTTATAGCGCCACCAACTGGCAGCAGGAAGTGTGTCACTTTCAACATGCGTTTGACAAAAGTGGGTGGGTTAGTTTTACCAACAGTTACAAAAATCAGTATATATATTGGTCTCACCGAGCCGGACAACTTTCTAATTTACAGTTATTAGCTCAGAGCAAAAGGAAGTCAGATATTTTGGTTTGAATGTGGATTTTTTGGATATTTCAGACTCTGAGTTTTTAGCTACTCTTCCTAACTGGTTTATTTTATTCACACCAAACTTTTTCAAAATGATAAAGATACATTAAAGATGCTAAATTGTGAACGGATATTAAACATCTCAAACGGTTTTGCTATAGTGAGGGACTAAAGTAAAGTAACAGTTAAAGCCTCATCTTCTAAAAATGTAATTAAACACCATTTATTTCTATATAAAAGTATAAAAATATCACAACTAAACCCATTTTATTATTTTTTTTTCAATTTAATAAATATTTATAAGTTTAAAAATAGTAATTGTACTATTTAGTCCCATAAAAGTCAAGTCATACATAGGGCTATACTGCCCTCTTGTGTTCAAAATCAGGTAGGCCTATTGTATCTACATAAAAATATACTAGGTATGTGACGGTGAGAATATTTTACCACCGTTTAATCGACGTGTGACACCGCTGGGGACTTTTGAATCGCCAACTTAAAAACGAAAGTAAAATATGTTCGTCCACACTGACATTGATAGTGGTTGAGCGAGCGTTTCAAATGAATTCCTATGGAAGTAGGAATTAACTGAAAAACGTTCACTCTGTTCTGCTCGTTACTCGCCGTGGATACGCACCGTTATGAATGCCCGTGCAGCCATGAGCATTTTAGTTTCATTTTAAAATTAGCGCCTTTCGGGGGTTGATTGCTTGAAATTATTTTACAAAAGCACAATGTTGTGTTTTATTGCGACTGTACACAAATATAAGTGAAGAGTTCAGATGCAAAAGCCTCTAAGTGCCATCAGAATTTTCTTCTAGAATAATCATTTTTATCAAGCTCGTATATTTAAGTTCAGTAAATTCACTTAAATGGTAATGAAAATGACCTATTAAATGTCATTTAAGTGAAATTACTTAACTTAAATATATGAGCTTGTTTAAAATGATCATTCTTGAAGAAAATTTCAGATGGCACTTAGAGGCTTTTGCATCTGAACTCTTCAAGTTAACACTTTGCAGTTTGAATGTCGTCCTGTATAATGACGGAGTATGTTTTTATGTGTCCACTGTTCAATCGCGCCCACGCCACACACACACACACACCCACCCACACACACACGGTTTACTATCTTTGTGGGGACTCTCCATAGATTTAATGATTTTTATACTGTACAAACTGTATATTTTATCTCCTTACACTAACCCTACCCCTAAACCTACCCATCACTGAAAACTTTCTGCATTTTTACATTTCCAAAAAAACTCATTCTGTATGAAGCTTGTCTACCCATGGGGACCTCTATTTAGGTCCCCACTGTGATACGAGTCCCCATGAGTCTGTGTGCATTCAGGTTAAAGTCCCCACCGGGACAGAAAAACATGAACACACACACACACACACACACACACACTCAAGCATTGCAATCTTGACATTGCAGCCTGTTCATTATAGACTTAATAAATTATAATAATAAAATGGTCAACCTAACATATAACGATTACACTGCTCTAAATAGTCAGTAGTACAATTCGTACAATCACAGTAAGCACCACTCCACTGTGAATTTTCCAAGCACATTTTTGCGCATGTGAAGAGGATCATTTTTCCCTTCGATATTGGAACGTGAGTGAAGTACAAAGCATATAATAAACAATAGTTTAGCATCCAAAAAGAGGTAATTATATATATATATATATATATATATATATATATATATATATATATATATATATATATATATTATTTTTTTTTTTTTTATTATTATTTTTTTTTTTTTTTTTTTTTTTTTTTAAGTGACAAGACAAAGAATATTACTTGTCTGATATATATATATATATATATATATATATATATATATAAATATAGCTGTGAGCAGCGATGGAGGGCTCAAGCCGGTGACACCGCCACCCTGGTGCCTTTAGTGTAACTAAAGGCACCAGGTTGGTGGTGCCACCGGCTTGGGCCCGCAATCGCTGTTCGCAGCTATATTTATATTTTCTTTTCGATTTCTTACAGGTTGAGTTATTGTTGCCCATAACACGCTAGCATTCTGCTAATGACGTCAGCATTCTGACATCATTGACATTTTAAAAGACTTTTTAAACCAAATAAGTGACTCTAAAAAATCTAACACCCAGCAATGTGTAATTTCTTTGCATCTCCTTTCGAATACAATATTCAAATTACTAGACAAAAAATTATATCCTGAGAAAAGTGGATTTTGAGGGTTTTTTCGCCATAGACCTCCATTCATTCTGCACTCGCCTGCGAGAACCCCCGCATGGACAGAGACGTGTTAATGCAGCCAGTCCAGAAACCGGAAGTAAGCAGAGAGTGCCAATTCTCTTCCTATTAGACATTCTCTGGTAATGTCCACAAGAAGTAGTCATGACCAGTTTTCTAATATGAAGCGGGCAAAGAAAGCGCGCGTCCGAGAGTGAAGGCTGTGCGCGAGCCAGAAACAAACATAGTATCCACGCCACTGATCTCTCCAATAATATCTGTCTGCAGAACCGCAGAGCCACAGCTTTACCCCAGCAGTTTCACCCCAGCAGTTTTATCCCGCGCATGCGCAGTTTCACCCCAGCAGTTTTATCCGCAGAGTCCGTTTACCGTTACATTAACCCATACAATTTGTATTATGCATTTCCTAAACATGTACTTGCTAATCAAACACTTTATATGAACAAACTACTAATCTATAAAACACAATCGGTCTTCCGACCTTTTACTATTGTAAATAGGCGGCGTGAAGGCGGCGAGAGTGCGCGCGCGCGGCCGGGGCTCTCTCTCTGTTTGTTCTTATGCGCCCTGTCCACTGATCTAAATAATTAGTTGTTACGACGACTTATTTGTTCCCTCGTTTTAATAAATCGTGGACACGTTGAACTAATTCCCTCCCTCATTTCTCCCTCCCTCCCTCTATTCTAGTACAGTTTTTTTTATTCCTTTTTTTTTGTGAATTGGTGAATATTCAGGTGAATTGTTTCGTGGCTACAAATTAATAATACCTCAGCACGTTTTACAAATTTGAGTAGTACAACGTGGCCACAATATAGTAAAATGAGGGAACAAATTAGTATAATCTGCTGAGGTATTATTAATTCGTGGCCACGAAACAATATTCACCGGAATATTCACCAATTCACAAAAATATAGGTCTTTTTAAATATATTTACATATTAATATAAACCAAAACTGCGCATGCGCGGGGTGAAACTGCTGGGGTGAAACTGTGGCTCTGCGGCTCTGCAGTCAGACCCTTCTCGATCGCAGCGGCAACGAGCACTTTGATCAGTTGGTTTAAAAAACAACACATTTCAGCGCTAGATCGCCTCTTATTTAAAAAAAAAGAACGAAATGAATGCTCTGCTAGTTAACTGGAGATGTTTTGTTTATTTGTATTGGTACATTCGTGCCGCGAGATGTTTCAAAATTGGTTGGGACATGTCCCACCAGCAAATTACGCCTATCTCGTGATTGCAGCGCGCACACTATGGTTAACCGAGTATTAACCGCTAAGGGCCTCGGTTAACGGTTAATGAAAAACTTGAAAATGTGCAGCCCTAGTTAAATGTCAACCTTAAGATGTGAACCTAATTTTAATGTGAGCTGTTTTATGTTAATTTATTTTTGGACATTTCTAAATAGTTTAAAACCCTGATTTTGCCATTTACTAGCAGTAAATATCAAATAAAGGTAACAAACATTTAACAGACAAAATTTATAGTCCAAAACAATTTAATAACATTAATGAATGAAATTAAAACAATAAATAACATAAAAAAATCAATAAATAAACTATGCCATCCTAGGTAACAGAGTTTCAAGGTTTAGGGTTGCAGATTTGGCCTACATTGACCGGTCAGTAAGGGATAGATCTTCATTTTTATGTATATGTTATATGTCCCATAAATTAAAGTAAAAAAAAAAAAAATTCTTTAAAAAATTGAGACAATTTACTTGTCTTCCCAAAATGCTGTGGAAAGATTACAAATAATATACATTTTGGGGTGATCACAATTTTTTGTAAAAATGCAATGATGATTTAAATTAAAGTGTAAAATGTGGGTTAGATAATAATTAAAAGTATATTTTTACAGCAATGAACTGAACGACGTGTGATTTTAGTTGTTAGATACAGTAGTAAAGGTAATTTTTGTCTCTATGATTTAAAAGAAAAAAAAAAAGAAAAGGCCATCATACCGTATTCGTGAATTGTGACAAATATTGCCTTGACTCTGATGAAATAACAAAAAATAAAATAAAATAAAATAAATAACAAATCGCTTTTTAGCTCAAACCTTCAACCAGGAATTCAATTAATTCTGACTCTCTTTAGGTGCTAAACCTAGTTATTTGGTTTGTTTTTCTTTGAGCGAATAAATTGGCCTAGGGAAATAGAGCAAACACATGAACTGACGTCAGCAGGAATTGGCCTAGGGATGTTTTACACCAGAAACATACACTGATGTACTATTTTATTTAATACTGTGAAGCTGCTTTGATACAATCTGTATTGTGAAAAGCGCTATATAAATAAAGTTGACTTGACTTGACTTGAATGAAAGAGACAGAGTCCTTGTTTCAGGAAAAAAGAAACCCCCACAGTGAAATTGAGATTAATTAAAATTAACTCAATTTGAGTTGTGCTCATGTGCTGGGGGAGATTTTTTTATTTATTTTTTTTATTATTTTTTTTACAGCCAGCAAGACAAACATCAGTGTTTTTTTTTTTTTTGTTGTTGTTGTTGTTGTTGTTGTTTTTTGTCTATAACCCTTTTTCCCGTTTTCAGTAACACCCTCTCTATGTTAATGTACTGCCATGTTATTTTTATCTCTTTCAGGGATCTGAAATTAGATAACGTCATGCTGGATGCAGAGGGTCATATTAAGATTGCAGACTTTGGTATGTGCAAGGAGAATATTGTGGAGGGTGTGTTCACCCGTACATTTTGTGGAACACCAGACTACATCGCTCCAGAGGTAAGTGACAGAGCCTGTCTCCTCCGGGCAGTACCTGTCCTGCCAGATTCACAGCTAGTGCTGAATGTAAATGTGACTTAAATGTAAGTGTTTAGAGGACTTGAACCCGTGGTGTTTTGAACCCTTGAGCCCAATGAATTATAAATTAGTCCCTTTGGGTTGCTTAATAGTGGTTTTTTTTTGTTTTTTTTGTTTTTTTGTTGATTGAAGCTGTTATCTGAAGCTTTTTTTTTTGTATGTAACAAAAAAGTGATTAAGAGTTTGCCTCCTCATTTCTTCTGACATTTGGTACCACCCATTTGATGATGTCTGAACATCAAGCTGCGACTTCACTGCTCACACTATACGTGTGAAATATGCGCGAATCAGCGTGATAAAACCTTGTGTTGGGTTGTACCTTTAGACGACATCATGTATCCAGAGATACTGGCAAAACAAGCATCAGCTATCAAGATGATTTAGCATTTCCAATTTATGTATTAAATTATTATTATTATTATTATTATTATTATTATTATTATTATTATTATTATTATTATTATTATTATTATTATTAGGGAAGGCCTAGGCTACTTTTATTATTAAATTGATAGGCTATTATAATTAAATTGCCACGCAATAATTTTATAGCGCATCACCAACGCGCTGTGAGGATAATAAAATATTACATAGAAGCTTACTCCTCATTGAAAATTGTCTATAAAACATTTAGGTCGATTACAATGAAATTAATTATAGGCATATAATTAATTATTAACAGTCTATAATATGTCCGAACACTGCAATTATTCATCAATGAAAATTAATGCAGCTTTATTTCAAAAACATTGTTTAAAACATCGCAGGTGGCTTGGAAGAAGTGGGTATAATCCATTTTTCAACACAAACTTGGAGGTAAGCAATAGTAATTTGTTGCTAGTTTTAACTACAGAACTTAAAGATGTCCCTCTTTTCTTTTTTTTTTTTTGTTTGTTTTTTTTTGTTTGTTTTGTTTTTGTTTTTTGCTGCAGATGAAACTTCTGTTTTTGTGCAGGTGCAGTGAGAGAAAAAACACTGAGTTTAGGGCAATTGGTTCGTAGCTCTGCTTCAACGGTGCGATATAGTCACGAGGAGCAACCAAAATTTCTAACATGCCAGAAATTCATCCGACCATCCGATTGCCGGTCGGGAGAGGTTAATCACCTCTCGTTTCGCCCTGTAAACTGCACGAACACTGCACGACAAACGACGCACGACAAAGCTGAAAATCGTCCCGACCCTAAAAAAAGTTGCACGAGTCAGAATTTGGCTCAAAATCGGACGAAAATCGCACAGTGTATGCCCACCTTGAGAGCCCAATCACCTTTGAGTAGTAACATAACAAGCCATTGCACACTGGCGTGGGACATTTGCATTGCAAGCTGCTCCCCCACTTCCAGGTATATAAGGCAGCATGCGAATACTCACATTTTCGCTGAGGAGCCGAGACGGGGTCCCGGCCGCCAGCCGAGGTACAGAAGTTGTGACGAGAAATGTTGCCTATCAGGCAGTCACGTTCGAAGTTACGTCAGAACTGAACAGACAAATTGGGATCCCTATTGAAGAAGCCACAACTGCTGCTTCTTCTAGCGCCCTGAGCAGGTCAGCTGGTCCCCCCGCACATTTTGGGGCTGAAAGAAGGGACAGGGCTGTGCATAGATAATGTTAATCAGAGAAGCTCCTGTTATCCTTTACAGGGTGTACAGTAGTACATATGAAAGCGCTATTTAAATGCCTCATTCATTCATCCTGTACAGTGAGAGTATTGGATAACAACAGGAAAGCGTGCCTATTCCGACTGAAAGGAAAGCTACGGAGACCACATCCTTTCCGTAGGGAGGTAACATATGGTTTTACACATTTGGACTGACCACTAGGGCAGTGCAACATATAGAAGATCTCTGTTGTAGATCCCGCCTTGTCCAGGGGTGGAGTCAATACCGTTACAGAGATGGCAGAGTGGACTCTGCTGAAGGAGAGACACGGGCTTGCCAACAGGGAAGCCATACCGTGGAAGAATACACATATGGAATCACCTAGGAGGGGAATCACAACATATGGGCTAGTACAGGGGCTGACCAACTGGGCATACACACAACGACTAGACTTGGCTTCAAATGCCTTCACCGCATCTGACTGCCGGGGATGCTGGAGGAACTCCACCAGGGTTCACCAGCCGGGGAACTCACCAGGGGAGCAGAATAGGTGCTCGTATCTTGTCATCAAAGGGGAATGGCGCAGTAAGTGAGACACCGAACCAAACTTCACGCATATTACCTGCATATTGTACACAACACACAGGAAGAAACCGGCTCCACTCAGAGATTGTAAAATCTTGTGAATATGTTAGGTGTCGTCCAGCCCACAGCTCTGCATATGTCTGCCAGAGAGGTACCGTGTGCCAACGCCCAGGAGGAAGCAACACCAAGAGTCGAGTGAACTCTCACTCAGAGGGGGCACGGCTCGTCTTGGGATTTGTACGCCAAGACGATGGTGTTCACAATCCAGTGGGCCAACCTCTGTTTGGAGAGAGCCTTTCCCTTCTGCTGGCCTCCATAGCAGCTGTTTATGAAGCTCTGCGTGTGGCCCATGTACATACACAAGGAGCGAACAGGACACAGCAACGCAAGGGCTGGGTCAGCCTCCTCTGGGGGCAGCACTTGCAAGTTTACCACCTTGTCCCCAAAAGGAATCGTGGAAACTTTGGGCACGTATCCAGGTCTCAGGATGACGTGAGAGTTGGCTGGCCTGAATTCCAGGCACGCTTCGTCGACCGAAAATGCCTGCAGGCCCCCACCCTCTTGATGGATGTGAGGTGCTGTCGTGAGGAGCATGAGTTCTGGGAACCAGGTCCAGGTGGGCCAGTAAGGCACAACCATCAAGACCTGCTCCTCGTCCTCCCTGACCTTACACAGTGTCTGTGCAAGCAGGCTCACTGAGGGAAACGCATACTTGCATGCATAGGCCCCTGGGCCAGCTGTGGGCCAGTGCATCCATGCTAAGGGTCCCCTCAGTCAGGGAATAGAACAAGTGGCAGTGGGTTGTCTCCGAGGACATGAGCAAGTCAACCTGAGCGACCCCCAAAGAGTTCCCAAATCAGCTGGACTGTCCGGGGGTGGAGTCTCTGCTCTTCCCTGAACGTATGCTGTCGTGAGAGCTCGTCGGCTGCATGACTGAGCTCGCCCTGGATGTAAATGGCATGAAGCGATCTGATTCGCATCTGGAGGAGGAGATGGCGGGCAAGTTGCGACATACAACAGGAGCGTAGACTACATTGACGGTTGATGTATGCAACGGCTGATGTGTTGTCCGTCAAGACCAGCACGTTTGTCCCGCAGCGACTGCAGAAACCGGCACAGGGCAAGATGTTCTGCTAGCAGCTGTATGTCAAAAATAATGTTTTTTTTACTCAAAACTTGAGATGCCTACTCTCAAATAAATGAGGCCTACAATTAATCAGATGCAAATAGAAATATAAAACCAGTCCTAATTGAAAGAGAACAAGTGGACAAAAAGACTGAATCCAATATTGGGTGATAATATTGCGTAACGAGTGATTTATAAGCAATTTTTTGTAGTCCGGTCATTTTTGTCTGGGAAGACCACAAGTGTAACAAGGTAACAAAACCCAACCTAAAAAAGTAAGAAAATTGTCAAAAAACATTTGAGAAGTAGTTATACCATCTGTGAATAGAGTCACTAAGATTCAGTCCAAAGCGATAACATTAACTAGTATTTTGGGGTAAAAGAAAATTCTCTCCGGGTCAAAATGACCCGAACACCTCATGAGATCTTTTGCATCACCTGTTGATTTGGAAAATGTGACAGTAAGTTGTTTCAAAGGAAAGTCTTAAGTATTGCAAGTAAACCACTTGGTATCCCTCTGAAGGGTTTAGAACGAATCTACCAAATGCCTTAGCAAAGCCACGGAAATTATATCAGACCATAGGAATCCTCTGTTTTATGAGTTTGAGCTATTACTTTGGGTCGGAGATTTAGAATGCCCGTGTTTTTTTTTTGTTTTTTTTTTGTTTTTTTTGTTTGTTTTTTTTTAAATAGGGGGTGGGAGGGGATCCTTCTTGCCACAGATTGCAAAATGCTTAAATGAAAGTGGTTTTTTTTTGTGTGTGTGTGTTTTTGTAGAGTCAACTGTGCGGGATTGATTTTGAGGTTTTTTATACTGTGTGATTTTCATATTTATGTACATTGTTTGTTTGTTTTTTGTGTGAAAGCATGTTGAAACAAAACAAAATCATTAAAACAAAATTTCCCCATGGGGATAATAGAAGTCACTAATACTTCATAGTTATCATTCTTGGTGTGAAATGGACCTTTTACCTTGTCCATTCAGATCAACACATTCGCATACCGTCAATGCAACAGGTTTTTTTTTTTTTTTTTTGTTTTTTTTTAAGATAGTTGTTAGAACCTTTTTTTCCATTGCTCTGCAAATAACTGTCCAATCAGTTTTAATCACACTTTTAGCCATGTGTCTGGGGATACTGCTGTTACAAACAGTAAAATGTTTTTTTTCTAAGCGACAGTAAGGAAGAATCTGGACCTCGCTCTCTTTCTCTATATGTATTTGGTGTTGTTTGATAAACATCATAGCGAATACAAATTGAATGGCTGTTTGAAAACATTCAAATGCATTTTGACTTAGTTTTTTCTGTGAAAAGCAGAAATGGAAAGATGTGCTGCCCTTGTGGGTTTTTTTTTTTTTTTTGCAACAGTTTGAACAATGAACACAAAACCATTTATGGTAAATATCAGTCATAGCAAATCAAATACTTAGACAAACATGAGTTAATTTTTATAATTCTTTTTTTTTTTTTTGCAAAAAAGTGTAGTGCCATTTCACCTGGCATAAACATAAATCATGAAGTTCTAGTTTTGTAGCTGTAAAATTAAAGAAAAACAATGTGTGCATGTCTTCGTGTGTATGTCAGTGACCGTTTGTCCTCCACCCTATTTTTCATAGCATTACTCTCTTTCTGTCTCTTTCTCTGACCTACATATTATGCTGTGGTAATACATGTTATCTGGGAACACGTAGCTGCATGTTAACTTGAGTGTAAAGTGTGTCAAAGGTAGAACAGCAGTAACACACACATAGCTAAACGTCAATTTGTAATGTGTGCGTGTGTGTGTGTGTGTGTGTGTGTGTGTGTGTGTGTGTGTGTGTGTGTGTGTGTGTGCTAGTTTGTTTGTTTGTGTGTGTGTGTGTGTGCGTGCGTGCGTGCGTGCGTGCGTGCGTGCGTGCGTGCGTGCGTGCGTGCGTGCGTGCGTGCGTGCGTGCGTGCGTGCGTGCGTGTGTGTGTGTGTGTTAGTGAGGACCTCTCATTGACTGTTTTTGTTTTCAAAATAAGCTAATTACAATTTGGCCTGTTTCTCAAAAATATTATGGTAACACTTTACAATAAGGTCTCATTTGTTAACATTAGTTAAAGGGTACCTATTATGCCCCTTTTCACAAGATGTAAAATAAGTCTCTGGTGTCCCCAGAGTGTTTATGTGAAGTTTTAGCTCAAAATACCCAACAGATCATTTTTTACAGCATGTTTAAATTGTCACTTTTTGGGGCTCAGAAAAACGTGCCATTTGGTGTGTGTCCCTTTAAATGCAAATGAGCTGCTGCTGCCGGCACAGAGGGTGGAGCTTCACGAGCTCACGATCACTCACTGGCAAGACAATCTCATCTCACGGAATGATAATATTAAAACAGAAACTCTCAGTAGTGGTGCTCATTTCGACCTGGAGTCAGACAATAATGCCCACAGAGCCACAGAATATATGCTGTATAGAGATAGAACAGATATAGTTTAGTTTAATTACGGTTATAACATATTTGTCATCTGCTTTTATCCACTATTAATACAAGCCTGCTATAGTGGACCCTGTCCGAATGATGGCCAAAAATTTACTGATGAGTTTTATGAAGTTTATTGTACATCACACAAAAGATGAAGTGTCAGTTTTACTCCAGAAAATCACCGTAAGAGCTGAATAAACACAGTATAAGAAGTGCGCATTAAGTTATCCATAAACTCTCTCTCTCTTTCCCCCTTTCATTATCATCAACATAAACAGCGAGTTACACAAAACACGTTTTCAGGGGGTGCTTAATAAACTGGTAAACCTTATATCCGTAAAACGACTCGATGAGCTGTCATAAAGTGCGTGCTCTCACTTTAATTTCTGCCGTGATCAGTAATGATCCGGATTCTGTAAGCTGGATCAAGAACAGTTGGTACAGATCCATCCTTGAGTAACAATGAAAGTAAATGAAGACTGCTATGTTCATTCTTACATCCAACAACAAAACGCCTCAATCACTTTAGGAGACATTCTTGTCTACAGCTGCTCCGGCATCTAAACAATGGCGGACTGTGTACAGCTCACTCAGGGCGGGTCTACGCTAAAACTGCAGTGTCAGTCAACAGTCGTGGGCGGGGTTTGTGCAAAATTATGTCACAATTGCACCGAATCTGAGAACGGCTTGTTCTGAGACCGTGCTTATGATTTATAGGGATTAAAAAAAAAAAAAACACTGGGTGGATTTATATTGCTATAGGGTAGTTGTGTACACACACTGCCAACACACATTTGTGTTCAAACACCATGTAAAAGTGAATTTTGCATAATAGGTGCCCTTTAATGCATTAGCTAACATAAACTAACAGTGAGCAATATATTTCTTATAGCATTTATTTATCTTTGTCAGTGTTAGTTAATAAAAAATGCAATTGTTTATGCAATATATAATTTAAAAATATATATATATATTAGTAAATGTAAAAATTAACATGAATTTAACCTTATACAGCATGTATTAATCTTAGTTAATATTAACTAATATAGTTAACTAATATAATAAATGGATCCTTACAGTTTAGTTCAAGAGGAAGGAATGTTTGGAGCTTAAATCCATTCTCTGACCTGAGCCTCTCTACTAAATCTGATTACTTTTATCACTCACATGGGAACATAAAGGGCCATATAAGACACCCGGTGCAATGCAGCGCCAGACAAGTGTTTTTTGCTAGTTTCAGCCCGACGTAGTTATCATTTTCACGTCCTGCACCATGTTGTTTAAATAGTTTAAAGGGGTCATATAATGGTACATGCACTTTTACAAGTTGATTGTACTGAAATGTGTGTTGGCAGTGCCTGTACACAACCACCATAAAATGATACAAATCCATCCAGTGGTTTTTTTTTAATCTCCTTATATGTTTGACCCTCTCTGAAATCAAGCCGTTTGTGACATCACAAAATCGACGCCCCTCCCACGATTGGTGAGTGACAGCAGCGTTTCAACACAGACCCGCCCTCGCTCGTGAGCGAGCTGTCTGTCATCATTGTCCGCGCGTCATTGTTGATACCCTCACTGGAGCGCTGTCTATGAGCAGAATGACGTCTGCGATTGTTCTTCTGTGTAATAAGGAACACAGCAGTCATTTGAAAATTTGAACAGTAGCCGAGTTTTGTTTTTGAAGGGATATGCCCAAAGGATTGACGCGGGGATTCCCTCACGGGGATTCCCCACAATCGCCCATGCTTTCATGTTTGCGCGAATCATTTCACACCAGACAGATTTACAAACGAGAAAAAAACGGATCGGTACCAACATGTTCCTGCTGAACCTCCAGAAGTGAGTTTAATGTTTTATTAACCTTTATATTAATATTTATATTAATCTTTGCAAATTTGCAAACCTTGCTGCACGCTTCACGATGAATGCATCTAAGGTTTACACTCAGGGTACATTACAGAATGTTTTCTATGTACAACGTTCTCAATATAATTCATAATCCCACGTTTATAATGAACAAGGCGTTATGGATATTGTGTTATTATTTCAAACGGTGTACCCACAGAACAGAGGGGCAGGGTGAGCAAAGCTCATTATCATTTAAAGACACATGCACTGAAACGGCGTGCTGAAAACAGAGCTGTTTTTGACCAGGTAAAATTAGTGTTTTCTTACAATACTAATGAGAATTTTTAATTAAAGTCTATTACAAACTTTTAATTTAAACCCTAAAGAATCATATTAGCTTGTACAAAAATGTCATTATATGACCCCTTTAATGCATTTGTGCCCATGGGCGTGCTGGTCTGAAAACGAGGTGTGTTCAGGCGCATTGTTGGCGCGATGCTATTTTGAGGCAACTCAAATAGACTTCACCATTGACCAACAAAAACGTGGTCTAAAGTCAATGGTACAGTATTGTTTTGTTTTTTATTTAAAGGGCTCATTAGGAATATGCGCCTATAGGCGGGTGCACAACGCGCGTACACTTTTCTAATTACACACACAGGGCAGCAGCAGCACACAAACATGCCAAATATTTAAAATAAAAGAATAACAATGTAAAAGATTATTATTGTGTACATAAAGATATGGTGGAATCTGGCTTGTCCCGTAGATGGTCTGCTTGCATGCTTTAACTTCATGCACGAGCAGATCTGTTTGCTCTCTGGAGAAGAAATTACTAAGAAATTATGTTCCCATCTAGTGCAGCAGATTAGTAAAAAAATCGTTCACTTTGGTATAGAAGCATGAAATTTGGCACAGATACTCTAAGGGCCACTATTTTGGAAAAAGGCGTTGGCCACTCAAAAATTCAATATTGCTATTCAATGCTTATTATATAAATTATTCAAACAGTGATCCAAGCATAAAATTTGATACAAATACTCTCTAAAGGACATAGAAAAAGATGAAAGTTAATAGAAAAGTTAATGGAAAAAGATGCTTGTCCCTCAAAAATTCAAGATGGCCACCATTTTTAAAGATGGCCACCGTTCCTGTCGAATATTAATTATTTCAAGTGTTCAAATGTTGATGCAAGCATAAAATTAGGCAGAAATACTCTTCAAGGAACACTCTTTTGGAAAAAGGTATGTGCCACTCAAAAATTCAGGATGGCCACCATTTTCAAGATGGCCAACATTTCTGTCAAATAGTCATAATGTCTGCTTTGTCTGCCTCCTCTCCTTTGACCTGTCCAGCTTAGTTAAACTTGCCAGGGATATAAATGGTAAATGGACTGCATTTATATAGCGCTTTCACAGAACTATGGCCACCAAAGCGCTGTACATATAGCCTCACATTCACCCATTCACTCACTCATTCACACACCGACGGCGGTGTCAGCCATGCAAGGCACCATCCAGCTCGACGGGAGCAGCTGGGGTTAGGTGTCTTGCTCATGGACACCTCGACACTTGGTCAGGTGGAACCGGGGATTGAACCACCAACCTTTCGGTTTGTAGACAATCTACATGAACCACTGAGCCACTCCACTGATATAAAATCCCCGCCGGCATAGGTCTCAGGTTCATTGGAGCACACAAGCCTCTCCACCACGGCAAGGTGTAGTCCACAGAGAGGAAGTGCCACTGTTAAAAAAGGATACGCTGTTGGTACAGGTTGCACATACAGTGGGGAGAACAAGTATTTGATACACTGCTGATTTTGAAGGTTTTCCTACTTACAAAGCATGTAGAGGTCTGTAATTTTTATCATAGGTACATTTCAACTGTGAGAGACAGAATCTAAAACAAAAATGCAGAAAATCACATTGTATGATTTTTAAATAATTAATTTGATAAAGACCACCAATTAATAAAGACCTATCCACACACTCAATCAAACAGACTCCAACCTCTCCACAATGGCCAATACCAGAGAGCTAAGGACATCAGGGATAAAATTGTAGACCTGCACAAGGCTGGGATGGGCTACAGGACAATAGGCAAGCAGCTTGGTGAGAAGGCAACAACTGTTGGCGCAATTATTAAAAAATGGAAGAAGTTCAAGATGACGGTCAATCTCCCTCGGTCTGGAGCACCATGCAAGATCTCACCTCGTGGGGCATCAATGATCATGAGGAAGGTGAGGGATCAACCCAAAACTACACGGCAGGACCTGGTCAATGACCTGAAGAGAGCTTGGACAACAGTCTCAAAGAAAACCATTTGTAACACACTACGCTGTCATGGATTAAAATCCTGCAGCGCACGCAATGTCCCTCTGCTCAAGCCAGCGCATGTTCAGGCCCGTCTGAAGTTTGCCAATGACCATCTGGATGACCCAGAGGAGGAATGGGAGAAGGTCATGTGGTCTGATGAGAGAAAAATAGAGCTTTTTGGTCTTAACTCCACTCGCCGTGTTTGGAGGAAGAAGAAGGATGAGTACAACCCCAAGAACACCATCCCAACCGTGAAGCATGGAGGTGGAAACATCATTCTTTGGGCTTGCTTTTCTGCAAAGGGTACAGGACGACTGCACCGCATTGAGGGGAGGATGGATGGGGCCATGTATCACGAGATCTTGGCCAACAACCTCCTTCCCTCAGTAAGAGAATTGAAGATGGGTCGTGGCTGGGTCTTCCAGCATGACAACGACCCGAAACACATAGCCAGGGCAACTAAGGAGTGGCTTCGTAAGAAGCATCTCAAGGTCCTGGAATGGCCTAGCCAGTCTCCAGACCTGAACCCAATAGAAAATCTTTGGAGGGAGCTGAAAGTCCATATTGCCCAGCGACAGCCCCGAAACCTGAAAGATCTGGAGAAGGTCTGTATGAAGGAGTGTGCCAAAATCCCTGCTGCAGTGTGTGCAAACCTGGTCAAGAACTACAGGAAACGTAGGTTCTCTATAATTGCAAACAAAGGTTTCTGTACCAAATATTAAGTTCTGCTTTTCTGATGTATCAAATACTTATGTCATGCAATAAAATGCAAATTAATTACTTAAAAATCATACAATGTGATTTTCTGGATTTTGTTTTTTAGATTCCGTCACTCACAGTTTAAGAGTACCTATGATAAAAATTACAGACTTTTACATGCTTTGTAAGTGGGAAAACCTGCAAAATCAACAGTGTATCAAATACTTGTTCTCCCCACTGTATCTGCGAGATGGAAGGCGGAAGGACCATCAGAATTGAGACTGGTTTCAACAATATAGGCGACCAATTCAGAAAGAGCCATAGGAAATATGGCTGGTTGAATCGTGGCTGGTTGAATGGTTGAATCTGTGACTCTTTCTCAAGCCTTCTGAGGTGGAGTTTCTATCTGTTGTAAAGATGAATGAGACACAAATGATGGTATTTCAGCTCCTGTGCAATGGCATCAGCACCACTTAGTTGAAACAATTTAGCATCATTCCGTGTTTGTGCACATTCATGTAGTCTGTCATTCAGTTGCAGTGTCATTACCTGACGTAGGTCAGATTCAGGAGATATGTTGTCACAAAAAAAAGCAAACCTGATCATCTAGACTTTTCTGCATCATGGTTCTGCGATGCTTTGTTTGGCCTTCATCTGTCTCACTACATTGAGCATCGGATTGTTGCTTCTGGGCACGAAGTAACTTTGTGTTGTTGAACCGAAGTCGACAATTGTGGTGATACTTCGCTTGGTTCCTTCTCAAAGTAGCTTATACCCCCACCTTCATCCAGTCGTTCCAGGTCCAGGGTCATTGGCATTTTGTTCATCTTGTGAAAAGAGTGGAATGTTGGTGGCAATCATTTTATTGGAGGGGTGATTGGAGGGGTTCCTTTGTGTCTGTCTGACAAAGACAACATTTCATCCAATCAGTTGGACTCTTGGCTGACATGGGATTTTCATTTGCCATTTTGGGGGTTTGTTGTCTGATTAAGGCCGAGGGGTTATCCTTTTACCACCTCAATCATAGACATAGTACACATTCAGGTATGGGATACCATAGATATCATATAATAAAGGCTAGATGTCTCGTGCGCGCTGCTGGCCAATGGAGGTCAATGTCCGCACGTGGCGGCCATCTTACCACAGGGTGCTCGCTCACTCGTAACATGGTGCATATACTTTTAAATAACCATAACTTGCTAAATTTTCTACCGATTTTCAAACGGTTTGGTTTGTTATAAACGTCAGAAATGTAGTTATGATACTGCATATATTATTAATTATAACAATGGACTTCCATATGAAAGAATTATAGCCACTTTAATAACGTTTGTAAGAAATCAAACCGTTTGTAAATCCTTCAAGATTTCAGTGAGATAAGAGGATTTGTGTGCGTGCTGATCACTCACCTTAATGCACAGCTTCCCTGTGGTAAGATAGCCACCGGTGATGCTGGAAGTGACTCCGCCTTAAGACATCTAGCCTTTATATGAATATCTATGTGGGATACAACTGGGTACGGGTCACCTACACCTAGCCCGATCATTCATCCAGTGCCATTTAAGTCCTGTGTGATCTGTACACCTTCCAGGTAAGCATACATAAACAAGTCATATATTGCCCCGCTTACCCTTGGCTCGGCTCTCCCGCGCTGGCACAACTTGTCAATTCAAATGCAGCTATCTAACTACGTCTATTACTAGCTAATTGATGAAGGGCTGTTAGGGAGCATTTGGGACACTAAACTTAGCTATACTATTACTACTAGTCAAGAACTAGTAAGTAAAAGTAGATCAGCTGACACTGAACCCCATGCTGAGTTCCACATCAGTGAAGCCACCAGTGTTCCCTGGTTGTGTAATGACGTTCACTCTATTAAACAAAACCTTCCTTAACACATTAAATTGAGCTCTGACAGAAATGGTGGTCATCTTGAAAATGGTCGCCATCTTGAATTTGAGCGGCACACACCTTTTTCCATGATAATGTTCCTTGAAGAATATTTGTACCAAATTTCATGATAGCATAACCATTTGAAAAAAATATGTAAGGATTCAAGAGAAATGGCGGCCATCTTGAAAAATGGTAGCCATCTTGAATTTTTGAGGGACAAGCACCGTTTTCCAAAAAAACATTCTGAAGAGAGTATTTTCACAAAATGTTATGCCTACATCACTGTTTGATCAATTGACATAATGAGAATTTGACAGAAATAGCGGCCATCTTGAAAAAATGGCCGCCATTTTGAATTTTTGGGTGGCCAACGCCTTTTTCCCAAAAAGTGACCCTTAGAGAGTATCTGTGCCAAATTTCATTGGTCTTATATCAATTTGAACGATTCTCTTGAAATATGCCATTAATCTGCTGCACTAATCTATTATTCTGTCACTTGCTTCATGAGTTTGGTTAATATTGAGCTGAGAGATGATATTAGTAGATGTTTCTTTGTTTTCACCCCAGTGATTATTTATTGTGAATTTGTTATTTTCTCAGTACAACAGTTACAGTTACAGTTAGCTCATGTTATTATGGGATGTGTACTTTATGGTTATGATTTATTTATTATGTGTGTTTGTCTGTGGTGGTTCTCTGTATTTTGAAACATAAGATTCAACATCTAAAGCCACAAACAAAACCTTGAGCGGCTACAGCTATGATCTAGAACTGTCTCATAGTATTAGTGTGATGCCACATACAAACACTGAATGTGCTATGAATACATCAGCCAAGAAAGCTGACTGCAAGTTAAGCTGAGATGTGAGAAAAGGTGTGTTTTCATTATTGATAATTTACTCATACACATGCTCTCTCATACCTGCACACACCCAAGTTCAATTGCAATTTTTAATCGTTTATTAAATAGAAGAGCATGTTAGGTTTTGTTTAGTGGAGATGGTCCCCTTTCATGCTTAAAGAATTGTGACCCTTAAAAAAAAAATTATCTTATATCAAGAATTATTGCCGTGTTTTGAAACATTATGGTGAAATGCCATGGTGATATAATTTAACAAATACAAAATAAAATCTTTCTACAAGAATCTACAAGAAACTTGTCTTATAGTTTTGCTGATCTGGTGAATTATTTTTGTTTTGGGGGTGTTTAAATATTTTGACTGGATCACAAGGCAAAGAATACAATTTATTTTTGATAAATTGTGGAGATGTAGACATGTGGTTCCAGATTCTGGGTAGTGGAAGATGGAAAAAGTGATGTTCTGAAACAGTAGTGTGATATTTTACATTTAAAACAATATGTTCATAGTATGCTGATCTTTAATATTAATCTGTAGGGTTTTTTATGCTGTCTGTTTTTAGATAATAGCGTATCAGCCGTATGGCCGTTCTGTGGACTGGTGGGCTTATGGAGTCCTGCTGTACGAGATGCTGGCGGGACAAGTGAGTTCACAAGTGTATAACCATCAAATCCTACATCAACAACTGTTACTAATAACTGTCTTATAATTAAAAAAAAAATTGCTCTGTTGTAGTATACTCTATGGACGTTTAGATAGTGTTCGGATACAACCAGAATGTTTGGATGGTTTTAAACAGCATATAACTGAAATAATTTAAATGTCAAGTCAAGTCAAGTCAACTTTATTTATATAGCGCTTTTCACAATACAGATTGTATCAAAGCAGCTTCACAGTATTAAATAAAATAGTACATCAGTGTTTGTTTCTGGTGTAAAACATCCACGTTTGGTAATGCAGATCAATAGCACTGTTGAATCGATTAATCAAATTAAGTATCCCCAACTGAGCAAGCCAAAGGCAACAGTGGCAAGGAACCGAAAAACTCCATTAGGTGACCTAATGGAGAAAAAAAAACCTTGGGAGAACCCAGGCTCAGTCGGGGGCCAGTTCTCCTCTGGCGTTTATGAAGTAGAGACCGGATTTAACTGTAAGATTAAAATATTATATGAATGCCTGGCTGAAGAGATGCGTCTTTAATCTAGTTTTAAACTGGGAGAGCGAATCTGAGCAACGAACAGTATCAGGAAGGCTATTCCAGAGTTTTGGTGCTAAATGTGAAAATGCTCTCCCTCCTTTGGTGGATCTGGATATCCTAGGTATGACCAGAAGCCTCGAATTTAGTGATCTTAAAGAGCGCGATGGATTATAGGGCGATAGAAGATCCGTTAAATAAACTGGAGCTAAGCCATTTAGGGCTTTATAAGTCAGTAGCAATACCTTGTAATTAATACGGAACTTTATAGGTAACCAATGTAGTGATGATAAAATTGGTGTTATATGGTCAAACTTTCTTGATCTAGTAAGAACTCTAGCGGCGGCATTTTGGACTAACTGTAGCTTGTTTATTGAGGATGCAGGACAACCAGCTAATAAAGCATTACAGTAATCTAGTCTCGAGGTCATGAATGCATGAACTAGCTTTTCTGCATCAGAGACAGATAGCATGTTACGTAATTTAGCAATATTTCTAAGGTGAAAAAATGCTGTTTTTGTAACATATGAAATATGATTTTCAAAAGACAAGTTACAATCTAATATAACACCCAGGTCTTTTACTGTAGAGGATAGAGGATAGAAATGTGCTACAACTCTGTTTATAATCCATGTAATAAACAAAGATAACTCATCATGATACAGTATATGTGACCCTGGACCACAAAACCAGTCACATGGGTCACAATTTTGAAATTTAGATTTATACATCATATGAAAGCTGAATAAATAAGCTTTCCATTGATGTACAGTATGGTTTGTTAGGATAGGACAATATTTGGCCGAAATACAACTATTTCAACATCTGGAATCTGAGTGCCAAAAAATCGAAACATTGAGAAAATCACCTTTAAAGTTGTCCATTTATGTTCACGATTGTGCTGCATTCACTCACAAAAAATGTTTGATATTTACGGTAGGAAATTTACAAAATATCTTCATGGAACATGATCTTTACTTAATATCCTAATGATTTTTGGCATAAAAGAAAAATCGATAATTTTGACCCATACAATGTATTTTTGGCTATTGCCACAAATTTACCCTTGCGACTTGTGACTGGTTTTGTGGTCCAGGGTCACATAAATCAAAGGTTCTTTATTTTATCGTTTACTATTATTAGTGCAGGTGTCCAATATAAAGTTCCCTATCTGTCAGTCACTTCGACGTGGTGCCAAATGCTGACACTAGGGGTCGCACCCTAAATACCTCTGATATTTCAGAAAAGGCCAATGAAAATTGGTGAGTGAAATTTGCATGCACCACTTCCCTGTACATACAGGTATTAAAGGAGCAGGCGTGCATCACTCATTCAGATTTGTTCATCGGAGCTGAGTGGACTATAGATGCTGGGTAGGTTACAATGTTGCGAATATACTTGTTATTCGGCACACAGTGGTTTTCTGACATGTACATCATAACTCAGCAGTGCCGTTTTCTATAGGGACCCCTAGTGTCAGCATTCAACACCACGTCTCATTCACTCCATCAGGGAACGGAAGTTACAACAGTTACTGAGACGATATCCTTTATGTGTAATTTTTTATTTTATTTTTTAGGTGGTGTCTATTGAGCATGTTTTTTCTCTTCTATTCCCAATGCTTTGATTTGGCCTCATTGTTTCTGTTAAAGGTGCAGTAAGCGATTTCTGGTAAACACTGTTGATATTTGAAATCATCAAAACAAACACGCAAAAGACTGCATATCATAGTTCTGTCAGAACCATTATCGTCAAATACGCATAACAAGAACTCCCTGCGCATACATGCAGCCTAGCATGGATAAGAGCAGGGAGAGCAGCAATAACCCCCCTTAGGTTAAACAGAACAGAATTTTGCAATACATTCATGTGCCAACATTCATGTATTGCAGATATCATAAATTCAAGACTTTAAAGTACAACATATTTCGAGGATTTATTCTGATTCAAAGGGCAATATGAATGCCAAATACTGACTGCACGAGAGGAGAAGCTGGGGATGGAGGAGGGTAATTAGCTCCTGAGAAACGCGATAGTTGTTGATAATACTGAAGGAGCTTATTTATGTATACAGTGATCGTTTTCCTGTAGGTAGACGTGGATCAGCTGAGAGTCAGCTGATGCGAGCTTGACTAACGTGACCTGCCAGAACTGACGCTAAGCTAAATTTCTGTCAGGACCACTATCTTCAAATACGATTGACAATTAGCATACAGTTAGGATTGGCGGTATGGTTCTGCTCTGGGCAAAAACTCCCTGTGCATCCATGCAGCCTAGCATGGATAAGAGCAGGGAGAACAGCAATAACCCCCCAAAACAAAACCATGTGCCAATATCCCCCAACACAAACTGACAGCGAATTTTTTTTTTTTTTTTTTTTGCTGATAGAATGGTTAATACATCCTGATGTTAGTGGCATATGTTGAGCACTATAAAATCTCTAATGGGGGAAGCATCACCCCTAGCGGCAGCAAAATCTGATACAACAAGCATGTGGTAGAATCGCGGAACTTGCTAAAACCAGTGTTTGGCAGGGTTTAACTAGTGTTAATTTTTGTGAAACACAGCAAAACCAACGTTACTCACGCATCGAGAAGAAATAAAGCAACCACGGCCTTCCCACTTCTTAAGGTCTCTCCGGCACTGGAAAGCTTCTTTGATATTAACGTGGGTTCTACCTTTTGCCTGATCGTAACCCTTCTTTTTAAAGTTATGTTCACCTGGCATTTTCCTCTTTTGCATTTTCTCTGCCATCTCTCTTTCTATAGTTGTTCTGCTAATGTCTGTCTTATGCACTGAGGTCTCTCTACTCTCCCTTCATGAGTGTATACACCCCTTACTGCTGATTGGCTACAAGTGTGTTTTGGTGCTTGGTCTGATCCACCTTTAATAATGTAATAATAAAAAAACACTCTGGCGGTACAAATTGTCAATAATGTATCGGATGATGATATCATGGCACTTTAGTATATATCAAGGTACGCTTTCTTTCATATATTCATATGCCATGCATTTAAATGGTACTATAAGGTCCTTCAAATAATACTATGGTATTACCACCTTGTTCAAATATAATGATTTTATCTTGTTTTTCCCATTGTATGTGACGCCAGTATACTTTTTTTGTAAGGGTAAGCTTAAGGTAAATTCTATAATGCCACATTTGAAGAGTGCAACAATTTAAGAACCCATATTTAATATTAAAATATATATGTAATATATGTAATATTCATTTTAATTTTATGTTGATTTTTCTTTTTTCTTTTTTTTTCTAAGCCTCCATTTGATGGTGAGGATGAAGATGAACTTTTCCAGTCCATTATGGAGCACAACGTCTCTTACCCTAAAGCCATGTCCAAAGAAGCAGTTTCCATCTGCAAAGGGGTGAGTTCTGCCACATAAAGAAAAAAATGTTTCAGGTTCTAAAGCCCAACTGAACTTCAGCATGACTACTCTTCCTGACTTTTTTCCTTTTCTCTCTTTCTAATGAGGTTCCTGATATGTGCTATAGATTTATTCTTTTATGGTAAATAAATGCATTCAAGGTCGAAAGGATGTAATCAGAAAGTCAAAATTATTTTTCTGTTTTGATGTCTCTATCTTGCATCTTTGTCTCTGAAACGGTTCTAGAGTTCTTGACTTAAAGGGCACCTATTATGCTACTTTTTACAAGATGTAAAATAAGTCTCTGATGCCTTTGTATGTGAAGTCTTAGCTCAAAATACCCCACAGATCATTTTTATAGCATGTTAAAATTGCCAGGGGTGAGCAAAAATGAGCCGTGTCCCTTTAAATGCAAATGAGCTGCTGCTCCCAGAAGGCGGAGCTTCAAGCGCTCACGCTCCAGTGGTAACAAACAGGACAATCTCACACAATAAAATGTCAGAAACTGTACTAGCAGTGTTCAGTTCAAACCGGAGTCAGACAATGATGCCTACAGAGCCAGAGAATATATGCTGCATGGAGATAGAACAGCAAGACCGCATTAATGCTGAAGCCCAGGGGCCTCCCAAGTTCAGGGGCCTCCCATGTTCAGGTTCATGATGAGCTGAAAAGGTCATATTGTTTTGTAACTTGTCAGGTTTTCTGTCAATCACTCTAATCGCACGTTACATGGCAGCTGATTGAGTGACCCACGTGGCCCCATAAGCCCCGTTCACACAGCCAGCGATTTTGTCGCTGTATGTCGCTAGTCTCTGTACTGTGAAGTCGCTTGTGGACGTTGGTAGTGCTGTCGCTCTAATGTTATTGGTAGACTGCTCGTCTGGCCACATCTATACAAAACACCATCACAAGTGATACAACTATATTATTTTAATTTGACTAGGAATTAGGCTCGAAAGAAACAGTACGCTGTTGGGAGAGTGTTTTTATATTACCACACAGCAGTGTTCAGTGGATTAAATAATTTACTACATTAACGATCGATCAATCAACAGATTAACTCACTCATACTGTCATAAATTACTAAAACGTCATCCGAATTTGACAAATAATCAATTTTCTTGTCCCTAATAGTCAACATAATGCAGAGGAAACTTTAAAATGAACTGCAGCAGTGCTAAACTTGCATCATAAAACTACAACACTCGAAATATAAATGTATGAATTAAACTCACTGAGACTGTCGACAGTTTCTTTTCCATGCATCATTTTATTATATCCATGTTTGTGGTTAGTTACAGTCAAATCTAGGGCTGCATCTAACGATTATTTTTGTTGTCGATTATTTCTTCGATTAGTCGACTAATCTAACGATTATTTTTCCGATTAATCTAATGATTATTTTTGGGATTAGCTGATTTATCCATTGGCAAACTTTACAATAAATAAGTACAACAATATATCAGCTGTATTTTGAAGAGGGTAGTGCATCTGTATGTTATTTTAACATGAAATCAGAAAGGGTAATTGTCATTTTATTATGAAATATGCGAACAGGAAGCATTTTAAGCTTTATTTTTAACTAATGATACTATTTCATAAAATATAAGATACAGTCACAGGCCTATTTAGGAAATGTGTTTAATATAGTCTGTTATTAATTACCGTAGTGGGAGTATGATTTACTCAATTAACTTGTCCGAAAATGCACTTGTGTTTATCTGCAAAAAGGTTCACATACACTAGATTGCAGCCAAGGCTACTGTTAATGTAAATATAACGTTAGTCGTTTGTTTTTAAAGTCTACATAAGAGACCTGCGCAGGACGGATTTCTCCCTTAATAATTTCTAAAAAGCTGACATCTCAGTTTACCGCGATCTAACAAATCTCTGTTATTATAAATGAAACTGGCTGCACAATTAATCTTTCATAATATCTACACTTTGTTTGCTATAAGCAGATGATTTGCCAGTATACAGAATTCAGCACTGAACAAAAAGTCAATTTTGAGCGGTGAGGGGATTCTATTAATGCGTCTGATTTGCGTTCAAGAAATCAACACATCTGTCTGTGATTGGCTACATTGTTCAACGCTGCAAACATGTTATAAATAGATAGAGACTCTGGCCTGTAAATCGTTTCTATTTTGTTTGTTCTTGTTGCTTTTGTGCAACAGATGAATGACAATTTATTTGTTTATAGATATTCAATTTATAGATAATTGTATTTTGCGGGAGTCGCGCGAATCGTTTTATTCTCCCGCAACATTACACACACACGGGTGCATTACCACCTGCGCCCGCACTCGGCCATCAGATCCATATTTCCGCGCCGCACTCTGTTGCGTTGGGTCCCGCGGAAGTAGAGGTCTCCAGTCTACATGTGTATACACAACTTTTAAAAAGTGGCAAGTGCACTGAAAGCTTCGTTGACATAGCCTATTTAAGTTGAAGTTATAAATTAAAGCCCATTTTATCGTCGCCAAATGGGTCATAGTTTGCATAGTGAACAAAGCACCTTTCTGTTCGGCCGTAGTTTAAAAGTATTCCCATACTTTGGATGATCGTGGTCTGTCATTTTCACCATAAAGCACAAGCCGGCATTACTCGATATTTAAACGTAAATAATTAATGTGACGCGTCGACGCATTTCATGCGTGTCTGTCGACGTATTTTCATAGTCGACGTAATCGATGACGTCGACGCGTCGTTGCGGCCCTATCATATAAAACAGTGAAATCGCCCTTGAACTTTTCTGTCTTGCCTGCACTTGAGACGGTGACGGGAGCTGAGCTCCACTGAAAGGCTTCTTTCCTATTGGTTGTCGCTTGCGAAAATCGCTTCTCATTTGCATAAAGTTGAAATTTCTCAACTGTTATGTAGATTACCTAGATATTACACTTTTTTAAAATGAGACTCTATAAATCGAGGGAATGGGGGGCCTACAAAACCTCTCAGCCCCGGGGCCTAACATTAGGTTAAGGCGGCTCTGTAGAACAGGTATAGTTAAGTTTAATTACGCTTACGCTTACGTTTAATAATTTATGTTGTCACCTTGCTTTTATCCACTACAAGCCTGTTGTAGCGGACCCTGTCCGGATCAGTTTTATGAAATTTATTGTACATCACACAAAAGATGGAGTGTCCGTTTTCACTCCAGAAAATCACTGTGAGAGCTGAATAAATCACAGTACAAGAAGTGCGCATTAAAGTCTTATCCATAAACTCTCTCTCTCCCTTGTATGACTCATCAACATACACAGCGAATTACACAAAACCACTCATTACAACTAACAGTAAACAAATATATACAGACTTTATGCCTTTCCGGGGGTGCTTAATAAACTGGTAAACTTTATATCCGGAAAACAACTTCTATGAACTGTAATAAAGTGTGCGCTTTCCTTTTCATTACTGCCGTGACCAGTATTGATCTGGAGACTGTAAGCTGGATGACGAACAGTTGGTACTAATCCATCCTTGAGTAACAACTTTTTAGCAAAGCCTGTGTTTTGTTTTGTCCCTTTGTATTGACCCTCGTTCACAAAGCAGTCTGGAGTGAAATGATTTGCGCAGGCATAAACGAATTTAGGTATATGTTATGGCACGTTACCTTCAAAATTATGAAGACTCTTATGTTCACTCTTACATCCAACAACAGAACATCGCGATTGCTTACGAGGCATTGTCACTACAGCTATTCGAGCACGGAGAAAATGGCAGATAGTATACAACTCGCTGAGGGTCGGAAACTATGGTAATGCAGAACTGTCAGTCAGTGGCCAACACATTTATGTCCAAACACAGTATAAAAGTCGATTTTGCATAATAGGTGTGCCCTTTAAGAGTTACAGACTTTGAATCCCCAGAATTATGGATATATTTGGCTGAGGCCAGAAAGCACGTTTAGAAGTCAAGTGACATTTATTTATATAGCGCTTTTAACAATACAGATTGTTTCAAAGCAGCTTTACAGAGATAAAAGGAAAATAATGCAAAAAAGTTTGTTTCCAGAAGAAAATATGCTTTATAGCTTCCTGCCATGACGTCACCCGCCTATACGCCATTGGACTGATTTCACAAGTGCTTCACGACACAATCATGCAGAGTGTTCCCACAGCATCATTTCGACGCAACGTCTCGTTCCCTCTTCAGGGAGGCGTTTTTCACATATTGAATTTTTCAGTATACTTCAATGTACTTTAATACCATGAGGCTTTTTTTGCTACTTTTATCATTAGAAAATCCTGTTTGGTAGAGATAGAGTTGATGGTGCAAGCAGGACCCAACACAGCTAATGATCTGCATCATCACACACTGTCACACTTTTATCATCTGTTTTCATTTCTGTGTGTGTGTGTGTGTGTGTGTGTGTGTGTGTGTGTGTGTGTGTGTGTGTGTGTGTGTGTGTGTGTGTGTGTGTGTGTGTGTGTGTGTGTGTGTGTGTGTGTGTGTGTGTGTGTGTGTGTGTGTGTGTGTTATAAGCTGTGCAACTTACTAATAGATACATAGTGGCTGTCAGAAGCTGACCTAGAAATGCCTTATTATAAAAGGATTGTGATTTAGAAACTTGCCTGAAATTTGTATTTCTGGCAAATTTAAGTCATTTATAATAATAATAATAAATCATGAAAACTTTTATTTTAGTTAGCAAGCTGTTAAAATGTGTGCCTCTTAGAACCAAATAGCTGCTGGACTTGCCAAAGTTTGTGAAATCCATTGCATCGGTCTAGTATTGAGGAAAGTTTATTTTATAAGTAATGCATTACAATATTATGTTAGTCACACTCTCACACCACATGGACTCTTGTTTGCAGTCACTACCGTTTTTCCTTAGTTAGATTGTTGTCATGGACTCTCATTAGTTTCAGTAGTGCACTAATCAATTATCTCATTATCCTCTCAGTATTTAAGTTCAGTTCAGTTCTGTTTGTGTGTCTGTTTGTGTGTTTAACTGTGTGGATTATTAAAGGGTAACTCTCACCAAAATGCAACCTAGGGTCTTTTTGTTAATCTACTCGAGGCAAACTTTCCTTTAAAAGCATAATTAGAATGGAAACGCCACTTTTAAGTTTGACCGTATTTTCATTTTCGGTCAAATTGCCTTCTGAATGGGAGTGCGTGGGGCACTTCTATGATAGCATCTAAAATCGCTATTTTTAAAACACTAAGAAGGCTCGACACAACATGAAACTTTGCTCGAAGTATCACCAGGGGCTCTTCACATGAACTTGAGCATTGAGAACATTGTTTGTGTACACAGAGTTTACTAAAAAGAAAGATTGAACAACTCCCTGTAGCTATGTCCGCCGGCATTTTGACGGTCAAAAATAGTCTATTTCCGAATGTGAATGAACTGACTCTGAATTTTAGTATTGCTTCTTATATGAGCATCCTTTTTCAAATACAAGGTCAATATTGATTTTCACTAACACAACAAATTATCTTATTTATATTAATTATATTATTTTGCCTTTTCCCCCTGATTTTCATATTATAGTTATTTATTTATTTTTTGATCAGTTTTATAATTATGTCACTTTGACGCTTTTCCTGATTAGACAGTAATGATTATATTTTATTTTGTCTTGTGTTGCAGCTGATGTCAAAACACCCTTCAAAGCGCCTGGGCTGCAGCCAAGAGGGAGAGAGAGATATTAGGGAACATGCTTTCTTCCGTCGGATTGACTGGGAACGGCTGGAAAACAGAGAAGTACAGCCTCCATTCAAACCTAAAGTGGTAAGACAATCTGTGCAGGTCTATACATTTTCGACTTATGTATTTATTAATGCTATTCTGATTGATATACTGAAAAAAAATTAAGAAAGCTCATACTGAGTTTCAACTATTTCTGATGATTAAGATTAAGATACAGGGTTATTTAGTGTTGCAGGGATTGAACAGGGTTGTTACAAAGTTTACTCTCATTGTTTTTCTGGTGTTATTCTATTTTATTACCTCACCATGATTGAACAAGCCAAGTTTTCTATCACTGAAAAGACACTGTGTAAATAAGTGGTCCTGCATGCAAATGTTGGCCTATTCATCCATCTTGACTGATTAAAAGTTTCAGAAATAATGATCCTTTTTCACTGTGGTTTAAATTCTGAAAGTTACTTTTTTTTTCATAAGTATATCAAGTTAAAACCTATTATATGGCCCTGAACAAAGGTATCATATACAGTAAAAAATTATTTAGGCAAATTGATCCAATTGTGATCTTTGTGACAAACTATAGTGTACAACGTGTAAGGCTTTATATGTAAATGGAAGTATTTTATGATGGATTTGGAGCTAACTATCGTACCAATGGTTCAACTTCTTTAGTAAGACTGCAAGACATCCAGCCAGTAATGCATTATAATATAATATAATTTTGTCATGAATGCATTAAATACTTTTTCTGCATCAGGGAAAGACAGCATGTCTCATAACTTTTAAACAATCCTAAATTAGAAGAATGGTGCTCTAGAAACTGTTAAATTGTATTGTATAAAACAATACAATATGTAAGGAATAATTGACGACGGGTCGTTTAATTATTGTTCTAATAATTCAACGGCCCGGAGTCAATTATTCCACTTATACTAAAGTTACCTCACTTTGAAGCATTGTTCAGATGATATTTTTCAAGATGTATCTCAAGTTTTTGTCATTAAAACGCTCTTGTGTGTTGGACTAATTTCTTACTCATCTAATCCCAAGCCTCCACTGCCAATTCAAAAACATAATTTTAGATCTAGTTGGTTTAAACCACTGATAGCAGACTGAGAGAGAGAGAGAGAGAGAGAGAGAGAGAGAGAGAGAGAGAGAGAGAGAGAGAGAGAGAGAGAGAGAGAGAGAGAGAGAGAGAGAGAGAGAGAGAGAGAGAGAGAGAGAGAGAGAGAGAGAGAGAGAGAGAGAGAGAGAGAGAGAGAGAGAGAGAGAGAGAGAGAGAGAGAGAGATTGCAATAATGCGATAGAAAATAATGTGCGTCAATATTATTTAATTTATTTATTAATTCGTTTGAATTATTTAGTTTCTATTATTGACAGTAGGCTAGCCTAATAAATGAAACACAAAGCCCTTTTAACAAGTAGGCCTATCATTATTTTTTTATTTGTTATATTATCTGCAATAATAAGGAAAACCCGTGCAGCGGGACTATCAATTTATTTAAATATTCAGTTTAATTTTCTATTGATTATAGATAGGACTATATACTTTATTTGTCTCGGGAACACACAAGAAACAGTAGATCCAAATGCAGTGGGTTTTATTAAGTATAATCCAAATCATAGTCATCCAGGCAAGGGTCAAAATCCATATAATCAATCCAAAATACAAAACAACAAGAAACAAAACAAGAAACAGACTAAAAAGACAGACCTCAGAAGTGTGGTGACAAATGTGACAACTCCATGACAAGGACTAAAACAGACAGGGTATTTATACACAGAAACTAAATGTAATAAGAAACAGCTGCGTGCAATGATGAGTGATGAGAACAGACAAAGGATTGTGGGAAATGCAGTTCCAGAATGAATGGTGACAGTAAGGGAGAGAGACCTCTAGTGGACACCCGGGGAAACACAAACCAGACACTGTGACACATTTCCATTGATTGTGAAGTTAGACATCAAAATGCCAGATCAAGCGCATGGGGCTGCATATTTTTTTATTGTTATGAATTGTATAAAATTTTCCGTTATTACAGTTAACTACGCGAAGTGATATGGAACTGTAATGCGGTCAAGACCTGCCTGGAACTATTTTAGCCGTGCGTTTCCCTGAAAATAATTGCACACCTTAGAACGTTTGTCAACCAATCAGATTCAAGCATTCAACAGCCCCGTAGTATAAACATTAAAGGGGGGGTGAAATGCTCATTTTCACTCAATCTCCTGTTAATCTTGAGTACCTATAGAGTAGTATTGCATCCTTCATATCTCCAAAAAGTCTTTTAGTTTTATTATATTTATAAGAGAAAATAGGCTGTACCGAGTCTTTCCGGAAAAAAAACGAGCGTCTGGAGGCGGGCCGTGTGGGCGAAGCCAGAGCCATAGAGAGAATCCGTCGATCTGGGCTTTGTTTATAAAATATTCATCGTCGAAATGCAGGGAACAAGCACGTTGAAGCGCGTTGAGGTGCGCGGTCGCGCTTTTCCGGGAGAAATGCTCATATAAGGAGTTTCACTCTGGAGAGAGAGAGAGAGAGAGAGAGAGAGAGAGAGAGAGAGAGAGAGAGAGAGAGAGAGAGAGGAGAGAGAGAGAGAGAGAGAGAGAGAGAGAGAGAGAGAGAGAGAGAGAGAGAGAGAGAGAGAGAGAGAGAGAGAGAGAGAGAGAGAGAGAGAGAGAGAGAGAGAGAGAGAGAGAGAGAGAGAGAGAGAGAGAGAGAGAGAGAGAGGAGCTGCAAAAGCAGTCTGCAAACATATATATGACTTCTAAAGTGGGTCACATTGTGGTTGTTACCCCTACACAAGCACACATTCTCACCCATACATATATCATTGAATAGGGCATTCCGTCACATCCCAGGGGACAAAACAGAAAAGAAGAGAGGGGTTAGTTTGTCTCGAGGGTGTGTGTGTGTTTCGCAATGTCCTGTTTTTTTCTTATGTTTTATGTGTGAGTGTGTTATAAACATCACTCTTCACTTTTAATATTATTTAGTTTGTTTGTTTATTTTCGAAATGATGTCCCCTCAGGACATCCTGAAGCTGAACTGCAGCTACTTCCTATGGCAAAAGTAGGCCAGAGAACAGACCCCATGTCCCTTTCACACTAATGGTGGGGGTTAAACAGGCTAAATTCACCACAGCTACCATTTCAAACATTTCGCCAATCATTAGTTCCACTGCTGACGTAGAGAGTGTCCTACATGGACCTCTGTGTCGAAAAACTGGTCTCTGTATTTGTGTAATTATGACAGTTGCAGCTTTAAATGACTGGATGTTTACATTGTTTATCCTTTGCCTATGTTTGTTGGTGTGTTTAAGAGCTTGTAAAAACACGATCAAATTCCTCCTCAGTTTTTTATTATTCATAAACGATGGTAAAATCTGCCTCATAAGAGAGCATGACACAGGAATTTATGTCTGACCATATCTCTCAGTGCTTGAGTCACCATTAATCTCTCCTTTCAAATATGTCATACAATGAGAAGGGGGAGGGGTGTCTTCTATTTTAAGACACATCTTGAGCTGCATGTCTTATAGAATCTGACAGCTTTAAAAAAGGAGACTCTTTTTTTTTCCTTTACATACATAGGCACGATTAAAGGAATAGTTCACCCAAAAATGAAAATTCCGTCAACATTCCACTCTCATGTCATTCCAAACTCATCAGCCATTGGCTAATCTTCAAAATACAATTTAAGAGAGGCTTTTATTCACATATAAACACATATATAGAGAGCATCAAATATGGTAAACAGAAACTTGTGCAGGCATCACATGCTAGAACAAACTTCACTGGTTCTAATGCATCACACGCACACACATGTGCTCTAATGTATGTGTGTCGATCATTGTTTAGATGTAAATAAAAGGCTAAATTAAACTGTTCATCATATAAAGCGATCATATCTGGTCTCAAGATTTAACCACTAGATTCATATTGATTTCTTATTACCTTTTTGGATCATCTAATTTTGGGTTTTCTGGGGCCTCATTTATAAAATGTGCTTATGCACGGATTTTAACTTGGAGTGTGCGTACACTAAAATCCACTCCAACGTTCATATTTATAAAATCGGTCTTTGACATGGAAAAGTGTTTAGCACCATGTCAGGTTTTAAGCAGGTGTACACACTTTTCCTTGTGGCAAAGAGTCCGAGTACTGCAGGTATTTGGACGTTGACTGGTGCTCTTTTATATGTTAATGACATTAATTAGGGGCGTTTACAAGGCGGAGATCTGAAACAATCCAGCTGCGCACAAAGTACATTTGTGATGTATAGGTTTCACATCTGGAAGAAAGTCGTACGCACACCTCTTTTTGCGTACATATGATTCGTGAACGAACACATGCACACAAAAAAAACCTGCGTACAACTCTCTTAAGAAATGATCATAAAATCGAATGTAGGAATGTAAGTGGAGAGACAGAAACCTCCTAGGTTTCATTAAAAATGTCTTAATTTGTTTTTCAAAGATTAACCAAAGTCTTTTGGGTTTGGAATGACATGAGGGTGAGCAAATGATTACAGAATTAACATTTTTGAGTGAGCAATTTTAATGCCACAAATTTCTACACATATGTTTTTTAATAGTTCATTATTGCGTTAAATTGACAGCCTTCATTTAAACATTGTGGCATCAGACAAGAAAATGTTGGCTGTTGTTCTTGTATTAAAACAAATTGTGAAAGCTTTAACATGAATAGGCTGAAAACTGCACGCCCTATAACCCACACATGTACGTATATATAATTTATATGGAACCTTGAATCATTGATTCGTCATAATAATAGGGCTATTATAAATGTTCCTTGGTACCTTTTCATACACATTGTATGGGGGTTAAAGAAGTCTACTAAATTAATATACCTCCTACTTAGAGTAGTTAGTTAATTTGTCAAGATGCTCTGAGGTACAAAAGTATTCATGAGCCTATCATGGAAAATAGAAAATGAGAACTACGAGCCTATTGTGATTACAATGTTGTTTTGTCACACATAAGATTCTAACAAATAAATACATTAGGTTTCACATTACATTTTATGTTTTACACTACTTTTAATGAATTAAAGCAGAGTATTCATGTCAGAAGCTACTGTCAGGTGTCAGTGTGTCTGGCTTCCACAGATGTGCAAACTAGTAGAGCCCATTGCATAATCCAGATGAAGAGGAACTAGGGCATATAATCTGAAATCTGAGGAGTGTTAATCTGTGCATTGGACATGAAGTAATTGGGAACAGAAGTATGAATAGGCATCAAAATCCCATATTTTCTACAAAGAATGTAAACACTTAAAACACTTTTCCTACAAACTAATCACTTAAAATCCCTTACATTTAGAATTCAAACTGAAGATAAAACAGTTACAACTATTAACCATGTGTGTTATCTGCCATACAACATCTATTTTACAAACGTATGACTTTGCCATTTGTGTCAAATTATATACATCTTCTGAGACTGTGATTAAAACTACATGGTTTTAGTATCACAATAAACCTTGTCTTTTCTGTAATATTTTTCTCACTTGCTACCTCTTTTTTTGTTTTATAGTGTGGAAAGGGGGCAGAGAACTTTGACAAGTTCTTCACTCGCACACAGCCACAACTGACCCCTCCTGACGAGCTGGTTATCGCCAACATCGACCAGGCAGAATTCGATGGATTTTCCTTTGTCAACCCTCAATTCATCCATCCCTCCATCATTAACAGTGAATAAAACAGGAAAAAGAGGGAATGAATGTGAATCTACCAACTACCCCAAAACTCTGCCCTTACCTTTTACCGTTTTATCTGTACTGTAACTAACGTTAAACCAAAACCACAATTATCTCAAAGGACGTCCTGTCTTTTTATGTTTAAAAACCTAGCAAATTATTTTCCTATGGTTTGCATTATTTCAATTTAGGCCAGTCGAGGAGTTTACCTTAATGATAAAAAAAAAAAAAAAAAAAAAAACTGAGTAACACTTAAACTGTTTAGGAAGGGCTGTTTACATCACAAACTGACCATCTGGCTTTGTGCAGATCAGTTTTTAAAAGTCTAGGAGGCCATCTTATCTCAAACCACTGGTGGTTTCACCACATCTGCCCCAAGTCTCATAACAGATTCAGAGTTGTGTGCTTCCTAAAACAGTCTTCCCATTCAGGTTTTCTAAAGGTAATCGCCAAAGCCGATGGGGTTACTGACTTCCCCTTAGCACTATACCAATTTATCTTAATCTATTTACAGAAGTACTTCTGGTGTCAGTTTTAGTACTCTCTTTTTGGAGTCTTCAGTGTTTTCTCATTGGAAGTGTCATTAAATGTAATATTGAACATTTCTTAGTCTTATATTTGCACATATTTCAGGTATGAAAACAGTTTAACAATTTTTTTGTTTGTTTTATGGTAAAAAGCGTGCCAAGAATTGCCGCAATCCACAAGCCAACAGAGCTTTAGATGCGTGAAATAATTATGAAAAATTTCAGGTTTTAGGTTATATTTTTTTTAATAATTAATATACATGTCAGTTCATATAAAATGGCTTTCTTTCACAGTAAACAGAGATACATTTTACCCATATAAAATATCAGACTAAAAGGTATAACTTTGTTAACCCTTAAATTCACCAAGTGTTTTAAAATATCCTCTTTTTGCCATATTAGAAAATATCCTAGGAACATGAGAAAAACCTGTGTGTGTGTGTGTGTGCGTATGTGGTGTTTATTTTGTTTCAGTAATGTGCGATATAGAGAAAGACTGATAAATCACATACAAGTAATTGATTTGTAAATGTTAATTTCTGCTGTACCTGCAGAATTACCTTTACACCATTGTTTAGATTTAACACAACTTGTTGTAAAATGTAACATCATTATGACACTTTTCTCCTCCTGCTGCTTCAACTTTTTGCTAATACTTAATACAGGCTATTTAAACAATGTAAGAACCTTTTTATACCAACTAAATATGACTTCATTACATTACAAAGGTATGTCATTAGTGCAAATTTACAACTGAGGGAAACAAATGAAAGTGAATTTGCTTGAACATAAAACAGAAGTACAATTATCAGCTGGTTTATATGTTTTAGTAACTTTCATAGTCCACTTTTGTGATCATTATCCCTTTTAAATGTGTAATTTTGTATTAACCATGTCATCACACAGTCAGCTGATATAATGCTAATATTCAGGTAGATATTTGTGTAATTGTTGTTATTATTGGTTTGTACTGCTCTAAACATTGTAAAATGACATGGAAATGACCTTGTACTTTGCATAATGAAATCATTTACAAATGTGTTTTCCCCATATGATTTTCCAACTACATTTTGTCAAAAACAAAAACACTGCTTTTGGCTGTTATGTGTGACCTTATTGGATTCCATGGTTTTAAAGTGTTAGCTGATTGGCTGCTGTCATCTTACTATGGTCTGCTAACTTGTCTGCTTGCATGTTTGGGTACGGAAAGGATCCACTTGAAAATAATTGTGTGCATTTCTGAAGAATGTTTTGCTATCAATGGAAGATTAAATTTGACATTATAAGAGTATTACATCATGTAGAATGAACCAGGCAGATGCATATAAAATATTTTTCTCTTTTCACATAGTTAATATTGTAAACTGAACATCATTTTAAATATTTTAATGTCTTTATATTGTAGTTGTGTGGTGTAGTTTGTCCTGCTTCCCATCTTTTGCTTTTATAAATTTCAGAATTAGATAAATTACTCAGATGGGAAAATCAGCTTGGTTGGATTTTAAAACACATGGTGTCAGGTTTGTTCTAGCACTAATTTACCTGCCAGGTTTAAGTTTTTTTTTTTTTTTTTTGTCACTTAACGCAAATACATGGAAATTTGGCACCATGGCTGTAGTTTAAATCAGCTCACTTTTGTTTTCCCTATTATCTCTGTGGTTTTAATAAGATGTTGATCTTGCTCTAGAAACCCTTCAGCGCTTAATTATCTTTCTTCAACTCTTATGCAAACTCCCAGCTTTCTTTCTGTTCTTGTGTCTCTCCAAAAACCTGCTTTACATCAGTGCCATGCTGAACCCAGCAATAGCAGTGTTGCACCACTATTCAATCCAGTATTTTGTGCACTAGTTTCATGTAGCTGTACTGTTAACTGAATGCTGTTACTGCTCCTGAGATGGCAGTATTGCATCTTTTGCTCTGTTTATCTGCCAATCAATCATGTGCACTACCTTGGCTGTTGTAAAGAAAGTTTCAAAGCCATTTTTTTTTAAAACAGGTTTAACGTGGCATGCTTTGAGTTTCCTCTACTGTAAGATGATCCATCTGCCTTACCTACTCCTCACTATTCATCTGCTGCTGAATGAATGATTGAATACATGAACAAATGAATGACCGAACTGCTAATATTATTGCTTGTTTCTTTGCCTCGGGTGTTTAGCTTCCCCTTGAAGGCATAATTCACCCAAAAATAAAAATTGTCTCAATATTTACTGACCCTTCTGATATTCAAAATCTGCATGACTTTCTTTCTTCTGCGAAGAAGATATTTGAAGATTGTTGGTAACCAAAGAGTTTTGGATACCATTGACTTGCATTGAATAAAATAAAAAACTTGTCAGAATATCTACTTTTAAGTAAGTCATACAGGTTTAGAATGACATGAGGGTGAGTAAATACAAAAATAAATTTTTTGTGTGAACTGTCAAATATATCTGCTCCTTTAGTCATCTCTTGTCAATTATAATGAATTCTTAATCATTTTTGACACCCAAAATATAACAACAATAAAATGACCTTTTCTGCATTAATCAGCAATCCATGTGTTCCTGTACTTTAAGTTAATGTGTTTGTAGAAGATGAAAGCAAGAATTTTGCTCCTTGTTTTATAACATTTTTCCCTATTTCTTTGTTGTTCTTTATGTGTCTGGTATTATACATCACTTTGTTGTCCTTTTGCTTTGTGTGATTTAGTCGACCTGTTTTATTGACATCCGTTGAGTTGAAGATTGTTTTATTTAGCATTTAGAGGACAGAATCAACAGAATGCCTTATTTTGCTCTCTTTCTGTCTCTCAAATAGAAAGGTCCTGAATTGATCCCAAAGCACTATATCTGTTCCTATACTAATATCGATCCATAACCTATAAATAAAACATGTAAACTGTTGTATTTTGTAGCAGTGTATGTTAGTCCTGCGTTTGTTGTCTTAACATAAATCTATGCTTTTCCAAGCAATCCATGTTGCCATTTATACCTAATGTATGATATTGCAAATAAAGAAGGGAAAATGAAACTCAGTCTGTAGATGTCCCTTCTTTAAGATGATCCTTACTCTGGCTGTGGTGATCTGTGATCTTCTCTCCTGTACCAAGCAAAGTTTTTTTTTTTTTTTTTATCTATACGTAGCTGCTGTTGTGCGTTTCTAAATGATTTCTGCATTTCCTCAATCTTATATAACTTTTTAGAGGACTAACAGGCTAAGTAAGTGGATGGTCAAAGGCAACAGGTAGGATTTAAAGTGTGACGTCCACGCATAGAAGATTCCCGGTAGGCCGACGTGCTTTTTGGGCCGATGATCTAGGCTATTTTTTTTTTTTTTTGTCTTTGTCTTAACGGCCCATAAAACTCATACATCGGCGGCCCATTTGTTTTGTTTTGTTTTGCTTAATTGCCGGCGCTGTGTTAGTGCCATTGTAATGCATTGGTCAAAAACAAAACAAAAAAAATCATTAAACACGTAGACCAGCGGTCCATAGGTTCTTTTCTTGATTGACACTGGCCCAATCACATCTTTAATGTTAGGTATAGAAATTAATACAAAACTAATTATGAAAGTTTCCTTTATTTTTCAGTGCATTTGTTTTACAATATATGGCTATGACTATCATGGGATTAATATTATAACTATTATTATACTAGTGTAATGTAGACAGACACTGTTACTAAAAAAGGTTTAAATTTTTCTTTGTTTAATTTGCACACTGAATGGTTGGAGATTTTAATTTAGAACTCTCAAAGTGCACCAGATTGATGAATTCAACATTAAAAAGAACAAAATTTCCATACCCAACCCCCCATAGAGGGACAGAGGTCCACTCAGCAGTGGATTCATCACTGTGAAGTATAGTTCAATTTTATTAATAAATTAAAAATTTTTACTTATTTCATCTGTTAACTATAAGTCGTTCCTCACTCGCCACATGGCACAGTAAATTGTTGCTGCATACCCCTCTGACACTGGGTAGTTGTGCCCCTGGCTAGGGTTAGTGTAAGGGGAAAGAATGTGCAGTTTGTACAGAATAAAAACCATTACGTCTATGGAGAGTCCCCACAAAGTAAACCGTGTGTGTGTGTGTGTGTCTGTCTGTCTGTCTGTCTGTCTGTCTGTCTGTCTGTCTGTGTCTGTCTGTCTGTCTGTCTGTCTGTCTGTCTGTCTGTCTGTCTGTCTGTCTGTCCAATTTTCACTTGTAAGTGATCTAATTATTAGTGAAGCTGGACATTAATCTCCCAACAGAGTACTGATACCCAAAACACACCACCTAAATCTGCATGGTGCATCTATAGACTGCCCATGGACCAGCACAATTTGTATTGTGCACAAAAGCCCTGTTCCAAAGCCCCCAGTGCTAGACATATGGGGTCTGGGGAAATCTAGATTATTGAATGAACTGTAACTTTATTACTGGTCACATGCTGTTTTTGTTTTGTTTATCGATCACAGATTTAACTGACCCTAAATATCAAACTAAAAAAAAAAAAAAAACTAATAAAACAACAACAATGTTTTGCTGTTTTATATGTCAGTCACACAGCCCCTTCCTAAGTGAAATGGTAACTTTTATGCCAGTAGTCAGACTCTAAGCTACAACAATAACACATTACTCCAAATAGGCTACATCCCCCAAAACATAACAACAGACATGAACAGCATGCCATACTAAAACCAATAACACATGAGTAATGACACATTACGCATACATACAGCCGTTGTGTCGTTGTCAGTCCGTGACCGGTCAGTGACGTGCAGAGAGAGGGAGAGGGATGTTAGAGCATCACCAACATTAAGCCGAATGGCGCGTCTCGCCATAAACGTGTGAAGGGTTCTAGAGGTTCGCCTGACTTCAGCAAACCTCTTTGTGATGAGATAAAGGCTGTTGAACATTTGCTTGCATTATTGCTCTTTATCAGAGAAGAACTGAAGAACGCGAGGTACACAGGCACGTCTCAGCGCAGGTATGTGGAACTAATTAGCCTATAACTCTATTGCTTGCGTTGTTTTATGGCATTGATTAGTCTTGGCTCATTTGCAGATTTAAAGTATAAAATTTGATAAGACGCGTTCAGAATCCAGTGAACATCAATGTTTTCCACATTTCCTTGTTATATTTGAGAAAAAAAATCAGAAAATCCTTTTTTTTCCATTAAGCGCAAATGTTGGAGAAAAAGATGGACTCAGCATTTACAGAAGTTAAAGTTGAATCATTGTCGTTCTGTGTCGTATGTGAAACAGTGCGTCTCTTGGAGCCTTAGTGCAAAACATATAGCCTAAGAGGTCTTAACAAGACAAACAACACTTCAGTGAAGTCAACCATTAAATGCTATCAATACATGACAACACACACACACACACACACACACACACACACACACACACACACATATATATATATATATATATATATATATATATATATATATATATATATATATATATATATATATATACATACAGGGTGCGATTTGTGAAAAAAAAACAGAGGGGGGGGGGGATGTTTTGAAACATTTTTATTCATAAAAATAAATCATGAGAACATGAACTTCATCACTGCATTTACAGGAATTGTAAAATCTTTTTTTCTTATTAACTCATGAAGTAGCCTAACGCAATATTTTTACTCTAATAGCTAATCTTTCCCAACACTGTGGTCCTTGTTCATTTGAGTCAACCTGACTGTGAGTTCTGCTGAAGCTGGGAATTGTCCATCGTAGTGCAGTTTTATTTATTTTATTTGTTTTGTTTTGTTTTTTTGTGACGGTCCTGTAAAATATTTGATGATATGCTGCTCTTGACCATTTTTTTATTGTTCCCAGCAAGCTAGCTAGAGTTTTCGCCCTGAAATATTACATAAATATTTGTAGCCAGGCCCGGAGTGGGTAATCGGGAGAATCGGGAGTATTCCCGGTGGGCCGCTTCACTTTTGGGCCGGGCGAGGATTTTTTTTTTTTTTTTTTTTTTTACATTTCAATGTCACATTAGTTACATTAGGATACACACGTTCCGCATTCTGCCACCACAGCGCGCAACCATACACAGTAAAAGAAAGCGCGCAACTCAGCATGGGTTGTACCATGTGAGGGAGTTCTCCCCTCCCCTCCTATAGAAATGGTTGGGTCCATAGCCCGTCTTTTCCAGGTCTTTTCAAAACGTTTTCTCAGGGAGGCTACCGCGACTCCGCCGGCGCCTACTGATAGCTGGGCCGGCCGGGCACACTGGATGCGTGGCGTTTCTGTTGCGTGTCAGCTGCGTGGCGGCTGCATCGCGTTTTCCATGTCTTTGCACACCAGAAGCGTGTCTGACGCGGCGCTGCTGCTGCTCGGTGACATATTGGTGATATATTTGACATATGGGGAGAGAGTTGTGGAAGGCCTATACAATGAAGGTAAAATTATGCCATAAAGTATTGCATGCGCAGGGTAAGATTTGTGAAAGTGTACATAAGTTTGCAAGCGTAAATTAAATTTGCATGCGCAAGAGAAGATTTGTAAAGGTGTAAATCGCCTTTCAAGTGTAAGAAAAAAATATTTGCAGCATTTCACTGTTACTCGTAAGTGTAATTCATGTATTGTGAAGCTGCAGCTTCATGCTAACGCAAAATAAATATGATCTGTATTCCTCTGACTTCCATTTTTCCGCGCTTACACTTTTGGCACGGTTTTTACGCTCAAATACGGCCAAAAGTATTGCAGGCCCGTGAACAGCAATTTGCGACCGAAAACAACAGAGTTAGGAACTGCCAAACAGATTCACTGCATAAAATCAAACTTTGTGTAAAAAATAAACTGTTGCAAATGTCTAAATGTGTGCATAGGGCAACAAAGTTCCCGAAATAACCCGATTTGTACAGTTACGTCTTTCTTTTACCTGCGCTTCCAGTTTTGGCACGATTCTCTCACTCACTGAGTTTTGCAAGCGCGAGGAGGAGGGCGGGACCACCTTCATCATTTAGCCAATCAGATGAGCTTCTCGCTGACTCTAGGTTTACTCTTATCTGATTGGTTCAATAAACACGCCAGTCACCAGAACACATCTTTATCTTCATTTGGCTCAGAAACCTTCTGGTTGCCGAAATGGTACTTTTAATGCACACATACATGTTAAATAAATAGATAAACAAATAAATAAACAAATAAGTCATGATTGCTTAATAAGCTGTGCACCATTAGGATGACTATATGAGTCCATAATGAATTTCGAGCTGGTGTGTTAAGAATTTTTTTTTTTTATCTGAACTACTGCATGCATAATTTCACCTGTCTACTGATTGGGAGGATTCCACTATTATTATGTTACAATTATATTTTTTTCGTGTATTTAAGAGCATCTCTAAATTATGCACCATTTATCACCTGCAATGCCATCGTGTAACCACTAGATGGCTGTATAGCCCTATATATGAACATATCAAGATGCTGTATATTCCCTGGTTGCTGGGTTTTTATTCAGACATAATTAGTTACTTTTTGTCAAAGTTGAGTTTATGTTGATTTAGTATCAGTTTTTCATTACAGTCAAATCTGGACACAGAGAAAGCATTTTGTTATTTATACTAGCTACATATAATAGCTTGATCAGTCACACGAAAGTAATCACTAAGTCAGAATCAATATTGACAGTGCTACCAAGACAATATTTCAAAATATGTAATTGAGTGTTAAATGCCACGAACAGAGACATGATGTGAAAAACACTGCATCAGAATTGTATTATTACATAAAGAATGGGTATTAAATGTTTTGATTGTAAAGTTTAACATCTGCTCAGTGGTGTAACAGATTAGCCTATATAATATATCACATTTCAATCCAGTAACGTTAACACCAGCTTGAAATTCAGTATGAATGTTAGTCAGCTTTAATCAGCCTAATGATGCACAGGTTATTAAGCAATCATGACTTATTTATTTATTTATTTATTTATTTATTTATTTATTTATTTATTTATTTATTTATCTATTTATCTATTTATTTAACATGTATGTGTGCATTAAAAGTACCATTTCGGCAACCAGAAGGTTTCTGAGCCAAATGAAGATAAAGATGTGTTCTGGTGACTGGCGTGTTTATTGAACCAATCAGATAAGAGTAAACCTAGAGTCAGCGAGAAGCTCATCTGATTGGCTAAATGATGAAGGTGGTCCCGCCCTCCTCTTCGCGCTTGCAAAACTCAGTGAGTGAGAGAATCGTGCCAAAACTGGAAGCGCAGGTAAAAGAAAGACGTAACTGTACAAATCGGGTTATTTCGGGAACTTTGTTGCCCTATGCACACATTTAGACATTTGCAACAGTTTATTTTTTACACAAAGTTTGATTTTATGCAGTGAATCTGTTTTGCAGTTCCTAACTCTGTTGTTTTCGGTCGCAAATTGCTGTTCACGGGCCTGCAATACTTTTGGCCGTATTTGAGCGTAAAAACCGTGCCAAAAGTGTAAGCGCGGAAAAATGGAAGTCAGAGGAATACAGATCATATTTATTTTGCGTTAGCATGAAGCTGCAGCTTCACAATACATGAATTACACTTACGAGTAACAGTGAAATGCTGCAAATATTTTTTTCTTACACTTGAAAGGCGATTTACACCTTTACAAATCTTCTCTTGCGCATGCAAATTTAATTTACGCTTGCAAACTTATGTACACTTTCACAAATCTTACCCTGCGCATGCAATACTTTATGGCATAATTTTACCTTCATACTATACTGTTAAACAAATATATAGCAGCAAAGACAACGTCGGCAGTGTTGACGGCAATATAGACTATAGAATATTTCGTTCTGTATTGACAGGTGCAGTATTTGAAAATCGATAATATTTTTTTAAATTGCATTTATATTTGCATTTATGTCAAACCCTAGACACTTTCAAACATCAAAATGACATTTATTAATATGTATTCGTGTCAAAATGTCATATAAACATCTTTTCCTATTCAATTTTGCCTGGAAACGCTTCCAAGACGCTTGCGTGTCGCGTGAAAAATAGGCGTCGGTTCTATTTCTAGCAGGCACGCGTTTTCCGCGCGGCTCGAGCCGCGCCTGAGACGCGCGTGTCACGCACGCAGTGTGCAAGCTCTAACCTGTTAACATGGGAGCCGAAATAAAAACGGACACGCCACGCAGCTGAGACGCTCACGCCACGCATCCAGTGTGTCACCGGCCTATCGGTACGCGTCAGGGAGGATGGATGGGAGGAAGAGGCCAGGAGGTAGGCTATGGAAGCTTTGTTTCCTGCACAGAATATAACATTTTAAAAGATAATTGCGACTTTTTATCTCGAGTTTACATCTCGCAATTCTGACTTTTTTTCTCAGAATTGCGAGATATAAAGTCAGAATTGCCTGAAATAAAGTCGCACTTGCGTGTTAAAAAGTCAGAATTGTGAGATATAAAGTCAGAACTGCCTGAAATAAAGTTGCAATTGCGTGTTATAAAGTCAGAATTGCGAAATATAAAGTCAGAATTGCGAAATATAACGTCAGAATTGTGTGAAAAAGTTGCAATTGCTTCTTATGCTTCTTATAAAGTCTAAGTGAATTATTATTTAACCTTTACATTATTTGTTAACCCATGGTATTAATACTAACTACACAATAGTACGAGCTGAACTGTTGCTTCATTTATCCAATTTTTAAAAAGTGCTAATTTGGAATTCCACCATGGAAAAAGTGGGCCGGTCTTGGGCCTGAAACTCCCGGGCTGAAAAGTGGCCCCACTCCGGCCCTGTTTGTAGCCTACTTGGTGACATTCTGAAAAGCCGTGCATGTATCAAAGCTAATGGACAGGATCAGATAAATTAGCCGCAATGTCATCTATTGTCATATCAGCCTCTGCTGAACCACGGATTGATTGCAAAGTTAAACCATCACAGTAGAAACAGTTTTACTGCTGCTGTTAAAGTAATAACGTTAAAGGAGAACTCCGGTCAATTTTAACATTGAGCTCATTTTTTTGTACATTTGGAGTGCTGTCAATACAGAGAACAACGACAAAAATTGGTGTTGCCTACACCGAGTTATTCTATTTTTAAAATTTGCACCCTGTTGACTTCAATAGGGCAAGTAGTAAGCCTGCTTTTTAGCCTCTTAACATCCTTTAAGTGTCATTACAAGTGCACAGAAAATGTGAGTGATTCCTTCCGAGTGAACACGGGTGGATCTGACTGCAGTAGATGTTAGAGATATTAATAAAAACGAAGTTAATTCAGCCAGCGCTCATACCTTTGTTTACATCCTGTTTTCGGTGGAACGCCATAGTAATCGATTGTCGAGTTCACGCGCGTGATCATTGGTAACTAAACCTATGCGCGTGAACTCGACAATCGATTACTATAGCCTTCCACCGAAAACAGGATGTAAACAAAGGTATGAGCGCTGGCTGAATTAACTTCGTTTTTATTAATATCTCTAACATCTACTGCAGTCAGATCCACCCGTGTTCACTCGGAAGGAATCACTCACATTTTCTGTGCACTTGTAATGACACTTAAAGGATGTTAAGAGGCTAAAAAGCAGGCTTACTACTTGCCCTATTGAAGTCCACAGGGTGCAAATTTTAAAAATAGAATAACTCGGTGTAGGCAACACCGTTTTTTGTCGTTGTTCTCTGTATTGACAGCACTCCAAATGTACAAAAAAATGAGCTCAATGTTAAAATTGACCGGAGTTCTCCTTTAACTTTACATCGCGATGCTGAGATAGGCCTACAGTGAAATGATAGAAAAGACAGATGCATTATGTGTTGGTCAATTCGCCTCATTCGCGCCGCAGGACCTCTACAAGAGTATAAACGCGTCTTTACATTGACTTAACATTGAAATCACTCGCGCCAGATAAACGCCAGTATCAGATCACTCACGCCAGTATAAACGCGTCTTTACATTGACTTAACATTGAAATCACTCGCGCCAGACGCTCAAGAGTGAGTGAGCAATCAAAAAACATTTGCTTTAGCCCAGGCACGGCGCCAGGATTCCAGTTTTGAATGGGCCAGACCAATTGTGGGTGGGCCTTAAATTAAAAACGTTAAATTAAAAACGTTATCCAATCACTTTTTAACCTAATAAAAAAATATTGACTAATATAGCCTACTGTTATATTATATGTGCATATACATAATCTAGATTTTAATAGCTTGATGCTCTTTAAATATTTTGTTGCATAGTTAAAAGTTTCGGTGCATAGGACGGACCTATCCGCGATCGCTCTCCATGGTTCTGACCAAAGAAGAGCTCTTTGGAATCTCCATTACACATCATACCTGGCATTGTCTCTTAGTGCACTACGAAGACTCTTGAGGTATAACTTAACTAAAGGTATACTACCACTAAAGGTATATCATTGCTAGGCGTCTTCAGGGCTATCATCCACTCGTGAGGCAGAGGCGCTGAAAGGCATAGGCGCTGACGCCCTCCTAGCAACGGCGCTGTTTTTGGTAAAACATGATTTTGACCACTTCATTAAGTTTTGTTTTGTAGAAAACTCTTTTTAAAATATTTTCGTTTTGTATAAATTGTATCTTAATTTTGATCAATGTTTTATCAACCAATTGCCTGTATTTAATAAATAAGAAGCAAATATATAGCCGACAATGTAATAAGGCACAATCACTTGCATTGCATGTGAACTGGAGGGCGCCGAAACTCAGCTTGTGCCACACAGATTTGAGAAATATAGGCTATCTATTATAGAAAGCTTGAAATGTCTACTTTAAACGAAAATATTCAAAACCGAAAGAAATTATGTAATCCATATGTGCATTTCTCTCTGGGGTTCATGGCGAGTCCGCATCGTCAACTTCATCTTTGCAGCGACACAGAAAACACCAGTTTATTAATAAACAATTAAATGTCTCCTTGCTAATTTAGACACATTCATAATCATTACTTTAACCGGTTCTTTGTGGCAAGCTTTATGCGTGCGGTCATAACGCTCATTATCCTGTAGGGCAGGCTATATTATTTAAGTAATTAAATGAATATAAAGAGGCGATTTGTCCACGAATGGCTTAAATGAACAACTACTAGTCGACTAGACAAAAAAAGGGAGGCAGCCCTTATTCCACATATTTTCGAACCAGGCTCAGGCCATTCTGGGTTGAGCGAGCGACCCTGCGGAATGAGTCAGCGGAGCGGAATATTCAGAGATGCGCTCTCCGCTCACGAGCTCTGATCGGAACAAACCCGAACCTCACTGTCTGCTGAACTTGCGCAGAAACATCAAAATAGGCATAGCCAGCTTTTTAAAAAAAAATGTTTTTAAACATTTAGAGTATTTTAGTACACATTATGAGATTGACGTTTTTTATAATTCTTGACAAAATTAGAATATATTAAAAGGTTGTTGTTGTTGTTTTTTGGGTGGACCTGTTGAAAAGTGGGTGGCGTCTCGCAATTACTCGTGAGGTGTAACCAATCAGACATTGAGCAAGTCTGCAGAAAGGTGATTACAGAGAGGCTGCGGCAGCTATATCAGAGCCAGCCAAAGTAGCGCATTTTAAAATAAAATTTACTTTAATCAAACCACGGATCCGTGATAAGTTTTGTGATCCGTCTCGCCACTAGTGTAGTAGTAGCACTGATCACTTTGAGGGGGGGGATAAATTTATCCCCACCGTAGATACAAATTATTAAGCAGAGGCAGGGATACATTGAACAGAAAGGGGGAAATCCCACGCATCGCACCCTGTATATAGTCTTTCAATTCATATATAATCTATTTCTGACTAAATAATCTATTAGATAATCTATTTTAATGACTAAAATCTATTTCTGACTATTATTTAGATTATTGAAATAGATTATTTAGTCAGAAATAGATTATATATGAATTGAAAGACTCAGTAGGATCCATTTGCAGCTTTTAATGAAGGAACGTCAAAACAGGCAAGGGTCAGGCAACAGCAAAACAGGGTGATCAGAGAACAGACACAGTAGTCAGGTCACAGGCAGAAGTTCAGGGCAGGCAGCAAGAGGCAATAATCCAAGATCAATCCAAGTCGAGACAGGCAGCAAACAGACAGAAACGAGATAACAATCCGAGGTCAATAAACAGATCAGTAGCCTAGAATAAGGGAAACCGCTCAGTGATTACTATGGAATGATATTCCGGACATTATTCAAAAGGAATTGCAAATTGTATTTGCAATTGCGTTTTCAAATTGTGGACGCATAAAATGTGACATAATCCAAACGCAAATGCAAATCGCGCATTACCGTTTGCATTTTTCGTTAAAGCGAACGCACAGTGACTGCCAAATTTAAAATGGAAATGCAAAGTCCGTTTGCAACTGTGTTTCCCATATCTAACGAGTCTTGACCCTGTCATATTTAAATAGCAATTTCAATTACCAAGTCTGCTTTTTCACTTTCACTCAGCGTCGCGTATGTAGCCAGCCAAAACTCAAATGAAATCGCAATTCCCTTAGTATTTCCATTTCCGATGCCTTACACGGAAACCTGTCAATCAGCGTCAAGGGGTGGGATTATGCTATGGGGCGTGTTCGTGTTGGGACGTGACGTCACTCACAGTCGACGGTTAAGAGGTGATGCCCTGAACAGACAGACGCCGATTTATTTTAAACAATGGAGGTAGTTGGTGAAATTGTGGAGGACCTGATGCTCGCGCAGCAAGTTGATGACAGTACATCCTCTACAGATGTAGGTAATGTAACAAAAGTCACAAAATTCCATGACACTGAGATAAAGATTTGGTTTTGGTTTAGTTTAAAATGAATATTTCTTAAACCATCATGTTGTCTTTGGGTTCTGTTTGGATCTCATTTGATATTTTCCCCCCATTCAAAAAAACATATCTCCCTTATCTCAGTGTCAGGGAATTTTGTGACTTTTGTTACATTATTTGTCTAAACACACAAAAAAACCTGGGTTTGATTTAATTGGTCTGAAAGTAGCCTATGTATAATTTTGTTTTTGTCCATTTCACAGTTGAGATTAATTTAAAATGATTAAATCCCACATAAATCTAAACAAATAGACTACACCATAAATGTAAAGTGGAACAAACATTCTCTCTCTCTCTCTCTCTCTCTCTCTCTCTCTCTCTCTCTCACACACACACACACACACACACACACACACACCAGCCGCGGCGCTACATTTTAGGTCCGGGCCCATCCATTTCTACTATGGTTTTGTACGTTTCTTCATTCGGATCTATTTGCGATCCATTCAATTCTAAACAACGCAGTTTACATGCTTTGTCCTTGTTACATTATTCATTAAGTGATAATAATAATTAGTGATAATAATAATTAGTGATAATAATTATCAGTGAACTTGATAAATGTTGCAGATATGTTTTACTATGCATGCAAACAAATGCCTTTCAACTTATGCGTGCAAAATTCAGAATAAAATGAATGTGCAGCAATTTGTACAAATGAGTCTGTACTATACATGTTGTAGCCATTAAATAAGCTCATTTAGTTTCATATTTGTTAAAATATGATAATGTTATTTTTTCATCTATGTTGATTATGAAAAGTGAACCGCACGAGTAAGATAGGATGCGCAATATATCGAGAGATGTGGGTCAGACATGATTTTGACCACTTTTTGTTTTGTAGAAAGCCTTTTTAAGTGAATTTCGTTTTGTATAAATTGTATCTTAATTTTAATATTTTTTTTATCAACCAATAATTTTTTATTGCCTGGATTTAATAAATTAAAAAGGAAATATAGCAGACAATAAAATCATTGAGGCGCCCGCGCGGTCATTGCATTGCTCGTGAACAGGAGCGCATCTCATCCTAACTTAACGAAACTCAACGTATGCCTCACAGACATGAAATATATTTTAAGAAAGCCCAAAATGTATTTTTAACCATTTAAAACGAAAAGAAAAAGGCTACTCTCTGATTATGTAATCCATGATGTGCATTTCTCTCTATAGGCGCGTTCACTATATGGAGATGACGATCGTCAACTTCATCTTTACAGCTGTTGTTGCTGTTAATAAACTAAAAAAATAATAGGCCTATAATTTTATTAAACAATAAATTAAATTAAACTGTAATTGTCTTAAAAAAGCAGCAAAAAAAATCCGTTTTTTTTTTTAAAACCTATGCTAACTACGCATTAAATTCAGGTATAGTTAGTCGCTGTCCTCGGTGCCGCAGAAAAGCACTGAAACGGAGATGAAGGGGAACCCGTTTTTTGTTTTTGGCTTATTTTAACTGGCCCATCCAGTTTTCTGGAGGCCCACCTACAATCAAAATCCTGCGCCGCTAGTTACACACACACACACACACACACACACACAGGTTTAACTGCAACAGACAGCATTTTTATTGAATTTCGCAAATTGAGAACACTTATTTGAAGGGGTGAGACCTAGCACCGACACTCATCTCTTGTGCTATGTCCAGTAAAGGACGTCCAGGTTCTTTAGTTGTCCTGTCCTTCACAAAAAGCCTATTATTAGCTACTTCACTGAGGTTGGCGAAGACAACATTACTGATGTTGATGTTGGTCAAGGCCACGAAAACATTTAACTTATCCAAAATGAAATGGCTTCTGAGTAAGAGGACATCTGTAGAGGATGTACTGTCATCAACTTGCTGCGCGAGCATCATAAGGTCCTCCACAATTTCACCAACTACCTCGTTTAAAATAAATCGGCGTCTGTCTGTTCAGGGCATCACCTCTTAACCGTCGACTGTGAGTGACGTCACGTCCCAACACGAACACGCCCCATAGCATAATCCCACCCCTTGACGCTGATTGACAGGTTTCCGTGTAAGGCATCGGAAATGGAAATACTAAGGGAATTGCGATTTCATTTGAGTTTTGGCTGGCTACATACGCGACGCTGAGAAAGTGAAAAAGCAGACGTGGTAATTGAAATTGCTATTTAAATATGACAGGGTCAAGACTCGTAAGATATGGGAAACACAGTTGCAAACGGACTTTGCATTTCCATTTTAAATTTGGCAGTCACTGTGCGTTCGCTTAAACGAAAATGCAAACGTTAATGCGCGATTTGCATTTGCGTTTGGATTATGTCACATTTTATGCGTGCACAATTTGAAAACGCAATTGCAAATACAATTTGCAATTCCTTTTGAAAAATGTCCGGAAAATCATTCCATAGATTACAGTCCGTGGCAATGCAATACTTTGCAGTGATCTTCTTCTTCTTCGCTTGGTGTTTTATGGCGGTTGGCAAACCAACTTTCGGTGCATTACCGCCACCAACTGGACTGGAGTGTGAAGCACTTAAAAAAAAAAAGCAATAAGCAACTAAATAAAAAAATAAAATAAAAAAATAAAAAAACTTTATCCCCTATTCTTCAAATTCTCCAATCTACTCCTATTGCTTTGAGATACTTCATTATCGCACTGTATATTTTTACTTGTTCTACTTGCTTTCCCAATTGACTTTCCATACTGAATACTACCACACCCAATTTTCTTACTATCCCCTTAAGTACTAACCTTTCTTTTTCATATTTTAAACATTCTATTCAGTGGCGTTTTCTTGCGGAGGCCAAGGGAAGCCAGGCTTCCTCACTTTTTCAGAATATAATCGTCATTTAATAAACACTTTTGTTTTCACAGTTTACGTAATCCTTCTGTCATCTCCTCATCGTCTCTCTTCATTCATTACTGAGCGTTTTATGATGTGTAAAACAGCGCCCCTATGAAAGTGACATGGTGAATGAGTGTTGAAAACATGGTACTGCACCCTGTGTCTGTGAGGAGGCCAGGCAGAGTTGGCATCCCTTGATAGAAAAAAAAAAGAATGATTAACCAATCAGGTGACGCTATTGTCACGACACTGCTCCCCTGTGATTGGTCAGGACAGTGTCAAGGGAAGCCATGAACTTGTTGGCATCAGGCCAATCACATCACGTTTGTGGATTTGTGTTGACATCTTGTTTAGCTAGTTAGAAAAAGAAACGAAAAAGGTTATCTTCTTGTTGCTTACCATCCGTTTCCTATCTATCTGCGAATGTTTTAATGAAAAGACCATAAGATGTTTAAGAGGACTGACTGACTGTGTGTGTGTGTGTGTGTGTGTGTGTGTGTGTGTGTGTGTGTGTGTGTGTGTGTGTGAGAGAGAGCGAGAGAGAGAGAGAGAGCGCGTCTGGTCTGAACTGCCCATTTAGCGATGTGTTATTTTTTTAATGTGATTATAGTTCTTCTTACTGTTTCTTGCGTGCTTTGATTAAGCAGCATGTGAGTGCACTTTGTTGTTTATTGTTGTGATTGTTTGTGAATAACCGCTATTGTATATCCTTACATGAGCGTCACACCGATTTAAAGGTGTATTAAATGAAAAAGGTTATCTTCTTGTTGCTTACCGTTGGCGTTTCCTATCTGCGAATGTTTTAATAAAAAACACCATGAAAGATGTTTAAGAGGACTGACTGTGTGTGTGTGTGTGTGTGTGTGTGTGTGTGTGTGTGTGTGTGTGTGTGTGTGTGTGAGAGAGAGAGAGAGAGAGAGAGAGCGCGAGAGCGCGCGCGAGCGTCCGTGCTCAAAGTGTTGGATTGTAACAAGCGTAAGTCCCGGTAAGATGATGCTGGGCGCTCTAATAGTTAATCCAAATAGCAACATATAAATGGTAACGTATGATTTTCTGCCCCCACCCCTTAAAACACACAGCTTAGAGGTTGTGTCTTAATTGGCTTCCTCAGAATTTTTCCTCACGCCACGCCACTGATTCTATTAAAACATGTTCTGTTGTTTCTGCCTGATCACAATAATTACATTTTCCCGTATCATGTTTTCCTATCTTAAACAAGGAATGATTTAATCGTGTGTGCCCTATTCTAATACGAGAAACAATCGTATCCTCTTTCCTATTCCTAAAAACACTTCTTCCATTTCCTACTTGCTTCTGAACACTATACAACTGTCTTCCCTTGACCTCATTATTCCATAGTTCTTGCCATTTATTGTTTATGAATTCTTTTATTTTACTTTTAACTTCAGTTTTGCTCAACGTCACTTGCACATTTACCTCATTATGTTTTACTGCTTGCTTTGCTAGTCTATCTACCACTTCATTTGCCTCCAGTCCCACATGAGCAGGAACCCACACAAACACTATTAAGCTTACACTACTTATTCTTAGCAAACTTGCAAGTATCTCATATAGTCTTGCCTTGATACTTTATTTCCACTTACGAGGCTTGTGATTGCTGCAAACGAATCAGAACATATAGCTACTAATCTCGGTTTTACGTCCTCTACCCACTGGAGTGCAACCATCATGGCAACTAACTCTGCTGCAACTACAGAGATATGATCAGTTATTCTTTTCTTGATACTAATTTGAAACTTAGGAATATATACAGCAGCTGCTGTTCTTCCAGAGATAGGATCCTTAGACCCATCAGTAAATATTTGCACCCATGATGAGTAAATCTGATCTAAATACTGCTGTGCTACAATATTCTTTAGGATGTATTTCTCATTTTTAATTTTCATTTGAATTTGTAGGTCAATTATTGGCCTTGGAAAAATCCATGGTTGTATACTGGATAATATCCCCACTAAACATTGGACGTCGGATAGACGTGCAGATCATGTCTATATTGGGTCCGTCGGTCCATGACCAATTCTGGACATCTATTCGACGTCCAAACTAGGTCCACTATTTGGACGTCCAACCATGACCCAACTTGGACGTCATTTTGACGTTCAACATTGGACCTTTGAACTGGGTATTTTTTTTGGACGTCATTTGGACGTCTATGACAGGTGCAGGAAATTTACATGATTATTTTTTTTAACGCAATGAACGCCATTTAAAAAAAAAAAAGAGTTTGTCATGTCATTTTGCTGTGTACTGAACCTATTGGCTCCATCCTTGAGAGGCGTACAAAGGTGTGCTACTGTAGCTCAAACAGTAGTGCATTGGCGTTTGTAACGCTAAGATCACGAGTTCGATTCCCAGGGAACACAGTGTGTGTGTGTGTGTGTGTGTGTGTGTGTGTGTGTGTGTGTGTGTGTGTGTGTGTGTGTAGAAGCCGCTTTTTTCTTTTTTTTTGAGCGCGTTTTGATTGAGCGCACTGGGCGCGATTATTGTTTGGAAAAGACGCACAGTATCTAATAAAACACACGATCCACAGCAAGCCAACCCCGTCTCCTTCCTTGTTCCCACAAACGAACTTTGGACGGACGTCAACATTAGACGTACGGAAGACGTCGGAAAAAGACGTCATCTGGCGTCACAGTCTGCACCTTCAAGGGGAGCAAAATTGGACGTGCAAAAACGACGTAGAAAATACGTCGTTTCGACCTGTCTATGCGCAGTGGGTCACAGTAGGACTAACATCACAATCTTCAATACCCGCTTCTTGTGCTTCTCTTTGAACACTTTTAATGTTTTTGTTCCCAGCATTCTTCTAGTACTCCCTTCACTCGCAGTGATCTTCTGTTTGAGTGTGGTTTATATGGAGTGTCTGGATGAGATGCAGGTGAGTGCGCAATCAGTCCCAGGTATAAAGCATTATGGGAATTGTAGTTTTGTGAAGTGATCAGTCTGGTGTGGAGTGCCCTCTGGTGACTCTCAGAGGCACTCCAGCTGGTGATCGTTACTATATATATATATATATAATTTCTGACTAAATAATCTATTTCAATAATCTAAATAATCTATTTTAATGACGATAATCTATTTCTGACTAATATATATATATATATATATATATATATATATTAGAAAAGACATGCACAATAGTGCACGGTAGGGAGAATAATGATGGGATGGCTGCCACAGTGTATTCTGTTGTTGATTCAGCACCAAGGACAGATTCCCTGCAAGAGCCTGAAGTAATTTGCTGTCATTCCGAATTTTATAGTTCATGTAATAATATACCACCACATGCTCTCTTGATTACAACTAATAATATTTTTTTGCAAAAACATATGTTTTATCTTATGTTTTGTATCGTATATACCCAGGGCAATATGGGGCACCAGTTTATCCAATGAACTTCCGTTGATTATGAGAGTGCTTACCCTTGTTCTGTCAAATTGAGCGATCTACTGTAGTTTTGCCGTGGTGTGACGCATGTTGGCAGTGTAGACACTGTATGCATTTAAAGTTATTATATTCAAATTGCATTCATTTTTGTTAACATAATTTATAGCCTTTATCTGTTTTAGTCAGACTTTTCCACTTATCCATCATATTTATGACCATATTGCAGTGAATGACATGAAGAGAAATACCAGGGTGCGTCTCAATCAGCTTCCTAGTTTAGTAATGAGGGAACTGATCAGGGAGTCAGCGATTTTAAGGGCTGTCTCAGTAGCAAAATTCTTCCAGTGCACTGAAACGTTCACTGTTTAAAACCAGGGAGCATCGATGGTCACTAGTTCTCTTAACTGGAATTCAGAAACACTAAACAAAAATCACCTTGAGCCAACTCAATACACATCATGACATGCAACAAAAAAAAAAAAAAAAAAAAAAAAAAAAAAATTTAATTATATATTTCAGCTTGAACATACATCAGGCAGGTAATTAGCATAATCTAGCTAACATTTATTTAACAATTTATTTAACAATTTGCGGCCGATTTTTACAGGTCCCTGCAACATTTCAAAGTATTTATCATAATGTGCTTTTAAATAACAAAAACAAATAATGTCAGAAAGATGTCTGTGCTGCTTTTGTTCATAAATACCAGTAGTGATGTTACACAATGCGGACGTTGTCATGTTGTCGGAAATAGAGGCAGTGTCCCAATGTGTAATGAATCAGGGTACTTGCCAGTGCCAGAATTCGTACACAAAAAACATATTCATGATATAGAGAGCTAGGGAGCTGACTGAGGCACACTCCAATAAATATATATATATACTTTAATCATTAAGCACAGTTTAAATGTTTGACATATTGCACAAATTGTATTTGACTGAAGTACTTGCATTGAAAATTTACCCATTATACATTTTACCAAAAACTGTTCTAGATTAGAGTTTTGGGCACTGGTAGGGAGGGAGTCTGAGATCTTTTATGAAAAGGTTTTTTTTTTTCGATGATTTTCAGCTTAAAATTGTATTGGATAGTTTTGATTGGACATTGGGCTAATTTTGTTATGCAAACCTGGGAACCCTATCATTGGGTTTAATATCCATACCAAGGCCAAGTTGTTCAAAAGTAATCTGATCGGATTTCGGCTTCGGATTGGATCAAATCTTTAAAATGAGTTGCTCAAAAGAGAAAAAAAAGGATTGTGAAATCGGATTAGATCATGTAATCCAATCTTGGTTTGATCTGGAGCAAAACTTCAGTATGTGTTGTTCAAAATTTTACGAAGGCCTGGGATACCTTAGATCCAAAAAAATAAAATAAAATCAGGATTACCCTTATCCCAGCAGAATTTAGGGTGGATTTCAGGAACATAATGTAATAAAAAATGTAAAATTGGTCAAATAATACAACATTAGTACGTAGTATACTTAATCATATTTTGCAACTAATTTTCTTACAGTGATAAAGTAGATAAAGTAGAGATTTTGTTTCCATAAAATAATCCCAACTTTTTTTTAATCATTGTATCTTAATCACACAATCATCAGAGATGCACCAGTCAAAAGTAGGCTAGTTTCTAACAACTGCATACCTTATTGCACATATATTTGATTTATTTATTTGTGGTAGGTCAGATGAGAGGCTACAGAGCCCAAAAGGGACATGTTGAAAGAAAAAACATATGAGATGGGAGAAAAATGTATATGTTAATGCTGTTGCTTTCTCTTGCAAATGGTTTGCATTCCTCAGAGAAGCTTTGTGTTTGACTGAGTTTACTTGTAAAGAACTGAAAAGTTTTTCAAATAAAAACACTTAAAGTGACTATTCTACCTGTAGTTTTTTACATAACTATCAGCCTACATTGTGAAATGTGATCCTATTTAGAGCACTAGTAATCTGGATTTGGTAATCTGAAAAGGTGTGCATCTTGATCATGGTGATCCAATTCAATCTTTTTTTTTTTAAACGGCACAAAAGTAAGATGGGTTACAGTACCTGATCATGGATAGCAAAACATGGGATTTCAAAATCCATATAAATCTGATCCAGATTAAACTTTTTGAACAACTGGGCCAAGGTCGCAGAAAACAAACACAGACTGTACCCAATCTAAAATTCACAGGCATTTATGAACAATATTACACTTCCAGTTATGTAATAATGTGCAGTGATGTCACTTTAAAAAAACTTCCTGCAACATGGCTGCCTTTAATAGGGGAAATTACAAAAATGAGCGTAAAAGCGTCTGTCCATGATCAGCTGTATAAATTACGTGAAGGAAAATCCTCTGTGACTAAGTACACTTTGCAATTTCGCACTCTGACATCGGCCAGTGGCTGGATTGAGGCAGCTTTAATTACTGCATATCGCCAGGGTCTCGAACCACCGCTGCAGCTGCAACTCTCTGTCTACGATGTCCATTGTTCCATTCCAATGCATCTCCGCATGCCAACTGAAGGTTTTCGCCCTGCAATCCCCAGCTGCTGCCAGCACCAGCATATCATCATCATCATCATCATCATCATCATCATCATCATGTCCCATAACCCCCTTAGGAAGACGTTGGGGCACCACAGATATTCTATTGACCAGCTCTCTCCACTTCTCTCTGTCCTCTGCGGTTCTCATAGCTTGGCTGAGGTTCAATTCAGTCTTCAATTCACTCTCGGATATTATCTTCCCATCTCTTTTTTTCCCATCTCTTCCCGTCTCCATCGCTTCCTGCTACCTTGTACAGTGCTTTATAGGATGGTTTTTGATAGGCCTGATGATCTGGTGATATGACCACACCTTGAAAGTTCTGAGCAAGTCATCATATGGTCCAATGGCTTGATTGATCACCTGCCGGACTTCGTTGTTTGTGACTTGCTGTGTACAGGAAATAACCAGGAGTCTTCTGTTGCACTTCATCTCCATGCTTTAAATTCTTCTGTGAGTAATCTCACTTTTAGACCAAGACCAATGTTTTTGTCTCTCCAGATGGGCTTATGGCACATCGGTGCAGCATTTGTTTGAGCTATCCTGGCGAGAACTTCTTGCCTGGACCCTTTGTCAAAGACTATAGCTCCTAAGTACTTAAAATTCTGTACGGTCGCAAGTACTTGCCCGTTGACTTTAATATGTATATTGATGCCATTTTCTGACAGATTATGTGATTTGATTTGCAATTTAATTTTGTAAAGTCAAGATTCAGCTCAATATTCTCAATAGTGTGCAGCTCACACTCTAAATTAAAGGAGTACAACATGCCTTTAACTTTACACCCCTCCACTGCCTTGTAGTCTAGCAAATGGAGTGTGCCTTTCTATTAGTGTTCATTTTGTCAGCTATTTTTTTTTTTTTTTTAGTCTCAGTCCTGAGTCAAATGTACTCTTAGTTGTTATCATATTTCCTCAACCATGTCCTGTTTTTGTTTAGTCAAGTTTTAGTTGACTAAATATTTGAGCATTTTAGTCTAGTTTTCGTCATTCTGCATAATGGTTAAATTGATAATCCCAATTATTTTGCTCGAAATTATAATCATAATGATTGTTGTCATTTGAGAAATGTATATTCATCAGAATTATTGCACTTTCAACTATAAGCACAAATCAAGAGAATGTCAACCCATGCACATGGTTTATTTTACCTTATCTAGTTTCCTGACTTATTATAGGCTATTTATCATATGCCTACTGGTAAAACAAAAAAACTTCTCTCAAAAATTAAAACAGTGAAATTCCTAGTAATCTATTAAATCCAATCTAATAAATTCATTAATTTAATGTTTTTCTATTAAAACGAGAGCAAAAAAAGACTTGTGAAAAGTGCAGTTATTCAGTAGCCACAATCAATAGGATATAGTCGAGATGCATGTTTGGATTTATTGCAATTCATCATCGAGAAGGTTTGATCGCCGATATATTCGCAGCAAACAGCGCAAGCACCTCGTGACAGAACACAGACCAACTGAATGACACTTTCATTTAAGAAGAAAATCTCAAATGGAGAATGGAGATCGCTCTGATTGAATGGATGCTTGTTAAAAACAGTAATTTTGTTTATTTAAATTTTTCAAAAAAAAGTTGTCTCTTTTCACAAAGAGGGGTTTTGGTTTATTTTTTTATTTATTTTTTACTACATTTAGTCTTGTCTTTCGTCAAGGATTTTGTGTTTATTTAGTCACATAATGATGTTGGTGTTAACTCGTCTTCGTCTCGTCTTGGTCATGAAATAAAAAGGTTGTCAACAAACATTTTTTGTCATAGATTTCGTTAATGAAATTAACACTACTTTCTATCCAGTAGATGGTTAGCTTCTATGGGGTAGAACAGAAGTGCCCTCACTCAGTTGCTTAGGCCCCGTTTACACGATGGGAAAAGGCAGATATTTCCCTGCGTTTTGGCCTGTCATTTACACGAAAACGCCGTTTTTATCCCAGAAAACGATTATTTCTAAAAACTCCGGCCAAAGTGGAGATTTCTGAAAACGCCGGTTATGTGTTGCCGTGTCAACTGGGAGAAACAGGGTTTTAGGTTCTTAAACGTCACATTATGCGCCAGAAAATGCTTACGTCATGTGAGCGCCCTATGTTTAGAGTTTGTTTGGCTACTATTTGATCATGGATGCTGTTAAAGTGGTACTCATTTTTACTTTTGTGCAAACGCTTTTGGCCTGTTTGCATTTGCTTCGTTGTCTGTCCACACGAACGAACCTCGCGCCATGTCTGTTGTTTTGAAAGGAACAGGAAGTCGCTCATGCTATTCATTGTTGTCGATTTTGAGGATTCTGATTGGCTTGCATGGCTTTATCCTTCTCCCTACACTGCTGCCCATTGTATTTATGCGGGTTGATGTAAACGACAACTTTTTTTGAAAACGATGTTGTGTGCACGATGTTATTTTTGAAAACGGAGGGGGAGAAATATTCGTTTCTCTAAATACCCGGCTATGTGTAAATGTGGCCTTAGTAAGACTACCACACAAAGAGGGCAGTCATGCTTTTGCTCTGGGACATATTTTTCACATCGCATCCACATCGCAGCCTTTTGCGATTAGCTAATCGCAACGTTTCAAATGGCGATTGCGATTTGATTTCAATTAATCGTTCAGCCCTAATTTCCATTCCATAGGCATGGGTGGTCATTCTACCAAGCTAGCCAGTTCTTTTTCTTCTCCAGCTAGCCCATCAATGTCATCTCCAAAATGGAGGTTTGTGATTGTTCTTCCAGTGATTGTGATTGGGCTGAAGGTTCCCACATGGTATTCCAGGAAGATGTTGAAGAGAGTAGGAGAAAGTAGGCATCCTTGACGTACACCGACTGTCGTCTTTAACCAACTATCAATGGCTCCTTTGTGGAGGACTACACTGGTGGCCTTTTCATACAGGTGCTTGATGAATCTAATAAGGTTGGGGCTGATGTTATACTTCCTCATGGTCACCCACAAAGCTGCATGCCAAACCAGGTCAAAGGCTTTTTTAAAGTCCACGAACACATGATAAAGATGTTCCTGATGTTACAAGTACCTCTTGCAGATGATTCTTAAATTAAAAATCTGTTTAGTGGTACTACGTCCTGTCCTGAATCTGGCCTGTTCTTCTGTGATTGTATGTTCAGCTTGAGATTCCAACCTTTTCAGTATTATCTTCAGTAGGACTTTACTGGGTGGCTAATGAGACTAATGGTACAATAATTTTAATATTGTTGAAGATTGCCTTTTTAGGAAGCATTACGATAAGTAGTCCAAGTTGTAGGCCACTCCCCATTTTGCCAGATCTTGTTGCAAATGATAAGGGCATTGATCATTGTTTCTCCCCCTGCTTGTAGCAGTTCAGCTGGAATGTTGTCCACTACCACTAACTTTGCTTTCTTCAAAGATCATATTGCTGCTTCAACTACTTCTCATAGAATAGGAAGGCTGTCTTTATTTATCTGGGGATATGTCAGTACTGCCAGATGCCCATTGGGCGTGTAGTTGTATAGTTCAGAGCAGTACTCCATCCACCTGTAGTGGATTTCTTGCTCTTCTGTGAGGCAGTTACATGCCTTGTTATTGATTGTGGACACTCTGGGTTTTTTCACATTTGTTAGTTTCTTCATGGTTTGATATGCCTTCTTACTGTTGTTATGGTTCAGGCTATTTTATATTTCTGGCACTGGTCTTCTGTTCAGGTCTCTGTATTCATGGATTTTCTGATTTCCTTATTGATCGCTCCGTAAATATCAGCTCCCTCAGGTGTATTTTCTTCAGTTCTGTATATTTATTGCACATATCCAGAAACCAGCACTAGCACCCAAACCTATGCAAATTGACGATTCTCACCCTCAGAGGTACAGTGACGCATCCAAAATCGTTTATGCTTATTCTGTGGAGCTAATGGTAATCTCCTTTATGACTGTCCCATCAAACCTCCAAGATATCCGGTGAGTGCAGTCCAAATCCAACCTTACATCTCATCATTAACACAAACGAATGTATAAGTTACGGCTACTACCCTATCTATTTTAGCACAAGCCCTCATTGACTCAGACTCAGCAGGGAACTTCATATACGTGAAAATCCTCTGTTGCCTCAACCTCCCACAATTTCCTTGTCAAGAGGCCCAAAACATCCACTCGATCATATGTAAGACCCTGGGAAAAGGAACCATTACTCACTGCTCCCCTCCTCTGACTCTTCACCTTGGCTGCACTCACCATGAATCCATCTCGCTGCTGGTGTTGGAAGGATTTACTGCCGACATCATCCTTGGACGCCCGTGGCTTCAAGTGCATGAACTCAACATATCCTGAAATTCTGAAGAGATTATTTTCTGGGGAACGGGATGTTTTAAAGCTTAAAGTCTTCATCTGACAAAAAAACCTAACCATCGTGATGATCAATTCTCCATTCCAGTGCTGGCAACTACAATTGAAAGCCCCTTTCAAGACTGGAAGGTGGAGATTCCAACAGAATACCGGGCATTTCAGGATGAATTCATCCTCTCGAAACTGGACCTGCGCAGTATGTACAACCTCATTCATATACAGAAAGGAGATGAGTGGACTACCACCTTCATAACACCTGCAGACCACTACGAATACTTGATTTTGCCGTATTGTCTGTCCAACTCACCTTCCATTTTCCAAGGATTCATGAATGAGGTGTTCCGGGATTATCTGCATCACTTCATGATTGTCTACATCGATGAAATCATGATTTATCTCCGGAACGAGGTCGACCATCGCCTACATATTTTGCCCAATGGCTGAGAGAGAAGTGGGAGTTCCATCAACCATCCATCCAGTTTTTGGGCTACATCATTAATGCTTCAGGAGTTAAGATGGACCAGGGAAAGGTAAAAGCAGTCCCAGATTGGCCACTTCCATCCTCTGTTAGAGATCTGCATAGATTCCAAGGATTTGCTCACTTTTACAGTTGATTCATTGCAGATTTGAATAAGATTTCCTCACCACTTTACTCCGCAATAATCTTGAGTCTCTGTCCTGGACACCCACAGCCACGGTCACACTCCATCAGCTCAAGGAAGCTTTCACTACCCCCGCACACAGACACATCTAAACCCTAAACTATCCTTCATGGTTGAGGTGGATACCTCCACATCAGGGGAATCCAACCAAGCTCCATCCATGCACCTTCTTTTCAAGGAAGAAAAGAAGGCAGCAGAGAGTTACTAGGCATCAACCTACTGCTCAAGGAGTGGCGACACTGGGTGGATGGAGTTACACATCCCTTTGAGGGCATCACAGACCATCGCAACCTAGATTACCTCTGGAAAGCCTGTCACCTCAATCCCAGATAAGCCCACTGGGCATTATTCTTCACTTGATGGAACTTCAAGGTCATCTAGGTCCTTGCCACTGTTGCCTTTGGCTTGCTCAGTTGGGGATACTTAATTTAATTAATCAATCAACAATACTATTTATCAGCATTACCAAACATGGACGTTTTACACTAGAAACAAACACTGATGTACTATTTTATTTAATACTGTGAAGCTGCTTTGATACAATCTGTATTGTGAAAAGTGCTATATAAATAAAGTTGACTTGACTTTACTTGACCTACAGACCAGGGCATAAGAACATCAAGGCTGACGCTTTATCACGTTTAAATTCTCCTGAGCTACCACCTGTGGCTGCAGAACCCATTCTTCCTTCAGCCATCCTCCTAAACGCTATCCAGTGGGATCTGGATGAATGGATCACCGAGGCCACTCACTCTGAACCTGAGGGTCCTAAGGGTAAGATTTATGTTCCATCAGCCCTGTGTCTTACTCTCATGGATTCTGCACACTCTTTCTTAGGCTCAGGACACCCAGGCAGTCAACAAACCCCATCTCTCTTCCGCAATCGTTACTGGTGGCCATAAATGACCCAGGAAGCTCAGGGCTATGTGCAATAAACTATGTCCAGCCTGTGCCATCTTCAAAACTCCTCGTCACTTACCTAAAACCTGTAAACTGCATCCACCTCCCATTCTTTCCCAGACCTTTAAGAATCTGATGTATTCTTGTGACAGTCCACAGGTCCAAAGAATGCCAAATGTCCACATCCAAATGAAGAACATTCCAACAGCCATGGAGACAGCTGAAGCGCTTTTCCATCATGTGTTCAGAAACTGCGGCTTACCTGAAGACATTGTGTCAGACAGAGGCCCACAATTTATATCCAGGGTATGGAAGGCGTTTTTCCAGCTCCTATATGTGTCAGTCTATCTTCAGGTTTCCACACACAATCTAAAGGACAAACAGAACGGAAGATACAGGAGATCTGCTGCTTTCTGAAGTCATATTACCACAATCACCAACACAGCTGGAGTCATTACATCACATGGGCAGAGTATGCACAGAACTCCCTTCATCAACCAACCACCAGTCTCACTCCATTCCAGTTTCCAACCTCCCCAGTTTCCCTGGTCAGGAGAGCCTTCAGAAGTCCCAGCTGTGAACCACTGGTTCAAGGAGAGTAAGAGGGTCTGGGACTTCATCTACAGAGAGTGGTCAGGAGGCATAAGAGCTAGGCAGACTCCAGAAGAGCAGATACCGCAGTATACCAACCTGGATAAGAGGTCTGTCTCACTACCAGGGACATTCGCCTCCAACTGCCCTGTCACAAGCTCAGATACATTGGACCATTCACAATTTTACGCCAAATAAATGATGCCACTTACTGGATCAACTTACCACCGCAGTACTGTATAGCATCCATCTTTAATGTGTCCCTTCTTAAACCTTACCATCTCTCTCGTCCCTCTTCCCACAGGGTCTGGCACTGCAACCTCCTCCCCTGGCGTTAGATGAAGGACTGGTGTATGTTGTCCACACCATCCTTGACTCCCGACAAGAGATCTTGTGTCCCTCGTCACAATATCCTTGACCCAGCTCTCCTAACTGAATTACACAACCAAAATACTGATTGTTCAGCACCCAGAGGTAGAGGTCGCATTCACCGGTCCTCAGGAGCTGCTCGTGGGGAGAGGGGGTACTGTCACAAATCCATCCAATCCCTCAGTGCTAGATTCCTCAGCTCCTCCCACATGTTCCCAATCCCCAGAATTCTGATCACATCCACCTGTTGCACTCATCAATGACTGACATATAAATGACCATCTCACAAACACCCATTGTCTGGTCTCGTTACTCATACCTGTGACTTACCTGACTACTTACCTGCACTCCTGTTCCCCACCATCATCATCATCATCCTCATCCACTTGGCAGTCTCAGAATCCTCTTCAGTCCTGGGACCAGCATCAGAAAGAGATGTTAAGAAAGAGAGTTACCTGTTTGGATACTTAACATATCCTTAAATTCCTGAGTTGTATTCCTTTGAAGTATCATCATTAAAACTTTGTTTTGAGTCATCCTGGCATCTGTCTTCATCAGTTGTGACAACAGAACATTTTCAACGGATCAACATAATCAAGGAGTATTAAAAACCAGGAAAAATAAAAACAGACTTAAAAACAGAAATTGATGGGGCTGATCTGATATAGAGAGGAAGGCTATCTTACTCATATGTAGGGATGGGTATCGAGAACTCGTTAAATTTTAGAGCCGGTTCCAAATTTCCAAGAACCGGCGATTTGATAAGTGTGAGCCCATTTTAATGTGATTTAAACCATTCAAGCATGAGACGACTCATGTCCTGTGTTAAGTGATGCACACACATTCAAAGTTATTTTAATGTGACTTGTGATAATGTGCACAGAAAACAGCAGACGAGTCGTCTTGTGCTTGAATGGTTCAAAATCCCTTTTTCTGTGAGCGCACTTTGGATGTGTGTGCAGCACAAAACACAGCGCATGAGTCGTCTCCAGATATATTCGCTATATATTCGTCTATATTCATCTATATTCGTCTATATTCATCTACATTCGTCATTCAAAAAGGGAAAGCGAAATTAAGACTGCAGGTATACAAACCATAAACAAAGCAGCGCTTGCTTACTGTTTTAAACATAAATCATGCTGATCACGTTCTTTATTCCACTCTGCTCATGTTATATATATCAGGTTAAATATTCGCGCAGTGGAATGTTCAGGTAAGATAACGTCAAAAACTAGAAATTTTTTAGCCTTCTGTCTGTGCTGTCATGACTTCTTGCTTGCTTTCATCACTTTTCCTCTTATTCTCATGCACTGACTTGTTCGTTAAACTGAACAGCCAATCAGAGTTTGCTCTTACCAACGGCCTGACGCCAATTCTACATGTTGAATCAGCCAAAAAAAAACTGACGATGTCTAACGGTGCGGAACACACCAAAAGAACTAAGTCGGCCGATGCTCAAAAACAGCCCAGCGGCTTGGTGTGTCCCTGGCTTAAAGATATACGTGTCCTGTCCTTTTTTCCCCAGCATTGTAAGCTAGACTGAATTTTGACCTGCCCTGTTTTACATGAGAAAGTATCTTCACATGTGCTCTATCTATCTTGTGGTCTTAAAGCAGATGGCTTTGCTGCAGAATGTGGGTTTTGACTTGAGTCTGGCGGGCATGGACACAAGCTTGCACTGTGGCATTAGTAAAAGTAGAGGGCCCAGTGGGTAGAATGTGTAAGGTTGTTCTCAGTTTGCATCCAAAAAAGAATTCACAGGGAGTAACACCTGTGGTGGCATGAGGTGTGGCATGATAATGGAGCAAGAAATCTCTCATAGAAGTTTTCCAGGGCTTACCCTCTAAGCTTGCCGTTTGAACACAATCCTTCAAGACATGGTTCATGTGCTCCACAGCCCCATTAGCTTGAGAAAAGTACAGGGAGGTACAAACATGTTTGATATTCCTGCTTGCAAGGAAATCAGCAAAGGCAAGGGATGTAAAATCTACGCCATTGTCTGAACCGTTACAATTTCCAAAGGGTTGCCAAAATTGCTGAATGTGATTGCTCATGGCAAGAAAGTCCAACCTTCTCCCATGGTGAAGAAGGGAGTGGTCTTGTTACGAAATCCACTGGAGGCAAGTTGAGGTGAGGACCCAAACGCAATTTATTTACAATACAAGATTAAACATAAAACAAAAACATGACGAGGCATGGAAACTCTAAACTAAAACACGAACACGAACACGAACAAAGACTAGAAAAACAAGATACTGTGGCTATGCTGGGGCATAGAACAAACAATACTCGACAAAGACACAGGGCAACTAAGAGGACTTAAATACACACAATACTAATGACAAGACAAGGGACACCATGTGAATAGTTAACAAAAAAACAATTACAACATGACACAACAGACAAGGGGACACATGGCAGGATAACAAGACTAAAACCAGGGCATCACATGACTGTCATGGTTGATAATTCATCGTTTCCTCTGTGTCTCGTGTAACTGTTTGTTTACATGTCTGTGAGTTTGCGTGAGTGGGCGTTGTCCTGCTCGCGTGTTTGTTCAGTGCTCCAGCTGTCTGCATTCATCTCATTCCCCACCTCAGCTGTTTCCCATTACCATTCTCTACATATACTCACTCATCTCTCCATTCCAGTGTCCATCCGTTGTTTGCAGTCCTTCATGTGTGTTCGTGTCGTCTTCCGGGTTGTCGTCGTCTTCAGTGGATGTTCCTGTTGTTTCACCGCACCCGAGCACCGAGCACCAGACCATCGAAGTCCCTGTGTGACCGAGCCTGAGCGTCTTCCCCTGAGAGTACCCGTCAGTAGAGTGGAAAGAGAAGCGATTTCGCGAGCGCACCCGGAGAAGGAACTTCCTCATTGACTTTGAGTGATATTCATGTTTTGAGTGTTGAGTCCTAATAAACACTTGTTCACCTGCTATTGCTTCCAGTGATTTATCATGACAGAACGGATGGACCAAGAAACGGGAGCAGCGGGTGATTCATCTGCTTCATTGGAGGAATTCATTCGCGTGTGCATTGGCCGGATGGATGCACAGGATCGCAACCAGGGGGAGACAGGACGTGCTATTCAGGCTCTTGTCACACAGGTGTCCGAGCTCACCCAGCGATTCCATCAGCTGCAACCTCCCACTGCGCCAGCACCTCCGGAAGCACTTGCAGTTCCTCCCACACCAGCCGTGCCTCTCTCCCAGTCTGAGCCCAGATTGCCCACCCCTGAGCTGTACTCTGGTGAGCCTAACTATTGTCGTCCGTTTCTAACCCGTTGCAGTATGCATTTCTCATTACAGCGCAGAACTTTTGAGAGGGAGGAGGCAAAGGTGGCATTCGTGCTCACGCTGCTGACTGGGAGAGCGGCGCTTTGGGGAACTGCAGTGTGGGAGAACCAAGACCAGTGCTGCTCCTCGTTCCAGGCACTCGCGGCGGAGATGAAACGTGTCTTTGATCGGGCCGTCGTGGGGAAGGAGGCTGCCAGGGTCTTGGCGGATCTACGCCAAGGAGATCGTTCCGTGTCTGATTATTCCATCGAGTTTAAGACCCTGGCGGCCGAGTGTCGCTGGAACGAGGAGGCGCAGTGGGATCATTTCTTGCATGGGCTGGCCGAACGCGTCCAGAGAGAGATCTACGCCCTGGACCTCCCATCTTCTCTCAATGAGCTCATCGACCTGGCCTTGAGGGTGGACGCCAGACTGTCTCGGATTGGTCAGAGGACGTCACCCAACCCGGTTCGCGGCGGGATGGAGAACCAGCGGTCCAGCGGCCTGGACGAGCTCGGCTTTCCCGGGAGGAGAGAAAAAGGCGGAGATCCCAGGGCCTTTGTCTATACTGTGGTGGCACCGGACATTTTGCTCATGGTTGTCCGGTAAAAGGCCCAGCCCGATAGTAAGTATGAGGCTACTATCGGGTGGGATCTCCGCAGGAAAGACCTCATCCACTTCCACCATCCTCCCGGTAAGACTGAGATGGTCTACTCACGATCACCACTGCAGTGCACTCATAGACTCTGGAGCCGAAGGTAACTTCATGGATCACCGGTTTGCACTACAGTTACAGATTCCCTTCCGAACACTTCCCCAGAAAATCACAGTCAATGCACTTAACGGACAAACTCTACCTACCATCTCTCAAGCAACCGAAAGACTTACCCTCATCACATCAGGAAATCACGCCGAAACGATTTCATTTTACATCACGGACTCACAACTCACACCCATAGTTTTAGGACACCCCTGGCTTAGCTTGCACAACCCACGTATCGATTGGAAAAGGAGAACCATCTCAGCATGGAGCACTGAGTGTCATAGTTCGTGTCTAGTGTCTGCTTGTTCTGTTGTTTCTGTCCCTGTGTTTCAGGAGGAAGCAGTGGACTTATCAAACGTGCCCGAGGAGTACCGGGACCTGAATGAAGTGTTCAGTAAGTCAAGGGCTGCTTCTCTCCCTCCGCATCGTCCCTATGACTGTGCAATAGATTTACTGCCAGGTAAGTCTCCGCCTAAGGGCAAGATCTATTCACTCTCAGTTCCGGAGAGGGAGGCTATGGAGAAATATATTTCTGATTCTCTGGCAACCGGGTTCATCCGTCCTTCCTCTTCTCCAGCGGGGGCGGGGTTCTTTTTTGTGGGGAAGAAAGACGGATCTCTGCGACCTTGCATTGATTACCGAGGGTTGAATAACATCACAGTAAAGAATACTTATCCTTTGCCGTTGATGTCTTCAGCCTTCGAGAGGTTGCAGGGAGCCTCACTCTTCACAAAACTGGACTTGCGTAATGCTTATCATTTGGTCCGCATCAGGAAGGGGGATGAATGGAAGACTGCTTTTAACACCCCTAGGGGGCATTTTGAATATTTGGTTATGCCATTTGGGCTTTCCAATAGTCCCGCAGTCTTCCAGGCACTAGTCAATGATGTGTTGCGAGACATGATCGATCAATTCATATATGTTTACCTGGATGACATATTGATTTTTTCTTCGTCTCTCCAGGAACATGTGCAACATGTACGACTAGTGCTTCAAAGGTTGTTAGAGAATGCGCTTTTTGTCAAGGCGGAGAAATGCGTTTTCCCTGCACAGTCGGTTCCTTTTCTGGGACACATCGTGTCGGCTGAAGGTATGCTTATGGATCCTGACAAGGTTAAGGCTGTGGTAGAGTGGCCAATCCCAGATTCCCGCAAGGCCCTGCAGCGGTTTTTGGGATTCGCCAACTTCTATCGGCGTTTTATTCGCAATTTCAGCCAACTAGCCGCACCTCTGACTGCCTTGACCTCTCCCAAAACTGCGTTCAGGTGGTCAGACGCAGCTGAGGCTGCATTTGCCAAACTCAAGAGCCGCTTTGTTTCAGCTCCAATCTTAATTGCCCCTGATGCTTCACGTCAGTTTGTGGTAGAGGTCGATGCGTCAGAGGTGGGGGTAGGTGCAGTTCTTTCACAACGCTCTCCTTCAGATGACAGAATGCATCCCTGCACGTTTTTGTCACATCGATTATCTCCTGCTGAACGAAATTATGACATTGGTAACCGTGAGTTGTTGGCAGTCAAGCTAGCATTGGAGGAATGGCGTCACTGGTTGGAGGGTTCAGGGGTACCCTTTATAGTCTGGACTGACCACAAGAATTTGGAGTACATTAGAACCGCCAAAAGATTGAACTCCAGGCAGGCTCGGTGGGCACTTTTTTCCGGCCGTTTCGATTTTACTCTTTCCTATCGTCCGGGTTCCAAGAACATCAAACCCGATTCTTTGTCGCGTATTTTTGATCGTCCCGAACACGAATCTACTCCCGAGCGCATTTTTCCTGAGACCCTAATTATCTCTTCGCTCACTTGGGAGGTCGAATCGAAGGTCAAGAAGGCCTTAGAAGGGGTAACGCCTCCGATCCGGTGTCCACCTAACCGTTTATTTGTGCCGGAGGGATTACGATCAGACGTTATCCAGTGGGGTCATTGTTCCAGTCTAGCTTGCCATCCAGGGGTGAGTCGTACCATATTTCTAGTTAAGCAGCGATTCTGGTGGCCTCTTATGGCTCGTGACGTTCACAATTTTGTTTTGGCTTGCTCTAGTTGTGCCACTGGTAAGTCGTCCAATCGACCCCCAGATGGGTTACTTCAACCGCTGTCGGTGCTTTCGAGACCTTGGTCCCACATCGCTCTAGATTTTATCACCGCCCTCCCACCCTCCCTGGGTAACACGGTAGTTTTGACCGTGGTGGACCGATTCGCGAAGGCAGCCCACTTTATTCCCTTGCCCAAATTACCTTCAGCCAAGAAGACAGCGGTGGCAGTCGTTGATCACGTCTTTCGGTTACATGGCCTCCCGACAGACGTGGTTTCTGACAGGGGACCCCAGTTTGTGTCCAGATTTTGGCGAGAGTTTTGTAGATTGCTGGGGGCGACGGTCAGTCTGTCCTCTGGGTTCCATCCCCAGAGCAATGGTCAAACTGAGAGAGCCAACCAAGATTTGGAAAGAACGTTACGATGTTTGGTCTCCAGGAATCCTTCCTCCTGGAGTCAACAACTTTCTACGGTGGAGTACGCCCACAATACGTTGCCAGTGTCATCCACGGGCCTATCTCCGTTTGAGTGTAGTGTAGGGTACCAACCACCTGTTTTTCCTAGTGCTGAATCCGAAGTCGCGGTCTCCTCCGCCCACGCCTTCATCCAGAGGTGTCACCGTACTTGGACGAGGGCCCGAGAGACACTCCTCCAAGTGCGGGAGCGCACCAAGGCCAAGGCCGATCGCCACCGGTCAAGGCCTCCTGTATACGTCGTCGGTTCCAAAGTGTGGCTTTCTACCAAGAACATTCCTCTCCGTTCCGTGTCGAATAAACTAGCTCCTAAATTCATTGGCCCGTTTTCTGTCACCAAGATTGTTAGTCCGGTGGCAGTCCGCCTCAATCTTCCCCCGGCGTACAGGAGAATTCACCCCGTCTTCCACGTTTCTAAAGTCAAGCCTGTGTTTTTTTCACGTATTAATCCGCCAGTCCCGGTTCCCCCACCGCCGCGACTCGTAGACGGGGAACCATCCTATTCGGTCCGTCGCATCCTGGATTCTAGGCGGAGGGGACGCGGATTTCAGTACTTGGTGGATTGGGAAGGTTACGGTCCGGAGGAGAGGAGTTGGGTTCCTGCTCGTGACATCCTGGATCACTCCCTTATCGATGATTTCAATCGACAGGTAAGGAGGTCTGGGAATGCCGTGAGGCATTCCTAGGAGAGGGGGTACTGTCACGGTTGATAATTCATCGTTTCCTCTGTGTCTCGTGTAACTGTTTGTTTACATGTCTGTGAGTTTGCGTGAGTGGGCGTTGTCCCGCTCGCGTGTTTGTTCAGTGCTCCAGCTGTCTGCAATCATCTCATTCCCCACCTCAGCTGTTTCCCATTACCATTCTCTACATATACTCACTCATCTCTCCATTCCAGTGTCAATCCGTTGTTTGCAGTCCTTCATGTGTGTTCGTGTCGTCTTCCGGGTTGTCGTCGTCTTCAGTGGATGTTCCTATTGTTTCACCGCACCCGAGCACCGATCACCGAGCACTGAGCACCGAGCACCGAGCACCAGACCATCGAAGTCCCTGTGTGACCGAGCCTGAGCGTCTTCCCCTGAGAGTACCCGTCAGTAGAGTGGAAAGAGAAGCGATTTCGCGAGCGCACCCGGAGAAGGAACTTCCTCATTGACTTTGAGTGATATTCATGTTTTGAGTGTTGAGTCCTAATAAACATTTGTTCACCTGCTATTGCTTCCAGTGATTTATCATGACAATGACAGACAAAAGACAGGAACAAGAAACAAACACCCAAAACGTGACTAGGGATGGGATGATTACCAGTTTCACTATAAACCACGATAAAATGTATTGACGGTTAGTATTATCATTTCAAATTTAATTATCATTAAAACCGAGTTTGATTATCGCGATTTTAATAACTCACTGTAAATCCTGTCCAGCCAGCAACAGTCTGACGCAGGCGCAGCGCGCAATGTTGTTGTTGTTTTTTTATTCGAGAAGGAATGGCGGAAGGCATTGACCGTGCTCTGGAGATTTTTCAGCCTTTTAAGAGGACCAAATCTGAAATGTGGTCATATTTTGGCTTTTATAGTCTTAAGAGAAACTTGCACAAAAAAAAGTGGCTATAATAGGGGGGGGAAACACTTCAAATCTGCCAAGTCGTCTTGTGTGACCATCACCCACTGTTTATAGCGAACGCAAGGCAAGTTAACTTTGACCTCAATTCCAAAACTACATCTGGGAAATAATTGGGCACAATATGTTGTTTTGCGTTGAAATATTTGATCTCACTCACTTGAAATAAACGTGTAACTTCCGCGAAGAAAAGTTCGCAGCAAATCACTTTGAGCCAAAGACGAACTAACAAGTTCAAACAAGACTATTAAGAGTGACATTTAAGGGATAATAATGTATATCATTGTACACTTATTACACCGGTTTTTTTTTTTTTAACCACATAATTACGGGGACATATTGAATTGAGATTAATGTTTTAAATCGTACCTGTTTATAAATCCATTTTGTACAGCGTACAAAACAATCGTCCAGACAAGATCATCACAACAATATTATCAAACTCTGTAAACAATCAATCAACTCGAATTTAATTTTCAATACAATCAAAAACGGAGACACAAGACGGCAAGTTGTATTTGAATGAAACGAGAGAGCGCGTCCGTTGTGATACATGGATGTGCGCTGTGTTATAATGCGTTGCTATTGACGATGGTCATTATAAGGAAGGAAATGCCACAGAATAGAATCTTGCTTAAAAAAGTGCATAGAGCTGCTTGTTTTACTTGTTGTTTGTTGATTTTCAAATATAAAACTGTTTTCAGTGTGAGCATCAGTTCTTTTTGAACACTTTCATCTCGTTTTAACAAAACCATGATAATATTCATAATCACGATAATTTTGGTCACTATAATCGTAATATGAAATTTTCATACTGTCCCATCCCTAAACGTGGCAGGTCTGGCCTGAAGTGGAGGTGTATGTGTTTTGGCACTTCTGTTGTGGTTTTGGCAAAGCTGGCATGTGGAGATTGCGGATTGGGCTGAGTGGTCGCGGGTTGGAACCACTGCTTGGTTCTGGCGAGGCCCTGATGACCCTGATGACCTAGATTAATAAGGATCCCACACAGGGATATTTGCACCACCAAGCGGTATGATATTTCTCTTTGCCAATGGACAGCAACAGACTGCAATTGGAAGACTGATTTGGAAATGTCAGATGGGGCTGACAAAATGATGATGATGATGAACAAAACAGATTATTCATCGGTGACAATGATGTGGTTCTCAGCTCGCCACCCCAGTGCCTTTCCTTCCCTGCATGGAGAGCTTACCAGGTTGTAGACGGCACCTTTCTCTGCCAGAAACTGCCTGAATAAGTTTTCCCCCCTTGCTACCCTTGACGGAGGAGCGGTGAAGGGTTGCGAGGCTGTCCCTCCAATGGAGCGGTCTGGCGCGACACAGGTGCACCTGTGTCCGGTGGCCGCTGCTTTTTGGATGTGGCCCCTCGTCTCCCCCCTAAGGCCTGTGAGTTCTCGCCCGTTCCGACGGGCAGAGCTTACAAAGCCTGTGGGCAAGTCGCTTCCTCTTGCATGCCATGGCGCTGCTTCAGGTCTATAAGGCCAGGACACTCATGGACATGCACGAGGGTAGTCCAGACCGTGCGCTTATAGGTGAGCTCCGCACCGCATCCGACTTCGCCCTCCGGGGCACGAGTGTTGTGTCATGCGTGATCGGTCTGGCGATGTCCACGTTAGTGGTCCAGAAGCATGGTTGGATGGTGGATGCAGACAAGGTTCGGTTCCTGGTCTCCCCAATTTCCCAGGTTGGGCTGTGAACCCCAGCCATCCGGCACATCCTGCCCCGGCGCCCCGTCTCTTTGCCACTATAGCTGGACCACCGCTGACTCCGAGTTACGCTTGGCTCCTCAGCGAAAACAGATGGTGTATGCATCCGCTTCCGTATTTATACCCATCTCGCGGGGTGGAGTGTGTGATGCAATTCACATCGCCATTGCGCGCATTGGCTCGTTCAAGCATGCTCGAAGAAGATAGGCTCCCTAGCGTGATCCCATTCAGTCGACATCGACTACATCCTCCATTCCCTCCTTCAGGGAATGGTGGGTTGCATATGCAACCAGGATGTTTTTTTTACAAAGTTGGAATGTCCTAATTCATGGGTGCATTGGCAAGGCTATATAAAAATGTACTGTTGCTTGGGATCCATTCGGCAGGTAAGGAAAGGTTTCTTCAGTCCATCCTTTTCTGACATGTATGCTGTATTAAGATCTCTGGATATCTACAGGCAACCCAGAATCCACCAGGAAGTCTGTCCCTAAGCTGACTGGCACATCTGTATTCATCATCATTATGTCAGCCCCATCTGTTGTCCCTGTATCTCAAATTTCCAAATCAGTCTTCCAATTGCAGTCTGTTGCTGTCCATTGGCAAAGAGAAATACTTGACATCACAGGGTAGATATATTGGTTGTTGTTGCTGATCTGTTCCCATGAGCACTTTTAAATGAGAGAGAGTGTGCTACTGGTGTCTACCATTGCTGAACAGAATCAGTCTCATAAGATAATGGGGATAGCGACAGTCTTGAGCCCAATCAGGACTGAGTTATGAAAAGGTTGAACTATTCTGGAATTGGCATGAGAAGGTCTTCCTTGAAGATAGTGAGCCGACTGAATTTTCTACTTGGTAGAAGCTGCATTAACTTGATTCCAATATCTCTTAGATTCTTCAAATTCTCTTTCGATTTGTGTGCCAATACCTACTAGTTCACCAACATCCTTCACTGTTACTCTTAACAGATTGGCCCAGACTAAAATGCATGTTTTAGCTGTTTTAACTGAAATCAACATGCACTGACATATCCTAAAATACGTTAGTGTCATTGTTTTGTCAAGATGCACACCAGTACAAAATAAATTCTGAGGCACATTTAAAAAAGCTACTTAAATGTCCTAATTAAACTAAGGCCTAATCCTGGCTTAATCTAAGCCCTCTCTGTGAGACTGGGCCTAGATGTCACAGAATGAGAGGTCTTTTATGTGAAATATAACTAGCCCAGAGTCCTTGTAGTTGGACAGCATCCATATCTTTAAACACAAAACTACATCCTCCAAATCACAACAGTGTCTGTTAGGATTTCTTTACAAATAAATGTATATCACAGGTATGTATGTATTGTATGTGTCAGACCTAAATATATAAAATAATTATACGTTAGACCCATGTTTTCACGAGTCCTCACCACTCAAGTGGTAAAGCCCTGATATACTGACGAAAAAGTTATTTTTGTTCTTTGCTTAGGGGTAAAAAGAAGTTTGAAATATGTGACCAGTGTTAGCGAACACTCTGATGCCACCCACTCTGCTGAGACCAGCGTTTGCATGAAAATATGAGAATATGTAAAATATGAGAATGTGCTGCACACTTTCCTTTCAACGACAAAATAAACACACAAATAACATAACAGCGGTGAGGAAAAAAAGCAGTTAAGAAGGCATCTGTTCACAGTGATGTTTTTACACCAGCTCCAGTCAAGGCATGACACGTTTATTTATAGCACTTTATACAACTGATTGTTTTAAAGCAAGCAGTATAAAAAAATAAAAATAAAAATAAAAAAACAGTGTCAGTGTCTCTTTCAATCAGAATTAGAACTTAATTTTCTACTGTAATAATCACCTAACTAATATATAATCGCCACAGACTAATGGTAGTTCAAAGGATTACCAGCCGATGCAAATATTTCCAGAACTTCGATTTGGGCCATTATTTTGTTTGTTTTTTGTTGTTTTTTCTAATGACGGAACACCAGTTCTTTGATGTTGCTTGAAGTATATCAGGGCCTTTAACCTTCATATTCTTAACTGTTTTGGCACATATCAGTTTCCTGTTTTCTTCTGCTGTACACTTCTGCATTTCTTTCAAAATAAAAAAAAAACTCCTTGCATTGTGAAAATGAAAGTAAACGCGTAGCGAAAACAGTAATGGTTATCCTTCATTTGGCACAACGAATACCAGCTTGGTAAATTCTCTGTTCACTTGCTCTGCTTCTGATTGTTATGCCAGTCCAGGGATCAGTTTCACACTGTGCAATTTCTTATGTCATTTCTGGTTCTTTTGATGAACAAGAACATTCCTGTTCCCTTTCAGTCGGTCACGTTCTACGTACGTAGACGTACCGACGTATTGGGACCACGTCAGAGAGCCCTAATCATCTTCGAGTGTAAACAGAACAAGCCAATGCACATTGGCGTGTGAGATTTGCATCTCGCACTCTGTCCCGCAGCGCAGGTATAAATACTTCAGGTATACAGTAAATGATTCAAGCACCAGTTGTCATTCGCTTCGGAGCCAAGCAGTTTAACTGTATGCAGTTTCTGAGAGGGTATCTTTTCAACAAGCGTTCTTCAGGAAGAAGCCTCTCCCCCCGGTGTTGGTGAGACAGTGCTTTCAGCGGTGGTCACGAGCTCACAGCTCTCAACTGCTGTTATCACAACATTAGTACTCACTGTAGCACCTGTGTGCTTCAGCACTGTGAGAGAACTTTTGCCTGAAAGTACAACATGGGTGTGACTGCGCATTTCTGGATGAGGTCGTTGCCTATCCTCATTTGACGGTTTCAAATGTTTTGGGCACAGACATGCTGAGCGTCGGCACGCTGTTTGTCTTGCCTTTCTCATGAAGGGCTTGAACGCTTAGCGTGTCATGTGCCGTTGAGCTGTAGGCTGACAGCTCTGGTTGTCACGGTAACCCCAGCGCGTCAGTAGGCACTCAAGATGCGCTCGGTCAAGACTACAGTGCCTCAAACGAGGTGGAGTCCCCTCAACTATACCCCGATCTAGTTCCTCTTCTGGGCTCAGAAGAGGGCTACTTTGGCGAATAGCCAGGGTGACTTGAGGATTACAGGATTACACGGTGCAAAGTCAGGGAGGACGAGGAGCAGGTCTTGCTAGTTACCTCATACTGGCCCAACCGGACCTGGTTCCCAGAACCAGTTTTCCTCATGACAGCCCCTCTCTGGAGCATTCCTCTGAGGAAGGACCTTCTTTCTCAGGGACAGGTCACCATATGGCACCCGCGTCCAGACCTCTGGAATCTCCATGTCTGGTGTCTGGACGGGATACGGAGGACTAAAGTGATCTACCACAAGCAGTCATAGACACCATCACTTCTGCAAGAGAGCTCTCTACGAGGTACGCTTACGCCCCCACTTTAAAGGTTCATGTGGCATTCATAGGTGCTTACCACATTCATTTGGGTGGAATGTCTTTGGGTAAAGACCCTTTGGTGTCTCGTTTCATCCAAGGTACTCTGAGGCTGAGGCCTGCAGCTCGCACCAGGGTGCCGACATGGGATCTGGCCATTGTCATTCAAGGCCTTTCGCTGGCTCCCAGGAGTAGGTTCCGGCCAAGTTTCTGACCTTGAAAGCTTTGTTCCTCCTCGCTATCACTTCTCTTAAAAGGATAGGAGATTTGCAAGCACTGTCGGTTGCACCCTTGTAAGGTTGGATTCCTGCAGTGGTTCAAGCTGCAAGAAATGCCGAATGACTAAAGAAAGGTTATTAGCAAGATGGTAGAAAACTGCACATTTCTTGTCTATTCCACCCACTGCCACTTATACCAATGACAGAAATAAGCGCAGTTACAATAGCTTAATATTTGTGGGAGAGCGTTGCTATAGAGAGTGACGGTATTGTATTGCAATATGTAGCACTTCAAAGTCAATACCACTCTCTTTTCATTCTCAAGTCCATAATGTCTACTCCCGAATAGATTATTTTATTCTGGATGGTAAACTTTTGCCCCTGGTCTGTACGGCTAAATATCATAATATTATTATCTCTGATCATAGTCCAGTGACTTTTTCTATTAAAATAGATAATATGGATAAACCACATAGAAATTGGAGACTTAGTTCTCATTTACTTACAAATAACGCCTTTATCAATTACTTAAAACAGGAGATAAAAACCTTTTTTGCGAGTTCTATGACAAGCCTGACATGTCTATAGGGGTGATATGGGATACATTTTAAGCATAGATTAGGGGTTGTATTATCTTCTATCAGGCATCTCAAAGAAAAAGAAGCAGGGTTGAATTGGAGGTATTGGAAATTAAAATTCGAGAATTAGATATGGAAAATGCTAAACAGCCATGTGTTGAAAAATATAAAGAAATTTGTGCACTTAAATACAAATTGAACCAAATTCTCTCTTCTAAAATTTCTAAATCCTTTCTGTATGTAAAGCAAAAATACTTTGAATTTGGTGATAAACCTCAGAAACTTTTAGCTCGACAACTCCGTAAAATAATATCTGAACGTACAATATACAAAATTAGATCAGACACAGGAGAAACTCTCACTTCCTCTAGGGATATAAACAGTAGGTTCCAGACATTTTATGAGGCACTATATTCGTCTAAATGTAGTATAGATCATACAGTTATGGCTCAGTAGACCAACAGAATCTTCCATCATTAAATCAAGAACAAGTTGACCAGTTAGGTGCAGAAATTACTATTAAAGAAATATCAGATACTATAAAATCTCTAAAAGGCTGTAAAACTCCTGGTCCAGACAGATTCTGTAATGAACTCTATAAAACCTATAACGAACTGCTATTGCCTTATTTATATTGTGTTTACAAACAGGCATTTATAGATCAGTCCCTACCACCCTCCCTAGATGAGGCAATTATTATTGTTATCCCAAAAAAAGGAAGGAACCCAGAGGAAGTGAGTTCTTATAGGCCGATCTCACTACTAAATACAGATAAAAAAATTCTGGCTAAAACTTTGGCACATAGATTAAACACAGTAATTAGAAAACTGGTACACCCAGATCAAACAGGCTTCATACCAAAACGTAACTCTTCTTCTAATCTTAGGCGTCTCTTCAACATAATGTACTCTTCCAGAGGCCTGGGGCGGGATCTAGCCATTCTAGCATTGGATGCGGAAAAGGCATTTGATCAAATTGAATGGCCTTACCTATTTGCAGTATTGAAGAAGTTTAATCTTGGAGAAAATTTCATCTCAAGAATTAAATTGTTGTATTCTAGTCTGTGTGCAAGAATTCTCACAAATCAAACAATATCCTCTCGTTTTAATTTACATAGAGGTACAATACTGGGTTGCTCATTGTCACCACTTTTGTTTGCTTTAGCGATTGAGCCCTTAGCTGAGGCCATTAGAGTCCACTCTGGTATTAAAGGCTATAAAACAAGAAATACTGATAATAAATTTGCGTTATATGCAGATGATATAATTGTATTTATTTCTGAGCCCAATAGCAGCATTCCAAATATCCTTAGTTTGATTAACTTATATGGTACATTTGCAGGATATAAAATTAACTGGGACAAAAGTGTGTTGATGCCAGTTACTATCAAAGAATCTTCTTGGCTTCATCACTTGCCCTTTAAGGTTGCTTCAGAACAATTGACATATCTAGGAATAGAGGTAACAAAAAAGTTTTCCAATTTAATTAAGGCTAATTTTCAACCCCTGTTGTTTAAACTTAAATCCATGATCAAGTTCTGGAGAACGCTTCCTATTTCTCTTCTGGGTAGGGTAAATGCAATTAAGATGATATTTCTCCCCCAATTTTTGTACATGGTGCAGAACATTCCCATATTTCTGGCCAAATCTTTTTTTTTTTTAAATGGACTCTATTCTGGTTCCTTTTGTCTGGGACTATAAAGCCCATAGGATTTCTAAGCAGCCCCTATGTAAACCCAAAATACAAGGTGGGCTCGCCCTACCTAATTTTCTTTATTACTACTGGGCAGCAAACCTGAAGGTTCTGACTTCATGGATAGATTCTAATATGATAGAGGAAAGCTGGCTGATGCTGGAACAGGAAGAATGCCTCCCATATTCTATTAACACAATACTTCTGTCACCCACAGGTATAACTAGGTCACTTTATAATTACAACCCTGTCATTCATAATTCTATTTGAATCTGGAAACAGTTAAAGGCACATTTTAAATTCACCCAGATGTCGTTTTTGCTTTCTATTTCTGCTAATCCCTCCTTTTGCCCTTCAATGTTAGACAATGCATTTGATATTTGGAAAAATAGGGTTACGAAATATAGGGGATTTATATATGAATGGAAAATTTGCTTCCTTTCAACAGCTGTGAAATATAATATTCCTTCAAATAATTTCTTTTGGTACCTTCAAATTAGAGACTTTGTAAAGTCTTACATTCCTAACTATGTCACTGCCACACCTACTGTATGTATCTGGATGCATTCTTGGAAAGACGTCATAGAGATGGTAATAACATCTCCTTTCTGTACAAGGCTTTAGAACAGACCTTAGAACAGAAAAGTCCTTCGATGGAGAAAATTAAATCTGACTGGGAAGAGGAACTTGCAGTAAAAATTCCTAGTGAAATGTGGGAAAGCAGTCTTGAACTTGTCCATAGGTGTTCCATTAATCCAAGACATTGTCTTATTCAGTTTAAAGTGCTTCATAGGCTTCATTATTAGGATCAAGTGTAAACTGAACAAAATTTTTCCAGAAGTGTCTCCTTTATGTGACAAATGTCAAATTTTAGATGCCAGCCTATCTCATTGCTATGTTATGTGTCCAAAATGACAAAGTTTCTGGAATAAGATTTTCCAGGTTTTTTCAGATACATTGGACTTACCTTTTGAACCAGATCCTATTTTAATTATACTTGGAGTTTCTGAAGAGTTTTTGAGACTTACACAGATACAACAACATTTTATTTCATACGGTTTAATTTCTGCTAAAAAATTTATTCTTTTGTTTTGGAAGAAAAAGGAAGTTCCAACGCTTAAACTATGGCTGACAGAGTTGACTGGTACACTACATTTAGAAAGAATTAGGTATGCTCTAAAGAACAAGATTTTGTTACTTGAAAAAATGTGGTCCCCTTTTATTTCTTTTCTGCAAGCTAGTGATAAATTTTTTACTATGCCTTCATTACCTGCCTGTGGTTATGGTTACACTTAAAACAGTTACAAAATAGATGTGTGAGATGATGATAACTTATACCATTAATCTTACCCAGCATGTAAAATGTTACCTGAGAGAGAGAGAGAGAGAGAGAGAGAGAGAGAGAGAGAGAGAGAGAGAGAGAGAGAGAAAGAAAAGAGGAGGCAAAAGGAGAGAGCTCCAAGAATAAGAAGAGAGCCCCCAAGAAAGGGACCCAGAGAAGAAGAGAGCCAGAGCATCAAAAGAGACAGAGCAACAGTTTCAATCTTCTTTTATCCTTTCCCTGACCATGTGACTAAAAACCAGATGTGAGACATTGAAACTGACCAATCAGATAAGTAAACGACCCCCAAAGTACACACATCTTGCTAGATCACTATCACTATCACTATCCTGCCTCGCTGCCTGCTGTGAGTGTGTTTGCTTCGGTGCTGTAAGCTCCGTTTAAGCCTCGTATTTCTTTGTTTTGAACCATCATTTACTACAATTTCTAGTTGTTTATACCACTAAAATACAGCTTACCCAACATCTCAGATTAACCTGGCATCGCTAGCTTCCGTTACTACTAGCACAACACGCTAGTAATTTGCTAGCCTTTTAACGCGCCACCCGTGCGCTCAGCTATTTTTATTTATTTATTTTTCTCTCGCGCACCCGCGCCTTTGAGTTCATAAAAAGCTCAGGTGAGTAAGAATCAGTCAACAAACACGGTGAGTAATGTATTGTCCTGTTATTGTCACCTGCACTTCATGTCACATGTTTAGCATAGCCTTCTCTGTCGACAATATAGGATTTATATGTGATAAATGCAAGGAGACAGTTAGGTTGACGGAGAAGATTTCAGAACTAGAGATACGCATTCCAAGCTTTAATTGAGGATAGTAAGAGTGCTAGAGATTTAAATACTGCTTTGGATGCGCCTAGCATAGTGAACTCTTTACATGAGTCGGCTCTGGCTGAAGTAGAGCCTATGCAGCCAGGCAAATCGGTGACAGTGAGGGATCGCTCTAGTCGCGGATCAAAAAACCACTCTTCCGTTCCGATTACCATAACAAATTGATTTGCCCTGCTCAGTGAAACACCCACTGAGAATGATTGTGCCCTAGTTATTGGCGATTCTATTACACGGAATGTGAAAATAGAGACACCAGCCACCATAGTCACATGTTTGCCGGGAGACAGAGCGCCTGACATCAAAGCAAATTTAAAAGTGCTGGCTAATGCTAATCATAAATTCTCTAAGATCATTATTCATGTCGGCACTTATGATGTTAGACTCCACCAGTCGGAGATCACCAAAATTAATATTAAAGAGGTGTGTGAACTCGCAAGTACGATGTCAAGGAGTGTAATTTGCTCTGGCCCCCTTCCTGTTCGCAGGAGTGATGAGATAGTAGATTGTGTTCGCTTAACGGTTGGCTGTCTAAGTGGTGTCCGCAAAATAAAATAATATGGAATTCATAGACAATTGGAAAAGTTTTTGGGGCAAACCTGACCTGTTGAAAAGAGATGGTATTCATCCCTCCTGGGATGGTGCTGCTCTTCTCTCTAGTAATATTTCTGTTACATACATAGTACATAGTCTTAGTACTCAAACATGACAATCTGGGGCTCAGGTCAGGAAGCAGACAGACTGGCTTAACCGACTATCTGCTAGCGGCCTTGCGTCACCAAGGTCAGATAAATTCCATCACATAGAGCCTCTTTCACCTTGCTATCATCATATAGAGACTGTGTCTGTTCCCCAAACTTGGAAATCCAAAAAACGTTTAAACCCATCTAAGGTTAAAAATTTAATTGATGTTCAACAAATAAAAAACAGCAATAATACAGATGAGCAAATGCTAAAGCTTGGGTTGCTGAATATTTTATTGCTTAATTCAAAAGCAATCGTTGTTAATGATATGATTTCAGATAATAACCTAGATGTGCTGTGTTTGACAGAAACCTGGCTAAAACCAAACGATTACCTTTACTTTAAATGAGTCCACCCCACAAGATTACTGTTATAAACATGAGCCTCGTCTGAAACGCAAAGGGGAGGAGTTGCTGTAATTTATAGTAATATTTTCAAAACCACTAAGAAATCAAGTTTTAAATATAATTCTTTTGAAGCATTGGTGCTTAATGTAAAAATATATAGTATAAACGATTAATCACGCTTGAGATTTATGCTGGCTACTGTATACAGGCCACCAGGGTACCTGTATCAGGGTACTGATACAGACTTTATCAAAGAATTTGCGGACTTTCTATCAGAATTAATATTGACTGCAGATAAAGTACTAATTGTTGGTGATTTTAATATACACATCGATAATGAAAAGGATGCATTGGGATTGGCATTTAAAGACATTGTAAACTCAATTGGAGTTAGACAACACGTGTCAGGACCTACTTATCGTCGTAATCATACTCTAGATCTAATATTATCACACGGAATAAATGTTGATGCCGTTGAAATTCTGCAGCAGAGCGATGACATCTCAGATCATTATCTAGTCTCGTGTAAAAAGCCAAGGCTGCAAAGCCGACTCCGTGTTTCAAATATGTTAGAACTATCACTTCTGCCACTAAAGATTGCTTTATTAATAATCTTCCTGATCAGTTTCATCATCTCAGCATCCCAGATAGCTTAGAAGAACTTGATATTGCAACAGAAACTCTCTTTTCCAGCACTTTAGACACAGTTGCTCCGTTGCGCTTAAAGAAGATTAAAGAAAATAGTCCAACACCGTGGTACAACGAGCACACTCAGGCCCTTAAGAGAGCAGCCAGAAAAATGGAGCGCAACTAGAAGAAAACAAAACTAGAGGTATTTCGCATTTCATGGAAGGAGAGCTCGATTACTTACAGAGAGGCTTTAAAAGCTGCTAGATCTGCTTTATTTTTCAACCCTATTAGAAGAAAATAAACATAATCCTAGGTATTTATTTGAAACTGTGGCTAAACTAACAAAAAAGAAAGCTTCAAGCACCGAAGTTTCCAAGCAACACAGCAGTAATGATTTTATGAACTTCTTCACTTATAAGATTGATAATATCAGGGACAAAATTATAACTATGCAACCGTCTACTACAGTATCACATCAGGCAGTGCATTGTAGTCTCCCTGAGGAAAAATTTGATTAATTCGTTGCTATAGGAGAGGAAGAATTTACTAAACTCATTAAATCATCTGAATCGACAACATGTATGTTAGACCCTATACCGACTAAGCTACTGAAAGAGATGCTTCCAGAGGTCATAGATCCTCTTCTTAATATCATTCATTCGTCTTTGTCTCTAGGATACGGACCAAAAAACTTTAAGCTGGCTATGATTAAACCGCTTGTTAAAAAAACGCAACTTGATCCTACAGAATTAGTCAATTACAGGCCGATCTCAAATCTACCTTTTCTGTCAAAGATATTAGAAAAGGCAGTATCTTCACAACTGTGTTCCTTTCTTGAAAGAAATGATATCTGCGAGGATTTCCAGTCCGGATTTAGACCGTACCATAGTACCGAGACGGCTCTCGTTAGAGTCACAAATGATTTGCTCTTATCATCCGATCGTGGTTGTGTCTCTCTATTAGTGTTACTCAATCTTAGTGCTGCATTTGACACCATTGACCAATACATTCTTTTAAATAGACTCGAACATTATGTTGGCATTAGTGGAATTGCACTAGCATGGTTTAAATCATACTTATCTGACCATTATCAGTTTGTAGCAGTAAATGAAGAGATGTCTCATCGATCACAAGTTCAGTATGGCGTACCACAAGGCTCAGTACTAGGACCGCTGCTGTTCAGTCTGTTCATGCTACCATTAGGAGATATCATTAGGAAACATGGAATTAGCTTTCACTGTTATGCTGACGATACTCAGCTGTATATTTCTTCAAAACCTAACGAAACTTATCAATTCACAAAATTAACGGAATGCATAGCTGATATAAAAAATTGGATGACTCGTAATTTCCTACTACTAAATTCGGAAAAAACAGAGATTCAAATTATTGGACAAAAAACTTCCTCACGTAATAACCTAGAATACTGTCTAACACTTGATGGCTGCTCTGTTAAGTCTTCATCGTCGGTTAGGAACCTTGGTGTGCTCTTTGATACCAATCTTTCATTTGAAAGTCACGTGTCTAGTATCTGTAAAACCGCATTTTTCCATCTTAAAAATATATCTAAATTACGCCATATGCTCTCATTGACAAATGCGGAACAATTAGTTAATGCGTTCATGACCTCAAGGCTAGATTATTGTAATGCTCTACTGGGTGGTTGCCCTGCACGCTTAATAAACAAACTACAGCTAGTCCAAAACGCAGCAGCTCGAGTTCTTACCAGAACCAGGAAGTATGACCATATTAGCCCGGTTCTGTCAACACTGCATTGGCTGCCTATTAAACCGCATAAATTTTAAAATATTGCTGATTACTTACAAAGCACTAAATAGTTTAGCTCCGCAGTACTTGAGCGAGCTCTTAACGCATTATAGTCCTTCACGTTTACTGCGATCTCAAAATTCCGGCCAGTTAATAATACCTAGAATATCAAAAACGACGGCTGGCGGTAGATCCTTTTCCTATTTAGCACCAAAACTTTGGAACAGTCTTCCTAACTTTGTCCGGGAAGCAGACACACTCTGTCAGTTCAAAGCCAGATTAAAGACACATCTCTTTGACCTAGCATTCACATAATACATTATAGACTTCTATAATTAAATGTTAGGCTGCATAGATTAGGTCAGCCGGAACCAAGAACACTTCACATAAATCCTGATGTACTCGTTACATCATGAGAAGAATGGCATCTACGCTAATTTTAGTGTCTGTTTATCCCGAGGTTTTCCCGCAGCCTGCCGGATCCAGGCCGTATCCAGATCTGATGAAGGACTTTCGCCTGGACCCAATGACAACGCAGTGCTGAAGTGCCAACTAGTCTCTCCCTATGGAGGATCCCTTTAACACAGATAAGGCGTTGTCGGGAAAATTCGTTTCGCATTCCTACCCCGAAGTGACCAAATAAAATAAAATTCTTTATCAAAATTTATAAGGAAAGACAAGTACTTTGTTTAGGCTTGGCTTGTAGGGATTTCCAAACCTGCACACATATATTCAAACGCACGTAACTATAGAACCAATTCTAAATGCGCATGTGAAAGCCATCAGCGTTTCTCACAGGTTCGCGTTTAAAGTCTGTGTAGAGAGAATGGTGTCGTCTTAGCGGCCCCTAATTTAATAACAAATGATCATTGCGACGGAAGCAAATCAATCAAAACTAACTTTAGCTGGAAAATAACTTTATTAAAGAACCGCTATAAAGCCAAAACAATTTCTGTTACCTTAAATTATATGCTTATCTCTGTAAAGCTGCTTTGAAACAATCTGCATTGTTAAAAGCGCTATATAAATAAAGATGACTTGACTTGACTTGACTTGACTATCAGAAACCTCTGTGCCTTTAGGAACTCCAAATGGTCATTGTGGTAGGAAGAGGGGGTAGAAAAACAGTCAAGCAAATATCTTTGTTCATTTAAAATATTAAATATTTATTTTCAATTTTACACCCTCGTGCTTGGAATTTGCACCTGGCACGGTTAAAGCGTTCCTTCATCCTAGACCAGGCTATGTTCCAAAGGTCCCCACTAATGTGGCTAGATCTATTATGCTGCAGGCCCTCTGTCCTCCTCCTTTCCAGAACTCGGACCAGTATAATCTGCTATGCCCAGTCAGGGCGTTAGATGCCTATGTCCACAGAGCTGCCCTGTGGCATAAACCTGAACAGCTGTTTGTATGTTTTGGGCCCCCTTACAAGGGGTCCCCTGCATCTAAGCAGAAAATGAGCAAGTGGGTGGTCCATCTCACTTGCTTATGAGTCGATCGGAGAGCCTTCACCTATGGCTGTCCGTTCCCACTCTACTAGGAATATGGCTGCCTCCAAGGCCCTTATGTCAGGAGTTGCTCTCCAAGATTTTTGTGATGCGGCAAGGTGGTCCTCACCGCACACAGGGCTTGACATTAACTTTTTTGCTCACTAGCCAATGTGGCTAGTGGTTTTCCAAAGTTACTAGACACACAGCATTTTTACTAGCCACATTTTTGTTGTTGTGAAATTACCTGATAAAAGTTGACTATGGCGTGCTAAAATTTACTTGAACTAGATTTACAACCCTTTTAAATGTAAAACCACTGTACACACCCAAATCAAGACTACATAAATATATAACAATACAGGTCATTATCATTAGCTCTGATAAGGTTGTGTGTAAAGCTCCTTTTTTTAAATAAAACCATGTATTATGTATTATATGTCGCCACATTGCTCCACCAGCATACGACATAACTCCAGCAGGGCAGCTAGCTGTCTCTTCGATTCTTTGTTGTCGGTCACTAGCGACAATACTCATTAGGGCTGTCAAAATTGCCTTAAAATGACCTTCGAATATTCCCTAAAAAAAAAACCACATAGCTTATATTCGAACTATTCGAACATCTGGTTGCGCATTTTGTCAATGACGCGCATTACGTCAATAACAGGACAAATTAATACAAAGAGACATAACTACTTGTATAGGTAGTTTATTTAAGTTTAAACATATTACGTATTACCTACACGAAAACAAGTAAATCAACTAATGGCCAAGACCGCAGTCCTCACTCAATCTCGCTCGCTCACTCGCAGGCACTCTTTCTCTCTCTCGCCCTCACCCTCATGCTGCGTTCACACCAAACGCGAATAGAGCGTCTGGCGCGAGTGTAAAGACGCGTTTACGCGCGTCTGGAGGTCTTGCGGCGCGAATGAGGCTCTGTGCATAACAGTTTAAATGAACAACAACAGTAAGCAAATGTTGAGTGCTGATCAAGAGTTTTGTGCAAGCAATTTAAGGTCGCGACTCTTATATAGCAGGCTTCATTCAGTGATTGAAACAAATATTATTAACATTAATTGAAGTTTTACAGTAACGTTATATAGAACCGACATTGAACGCTCCGAGCGAGCTGTGCTGTGGTAAACATAGAACTTTTCCTTGACATGAAACGGTAAATAATCAAACCAGTGGAAGCCTGCAGTGCATGAAACTGCTGTATCTAACCTTCCTTATTCATGCCATATCTATTCAGTCAGTACAGTAGCCTACACTTTAGTAATGTTTCTGTTTAACGTTAACGCTTCTTCCTGTTACCTGTCCCTGACCCCTCAGGCAGCGCGCCCACTCGCAAAGCAGACAGCCGCGCCTCTGCTACTGCGGGCGTGTTTTTCCACATTCGAATATTAATTTTCACCTTCGAAATTACTTTTTTAAAACTATTCGAATATATATTCGAATTTAGAATATTCGTTGACAGCCCTATGGGAGTTGTAGTGTCTTAGTGTCACACTTATTTCAGATGCCTTTTGAAAAGACTACAATTATTCAACTCGCCAAAGTGGCTAGTTGGAGTGACTGTGTTACCCGCCACGAGCAAAATCCACCCGCATTTGGCGGGTTGGCGGGTGTTAATGTCAAGTACTGACCGCACACATTTGTAAGGTTCTACTTTTTGAACTTGGACTCTACACCAGGGTCCGGTGCTCTCCTCCTGGTGCTGCTCTTCATGATTTCACACTGGACAGATACTTCTCGCTATAGTGGCGTTGGTATAGACGTTCCCTCAGCGTCAATTGATGCAGCGCGAGTTCCCTTGAAAGGTAACGTCTCGGTTACAACTGTAACCTCGGTTCCCTGAAGAGGGAACGAGACACTGGTCACCTTGCCATATCTCCTATGTGCCTGTCAGCGACTATTACAGACTTTTACGAAGCTGATGTCACCTGCGCTCTCAGACAAGAGTGCAGAAAAAAGAGTTTTTCCGAAAGTGGAAAAAAGATAGGCTACAGGTTTCATTTGACATTTTAAAATCAAGTCTGTTCAACTGTCAAACGGCAGCAAAGAAGGCAAAATCAAATTTCTTTTCTCAATTATTTTCTGACAATGCGAAGCGACCAAAAGTCCTGTTTGACACGACTGACTCTCTTCTAAACCTGACAACGATTATTTTATCTGAGGCCTCTTCAGAGCTTTGTGAAGATTTTTTAAAACATTTCACTCAAAAAATGTATGATATTAGAAGCTCCATTGTTTCCTCTGAACCATGTCACTTGCAACTGCCTTGTCCTATGAGTTGTCTGTCTAACTTTCAACCTGTCTCTCCAACTCAGTTAGCTGATGTAATCTCTACTATGAAGTCTTCTGTTCTAAGTTAGATATTATCCCGGCTCGTCTTTTTAAGGATGTTTTATTATTACTATTAGTCCTATGGTAACCATTATCATAAACAGCTCTTTGGCCAAAGGTGTTGTTCCAGTTAGTTTTAAATATGCAATTGTGCAACCTATGTTGAAAAAAACTCAGCTTGATCCAGAAATGTGCAGTAACTGTCGACCAATCTCTAAACTTCCTTTCATCTCTAAGCTTTTAGAGAAAGTAGTTTTCTCACAGCTCCAGTCTGATTTGGATTCTTTTAATATTTTGAATATTTTTAATTATGTTCGAATCTGGTTTTAGATCATTACATAGCACTGGGTCAGCTCTGTTGAGGGTTACAAATGATATCTTGCCTGCTCTGGATTCAGGCTCTTGTGTTGTGCTGATTTTGTTGGACCTGACCGCTGCATTTGATACCATTGACCACAACATTCTTCTTGAACGGCTAGAATGTATGATAGGTGTCAAGGGCACTGTATTACAATGGTTTGCTTCTTACCTCGAAAAAATTACTTTTTCTGCAAATTTAGGAAATTGTTCCTCATCATCTGCGCCTGTTTTGTTTGGTGTGCCCCAGGGATCCATTTTGGGACCTTTATTGTTTTCCCTTTATATGCTCCCCTTGGCCCTCATTTTTCATAAATACATTTCTCAGTTTTACATTTCAGTAAGGCTTGACACCACTGCTTCATTTGATGTGTTATTGGAATGTGTAAATGATCTCAAGAGGTGGATGACAAATATTTTTTTTTGCAGTTAAATGAGGATAAAACAGAGGTGTTAATTCTGGGTTGTCCTGCAAATTCCTCTCCTGCTCTTGAAGCCCATTTAGGTCCTCTCTCAACAAATGTACACAAACAAGTCAAAAATCTTGGAGTGATCTTTGACTCTTTACTAGTTTTTGATAAACAAATTGGTGCTGATATTAGAGGAAACTTTTTCCATTTAAGATCTATTGCAAAGTTGAAGAACCTTCTTTCAAACAAAGATTTAGAAGTTGTGATTCATGCACTTGTAACTCTCTTTATTCTGGTCTCCCTCAATCTTCACTATCTCGATTGCAAGTTGTTCAAAATGCGGCTGCAAGACTTTTGACTGGGTCTAAAAAGAGATCATATTTATTTTAGCACCCCGTCACTGGCTTCCCATTAAATTCAGGGTTGATTTTATGATCCTTAAGGCGTTGTCTGGTCATGCACCAAGGTATATTAATGATCTTATTGTGCCATATTGTCCTGCTATGGCACTTAGATCTTCCAATCACTTGCTCTTAAATGTGTCACGGTGTAGCTACAAATCAAAGGGTGATCTGTGGCTGGGCCCAAGCTTTGGAATGTTCTCCCTTATCATGTGAGGTCTGCTCCTTCATTGGACATTTTTAAATCTACTCTTAAAACGCATTCTTTAGCTTTTGGAAACCTGTAATTGTTTTTCTGTTTTTTTTTTTTTTTTTGGTAACACTTTAATAACGTTCAGTTGTAAGTCATTTATAAGTGGTTAGTTAATGATGAACTAATCATTTACAAAACATTCATAGATTACAACTTCAAGAATCAACTAGATGTACCGCATCGCGGTACAAAATATGACCGCCGCTCAGGCCTGCACTGGCTTTCCACAAAAATAAATGACGTGGAGTAATTTGGCTGTATTGCGTGTTTATGTATATACCTAAAAAAAGTAATAGTATGTGCATGTCTGTGTGTGTGTGTGTGTGTGTGTGTGTGTGTGTGTGTGTTTGTGTGTGTATGTGTGTGTGTTTGTGTATGTGTGTGTCTGTGTGTGTGTGTGTGTGTCTGTGCGTGTATGTATGTGTGCGTACATGTGTGCGTGTGTGTGTTTGTGTGTGTGTGTCTGTGCATGTGGATTTGTATGTGTGTATGTGTGTGTCTGTGCGTGTGGATGTCAGTGTGTGTGCATGCTTGCGTTTGTTTGTATTCCTGCATGTGTGTGTGTGACAGTATCATCCTAAACCAGCATCCCTTCGCTCAACAGCACCATCTACAGGCCGATGAGTGTACAGTCACTAAATGTGCACATAAATTAATTTATTTTATACCCCCCATGGATGAAATTCTACAAAACTTAGCAGAGGATACCCCCAGAGGATGTCAAGTTAATCATACACATGAAATATGGTGCAGTTCTGAACATCTCCACTGAAGATAGGGGCGATTAAAGCAGAATAATATTGCATTTTCATTTTTTATGGGAGGGGCGCAAATCACAAATGAGTGATTATGGGCTAGGTTGATGTGGGCCCTTAAGAGCAACATACCATAAACATTTCTTCATCCTCGGTGCCACGGTTCAGGTAGTTATTTAGGAAAAACTGCATTTTTTTGGGTTTGGGGGGGCCCAGCGCGGGGGGGGGGGAGTGGCCCCCGGGGACCAAACGAAATTTTTCCTTAGAAGTCTAGTGGGGCTACATGCCCACCAAATTTCATGTTCCCCGGTGCTTCGGTGTCCCTGGTATCGTTGACGAAAAATTTACGGGGGCCCCAGCGCGGGGGGGGAAGTGGCCCCCGGGGACCAAACAAAATTTTTCCGTAAAAGTCTAGTAGACCAACATACCATAAAAATTTCTTCATCCTCGGTGCCATGGTTCAGGTAGTTATTTAGGAAAAACTGCATTTTTTTGGGTTTGGGGGGGCCCAGCGCGGGGGGGGGGAGTGGCCCCCGGGGACCAAACGAAATTTTTCCGTAGAAGTCTAGTGGGGCTACATGCCCACCAAATTTCATGTTCCCCGGTGCTTCGGTGTCCCTGGTATCGTTGACGAAAAATTTACGGGGGCCCCAGCGCGGGGGGGGGAAGTGGCCCCCGGGGACCAAATGAAATTTTTCCGTAAAAGTCTAGTAGACCAACATACCATAAAAATTTCTTCATCCTCGGTGCCACGGTTCAGGTAGTTATTTAGGAAAAACTGCATTTTTTGGGGTTTGGGGGGGCCCAGCGCGGGGGGGGAGTGGCCCCCGGGGACCAAACGAAATTTTTCCTTAGAAGTCTAGTGGGGCTACATGCCCACCAAATTTCATGTTCCCCGGTGCTTCGGTGTCCCTGGTATCGTTGACGAAAAATTTACGGGGGCCCCAGCGCGGGGGGGGGGGGAAGTGGCCCCCGGGGACCAAACGAAATTTTTCCATAAAAGTCTAGTAGACCAACATACCATAAAAATGTCTTCATCCTCGGTGCCACGGTTCAGGTAGTTATTTAGGAAAAACTGCATTTTTTGGGGTTTGGGGGGGCCCAGCGCGGGGGGGGAGTGGCCCCCGGGGACCAAACGAAATTTTTCCTTAGAAGTCTAGTGGGGCTACATGCCCACCAAATTTCATGTTCCCCGGTGCTTCGGTGTCCCTGGTATCGTTGACGAAAAATTTACGGGGGCCCCAGCGCGGGGGGGGGGAAGTGGCCCCCGGGGACCAAACGAAATTTTTCCGTAAAAGTCTAGTAGACCAACATACCATAAAAATTTCTTCATCCTCGGTGCCACGGTTCAGGTAGTTATTTAGGAAAAACTGCATTTTTTGGGGTTTGGGGGGGCCCAGCGTGGGGGGGGAGTGGCCCCCGGGGACCAAACGAAATTTTTCCTTAGAAGTCTAGTGGGGCTACATGCCCACCAAATTTCATGTTCCCCGGTGCTTCGGTGTCCCTGGTATCGTTGACGAAAAATTCAGTAAGGTGACGAAAAAAAAAAAAAAAAAAACTTTGACAATCCCTATATGACCGCTTTCGCTAGCTACGCTAGCGGCGGTCATAATAAGGCATAAGATCTACGAATGTTATCTACGAATGATGTGTAACACATTTACAAGTGATAAATAGTTTACACTTAAGATTAGGGGATGCAGAAAGTGTTGTAAATGATGTATTCATGCGTTTACACATCATTGTGTTGAACACTGTTACTTACCTGTTACAAATGATCTGTACATGTATACAAGGCATTTGCAACACTTTCTGCACCCTCTAATTGCTACGTACATAAAAAAAAACATAATTTATTAAACATTTATGAAACGCATATTCATGTTTTGTAAATGATTAGTTAATCATTAATTAGTTAATCATTAACTAATCAATTGTAAATTACTTATAACTGAATCTACAAAACATACATAAAATAATTAACATATCACTTATTAATAATTTATGAACGCATAGTGATGTTTCTTAAATAATTAGTTAATCATTTACTTATCACTTGTACTTCATCTACAAAACATAAATAAAATGTTAGTATATCACTTGCTAATCATTTATGAATGTTTTGTAAATGATTCGTTCATCATTAACTTATAAATGACTTACAAATTAACGTTATTATAAAGTGTTACCCAATGTACAGCACTTTGGATCAATCTATATTGTGTTAAATGTGCTTTATAAATAAATGTTGTTGTTGTTGTTGATGTGATCTTACGTTATTTCCTGTATCAATCCTGTCTTTGTTTGATTGTGAAATGTAATTTGTAGACCAGGCAGAGATGTCTGCAATTCTTCCAATTGAAAAGTTGTGTAATGTGTGACCCCCATCACAGATACTTCATGTAGTGTGCACACAACAGCAACTTATTTGTACCCCAGACAGTCATGTAGTGTGAGAAGAACAGTGATCTGAAGACTTTGAAAATCATGTGTTCCACACATAAATTTCGTCATGCACATATTTTCCCAAGGTCGCACCTCCTTTCTCTCGTCATTTCTGCTCCTGTTCTATCAAATCTCCCTAACCCTATACCTTGCCTCAACAAATGAATACTTATAGAAGTGAATGATAACTTAATGATAACTTCTCAAGCAATGGAATGGCATGACCTTTTTTCCTCCTCAACAATATCCAATTGTACACTATCCAAGTGCTGTACACGCATCTCCGGCTTAGGGGGATTTTACCAAGGCCGCTGGTTCACATCTGCGTGGCCTCCTCAGTTCCTAAACATCCTTTTCAAACTGTATCCCCTTGTTTTTGCAGTCTTCCTATTCCTAAAATCAAACCATTGGCACCCGAGGCAAATCCAACTCCAACCCTAGTACCACCATATTCAAAATCGATCTTCCCATAAAACACCCTCTAAAGTCACTCCTCGATGCATCCCTTGACTCCATGCAAGCAGTCTCTCAGAGGACCTTCAAATCCAACTGGACAACCAGGAAATGTTTTAAATGTAATCTCTTTTCAACAAAGTGCCACTCCCCAAATTTTCTCTTTATCCATCACACAATTCATGTCATATCTCAACCCCTCTACAGGTCTCCAAGTCACTTCCATCAAAGGCTTTAAGCGGAATCCAGTTTTTCCATAAACTCATTTTTTGAAAACCATCCCCAGGAATAAATAACCCGCAGACTTAACTCCTCATCAAAGGCATTAACAATGCCAACCTGCATGCCCTAATAACAGACAACCTCTACATAGATACTTACTCACTAGATGCACCTCCACCCTCCATGCAGGTTACCACTTTGTTAACACACCCTGTATGCTCAAAGCAATGTTCATCCTGGTTTTCTTTGATTTTTCTCTGCTGATTAGAATTCACCTCAAAATTGTATCTAAAGGTCTGCCCTACATTTTTTTAAGGTTTAAAAGTGTTAGATTAAGAAACTATTTCATTTTTTATAAAACAAAGTAAAACAGATCAAACTAAAAAAATAACATTTAATTTACATTTTAAAGCTGCCCACTCCCGTTCAACCTTAATACTCTCTCATCCTACCTGTATTACAGACTCTCTCTCTAATCAAATATCAATCCAAACCACAATTCGTTGATGATGATAATCACACAGTATCACAAATTTGTTTTCAAAAATACGTCAAATTAGTCCTCATCCAATCCAGCATCTTAGCTGACCAATATTCCAGCCACTCCTTTTGTATAGGAGCAGCAACCACCACCACTCAAAAGGTTATTTTAGAACAGCAGATCCACTCTCTCGTTCGTTGGTCTTCTGAAGTCTTCCAGAGCTACATCCGATCCAACTGTTTCCATACCAAGAATGCTCATCAATCAGCATACTTATACTTACTTTTAGACACTACCTGTGAATTTACCCTCCTGTTTTGTTCCCTAATTACTCAGTACGTCACTCATCATCCGCTTTATCCAGATTGCACCTTTTATCATGCAGACAAATACCATACCTATAGGCTAATTATAAATTCAAACAATATACATTCATGTATGAAAATGAATACATTCATTAAAGTAATACAATAATCCAAATGCTGCTCACACAACCCTCCAGTTCATTATCTAGATGCCACCCACATTAATTTGTATTGTGAGCTCTCCCTATTCTAAGTGCAGAGTGAGCTCACTGGTCCGAATCGCAGTGAGGGCTCACCCATTTATTTTGCACCCCAGGCTCTCCTGTTTGCATCGCAGTGTGGGCTCCCCCATACGAGGGTATATGTGTTACATAGTAACCCTAACCGGGTTAATTTTTCCCTTTGAATCGTAAAGTGAGCTCTCCTGTCCGAACACAGTGAGTGTCCCCGTTCAATTTTCTGCTGGGGTCGCCCTTCCAAATGCTGCGATCATAAAGCCTACTCGGTTAGTTCCCTTTGGATTGCAGCGTGAGCCCTCCTTTTCGAATGGTCAACCTTCTGCCCATAGTGTTGTCACAAGTACCGACTTCAGTACCAAGTCGGTACTGAAATAAAAAAAAATTGACGCTTTGAGCGCTGTTGAGCAGAGTCGTAAACACCTTTGATTGGCCATTGTGTTCACATGCTCAATGAATATGTCTGTGATTGTCTACAATGATCAACGCATTGGCGCATTTGAGAGCACATGGAAGTGTTTGAAAGTGTTTTGAAAGCGGAAGCATTTGAAAGCACAAGCAGACATCTATCTGAGCTGAAGCCTGCTTTGAAATACTCCCGTGTGTATCTAAGTGCTTAGTGAAGATGGTGCACCTGTGAAGGTGCATTGATATATATTTACAATATGTTTTTGAAGCGCTGATCATTGTAGACAATCACAGACATATTTGATGAGCACGTGAACACAATGGGCAATCAGAGGAGTTTACGATTTCGCTCAACAGCGCTCAAAGCGTCACATTTTTTAAATTTCATTACCAAATTTCTTCGGTACCGAAGTTGGTACTTTTGACAACACTAGCCCAATGTATCCCATAACCTTGATCAAATGATTCTGTGCATACAACTGCAGAAACAATCTTGATGCAAAGAATAGTGTTGTTAATGTTTTGAGTTGTGTTGTAGGCTCCTTTGTAACTTAAAAACTGATTACTTGGCATTTTAAAAAACTATTTTGATGTTAAATAGAAGATTAAGTTATTTAAGCTTATTTAAGCTCTTTTCTCTTTCATACAGCTCCTGATTTCTGCAGCTTGCACCCCCTGCTGATGTGAAAGATGAGTTTGTGTGGCAGAAAGGCACTGACACTCCTCAGCAGTGTGTTTGCTGTGTGTAGTCTGGGGTTGCTGGGTATTGCCGTCAGCACCGACTACTGGCTCTATCTGGAAGAGGGGGTCATCCTACCTCTCAATCAGAGCACTGAAATTCGTATGTCTCTCCATTCAGGGCTCTGGAGGGTTTGTTTTCTTGCAGGTAAGTTTCTGTGTGTGTGTGTGTGTGTGTGTGTGTGTGTGTGTGTGTGTGTGTGTGTGTGTGTGTGTGTGTGTGTGTGTGCGCGCGTGCGTGTGTGTGTGTGTGTGTGTGTGTGTGAGACAGAGAGAGAGAGAGAGAGAGAGAGAGACTTAGGCCCAATCCCAATTCTATTTTATACCCCTTCGCCTACCCCTTACCCTTGCCCCTTGAAACAGAGTTGGTGTTCACGTAGGGGTGAAAATATTCCCCTAAGAAATGGGACATCACTACTACACCGTTACACGTCATTTTACGTCGTCGCTAGCGCCTACGTCACAGGAGATATGCCAATGTTTATCACAAACTTCCAAGATGCCGTCGTCATGCTGTAGTCGTCTCAATTGCGTGGGTTACAGTTATTCTTTTTTGCATTTTTCTTGTGAAGTTTGCAGAAAACAACGGAGATGACGATATCTTCAACGCCTAAGTATTTTTGGACTTCAGAAAACATTGCTCGTTGTAAGCGCGAAAACGAACACCCCCGGGTTTCCTCAGGTGTCCCTGTTTGATAAAGAACATACAAGACTGGTTGATCATGTTGCAAAAAGCACGAAACTGTGTAAGCACTGTTCGTTTATATCGTGTTCACATATAACCACAAGAAAACAATGCGTTCATAGCAGATGTACGGTAAAAGATAAGCCAATCCCCTGCTGCAATTACATTCACCAGTTATCAGACATGAAAATATGTTGCGGGATTATCGTTAGCGAACTTCAGCGATTTTTTTGCAAACGTTTCTTTGAAGAACATGACTGTAAATATGAACACAAGATTGAATGTGACATAAAGAAAATGATTATTGGCAGACATGTTGCCTCTGTAGCCAGTGTATGCAGGTACATTTCTCAAACCCGTTCGTTTGAAGTGTGGTCCCGAAAAATCTTCGTTTCAAGGGCTATCTGGCCCTTCCCCCTACCCCTACCCCTCCAGCCAAAAGAGAATCGAGACAACCCTACCCCTTCACGGGAACGCGCAGTGGGGTAGGGGAAAGTGAAGGGGTAAGGGGTAAAATTGGGATTGGGCCGTAACATCTCATAATAATGATAAACTTTCTCATAATAATGACTTAACATCTCATAATAATGGGAAACTTTTTCGTAATAATTACTTATTTTCTCGCACTTCTACGCATGCGCAAAGCAGCAGAGCAGAAGGGAGTGCCAAGCTAGCGACATCCGCTGGTCAAAGCCGTGTAATGCATCACAGCAAACATATGGCACGCTCTGCAGTGAATAACATTAATGATAAATTATCAGCATATGAGACGGGTTTCCATACTAGATAGTCTTTTATTCATTTGTAATATTCATTTGTATTTTTGTGTATGATCAAGCAGCAACATGATCCATGGATTTCAAATAGATGGAGGAATAAGACAGGACACCTTTCCAAATCTGTTAAAGAACGCTTCATCTGGAAATCTGTGTACAAACATATTCAAGCAGTTATGTTTTTGGATAAGGGTCCGTTCATTCAGAACGCGCTTTTTCATTCCATGTTAATTCACACATTGTTCGACCGGACATAGCTGTTTTATATATATATATATATAGGTTATTTGTGTTTGCTCACGTGATATCAGGAAGCAATGTAATACACACACGTTTCTTCAACTTAAAAATATCTTACTTTACTGCAACCATCTGTTTCTGCTTCTTTATCATATTTATAGTGTGTGATTTATAAAATACCTTATCCTACATCACATATTTTGATTTTGGACGTCTGGTCACTTTATATCTTATATCAGAATATTATATTACCTTTAAGCCTACTATGAATATTAAAATACGCCGAAACATTGCACCTGCCATACAGATTACATTGAGTGGAGCGGGTGACCGGTCTAAGATGGCGGGCCCACAGCTCGACCGCGCCAGTAGGCAGTAGCGGACGATATAGGGCATCTAGAAAGTTTCTCATTATTATGACTTTAAAATAATCTTCTTTTTTTTACTCAACCGTGGCGGAAACGGGCTTCCGTAGTGACGTAGCTAGGTGATGACAAAACATTTTTTAATCTAAATGTTCTTGTGCGTGGTTTAATGTATAATAAATAAGCACATTCCTGTTCAGTCATTCAAGCTGTCCTTAGCACATTAGTCCAAAGTTAGTACATTTAGAGAATTCTTGATGTATTTTCATGTTTACATAAGCTTTTTTGGGGTAAACTATATTTATCATGCTTTAGTTTTGTTAGTAAATCACGGATTTGGAAAATAATTTCAGCTGTGTGTTTTAGTTTTTCTGACAGCAACTGGTCTAGGAGCGATACATTCATAAAGTATTTATTTAGCTGTCAACGAAAATTTGGATTTAATTAAATGCAGTTTTCTTCTCCTATGGGAGAGAAGGGCAGAGATATTTTAATACATGGTCACTGTCTGCAGATGAAGCAAAGATCTTAAAGTCATATTACTACCGCTTCACATATGTCGAGAACAAAGCGAATGTGATATTTGCACATTATAAATTCCACTAAAAAGTGCAAGGCCTTTCGAGCAGTTTGTGATAGACCTACGTCTACTTGTCAAGGACTGTAATTATGCAAATAGTGACGAGATGATTCGCGATCGCATTGTGTTCGGGATATTCAGAGAGAAAGTTTTGAACGCTGGCTCTGAGTTAACACTTAAAAAGCTATAAATGTCGCTAGATTTAATGAGTTGGCACAGGCACAGGTAAAAAATATTTCAAGCAGTGAACATGCAGTGCACGCACCCTGTCCCATCACACATTAAAAGTCTTAATTCCAAAGCAATGTAACACTATATAAACAAAGAAATATGCCGAAAATTTGCAACCTAGAAATGCTACCCCAATCGAGTGACTGTAGACCTTTTAATCTGCAATAAACACAGCTCATTATTTCCATTCGGGACGAAACAATTGATTGGTTTGGGCGACTGTCACTCACTCTCGCAACCATGGCTACCACCCCTGTTGCTAGATCTGCCCATATGCGCGCGCACCCGTTTGATTTGAGGAGTGCAAGAGTGGCGCGGAACCTACGAACCACTGCGCTCCTTCTTCTCCACTCGTCTCAGGTAAATAAATGCGTCTTCCAGCTGAGCCTGAGCGTTTGGCGTCGCGCGTTCATGTGTTTTGGGGGCGTGGCTTTGGAAGCAGCTCAGAAGGAAGGGGGTGGAGTGAATGGAAATAATTAGCTGTGAGAGAGAGGTCTACAGACACTCGATTTTATACTCTCTTTTTCAGAGTACTTACATTTTAATTATGTATTGGTTTATAAAGACAGTTTAAACAAATTTGGAATGTTTTTTTGTTAGAAAAATCCTACCTACCCTGCCTTTAAATGGCAGAACATATTCAGGGTACTGTGTTAATGCTTAAAATGCCAATGTGTCAGCAAAAAAAACCAAAACAATAATCCATACGACTTGATAAAAAAAATGTTTAGGTGAAAAACATTACAATAAATGTATGTCAACCATTGTTGTGCATTCATGATGTTTAAATTTCACAAGCTTTTAAGTCAAAATCATTCAAACCATAGATACATGTTGGCCCTATACAAAACACATAAACGTGTTCCACAGAAGAAATAAAATGGGTTTGAAAAGACAAAATTACAATTATGAGTGAATGATGTAAGAATTTTTATTTCTGGGTAAAATTGTTCTTTCATTATTTGTCTAAAGCCTCAGATGATTCATTCAGTAATACACATTTACTTTATGCTATCTCATGTAAACTCTGGTCTGGTTTCCATTCCTTTTCTCTAACTTATCTTTCAACGCTGTACAGTCTTGCATGGCAGATCCTGTACCTCTTTATATTTAAATCTGCAGTGCCTTTACCTCACAAATAGCATGCTGGAATGTTTTATAACTTTGGTAATGGGACTTTGTAGATATACAGGCAACAAGTGATTTCAGTTCCTCTTCCTTTTAGAGTTACCAGCTCCAGCTCCAGTGTTACCAACTGGTAAATCAGGTATCTCTCTCTCTCTCTCTCTCTCTCTCTCTCTCTCTCTCTCTCTCTCTCTCTCTCTCTCTCTCTCTCCTTTACTTTTTGGAAGACCTATCCTACTGTTAAAAAAGTCAGTCACATTTTTTGTAATTTTTTTAAAGAAATTAATACTTTTATTCAGCAAAGACACATACATATTGCATAAGACACACAGCAGCAGTGTTGCAGCAGCTTTAGGAACGCCTCTGCGTGATTGTGTCATGAAGCACCTGAAATTAGTCCAATGGCGTGACGGAACGTCATAGGCGGGTGACGTGTCAGACCAGGAAACTATAGAGCATACCCAGAAATTGCAAATTCTAAACACGAAGGAGCTACCAACAGGGCCTGTAAGTCTCCAATTCTTTTAAGAGACGAGATAGCAAGAAAAAATATAGTCTGTAAGGTGAGGAACTTTTCTGGAACCTCTTCAATAGGCTCAAAGGGAGCCAAAGTAAGGCCTCCCAATTCAATGGCCAAATCCCAGGCCGGCGCTCTCGTGCGTAGTGCAGGTCTCAGTCTCAGTGTGCCACAAAGAAAATGAGTAACCAAAGGGTCTGTCCTTTGTGTGGTTGGCAGCTATGGCCGCAACGTACACCTTTAAGTTGGAGAGAAATTCTAGTACTGAACCAACAGGGCAGTTGACCGGGTCCAGCTGATGTTCTCTGCACCATGAAGTGAACAACCTCCACTTCAACGCATACAATTTATTCATGGAGGGAGCTCTGGATTGAAGTATGGTCTCAATGACCTCAGTAGAGAGACCAGGTTTTATGAGCTGGGCCCCCTCAGGGGCCAAGTCAACAGTTTCCACAACTATGGACGAGGGTGAAATATCGTCCCTCCTGATCGGAATCTCCAGAGGAGAGCCGTCGAGGAGGGATACCAGGTCTGAGAACCAAACTTGGGCCTACCAGAACGGGGCAATTAACAGCAGACTGGCCCAGTCCCGGCGAATCCTCTCCAGAACTCCCGGGAACAGAGTGATCGGGGGAAAAGCATACAGACGTAGCCTTGGCCATTTCTGTACCATGGCATCCAGTCTGAGAGGAGCTGGATGAGTGAGGGAGAACCACACTGGACAGTGGGTCATCTCTTGAAATGCAAACAGGTCTACTTCCGCTTGACCAAACTTCTCCCACAGGAGCTCCACCACCTCGGGGTGGAGTCTCCATTCCCCGGGCCTCAGCCCCTGCCTTGACAGTACGTCTTCTCCCTGGTTTTGATGAGTGATATAGACTGCTCTTTGAGAAAGCAAAAGAATAGAGTAAAATAGAGTCGAATCCTGTGAGAATAGAGTGAACTTTATAGTTAATTCCACTATGTTTGTCTGATATGAATAACACGTCTACTAGTGCTTATGTGTATTTAAATGTCTAAAACCTAAAATAAACATTATGGGGGTGGAAAACACTGCATAGTTGTTATGTATGACAAGTGCTGAGCACGCCTATCTCTGGCTCAGCACCAGCCAACATGCAAAAGCACAGTTTGAATCTGGCAGTTATGTCACGTCACTGAACATTCTAAATCCTATATGTGGGAACGTACTCTCAGGGGCACAAAAATAAAAATTCTATATATGGGACCATACCACTCAAAAGGTTAATACGCAAAGCACTAGAGTCTCAGAGAAACCTAGACTGAAAGGAAGAACTCGATATTGGTATGCTTTGCCTCCAAAAGCGAACCTTTGTCTATCCTGACAAACCAGTCCTCTGACCTGATTTGTGACACTCTCTGTTTGAGTGTAAGCATCTTGAACTTGAGCTTCTGAACTTTGCGGTTTAGTTGGCGCTGGTCTAGAATAAGATGCAACCCTCCATCCTTTTTTGGAACATTTTTTTTTTTTTTTTTTGGAACGGCTGTAAAAAAGTTTGACTCCCTGCTGGGAGGAGGAACCCATTCTATTGCCTATTTTCGCAAAAGAGCCTGAACTTCTTGCTGCATAACCAGAGCCTGCTCGGGGTCCACCGCCATAGGGAGGACCCTGTTGAACCTGGGCGGGCGAAACCCGAACTGAATTCTGTAACCCTTTTCTAAGAGAACATGTCACTGAAGGAAAAGCTGGACGATCTAGAAAATCGCTCACGGAGATCTAATGTGAGAGTTGTGGGCATCCCTTAAAGTTGGAAGGACAAGACCTGATCAAATTTATGACTGATTTTTTTGAGGAAGTACTGGGGAAAGACTTCTTCACGAGTCTTGTTCTTTCTCGTGCTCACCGAGTCGGACCCAACCCAACCAACGATGCAAGGGCCAAGCAGACCAAACCCAGAGTGTTTCTGGTTCTTTTTCACTTCTTCCAGGACAAGCATCGCATCCTCAGATTCAGTAAGCAACAGCGAGAGTTGCTCTTTCGCCAGCACCGGGTGTTTTTCCACAAGGATTTCAGCACTGAGCTGGGGAAAAAGCGGGTGGCATTCAAAGATGTGAAGTCTCGGCTCTACGAAAAGGGAGTCAGATTTAGTCTCTTGTACCCTACAAGGCTCCGGGTTACTCACGGAGGGAAAACACACTTGTTCAGCACGCCAAAAGAAGCCAACGAGTTCTACCATTCTAATTGGGCTGAAGAATAATGTGCAAAGACAAAGAAAAAAAAGATACTTTTTTAGTTTCATATGGTTTCATACATAGACTAAAAAAAAAAAAAAAAAGCCTCATACCATAACTATGTGCAAACCCGAGGTTGCATTGGAATTATGGTTATAAAATCGTACACTCCTTTTCTTTTTTTCAGCTGGATAACATATACAATTTTTGACATTATTTGAACCTCATTTTTATAAGGGGGCTGCACGTATATTGTATATGACTTCATTTGTTGGTTCGCATTCTTTGGTAGTTTTTCGTTGTTTTATCTGCGATCATCCTCAGTTGAGGAATTAGTTCTAGGAATTGTAATGTTCTTTTTTGGGGGGGGGGGCAACATTGTTTACCTCTGGTTTCTTGTATCTTCTTTGTCATTTACAATTCATGGCTAGAATTTGTTTTAGATCAAAACCCTTGCATGCTTCTAATTTCTGTATTATACAGTTATATAGGTGATGAAGATAGAGGTCATCCTGTGAGGCTTATGACATGTAATGTCAGGGGATTAAATTGTCCTGTTAAAAGAGCTAAAGTTTTCTCCCATCTTAAATCATTCAAACCAGATATATTGTTTTTAAAAGAAACACGTTTAAGACTGGATGATCACAACAGAATTCGTAAGATATGGGTTAGTCAAATTTTTCATTCCAAATGTAATTGCAGATCAAGAGGTGTGGCAGTTTTAATTAATAAGAGAGTACAGTTTATACCTTCTGACACAATCTGTGACCCTAATGGTCATTACATTGTTGTCTCTGGGTCTCTTTTTCAAGTCCCAGTGGTTTTAGTTAACATTTATGCTCCCAATTGGGATGTTCAGTTTGCAAATAGCCTCCTATCATTAATACCCCCTAGCTTAATACACATCATTTGTTATTCGCTGGTGATTTGGTGATGAACTGTGTTTTCGATCCTCAGCTTGATCGGTCCAGCACTAGTAGTAATGTTTCTGATATGGCAATGGCCTTTTCTCTATTTATACAACAGAATGGCTGTGTGGATCCTTAGATATTCTTAAACCCATTGACTAGACAATTCTCCTTTTATTCCCATGTCCATCATTCCTTTTCTAGACTAGATTATTTTTTTGTAGACAACTTGTTTATATCAATGATTAAGAAAGTTGACTACTCAGCTATAATTGTATCCAATCATGCGCCTGTGGTGCTGGACCTGCATTTCCCTTTGAACATCAGAGAATGACTAATATGGGCATTTAATCCATTACTGCTATCCAATGCTAAGTTCTGTAACTTTGTCTCAACTAGTATAGATAATAAAAAAATTACATAAATTAATCAACATAAAAAAAGAGTTGACTTGCAGACAAAGTTCAATTTTCTATCCACTTCTCAAGCAGAACAATTAATAATGAGGACGTGTGGTCTTTACTATGAATATGGAGACAAATCAAGTCGCTCTTGGCTCATCAGCTGAAATGTCAAAACGCCTCCTGTCTTTTTCTCAGATAAAAGACTTAAATCAAACTAATCTAAACTAAACTTAATTAGCTTAATTAATTAAGCAAACTTTTGCTTTACATCAGTGACCCCATATATAGTTGTCCTTTAATTATATCATTATTAGGTCGGTTTGGTACCTTTTCGGGATACAAATTACATTTCCAAAAAAGTGAATGTTTCCCCATTAATGATTTGCCATTACAAATTCCGCAAGAATCATTACCCTTTCCTTTTTCTTCAAATGGCTTTAAATATCTTGGAATTCATATTCATATTTATAAGAATTCTTCTTAGTTTGAAGCCAATAATAAAGCTCAGTTCAAAGAAGTAAAGACAGAGTTAGGAAGGTGGCGTAGTCTTCCCCTTACTTTAGCTGGAAGAATACATTCAGTGAAAATATAATTTCTTCCCAGGTTCCTTTATTATGACCGCCGCTAGCGTAGCTAGCGAAAGCGGTCATATAGGGATTGTCAAAGTTTTTTTTTTTTTTTTTTTCCGTCACCTAACTGAATTTTTCGTCAACGATACCAGGGACACCGAAGCACCGGGGAACATGAAATTTGGTGGGCATGTAGCCCCACTAGACTTCTAAGGAAAAATTTCGTTTGGTCCCCGGGGGCCACTCCCCCCCCGCGCTGGGCCCCCCCAAACCCAAAAAAATGCAGTTTTTCCTAAATAACTACCTGAACCGTGGCACCGAGGATGAAGAAATTTTTATGGTATGTTGGTCTACTAGACTTTTACGGAAAAATTTCATTTGGTCCCCGGGGGCCACTCCCCCCCCCGCGCTGGGGCCCCCGTAAATTTTTCGTCAACGATACCAGAGACACCGAAGCACCGGGGAACATGAAATTTGGTGGGCATGTAGCCCCATTAGACTTCTAAGGAAAAATTTCGTTTGGTCCCCGGGGGCCACTAACCCCCCGCGCTGGGCCCCCCCAAACCCAAAAAAATGCAGTTTTTCCTAAATAACTACCTGAACCGTGGCACCGAGGATGAAGAAATTTTTATGGTATGTTGGTCTACTAGACTTTTACGGAAAAATTTCGTTTGGTCCCCGGGGGCCACTCCCCCCCCCCCGCGCTGGGGCCCCCGTAAATTTTTCGTCAACGATACCAGGGACACCGAAGCACCGGGGAACATGAAATTTGGTGGGCATGTAGCCCCATTAGACTTCTAAGGAAAAATTTCGTTTGGTCCCCGGGGGCCACTCCCCCCCCGCGCTGGGCCCCCCCAAACCCAAAAAAATGCAGTTTTTCCTAAATAACTACCTGAACCATGGCACCGAGGATGAAGAAATTTTTATGGTATGTTGGTCTACTAGACTTTTACGGAAAAATTTCGTTTGGTCCCCGGGGGCCACTTCCCCCCCCGCGCTGGGGCCCCCGTAAATTTTTCGTCAACGATACCAGAGACACCGAAGCACCGGGGAACATGAAATTTGGTGGGCATGTAGCCCCACTAGACTTCTACGGAAAAATTTCGTTTGGTCCCCGGGGGCCACTCCCCCCCCGCGCTGGGCCCCCCCAAACCCAAAAAAAAGCAGTTTTTCCTAAATAACTACCTGAACCGTGGCACCGAGGATGAAGAAATTTTTATGGTATGTTGGTCTACTAGACTTTTACGGAAAAATTTCGTTTGGTCCCCGGGGGCCACTTCCCCCCCCCCCGCGCTGGGGCCCCTGTAAATTTTTGGTCAACGATACCAGGGACACCGAAGCACCGGGGAACCTGAAATTTGGTGGGCATGTAGCCCCACTACACTTCTACGGAAAAATTTCGTTTGGTCCCCGGGGGCCACTCCCCCCCGCGCTGGGCCCCCCTAAACCCAAAAAAATGCAGTTTTTCCTAAATAACTACCTGAACCGTGGCACCGAGGATGAAGAAAGTTTTATGGTATGTTGGTCTACTAGACTTTTACGGAAAAATTTTGTTTGTTTCCCGGGGGCCACTTCCCCCCCTGCGCTGGGGCCCCCGTAAATTTTTCTTTTTTGGTAATTTTTTATGGTATGTTGCTCTTAAGGGCCCACATCAACCTAGGCCATAATCACTCATTTGTGATTTGCGCCCCTCCCATAAAAAATGAAAATGCAATATTATTCTGCTTTAATCGCCCCTATCTTCAGTGGAGATGTTCAGAACTGCACCATATTTCATGTGTATGATTAACTTGACATCCTCTGGGGGTATCCTCTGCTAAGTTTCGTAGAATTTCATCCATGGGGGGGGTATAAAATAAATTCATTTATGTGCACATTTAGTGACTGTACACTCATCGGCCTGTAGATGGTGCTGTTGAGCGAAGGGTTGCTGGTTTAGGATGATACTGTCACACACATACATGCAGGAATACAAACAAACGCAAGCATGCACACACACTGACATCCACGCACAGACACACACCCATACACACACATACAAATCCACATGCACAGACACACACACACAAACACACACGCGCACACATGTACGCACACATACATACACGCACAGACACACACACACACACACACACACACACACACAGACACACACATACACAAACACACACACATACATACACACACACACACACACACACACACACACACAGACAGACATGCACATACTACTACTTTTTTTAGGTATATACATAAACACGCAATACAGCCAAAATTCTCCACGTCATTTATTTTTGTGGAAAGCCAGTGCAGGCCTGAGCGGCGGTCATATTTTGTACCGCGATGCGGTACATCTAGTTTGCTTCAGTCCCTACCGTTTTTTTTTTTTTTTTTTTTTTTTTTCAATTAATCCTTTTTCCGTTCAATTAATCAAACCATATCCTCTTTCATTTTGGAAGTTAAACACATTCTTCAGAGGACTCGTGATGCAGGTGGTTTCGGCCTCCCAAGTTTTACTCATTACTGGGCATCAAATATTCTGAAAATATTATTTTGGTGTTTAATTGAAGCACAAACATGTTACTCATCCTCTCTCCCTGCTTTAGTGTATTCTTCCCTACCTGAAAGCTTCTCAATTCACATCTAACCCTGAAGTACTTTCTACTCTTAAAATCTTTAATCAGTTTCATTGTCATTATAAATTTACTTAAGCATCAGTTTTGAGTCCTATTTACAAAAATAATTTATTCCCTCCCTCTACACTAGACTCATCATTTAGATAGTGGGTAACATCCGGGTTAATATGCATCAAAGTACTGAATGTCAGGCTTTGTCAGTTGTAAAAACAATGGGTCGTACATTAATATTAATATTAGCTCAAATGATCTATAGGGAATTTTAATAATTAATCATGAATATGATTAATATTTTGTATGTTACAGTTACATTAATTTATCGCAGCTGAACTAGATTGATATATGAACGATTACCATAACGGGTTATGGTTCGTCATTAATACATCAATTGTTCTTATTTCAGCTCGAAGTTATGGGATAACTTTAATGGAATTAATTTAGTTATCAAACAATCTGTTTGTCCAGCGAACAGATTGTACGTAAGATTAAATTAACTCTCAAGGAAAATTATCCTTCTTACAAACACGAGAAAGAGTATCTTTTCCAGGCCTTGAAAAGACACTCTCGGTGTTTGTAGACTAAAATTAGGTTACTTAAATCGTAGCCTACCAAGGTAAAGCATATAGCTAAGATCGAACATTTCAGGGACTAAGTAACATGGGCAATTAAATCAGAGTCAGTCAAGGGCATATGGAATTTAATAATTGGACTAATACTACATCGAACTAAGGAATACAAGTTCTACAATTTACACGAGTAAATGTATGTACAGGACACGTAAACAAAATACAAGACTAAACGGATAACAGATGAGAGAGGGAGAGGAAGGGAGAAAGTGAAACTAAAGTTTCAGGACGAGAGAGATCACCGAGATGATCTCAGCATGGCAAAAATCACAGACAGTAACCCGTAAGAGACAACAAAGAAATCACATTGTAAGTTCAATTCAATAATCGATACTTGCATGCACATGGTTCTCTTTGTATTTGCTGAAGAAGAGCTCCTTTAAGAGCGGGGCGTGTTTCCTCGTATCTTCGGGGCGCGCAGTTTAAAGGTTCACTTTGAGTTGAAGTTGTCGGCTGAAGTTCGAAGACGAAACAAAACTAAAAGACTTAAAGAAAATAAAATATAAAGCCCCCTAAACGGGAGCCATTGATGGTCTCCCTGATGAGGAGGGTTCGAACAAGCAGGAACAAACAAGACGAAAGAAAATACCGGACTCAACTCAACGGAACGCGGAGTGTAACCGCTTTTCTAGGGCACAGGAATTTCACTCCTCCCTGGGGCTTGAGCCAATTGGAATGCGAAATTCCAGGCGGGAGAAAAGTTCTTTGTCTCACTATGAGTTTGATTTGCATGTTTTATGGCAGTCTTAGGATCATGCCATTTCTACGTTAAACAATTATAACTGCAGTAAAATGCATTTTATCATAATTTGGTATCCATATCTTTCCTACGGGTATATGGAGGTTTAATTCAAGACCAAATTTGGTATGTTTAAAAGCTACGGCCTAGAAGTACCTTCTTACTCTGTAAGATAAGTATTAAAAGTTCGATTAACAAACTGGGAATAAGACTAACCTAAAATGTGATGTGCATTTACAAGTGGGAATGAAAATTAGACTTTTTAAAAAGATCCACATGGCATATCTATGATTGCAACGGTGCACATCTGAAACATTATTCCTTTAAGGTTTACAAGAATACAACAACCCATCACAGAGAAGAACAATCGTGGAAAAGAGAAATTACATTCAGGTTTACATATTTCTTCAATGGTTATACATATAGAAAATGTAGGATTTAAGTAGGGTTAAAGATTAACACTGCTCCACTCCTAAAATCTTTGTTGCTGGACATTCCTTTAGGCAATAAAACAGCAAAGTGGGGGGAAGGCAATTGCCAGAGAATATTGTTGAACATTCTCTAACTAAAACACTATTGATTAAAGAATACATTTCAAAACCACACCTCTATTATAAAGCCAAACTAAATCACACATGCCTAATGTAATTGTACATAAATTAAAGTATATTCTATCCTAATTTAAACACAAAGGGATGTTTGTGTGTGTTTGTGTGTGTGTAGAAAGTTTCAAGTTTCGTTATCTCTCTGTGGTCCAGAGAGGGGAAAGGGGGGGTTCGGAATGTCTCTGAGGTGAAATTAGTGTCGTAAAAGTCAATTGGCCGACTAGCTGGAGCCAAAGCCTGATTTGCACTCACGAGTTCAAAGTGCACCAGCTTTTGTATTCAGGAAGAAATGTTTTTAGCAACACAGAGTATTTGAATTTGTTAATTCAAACCAACGACGAATGATTCGATAGCCAATGTTGTTACATATTCCCCCTTTTCGTCCGGTGAAGTCCGTGTGGACATCGTCGGACGACAATCATCACAATGGTCACATGGCAGGTGAATCATGACAGTCGTGTAGCAGGTGGATCATGATGGTAGGAAGGCAGGTGGTGCTTGGAGCTGAGGATTCAGCTCGATGAGGTTCGGCGTGGTCTCTGACTTGACACCCCCTTTCTGGGGATTCCGTCTGAAACCTGCAAAGGTGCACAGCCCAATGTCGGCGGCGTTCCAGCCTCGGACCGCAGATGAAGTGTTCAGAACGGGCCGTCGAGCCGGTGCTCGGAGGGTTTTGTTGGCAGGAGCAATGTCCATGAGTTGGGACCCCCTTTTCTCACTACGGAGTTCCAGTCCTGGATTCAAGGTGACGTTGAAGTTTTTGGAGGATGGTAGTTTCAGTGCTGTCTGGTACTCTTTGCTGGGAAGCTGGTACCATGTCAGGCCATCAAGGTGTAGGATGACACCTTTCAGTACTTGAAGTCCCATTTTCTGGTTGAGCATGTTGACACGGCTGGTTGTGTCATGCTGGTCGTGAGTGACAGTGGCGGTGTGCACAGGTGCGTTAGCACGCCACCTTTCACCTGCTATCTCTGCTTGTGTGTGGGTGACTTTGCTGACCAGGGGGTGCAACCCGCAGATTTCTTCAGCGTTGTCTCTGAGTAAGGGTTTGCTAAGGCAGAGATAACAAATGTCTTTGGTCATAGTACACAGGTGTAGGTTTGGAGCTGAGTACCGTTGTGTGTCGCCATCGTGGTAGGCCACCACGTCTGGAGGGCTTATCTTGAGGTGGGTGTTGTTTTCCCAAAATCTGACCTTGCAAATGCCTGTAAGTCTGTAGACTTGGCTTGACTCGATGATAGGCGGATTTAGGAGAAGGCCCACTTCTCTCTGCTCGGGATCGAAGCAGAGTGAGATGGCGCTACCCAGAGAGTAGGCCAGGTGTTTTTGTAGAAAGTCAGCTGGCATGTTGATGGCGGAAACCAGCACAGTTAGCATCAGGCTTAGTATCAGGTATGGTGGGATTACACCTGTGGCTATGCTGTCATTGGAGGAGCTAACCTCCCACAGCATGTCTGTCGTTGGCACTGTAACCAGCTGAGTCTGGACAAAGTCACTCTGTGAGACAGTAAACTGCGGCTTCATGGAGTTTGCAGTCTGGTTCGCTGCATTTACAATGGACACACCAATGTTAAACAGAGTTCTGGCATCAGCTCCGGTTCTGAGCAATGCTCCCAGGAACTGGCTGGAGTGGTGGTTAGGAGTCCCGATTGTGCAACAGTCACTTTCTCAAGTTGGTTGAACATGTGTTCGACCTTGGCCTTGGCGTGAGAGAGGGAGTCCTCTGTCCGTCGGACACTTGTCCAGATGTATTGGGCTACGGAGCTGGGGTGGTGTGCTCTGTAGACCGGGCGGGGCTGGATGAGTCGAACATGCACTTGCTGGGGGTAGGTCCTGCCGTCAGTGATCTGGGGTCTCGGTCGTTCTCTCGGTGGCAGCTGTCCTCTGGTTGGCAAACAGTACAGCATGGCGAACCACAGCCGCAACCTGGCACAGACAACAGGGAGAGAGAGAGAGAAAGGGGAGGAAGAAGCCAGCAAGGGTTGTCTTTGATTGGACAGGGCAGTCTTTTTACTTTGTGGGCGGCGACTGGGTTTAGTTCGCCTTGGCCCATGTTTTGCCACATCTTGCTGTCGGCTTGTCGCTTGCTTCAGTGTCTCGTCAGTGTCTCTGGTGTTGCGTTGTGCAGCACATGATGCGTTATAGATGAACATTAGCAGTTTATCCCCCTTTGTGCGCCGTGGCAGTACAAGCCTTGGCATTGTGATGTCAATCGGTGCACAACTCATAATGTTGTTCTGTACGCGCAGCATGTGCGTTGTGTTATGCAGTGGTCTGAGGCACTGGTTGTCAGTGAGGTCAGACGGCATGCGAGGGTGGTTGGAGGGTTTTGAGAGGTGGGCATTTAAAGTCTTGATGTGGATGTCAGAAGTCCGCATGTCAGTTATGGTTGTCTTTGTAAACAGCGGAGCCAGGGTAAGCGGCTCTGAGGTAGGCAGTTGAGCTTGTAAAGTTCTTATGCTGTGTTTAATCTTCACTTTCTTTAGGGTGGGTGGGTGGGTTGAAAGTGGCCACAGCTTGTTGTTTAGTGCGCCAGGCTTGGCAATGGCTTGAATGAGGTCATGTCGCTGCAGGTCAGTCATGACATTGAGGCAGCAAGTGTCAAAGTCTTTGGTGGGCTGTAAGGTGCAGGGTAGCGGATTCGAACCTTCAGTTGGTGCTGAGTCTGTGTCTTTTTGGCTGGCTGTGGGAGTTCCCATGAACTCTGTGACCGTTGTGACCTGACCGTCTGGCTGTGACTGGAGGGGGCAAAGTTCTCGTACTTGAGCCCAGACTTTGAGCTGTTTCAAGTCCAGTAACGGTTCAAAACGATCTAGAAGGTCTCTGCCGATGAGGAACGGAAAAGTGTCCATTTTTGAGATGAACACGGGATGGACTAGACTCAAAGGACCAATCGTCAGGTGAATGTGGGCTACCTGTTCGAGCCGGATGTCATGTTGACTGTATGACTGTACGTTCAGTTCACAAGTTTGAGGTGTAAGAGTTCGGTCTTGTCTCTTAGCTTTAAATTGGAGTCTTTGGAACAGTTGATTTGAGATCACCGTAATGTCCGATCCTGTGTCTATCAGGGCTTCCATGCTCACTTCCTCTTCCAACGTGATGTTCAGGTAGAGTTTTTGGGCCACCCCCTTTTTGATTAGGTTGCCCAGGAATGTTGGCATGGCAGGTGTGACGGTCGTTGGGTGGTTAGGACCGGTCTCGTGTAGCTTGCTGTGGAGGCAGTTAGACAGAACAGCGTTTTCTGGTACCTTGGTATTTTGGTACCTGGTGTGAGGAGGTGTGCTGTTTCGTTCATGGTGTGCAGCTGTCAGCTGTGGGGCTTGGGTGATGCTGTCACGTTGTGATGTGACAGTTAGCTCTGTGGTCTGTGGATGATGAGCAGTGTTCGAGGTGCTTGGCTCAGTCAGATGGTGGACAGACGGTTTGGTTTCAGTTCTTATGCTTAGGCATAAGATGTCTGGCTCGTCCTTCTTGTCTTTCTTGCAACGTTTCTGGTGAAGAAGCTCTTTCAGCACCTTTAGGATCTCTGCTGTCTCAGACGTGGATGCACTGTGGTTATCTGATGTGAGCTCAGGCTTGAGCTTACCATTGTCGTGTCGAGAGTGGTTCCACTCTCTGTCGGGGCTTGTTGTCCTGGACGGTGGAGATCGGCTCTTCTTGGGTCGCCGGCCGGTTTCCCGGAATCTTTTAGAGCGCTCGCTCTGGTGCTTTGGACGAGCACCACCGCGATTGTGTTGCCCTCTGCTGGTTTGGAACGGTCG